>NC_056670.1:3277500-3997500 GCF_018350195.1 Panthera tigris
ATATGCACACTCCATCTGTCTTACCTTTTCTTTTTCTACTCCTCTGTCAACACACATGACAGGCACTTAGACCCATTTCTATATCTTGGTTATTGTGAATATGGAAGTCCAGAGATCTCTTTGAGATCCTGATTTCACTCCTTTGGATACGTACCCAGAAGTGGGATTACCAGAACATAAGGTAATTCTATTTTTAATTTTTTAAGGGATTCCATACAGTTTACTTTCCTACAACCATACACAAAGGTGCCCTTTTCTCTGTATACTCACAAACATTTATTGTCTCATGTCTTTTAGATAATAGCCATCCTCACATATGTGAGATGATATCTCATTGTGGTTTTGATTGACATTTGCCTGATTCATGATACTGAGCAACTTTTCATGTAGCTGATGACATTTCTATATCTTTTTGTTCATTTTTTAATCAATTTTTTTTGCTGTTGAGTTATAACATTTCATTGTATATTTTAGGTATTAATCTCTTCTCAGATATATGATTTGGAATTGTTTTGTCCCATTCAGCAGGTTGGTTGCCTTTTCATTTTGCTGATGTTTTCCTTTGTTGTGCAGACTTTTGGTTTGACATAGTCCCACTAATCTATTTTTGCCTTTGTCGTCATATCCAAAATCCATCGTGAAGACCCTCGTGAGGGGTTTACCTCCCATGTTTTCCTCTAGGAGTTTTACAGTTTCAGATCTGACATTTAAGTTTTAATGCATTTGAGTTCATTTTGTGAGGGATGTAAGAAAATAGTCCAGTTTCATTCTTTTTTTTTCTTAATTTTTTATTTTTTTTTATTATTTTTTTAAATTTTTTTTTTTAACGTTTATTTATTTTTGGGACAGAGAGAGACAGAGCATGAACGGGGGAGGGGCAGAGAGAGAGGGAGACACAGAATCGGAAACAGGCTCCAGGCTCTGAGCCATCAGCCCAGAGCCCAACTCGGGGCTCGAACTCACGGACCGCGAGATCGTGACCTGAGCTGAGGTCGGACGCTTAACCGACTGAGCCACCCAGGCGCCCCTTTTCTTAATTTTTTAAATGTTTATTTATTTTTGAGAGAGAGAGAGAGAGAGAGAGAGAGAGAGAGAGAGAGAGAACACATGAGCGGGGGAAGGGAGGAGAGACAGGGAGACACAGAATCTGAGGCCGGCTCCAGGCCCCAAGCCATCAGCACAGTGCCCATCGCAAGACTCGAACCCATGAACTGCGAGATCATGACCTGAGCCAAAGTTGGACACTTTTAACCGACTATGCCAGGTGCTCCTAGTTTCATTCTTTTGCATGTGGCTGTCCGGTTTTACCAACACCACTTATTGATGAGACTGCCCTCTCCCCAGTGTATGTTCCAGGGTTCCCTTGTTGAGGATTAATTGACTGTGTACATGTGGGCTTATTGGGGGGTTTTCTCCTGTTCCGTTAGTCTAATGTCTGTTTTGTACTAACACCATTCTGTTCTCATTACTACAGTTTTGTATAATAGTTTAGAATCAGGAAGTGCAATGACTCTGTTTCCTTTGTTCTCAAGATTGCTTTGGCTTTTTAGGGTCTTTTGTAGTTCCCTAAGAATTTTAGAAATTATTTGTTTCTATTTCTGTGAAAAGTGACATTCAAATTTGGATAGGGATTGCGTGAATATATAGATGGCTACAGGTAGTATGAATATTTTAACAATGTTATTTTTTCCAATCCAAGAACACAGGATATCTTTCCATCTGTTTCTTTCTTCTTCAACTTCTTTCACTGTTGTTTTATAGTTCTCAGTATAGATGTCTGTCACCTCCTTGGTTAAACCTAACCTAAATATCTTATTCTTTTTGATGCCATTGTAAATAGGATTGTTTTATTCAATCTCTTTCAGATAGTTGGTTGTTAAAGTATAGGGATGCAATTGATTTTTGTATGTTGATTTTGTATTCTGCAACTTACTGAATTCATTTATTAGTTCTGTCTTTTGGTGGAGTCTCTAGGATTTTCTACATATAAGATCATGTCATCTGTAAGTAGAGACAGGTTTTGCTTTTTCCTTTATGATTTAAATAATTTTTATTCCTTTATCTAGACTAATAGCTCTGGTTAGGATTTTTAATGCTATGTTAAAAACTAGGAGCAAGAATGAACATTTTTCTTTTGCCCTGATCTTGAAGGAAAAATTTTATAATTTATTCACTGCCAATTATGATGTTAGCTATGGGCTTGTCAGGCGTGGCTGTTATTATGTTAAGGTACATGTCTTCCATACCAAATGGGTTTCAGTTTTTACCATCAATGGATGCTGAGTTTTATCAACAATCAGAAAAGATACAGTTATGAGTTCGAGTCTTCTTAAATTTACTGAGACTTGTTTTATGACCTAACATACAATATGTCCTGGAGAGTATTCCATAAGTGTGGAAGTTGAGAAGAACGTGTATTCTGCTGCAGGTGGATGGAATGGTCAGTATATGTCCGTGACATCCATTTAGTCAAAAATGTCGTTCAAGCCCAATAACTCATATTGATTTTCTCTCTGGATGATATATCCATTGTTGAGAGTAGAGTACTGAAATCTCATGCTATTAATGTATTGTTGTCTGTCTCCACCTTCAGATCTGTTAGTATTTGCTTAATATGTTTCAGTGTTCCAATATTGAGTACATATGTATTTATAATAGTTACCTTCTCTTGATGAATTGATCACTTTATCATTATGTAATGACCTTTGTTGTTACCTTTTTGACTTAAAGCCTATTGAGTCTGATATAAGTGTAGCTTACCCCTGCTTTCTTTAGTTTCCATGTGTATGGTACATCTTTTTCTGTCTCTTCACTTTTAGCCCATGTGTGTCCATAAAGCTGACGCAAGTCTGCTGTAGACATATATAGTTGGGTCTCCTTTCTTTGTTTGTTTTGTTTTGTTTTAATCCATTCAGCCACTCTATGTCTTTCAATTGGAAAATTTAGTCCATTTACATTTAACATAATTATTGATAGGTAAGGATTTTATTATTGCCATATTGTTCATTGTTTTTAGCTGCTTTGTAGTTCCTTTGTTTCTTTATTTCTATCTTTTTGTGTGTTATTTGATGATTTTCCATAATGATATGCTTTGATTCCTTTCTCCTTATTTTTTTGTGTATGTACTATCTTTTAGGTTTTTACATAGGGGTACTTGGGTGGCTCAGGCACTTAAGCATCTGACTCTTGATATCAGCTGTATTTCTTTGAGATCAGTTTTTTTGAAAATTCTTCTAAGAATAATTTTTGGTGTTCTTTGGTCATGGTTTATTTTCTTGAATTGTCTTGCACCACAGACTGGCTGTAAAGTTGAGGTCCAGAGCACATGCTTTGTTCATAGGGACCACAGGGTCGGGATCTGCAGTGAAGGCCCATGTGAAATAAACACAACTCTGTGGCCTGCGGCATGCACAGGACAGTGGGGGCAGGCAGCCCTGATCTCCAGGCAGTGCCACAGCATCTCCTTCTGAGGGAAGGGCAGCAGTGACTCCTTTTCCAGGGATCTTCAACAGTGTTGGCTATTGATTACCTCAGTGGCAAAATCTGTTGTTGTCCTCTGCCAAGCAGGCCACTAAGTTCATGCTTCAGAACACCATGAGGAGTCAGACCTTGCCCGTTGGTGCAGCTGTTGACGTCCTCAGCAGCAAAGGCTGTCAGTGTAGACCACTGGGACCAAGGTGGTACCCACCATATAGCTGGTACTGACAACCCCCCCTTCATCTTTGTTCTTTCTGCCACTGACGTCTCAACTAAACCTGTTTCCCCACCCACACTTCCCTTGGGTTTATGCTCTGGGTTTTGCTGCACTGTGTTGCTGGAGGCTTCTTACTGGACCCTTGAACTCCCCAGAGTTATTTTTGCTCATGGATAGCTATCTAACAGTTGTTTGTGTGAGGAATGAAGGCCAGTATCCCCTGCTGTGCCATCCTGCCGATGTCACCTTGAGCATTTCACAGGACGTTTTTATCCAACTTGCTGATGTCTGTCCGACCATAATCATTTGTAGCTTCTCTTGTAATCTCTATGTAGACAACTTGATTGCCTACAAATAATGTCATTTTCTATTTTCTTTTTGGTGCAGATGTCTTTTACTTCTTTATATGATTTGCACTCTTGAAACTATACTGTTTGTTGAAAAGCCATGCTGCTAGTCATCTTTGCCTTCTTGTTATTTTAAAGGAAGTGTCTCTAGGATTTAATTTTTAAGATGACATATATACTATAGGTTTTACAAATACTTTACTTTTGTTATTTGTTTTATTTATTAGAGAGAGAGTGTGTGAGCAGGGGAGAAATGTAGAGGTAGAGAGAGAATCTTAAGCAGGCTCTAAGCTCAGTGCAGAGCCCAATGTGAGGCTCAATTCCATGACCCTGGGATCATGACCTGAACTGAAATCAAGAGTCAGACACTTAACTAACTGAGTCACCCAAGCACCCCAGTTTTATAAATATGTACTTTACAGGCAATTATGAAAGCTCTATTTATTTCTAATTTGTTAATAATTTTTATCGTGAATGAATAATAAATGTTTGAAAGATTTTCCTCATTTATTGAGACTGTTTAGGGGTTCAATCCCTTCCCGTGAAGATGATGAAATGCATTAATAGACTGTGGAATATTAACACACGACTCACTCTGAGGATAAAAAGTATGTGTTTGTGGGGCGCCTAGGTGGCTCAGTCAGTTAAGCGTCTGACTTCAGCTCAGGTCATGATCTCACAGCTTTTGAGTTGGAGCCCTGCACTTGGCTCTGTGCTGACAGTTCAGAGCCTGGAGCCTGCTTCAGATTCAGTGTCTCCCTGTCTCTCTGCCCCTCTCCTGCTTGCTCATGCTCGCTCTCTCTTTCTCTCTCTCTCTCAAAAATAAATAAAACATTAAAAAAATTTTTAATGTCTTTGTGCTGATTTTCTACACACACACACACACACACACACACACACACACACACACACACACAGTATTTCACTGGGTTTCTAATGCCTTACTTGACATTTTGTACTTAAGAACTGAAGTGAAATTGACTTATAATTTGTTTTACTGTCTACTTTAGGTTTAGAATCATGGGTATGTATGCTCATATTCAGAATATAGTGTTTGCTTCTTATTATGTCCCAGACCCTGTTCTCGGTTCTGGTAGCCTGAGGGGGTTTGGGAAAAATTGAGGGAAATAATAGAACACTACATGGGTGGTCTTGTTAGTCTTCATTGAGAATGGGACATTGGAACAGATAGTAGAGAGGAAGAGAAAAGTTGTTTCAGAGGAAATGGCCAGCATGAAGCTCTGAGTCGGGATTGTAGCTGATCTATCCTAAAATTGCAAGCAGTTAAATCTGAGAGTTCTTGCATGAAATGTGGTTTATGTTCTCCTGTCAAACTATCTGTGCCTCTTCTTTTGGAAGACCATTTGTTGACTAGCTAGCTAGCTAACTATTGGATCATTCATTCATTCGGTTGATGAAATATGTATGTTAATTTTTTTCTTTTAAAATCCTCCTGAGTCATGTTTATTCTATTATGTTTTTGTAAAAAAAAAAAAGTATCTTTTATCTATTTATTCAAAAGTAGGTTGATAAAGTATTCTTATGCCTTTTGTTTTTAATCTCTGCTACACCTAGACTAATGACCCTCTTTTTATCCACTGTTTTACATCCTGCTCTCTATCTTTCTGTCCTTTTTCTTTTTTCTTAGTAATCAATTTGGCTACATGCATGTCTATTTAATTTGTGTTTTTAGAGAGCCACATTTTTTAAATTTACTATTTCATTTTTCTCTTTCATTTATTTCTACTTCAAAATTATCTCTCTTTACTTTGTGTATTTCCTATACAATTTCACTTTTTGCTTTATTCAATAGATTCTTCCTTCTTTTTATGTGGCATTTGCACTGTCATTCTGTTCTAACTATAACATGATTTCCATTGGAATTTTTCATTGAACTGCAATTATATACAAGGGTCTATTTGAGTTAACAAATATGACATTATCTGGCTCTCTCTTATGAGTTTTTAAGTGTCTTACATTTGGATCATAGAATATGGTCAGTGTGAAATAGTTTGATTAACCTGTGAACTTTTTTGTTAAACTCATTAACAACACAGTCTGATGATCAATTCGTTAGCCAAGATATTTTCTCTTATATGTTAAATTTGTCCCCTTTCTGGTCAATATTCTCAAAAATAACTTTCAAGAACACTTTTGTTATCACTTTATGGAAATTTAAAAGTATTAAGTGAATTTCTATCTAGTTCTATTACACTGTTTAGTATGATTTTATGAGTGGCATATAAACTGAAATTAGTAATTGCTTCCTTTGAATATAGAGGTTTCCTATTTGCCCCAAGCTAGCCAAGAGAAGAGTCTGGTGTAATTTAGGATGCATAATTGTAAGAAAAATCATGCTATCTATCTGTCCCACTTGAGAAAACCTATCTTACTTTTAAAAACTGCATTCATTTACTGCAATATCAAATTATTTTAATTTTAGGTTATATTCCCTGTGGGTATCAATATTGTGTTTACTTGATCATATCCTTTAGGATGTAATCAAGTTAATGAAACACTGCCCCCCTCTTCTGTAAAATATTCTCTCTCACATGGTATCCATTGGCAATATGAATAACTGGAATTGTACCAGTGAATACTCAAAAGTAGGCACATGCATAGTGAGTACTCAAAAGTATTGTCAGTATAATTTCCAAAAAAAGATACTGTGTGTCTTTAATTGCTTTTTGCCAGTTTTTTTTATAGGAGTCCGCAATCGAATTGCATACATATGAGGATTCATGTTAAAATATTCAAAAAAATATTTCTCTCAACATTAATCCATAAATTATATTCTAAGAATTAAAAGGATTACCTTTTAAAAATATTTTTTATATTCACAACTTCCCATTGACTTTACTTTCAGAATGTTCTCTTGCTCTTAGGTTACCATATCTAATAGAAAACATTTTAATTTCAATATCAATTGCAGAATATTAATTTAGACCATAAATAGCTGCATATATACAGTGGTGAAAGAATATTTTTCCACTGTTGTTGAAACAGTGAGAACCCTGAATGATTTGATAGCTATATAATTAATCAAATAATAGGCTACCTAATTGAATCTGAGTTAGCTATAAATAGAAAATATATCTGTGGATAGCTGTAAACAAAATTAAAATTATATCCTCTGTGTCCCTGGAGCCCTAAATGCTATGAAAATCAGCAGGCATGAATTTAAATGATGATTCACATTTCTTTGCTCCTGGGTAGGGGGTCTGGTAGCAGGTTTTCTTTCTTCCATGGGAATAAGTGTAGTGCAATCCAGCTCTAAAGTTGATAATCACATTAGGTGGTGGGCACCTGCCAGAGCCAGAGCAAAAGATTTTATTTCTGTTAGCCAATGCCCCGATAATATTCTAAGACCAAATAGATAGATAGAGATAGAGATAGAGACATATAATTTAAAGTTTTCCTCAGTTTCTCTCTCTAATTAAGTTTTATAAATATAAAAATGATGTATGGTTGAACTCTTACATGATGTAAGAGCAAACAATGAATATGAGAATCATTACTTTATTCATCTGTATTTCATATATTTCTTCTATAGGTAAAGAAAGGAACCTTTAGAAAATACTTGCTAATAAGTCCAGTACCTGACTAAAAATAAAATCTTGTGCTCATGGAAAATCATGCAGTACTTGTGGTGGGGAGAAGGGAATCTGATTAATATCTGGTATTTATATGTAAGAAAACCATGTATTGGGGCACCTGGGTGGCTCAGTCAGTTAAACGTACAACTTTGGCTCAGGTCATGATCTCGCGGTTCTTGGGTTCAAGCCCCGCATCGGGCTCTGTGCTGACAGCTCAGAGCCTGGAGCCTACTTCGGATTCTGTGTCTCCCTCCATCTCTGCCCCTAACCCCCTCACACTCCATCTCTCTCTGTCTCTCAAAAATAAATCGCAAAAATAAATTTAAAAAAAGAGAAAACCATGCGTTAATGTGAATGAAATATAAAGTTACATTTTTTATTAAATAAAAAGGCAGACCACAGCTACAGTTGTAAGAGAAGGTCAAATTAAAATCAGTTGCCTATTATCTTCTCAGTGCCTCACTTTTTAGAAAAAAAAAAAGAGCTGTTTGCAAGGGATTCACTCGTAAATATTTTCCATTCTCATTTCTCTTTATAATATGATGGACATTTTGGATATGTATAATAATTTACAAGCAAATAAAATACCCAGCCAATTCATATACTCATTGACAGTATGAGTAATTGGAACAAAAGCATGTATAATAGCATTATCAATAAGTTATCAATGTAAAGGAAAGGAAATTTTATCAAATTGTAGATGTACTCTTTCTTTAGTAACTAATATTTAAATGATGTTTCTTTTAGGATCATCTGTTAAAATTTAGGGATAACTGGAAAATAATTTATATTCAACTTGACTGTTAAAGTTCATAGAAAAGACTGAGGATTCAAATAAAATCTTAGTAAAGGAAATTTACTAATCCAAAGGTAATATTAGTAAAAGAAGAAATGTAGACAGAAGTTGTAGATAATCACTATTAGGGACATGCACTCAGCTTCAGTGTAAATTTAGAGTAATGTGCTATGGCCCAAACTGTGTCCTCCCAAAATTTATACACTAAAGTGCTAAGTGTTAATGCGATTGTACTGGAGTTAGGGCCCCTTGGAAGGTGACTAGGTTTAGATGGTGAGCCCCTCTTATGTTAAATGCTTTTTCTCTGCCACATTTGGACACAGTGAGAAGGCAGTTGTCCACCAGCCAGGAAGATGGCCTTCACCACAGACATCTGACATATTAGGTGTTTATTTTTGTTGTTATTTTCTGACTTCCCCCATAAAATTCATTACAATGGATGGGGCACCTGGGTGGCTCAGTCGGTTAAGCGTCTGACTTTGGCTTAGGTTATGATCTCATGATTCATGGGTTAGAGCCCCGTGTCGGGCTCTATGCTGACAGCTCAGAGCCTGGAGCTGGCTTCAGAGTCTCTCTCTCTTCCTGCCTCTCTGCTCCTCCCCCACTCACACTCTGCACCTCACTCTCTAAAAAATAAATAATCATAAAAAAGATTTTTTAAGCCACAATGAAGATATCCTGATTGAAGTTTTGGGGGAAGAAATAGTGCCTTTATAGCTTCATTCCCCCACAGATCCCTATCCTCTTCCAAAGAATTCTTAGGGCTACTCAGAAAATAGTTGGCCCAATTTGGGAAGTGTTTATCTTGAAACAGTAAGAATGTTCAAAATTTTGAATGTGTTCATTTAATCAAGAGACAATAACCAAAAATCTACTGTGTTCTAGGCAACATGTTGGTTGCTGTATTGGATATGATGATGGAGATAACCCTCCCCCAAAGGAATAAACATCTAGCAGGGAATGTAATGTAAGACCAAAGTTAAAGGACTATCCAATAAGCCAGTTTATTTTATTACCACATGGTACAAGGTAATAAAAGAATTCAAAGACAAATAGAATGAACACCTCTGAGATAAAATGTACCACGGTTCACTTCAGGTGACATATTTTTAAATTATAGGCACTATCCTGGGCATAATCATAATCACAATTATCTACAAATTTATTATACAAATCATTAAACTCTATACAGAACAATTTGAAGTTTTTAGTATATTTATGGGCTTTTTTTCCATACGATCAAGTGGTTATCCAGAAATAGTTAACTGTAGTTTCCCTATTCCTGGAAAAGAGAAACCCAATATTTATAGGTAACACCACAGTTAAGAGGAAAGAAAACTAAAGAAATTGAAATAGACTGCTTTTGTGAAGAAACAAGGAAGTGTCAAAGAGAAAAATTTTAAGGCTCTTTAATCGCAATCATCATATTGTAACAAATGGGACTGTCAATCGAATCCCTCACTTTAGCCTGAATTTCACGTGAGACTATACCTGCGTACCGAGTGAAGAATCATATTTCATAACGTATTGCACTGGGCTTTCACAGTTTCTCCATTGGAGACTTTTCTGAATAGCTTGTCAGATACAGAAAAAGCAACTTAATAAGCACTATGATCAAATGCCTATGTAATTCATTTCACCTATTTTTTTTTCAATTTCAGTGCCCATGATATCATTCCCAGAATAAAGTGTATCATTTCCTCTTCCTTCTGATTCATTAAACTGTATTCGTCATTCTTTACAAAGTTGTTTTTGTACACCTCACCACTGTCAACTTGACGAAAAGGTCAGTTATGTTTTCAGTAAAAACACATGCTCTTTAATAGTATTATTTCCTTGTTTTTAATTTTTGAGCATTTTTTAGTGTTTATTTATTTTTAGGAGGGAGGGACAGAGAGAGAGAGGGAGACACAGAATCTGAAGCAGGCTCCAGGCTCTGAGCTGTCAGCACAGAGCCGAACATGCGTGGGCCTCAAACTCACAAACCGTGAAATGATGACCTAAGCTGAAGTCGGATGTTTAACCGACTGAGCCATCCAGGCGCCCCAATTTTTTCTGAAAAAAATACAGATTGGCTGGTTTTCTGTCAGTTTCTCATTTATCTCCCTTTGCTGAAAGTTGTGCATGTATGGCCTGACAAGAACTTGAACTACTGAAGTTCGTTTCTTACCCGTTGTCCAAATTACATTTCTGTTGTTGCTTTGCCATGATCGCAATATTCGATATTGAGAGATGTCATTGCACTCGGTAGTGTCACAAGAATTCCTGAGAGATACTCAGAGTTTCGTGCAGGATATGTTTCGAGGATTTTTGGAAATAGAGACAGTGTCAGTTACTAGTTTGCATCTAAGGCAGATAGGAGATGAAAGTGTCTGCCATCTAAGGCAGGCAAGGACATGCTCTTCCAATAAATGAATGAATGAATGAATGAATGAATAAGTAAATAAGTAAGTATGTACGTAAGTACATAAGTCCTAGACAGTCTTCCCTTGAAGATTTTTGGAAACCCCTATTCATCAAGGAACAGCTAAAATCAATGAAGACTTTCTTGAGTACAAGTCACAGTTATCGGGGTTCCTAACTCTTTCAGTCAATAAAACATATGTGATGAGAAGCTGGGGCATACGTTACAGATTCTTCTTGAATCCTGGCATCCGGCCCAGACTCCAGCAAATGGTTACTGAGTGAGTAAAATCAGGGGCGGAGTCACTAGAGTCTACACTCCATCTCTTGCACACAGTCTCTCATACTATCTTCCACTCTGTCCCCAGTGCAACGTGGGAAGCCATAAAGAGAAAACGGGAGCGCTTTGTGCCTCCACCAGCCTAAGTCACTAAGTAAGACCTTAAACTTTGAGTGAGAGATAAGCATGTGTTACACCGGGCCACAGAAATCGCAATACTCATCTTGAATAGCAGTGAACACGCACTTGCTCGTGCAGGGTACTTAGTACATTTGTAGGTAAGAGCGAAGGTAAGAGGGCAGTAGTACTAACTCCCCATAGCACATACATCTCCTTCCACCTTGACCAGGTTGGCAGTGCTGAAAAGACACGAGTCAGCGGTCTTCCTGGCTCACGCCTCATCAGGGTGCAACCTGTTCTCACAGCCCGCATCCCCGGGGGGATGAATGCGGGAGCTGTCCTCAGGCCAGCACCCAGCATTCTGATGGGCAAACACCATGCTCAAGGCGACAACACACAATTCCGTTTCTGAGGCCTTGACCATGCAAGTTTCCATCGTCCTCTCTTGTCTACAAAAGAAGAATCACCTTTTCACCAATTGCTTTTCTACCCAAGGATGCTAACTAAAGACCAGGGTCAGGAGAAGGGGAAAAGGTGTTTAACTGCCACTGGCATGGAGGTTCTTAAGGGCAGAGTGGGTAAATGACTTTGATTTGTTTGATAAATGACTTTAATTTAACTAGGGAGGAAATTTAAATACTTGGATCTTTCTTCTTGGTGGAAACTATTTCAACACCATGTTATCCTTCTTTTGTTCTCATTAATTTTACATGTTATAATAATAAGGAAGGAAATAAAATCTATGAGGAAGGAAACAAAAATTCCTTGACATCCTACCACACAGTAATGATCATTTTTATTCATTTATGTATTTATGTAGATAAAATTAGATAATTTCCCACATACTCATTCCTGCTGTTTTATTTATGGAAATCATTTTTGTGCATGTTTTCTCTTTTTGCTTTCTTCCTCTTTATTTGTCTCAGACTGATGGATATGGACTCTAACATCTGATTCTTAACACTCGTGTAGTAAAATGTGTAATACGTATGTTTCTGTTCCTTAAGAAAAAAAATTATACTGGGGCACCTGGGTGGCTCAGTCAGTTGGGCATCCGACTTTGGCTCAGATCATGATGTCACAGCTTGTGAGTTTGAGCCCCGCATCGGGCTCTGTACTGACAGCTCAGAGCCTGGAGCCTGCTTCGTATTCTGTGTCTCCCTGTGTCTCTACTTCTCCCCTGCTCACGCTCTGTCTCTCTCTCCTTCAAAAATAAATAAACATTAAAAAAAAAAAAAGAATAGAATCATTATATATACAGTTTTAAGTACCTTGCCTTTCTTTTTAAGAAATACCTGTAGGAAATCCCTACAGGTGCTTGTAGGAAATCCCTACAGGTGCTTGGATAAAGATCTGATACATCATTTTACTGCTTACATCCGTTATATCCAAAAATATAATGAATCTGAGCATTTAAAAAATATTTATAGGTCACATGATTTATTCATCTATGATTTATCTATTCATAATTTGTTTCCATTTTTCCACTTGGTCATTTCATTTTTTTATCTATATAAAGGAGTATTGTTATTATTAGGTTTATATTAGTATTATTATAAGTTTTAGGCTTTATTCTGGTAAATAATAATATTTTCCCATAATATGTAAGTTATTTGTTGATTGTATTATATATTTTTCATACAAACGTTTCCATTTTTTATAATTGAAATTTTATATCTTTTTAAATACCTATTGGTTACCTATTTTATCCATTGGCTACAGAAAAGATCTCACATATTTTATATTTTGTATATAGTGATCTATATTTTCTTCTAAAATTTTATATATATATATTTTCTAAATAGTTTCCTAATGTTGTCAATTCTTTGCTCTAAAAGTCTAAGACCACAAAAATAGTCAATATTTAGATAAAAAGAATGCTCATAAATAAAGTACCTGTTAGAAGGTTAACTGTCAAAACAAACAGTAGACATTGTAGGTGATGAAACCTAAAGCTATTTAAAAACATAAGAACATAAGAATCCACACAGAGATGCCCACAAGAACCATTATTAAGATGTTTTAGAAGTTAATGTGAATTTACTAAGATTAAAAAATGAATCTATTTTTTTGTGTGATAAAAGACAAATTTTGGCAATGATTGATGGCAAATCTGAATACCCATAAGATTCTCTTAAATTAAATAAAAACTACTAAAATTAATAGTAATGCAGTGAATTTAATTTGATAAACCTTAACTGTATATAAATTAAACATGAAAAAATGTTAATAGGCTTCCTACTGTATTTTGTAGGAATGGACATGATGTAAATCATAATAGTGACAAAACTATAATAAACTTTAACATTTAATTAAATTTTATTAAATTTTAATGCAGTATATAGTAATCTGGTATTCATTGTGTTTAAAATTTTATTTTATTCTTCAGTATTTGTTTAAAAGCTTATTATGATTTTATATTACTTATAAATATTATTGCTGTCATTGTGTAAGTAAATGACTCAAAACGAATTACTTTTGTTCTTCCTTCCTTCTAGTATCATGAAATTAACAACCTTGCTCCTGAGACTATCACAGAAAGTCTATCTTAATTCTTACAATTCTTTGGAACTTTTTTTTTTCGGCTAGATTGAGTTCATACTTATAGTTCTTTTATTTTTTAGGTTTATTTATTTGTTTTTAGAGAGAAAAATTGCAAGCGGGGAAGGAGCAGAGGGAGAGAATAAGAATCCCAAGCAGGCTCCACACTAAGCAGGGGCTGGAGTCCACAAACTGTGAGGTCATGACCTGAGCCAAAGTTAGAAGCTCAACCAACTAAGCCACCCAGGCACCCCAATATTTATATTTCTTTTATTTTTTATTATTATTTTTTATTTGAAAGAGACAGTGTGAGTGATGAAGGGGCAGAGAGAGAGAGAGAGAGAGAGAGAGGGAGAGGAGAGAGAGAATCCCAAGCAGGCTCCACACTGTCAACACAGAGCCCAACCCGGGCCTTGATTTCATGAACTGTGAGATCATGACCTGAGCCAAAATCAAGAGTCGGAAGCTTAACCGACTGAATCACCCAGGCGCCCCTGTATTTATATTTCTTGTGCAAATAATCATCATCTCCTTTTCCTTGATCTTCTGTGGAACATTTCTAAAGCTTATTTGGGTTACATTCATTGCCACTTGGCCCAAGGATTTCTGAAAGTGGTAGAGATACAATAATAGAACATGGAAAATGAGTTTTTATTTTCTTTCTTTAAGTTTCTTTTAAAGTTTATTTATTTATTTTGAGAGAGAGAGCGCGCGCGAGCAGGAGGGGGCAGAGAGAGAGGGAGACACAGAATCCCAAGCAGGCTGCACACTGCCAGTGCAGAGCCCAGTGTGGGGCTGGAACTCAGAAACAGTGAGATCACTACCTGAGCCAAGATCAAAAGTCAGGCACTGAACTGACTGAGCCCCCCAGGGGCCCCGGAAAAAGTGTTTGTAACAAACTTGAGTCCTGTCCCACAGCCTCCTGTATGTTGCAGGAAACCCCAGAGAGGAATCCATCTATAGCGACACCCACATTCTTTCCCCTGGAGTTTAGTGGAACAGCACATCCCATCCGTGGAAGGAGTCATAGGAATTACAATAAAAAGCGCTGCCCATGCTGGCTGCATGCCATGTGCCTCTCCTTCCTTCCTGCCTCACCCCTTCCCGTCTCCTGTCTCCACCTCACCTGGATTGTTGGGATGACCACACTCCCCATGTGGCTCAGGGGAGATGGGTCCCACTCACTGCATGCCTACCTGGGTTGGCCTCCCAGGTGCTGTCCATGGTAACCCCTTCCCTCTCTTTGCCACCACCAGGAGCAAGGGGCACCCTGCCCCTGAGCCCATCAGGGCCCCTGGGGACACAGCACAGATAACCTGCCAGGGGCCAGTGGGAGAATCACTGCACTGGAAAGAGCGCCAACATCAAAAGTAATTTTCTTTCCAAGGCAGTGGCCTATTTAGTCAAGGCCTATTAAAGGCAGTGCAATTTGTTATTTTCTAAAAGTGAAACTTTTAGCCCTTGTGTGGCATTCCATTATGGTGGAGATTACTTTTAAAGTAATTCTAGGTCACCGTGTCCTCAAATGCAGAAATTCTGTAATTTTTCAAGAAGCTTTTCGATAATGCATACATTTTATAAGATTGAAAGTGAATGAGAAAATTTTAAAGGATACAAAGCAAAAGAAAAAAGCATTTTAATTTGCTCGTATTAGCATACGTTTCTTATTTTGAGTAGAAATATGACACACAAGTGCTAAAGGGAAATTAAATAGGTTTTTAAAAATGTTTTGTGTCAAGACTTTGTGGTGTGAGCTGTATTAAAATTAGTGTCTAAAAAATTTGCTAAATAAGATTTTTGGAGAAATATGGCTATTACAGTAGTTGAAAAATATGTTCCCTTCCAATTGGGGGATGTTTGTTATATTGGTTATTATTTTTTGTGTTTACTTTGTATCAAATTGTTTTATTTTTATTAGAAAAAAGTTAAATGCAGAAACAAGTGTTTCAAAAAAATTAAGGAGATGCCTGTGTTGTTCAGCATTATGCACCCAAGTTGTTTTCACATAGAGAACTCAGATTAAGCGTCAGCCCCACTGCGCTCCTGGCTGTGCCCTTAATCCAGGGTTATGATGTGATTCTGTTGGCCCTTCAGCAGCCATTTATACTTAAGGTTAGTTTGGGAATTTGCCTCAGTTGAAACTATCACTCCATCCAGTTTGATGGAAGAAATAGTAAAGGTTTAGGTTCATAGTCTCTCTATTCTATGTGGATTATTATTAAAATAATATTCACTATGCTTTCCCTTATAGCTATCATTCCTTAGTGAATTTCATCTTCCAGCAAAAATAATATATCTTCCCTTCCTTGACTGTCCATATTTTCTTACTCTGTCAGCAAAACAAATAAATTCTGTTTTCAAACAAGAACAAGACATCAATCTAATTCACTCTTTGACCTTCATGTTCCCCTTGCCTGTACAGGATTTGCTGTATCTAAGCAACCCCATCTCTACTTTTCCAGCACTGGCAGAATGGCTCTGGAATATTGGGTAAAAATCAGAGCACAGAAAGATGTCCCCAAAAACGAAAAGAATCACTGAAAGACTTGGAATGTAGCAATTTACCAATTATCTTTTACATGTGAAACACCTGAGATTCTTTTCATCTCCAGGCCCTTCTAATACAGAAGAGGTGACATCTGATAGGTGCGTTCTGGGCCTGCCACGTGCATGGACTGATGCATGTAGAGGCTGTCCTTAACCACCTTTGAATTGCTTATCTGTACATATAACACAGAAAAACATGGATTTCTTCCATGTTATGTCACTTTGGCAAGTATGTTGTATGATTTATTTTAAATCAGTGGCTAAATATATTCGTGTGACATCTAATTCTGGTGCCATTGATTTATTAGAATATGCTGAAAGTGTATGCACATGCCCTCTACCTGTATACGTATAAACCCACACGTTTTCTTATTTTAGCAGATAGATCTGGGATGCTTCCCCCAAGCTAAATACCAACAGATATTAATCCCATTGTAACAGTAGCACATTTCCTCTTTTAGTCCTCACTAGGCTTACTTTGCCCAATTAAGAGTAGTTCTGTATTTCTGAAAAATAAAAGAGGGTAGTATTTCCACAAGTTCTGTCTTCATTAGGGAGCCTTATGTCACCACTGGATTTGTGCTTTTCATGTCATTTAACCTTTCTGTTAAAAAAAATCGTAATTCTCTTTCTGTTACATTGCTTCCGTGAGTCTCAAATGAAATAAAATATATGATAGGCTGTAAAACTCTTCAGAAATGAGAAGTATGTTGACAGGACTAGGGTTTACACTTAGCACCCTACCCTCTGCCCTCTTAATAATTAGTAGAAAGTGCCATTGGGATGTGCCTTTAATTATTAGCTCTATATTAATATTAATTGATTTTGTCTTACAGTTATATTTTAACTCCTTGACAAAGGAAATCTTTTTTTACTGTTTCATCACTCAAAAAAAGAATCATTCCATCACTTATAGATGTATCTATACATCTAATTGATAGATAGATAGATGTATCTATCACAATGAGAGGGGAGAGAGAATAAAAGGGAATAAGAGAATAAAAAAGACTTTTATTGCAGGGCAATATTTTGGATGGTAGAGATACAGAGATTGTGATCATGTACCTGTAAGGAACTTACATTTTAGTACAGAGAGAACATTGAACGTTAAATGAATAAGGAAATAAGGCTATAAAACTTATATATAAGTGTATATAAACTTATATATAAGTGTATATAAACACTGCTATATACCGTGGAGAACACGGTATATATATATATATATATATATATATATATATATATATGTATAAAAACTTATATATAAGTGTATATAAACACTGCTATATACCGTGGAGAACATGACAAATAGTGATATGATGAGTGGGAATGAATGAAGGAGTTTTCATAGGTAGAGCAGTCAGGGAGGGCTTCTCTGAGGCTTTGAAACCTGACTTGTGAGGTAGAAAGCTAAATAGATAGCAGATGTAAAAACCCTGGGAGTGGAACTGTTTGAGTTAGTTTAATAAGGAAAAGTAAAACTTGTGGAAAACTCCTGTGTAACTTACTGCTTCAGGAGACATCTTTGTCTCCATGTTTCCCTTCCCTGTGCTTCGATGGGTGGCTGGGTGCTCCGTTCTCCTGCTTTGTGTGCACTGCTCAGGTTGATCACATCTGTCAGGGGCCACTAAGAGAAACAGAGCCCATGGCACCTAGTTACACAGAGGGGATTTGATGCAGGGAGCCGGGCAGCAGAGGCACAGAAGAGGGGTGGGTGACTCAGGAACAGCCATAGCAGGAAGCATCCCATAGGAGCCCTTTTCCCTCCATGCTTATTTTGGAATTCTGCAGCTGTCTGCTGCACATCTCTCTAGGCACATACTGAGGGACACACAAAAATGAACAAGATGTAGACCTTATGTTCAAGGATCTGAGGGTCTAGTATGAGAATATGCGTGTACAAGTGGGGGCACCCGGGTGGCTCAGTGGGTTAAGCATCCGACTCTTGATTTCAGTTCAGGTCATGACCTCACAGTTCAAGAGATCGAGCCCCCTGTCGGGCTCTGCAGTGACAGCACAGAGCCTGCTTGGGATTCTCTCTCTCTCTCTCTCTCTCTCTCTCTCTCTCTCTCTCTCTCACACACACACACTCTGCCTCCTCCCCCGTGCTCTCTCTCTCTCAAAATAAATAAATAAAATTTTAAAAAATCCAACTACAGGTGATCAGAAACAAGCAATACCAGTTCTGTGAGTATTCAGAGGAAGGAAAGATCAACTCTAGTTGGAGGGTCAGGAAGAACCTCAAGAAGGAGGTGCCATTTGAGCAGATCCTTGAACTTTTTGGATATTAGGAGGTCACAGAGGGCACAGCGGGGACCAAGAGGTGGACGGAGGGAGTGAGGTGGGTTACAGTCAGTCGTAAACATTTTTGGGTTTGGCTGCAAGAGTATGCAAATGGAAGCAATGGCAAATATGTACGGAAAGGGAGTAGGCTGGAGCCACCTTTTGGAAACCTTTTGCAGACCAAGCTTCAGAATATAGACTTCAGGCACTGGACCTTGGTTTGGCAAACTATAGCCCAGAGGCCAAGTCTGGACTTGGCCTGGGAGGGAAGGGAGTGTGCTACAGATGAGCATTTGCAACCTGCTTGATGATAGAGAACCACTAGGATTGAACCCCAGTTAAGTGAAATCTTATCTTCCCTGAGAAAAGATTTCCACTCTCCTCATTAACATATCTGTATTACCAAAAAAGAAAAAAAATCATTATTATATATTGATTTTTTTTTGTCAATAAACATTTTTGGAGAAAAAGAAAAAATAAAGAATGCCAGAGATGCCTGAGTCTGCTGGGGAGGAACATGGACATGGGAGGGTGCAGTTGGACAGCGGGGTACCCAAGGGCCCAGACTGCTCCTCAGGGTGCACGTTTCCTGAGGCTTGTAATGGGTTTCTCAGCAGTGCTCTTGTGAAGGGGTGCCTGGGTGGCTCATTCGGTTGAGAGTCTGACTCTTGGTTTTGGCTCAGGTCGTGATCCCAGGGTCTTGGGATCCAGCCCTGCGTCGGGCTCCATGCTGAGTGTGGAGCCTGCCTGGGGTTCTCGTCTCTCCCTCTGCCCCTCTCCCCTCTGCTCTCTATAGCTCTCTATCTCAAATAAATAAAATTTAAAAAAAAGAAAGAAAGAAAAGAAAAACACTGATGTTGTGAAAATTAAAGAGAACCCGGCACAGCCAGAATATCAGTAAGTGTGATTCCATTTCTTTTCACTTTCTTTCAATAAGTAGTTGTGGGTTGAACAACCAATCTCAAATATTTTGTAAGTAAATAAAGCTGACCATCCATTCCTCATCACGTAAAACAAAAATATTTAGGAGTTTCCTTGTTCTTTACTGATCCCTGTGGAATAGTTCAAACTCTTTTTCCATTGAGATCTGCACTTTTTCCCTCTTTTTCATTCCCAACCTTCTACCAGTTTACTTCAGTTGAAAAGCAGCATGTACACTTTCGTTAAGTTGTGGGTCTGTGTGTCTTCTGATGCCTTTCTAGTAGTTTGAATACTTTGAGTTGGAATTTGAGGAATAAACAGCAACAGGATCCCGAAAGTAGGCTTACCATTATTAAGTTTTGATATTCGGAAACATTACATCATAAGACAATCATGGTTTCCAACAATGAGAGTAAATACAGGGGCACCTGGGTGGCTCAGTCAGTTAAGCGTCGACTTCAGCTCAGGTCATGATCTCGTAGTTCAAGTGCTGTAGTGCTGACAGCTCAGAGCCTGGAGCCTGCTTCAGATTCTGTGTCTCCCTCTCCTCTCCTCTCCTCTCCTCTCCTCTCCTCTCCTCTCCTCTCCTCTCTCTCCCTCTCTCTCTCTCTCTCTCTCTCTCTCTCTCTCTCTCTCTCAAAAATAAATAAACATGAAAAGAATAGATAGAACTTCTACAGGAGTCCTCAGGGACAAGAGCTGCAAAAGCGTGTGAGTTCCAGTGTGGTGTGAATTGTTGTTCATAAGGTTTTAAGGAGGTGGCTTGCACAAACCACACCCCAAGGGACTTTGCGCAGGGTCAGGATTTGGGACAGATTGTCAGAAACGGTTAGAAGGGGGCACGTGGTTTGCATAAATCTTTACACAAGAATTTCCTGAGCTGTGTTTCCAGAGGCAGATTACCTAGAGCTACCCTCACCTATTACTATCAAATTTGCTTTGTGGAGTCAGGCCTGTCAAGTGTGATTCCTGTACCCACACTTTGAAAATTGTCAACATGGTGGCAAATCAGCACATTCTGTGTGGAAGACATCCTTGCTACCAGCACGGGAACAAGGGAAGGAAAAAACGATTTCACTGAAGCTCTGAAGACAAGTTGGGAAGCTTGGCAGATGGTTCCAGAGACCCTGTGAGCAAGATCAGCAATGCTATTTGAAAAAGACCTAGGAAGCATCCATCAGAGCCCTGCAGGCACCTGTATCCAGCTACTGAGGTCTCCCCTGTTGTGGTTTAAGTAGCCTCTGTTGTGAGGACAAAGTAGCTGAAAACCAGCCTGGGTCATACTTCTTCAAACAGTAAAACCAAGGGTTTCAGTCTGTGTTTCCACAAAAAGAGCCCAGACTTTCCAGGGTCCTTCAGGGCGCTGGGCATGTAAATGTCGCTGGTTTCATTTTGGGAAGTTCATATTTTGTTTGCGATTCAGAAGCAAGAAGCTAGCCGCAGGAACGGGATGAGAGCGCATGGGAACCAGACCTCGTGTTTATTCTGTTCTGTGACCTGAGGCGGACACAGTCCGTGAAGAGAAACAGGATGGCTACACCTGTCATGCAACGAGCCTTTCTCTTTCTCGCCTCATATTGTCAGGAAATCCCCGTAGCGTGAGCTCTATAAAGAATTAGGAGCTCCTTGTACTCGTGTCTCCTGGTGTGTATTTCCGTGTCAGTGGCCTTTTATAGATTTCCTGTTTGTCAAGAGGAGGCTGGTGTAATCTTTACAAATTCTTCTCCTTGCTGATTAAGTCGTGAAGGATAACTCTGGGTGAGAGTCCTGTTGGAAACAAGAGGATGTTTCTTTTGCTTTATTCACCTTTCATTAACTGGAAACAGATCAAGAGTTGAAGGCATGTTGTGTTCCAAATGAACATCCAATAGGGTAAGTTCAGTTTCTTCAATGCCTAGGATATAATACGTACGATGAAACTGGCCATCTAAAATTACTTATTTATATTCCCCATCTTATTAATCTCAGGAATGTTTCTGCAAAGAAAAATGGCAGTGTGGATATAATTGCTGCTGGTATACTTTTCCTAGAGCTGATACACAAATGGGTTTTATGTTTAAAATTTTCCACAATATCAGATTAAATAAAACTGGAAAATGCCACTAATATCTTTTTTTAGCTAATATTACATATCTGTATGGTCTATTAAATTAAAAATACCATAGTTGATATCTACAAAGGTTAAAAAAAAATTTTTTTTAAGGGCACCTGGATGGCTCAGTTGTTTAAGTGTCCAGCTTTAGCTCAGGTCATGATCTCGTGGTTCCTGAGTTCGGGCCCCGCAGCTGACAGCTAGGAACCTGGAGCTTGCTTCAGATTCTGTGTCTCCTTCTCTCACTGCGCTCTCTCTCTCTCTCTCTCTCTCTTTCGCTCTCTCTCAAAAGTAAATGAACATTAATTTTTTCAAAAATGTATTATAAGAAACAAGTTATTTATTAAAAAAAGTTTGTTTCAAATACAACTCAGTAAAGAATGCAATACAATGTGACCAAAGAGAAGAAAGTAAAACTAAGGAGATTAAAGACAGAAAAAAGAGGACTAAAGATGCAGGAATGAAGAAGGCATCATTAATAATGAATAACTGTTAATACTTAGCACTTGCTAGGAGCTATGTGATAAGGATTAAACTTTTCTTCAGTTAATTACCAACCCGCTCAGGGAAAAAACTAGAACTCCTTTATTTACTTTACGGACCAGCAGAGGGTGAAGCTCACAGAAGTTAGAGAACTTGAGAGGCAGGACCCTGTGTGGTCCTCGTGGACACATGAATACTGCCCCTGCCATGCACCTGTCTCCTGGGGTACCTTCCAGGAGCCCAAAGGTCCATGGGGGATAAGACAGTAACCATCAGATGGCCAAATAGAAGTATAACTAATTGGTGTTGACAAAGGCATTGGGTAAAGTGGCCAAATGCAGTAACAAAGATACCATAGAATGAATGAGAATAAATCTTCGAAATTTTATAAAACACCTAGGTTTGCAGATTGAAAATGTTCAAACCATGAAACACAGTGAAGGTAAGGAGACCAATACTTAGAAAAGGCTGGTATGCTATGTTTACTTCAAGATAAAAGCAAATTTTGGGGCG
Source organism: Panthera tigris (assembly GCF_018350195.1). NCBI lineage: Eukaryota > Metazoa > Chordata > Mammalia > Carnivora > Felidae > Panthera > Panthera tigris. The sequence goes on from NC_056670.1 coordinate 3,300,117, forward strand.
CCTGGGTGGCTCCATCGGTTAAGTGTCTGACTTCACTCAGATCACGGTCTCCTTATTGGTAGGTTCAAGTCCCGCATCAGGCTCTGTGCTGACAGTTCAGAGCCTGGAGCCTGCTTCTGATTCTGTGTCTCCCTCTTTCTCTGTCTCTCCCCTACTCACTCTCTGTCCCTCAAAGATGAATAAATGTTAAAAAATTAAAATAAAAGATAAAAGCAAATTTCTATTGGATAGTAAAAAAAATTAACAAAGAAAGAAAATATTAGTTATAATTCAGAAATCTGCTCCAAGAGAGACAATAGAGGAAATTTTATTTATTTATTTTTAATTTTTTTTAACGTTTGTTCATTTTTGAGAGGCAAAGCATGAGCAGGCAGGGAGCAGAGAGAGAGAGGGAGACACAGAACCTGTGTCTGTCAGCACAGAGCCCGATGCGGACTCAAACTCACGAACTGCGAGATCATGACCTGAGCTGAAGTCAGACTCTGAACTGACTGAGCCACCCAGGAGCCCCTATGGAAGAAACTTTATGAAGGGAGAATATAAAATTCAGTCATATTTTCATTCAAGTGTGAAACAACTGCCATTCTCACAGCTGCAAGGACTCACAGGTTCTTACTGAAAAAATACTCAGCGACTTATGTCACTTGACTGTTGAATAAAAATAAAGAATTTAGAAAGAAGTAAACCATGATATAAATGTTTAGGTGTGAACATCAAAACCAGTAAAACAAAGTAAAGTCTATAACCCAACAAAACTTTAATCTAAGTATGTTAATTTCTCGCTCGCTGTCTCTGTCTGTCTGTCTGTCTCTCTCTCTATATATATATACAATATACAGAGAATATATGTAATATAATATAATATATAATAAAACATGACATAATATATATAATACATATGTAACTGAATGCAGGAATATAAAATAATTCTTAAAGGAAATGTAAAATACAAATAATAGGTGGTTTCAGTTCTCAAATTTTATTAACAAGGGCAGCAGTTGGCTGTGTGTGTGTGTGTGGCGGGGTGGGGAGGGCGTTTAGGACCTGGAGGAAGAATTGTCGCAAATTAGATACGACAAATGCAATGACATGGTATTTTCTTGTTTGGAATGCCATCATATTCATTTTCGACCAGTTTTTTTGCTGGTTTTCTGTAAACCCAGATTATTTGGATTCAGTTCCTAATTTTAAGTCATTGTACGTCCTTTCCATGCCTGCTTTCCACACACTCACATTCCTGAACTTCACAGGTCTTATAGGATAGAGCTGGTCTGAATTGCTATTTTAAGTCTTTGTGGTGATAGACAAATTAATACTATTAAAACAGTGTAATAGAATATGATAGAAACAGGATTATTTGGTTTTGGGAAGGGATTGAATTTTCTGCTGATGTCCATTTAAGACGGAGAAGGGCGAAAGCAAAGAAAGTGTACAAATAGTTTTACTTTGCTCACAAAAAAGGAAAAAATAGTTAAAATTCCAGCCACATTTTGATGACTATTAAGTCCTTAGTATACAACTTTCTTGATAGACTGAAACATTAAATTTAAATGTTGGAAACATAATACCTGAGACTAAATGGAATTCAGCATTTAGAGAACCTTCAGATGGTGAAAGACTAAGCAGAAATCAAACAGAGAAAGAGGGATAAATTTGAATACATAAAAATGCCAAGTTTCTAGATGTCAAACACAAGTAACATTAAAAGGCAAACAACACACTAAAAAAATTGTAAGACTACTAACAAAGTGTTGATTTCTGCTCTATGCACATATGCCATGGAAATAAAATTTTAAAATATCAAAATTAAAAAAGATAGGCAAAGTAAATGAACAGAAGAATCAGCAATAGATATATCACATAAATTATGCTAGCAACCAAAGAAATGTAAAATTAAACCTTACACATATTTAGCAATACTCTAGGCATATATCACCCTCAGCATTCACAAATATGTGCTGTTATAAATACTGAGGAGGAAATAAACCATCACAGTCTGTCTCTCACACTTTCTCTTCTGGAAAGCCATCTGGCAATTTGCACAAAGGAGTTCAACATGTTCTCGTTCCTTGATCCAGAAATTCTGCATCCAGGAATCTAACGCATGGATAGAATTAAAGACACAGAATGGATAACAAATCCGATATAAGCAACTCAAGTGTACAACACTAAAGCCCAATTTATAACCCTAGTGGAGGTTGCATATTGTTGCCAGTTGTGTTTTTGAAGCATATTTATTGGCTTAGAACTATGATTATGAAGTAGTGAGAGGTAAAATAGCAAAATTCGTACATGCAAAGTGGTGAAATATCATGTACGTAAATAGATGATAGATACGTGGGTGACAAATACTGATGGAAAATACCTCACCATGTTGGCAGTGGGCTATCACTGGGTTGTTTGGTTTAAAATACTTTTTCTTTGTATTTGTTTTTTTTTAACTTTATTTATTATTTTTTAATATGAAATTTATTGTTAAATTGTTTTCCATACAACACCAGTGCTCATCCCAACAAGTTTCTTCCTTAACGCCCCTTACCCATTTAGCCCACCCCCCCACAACCCCTCCCGTAACCCTCAGTTTGTTCTCTATATTTAAGAGTCCCTAATGTTTTGTTCCCCTCCCTGATTTTATATTACTTTTGCTTCCCTTCCCTTCCTACAATCTGTTTTGTACCTTAAAGTCCTTGTATGAGTGAAGTCATATGATATTTGTCTTCCTCTGACTGACTAATTTTGCTTAGCATGATACCCTCCAGTTCCATCCACATAGTTGCAAATAGCAAGATTTTATTATTTTTGATTGCCGAGTAATACTCCATTGTATGTATACCACATCTTCTTTATCCATTCATCCATTGATGGGCATTTGGGCTCTTTCCATACTTTGGCTATTGTCGATAGCACTGCTATAAACATTGGGGTGCATGCGCCCCTTTGAAAGAGCACACCTGTATCCCTTGGGTAAAAACCTAGTAGTCCAATTGTTGAGTTGTAGGATAGTTCTATTTTTAATTTTTTGAGGAACCTCCATACTATTTTCCAGAGAGGCTACACCAGTTTGCATTCCCACCAGCAGTGGAAAAGAGATCCTCTTTCTCCGTATCCTTGCCAACATCTGTTGTTGCTTGAGTTGTTAATTTTAGCCATTCTGACTGGTGTGAGGTGGTATCTCATTTTGGTTTTAATTTGTGTTTTTTGATCATGAGTGATGTTTAGCATTTTTTCAGGTGTCTATTAACCATCTGGATGTCTTCTTTGGAAAAGTGTCTATTCCTGTCCTTTGCCCATTTCTTCATTGGATTATTTGGTTTTTAGGTGTTGAGTTTGATAAGTTCTTTATAGATTTTGGATACTAACCCTTTATGTGATCTGTCATTTGCAAATATCTTCTCCCATTCTGTTGGTTGCCTTTTAGTTTTGCTGATTGTTCCTTTGCTGTAGAGAAGCTTTTTACCTTGATGAGGTCCCAGTAGTTCATTTTTGCTTTTGTTTCCCTTGCCTCTGGAGACGTGTTGAGTAAGAAGTTGCTGCAGCTGAGGTCGAAGAGGTTTTTGCCTGTTTTCTCCTCTAGGATTTTGATGGCTTCCTGTCTTATGTTTAGGTCTTTCATCCATTTTGGGTTTTTGTATGGTGTAGAAAGTGGTCCAGGTTCATTCTTCTCCATGTCGCTGTCCGGTTTTCCCAGCACCACTTGCTGAAGAGACTGTCTTTATTCCATTGGATATTCTTTCCTTCTTTGTCAAATATTAGTTGGCCATACATTTGTGAGTCCATTTCTGGGTACATGCAAAAATCCTCAACAGGATGTTAGCCAACCAGATCCACCAACGTAATAAAAGAATTGTTCACCCCGAGCAAGTGAGATTTATACCTGGGCTGCAGGGCTGGTTCAGTATCTGCAAAACAATTAACATGATTCATCACATCAATAAAAGAAAGGACAAGAACCATATGATCCTCTCAATAGAGGCAGAGAAAACATTTGACAAAATACAGCATCCTTTCTTTTTTTTTTTTTTGATGTCTATTACACTTATCTTTATTTTTTTTATTATTATTTTTTTAATATATGAAATTTATTGTCAAATTGGTTTCCATACAACACCCAGTGCTCATCCCAAAAGGTGCCCTCCTCAATACCCATCACCCACCCCCCATCAACCCTCAGTTTGTTCTCAGTTTTTAACAGTCTCTTATGCTTTGGCTCTCTCCCACTCTAACCTCTTTTTTTTTTTTTTCCTTCCCCTCCCCCATGGGTTTCTGTTATGTTTCTCAGGATCCACATAAGAGTGAAACCATATGGTATCTGTCTTTCTCTGTATGGCTTATTTCACTTAGCATCACACTCTCCAGTTCCATCCACGTTGCTACAAAAGGCCATATTTCATTCTTTCTCATTGCCACGTAGTATTCCATTGTGTATATAAACCACAATTTCTTTATCCATTCATCAGTTGATGGACATTTAGGCTCTTTCCATAATTTGGCTATTGTTGAGAGTGTACAGCATCCTTTCTTGATAAAAACTCTCAAGTAGGGATAGAAGGATCATACCTCAAGATCATAAAAGCCATATATGAAAGACCCACCGCTAACATCATCCTCAATGGAGAAAAACTGAGAACTTTCCCTGTAAGGTCAGGAACACTACAGGGATGTCCACTCTTGCCACTGTTATTCAGCATAGAATTGGAAGTCCTATCTTCAGCAATCAGATAACACAAAGGAAAAAAGGTATCCAAGCTAGCAAGGAGGAAGTCAAACTTTCACTCTTCACAGATGACATGATCCTATATACAGAAAATCCAAAAAATTGCACCAAAAAACCTACTAGAACTGATCCATGAATTCAGCAAAGTTGCAAGATATCAAATCAGTGCACAGAAATTGGTTGCATTTGTATACACCAATAATGAAGCAACAGAAAGAGAAATCAGGGAATTGATCCCATTTACAATTCCACCAAAACCCATAAAATACCTAGGCATAAACCTAACCAAAGAGGTGAAAAAATGTATACACTGAAAACTATAGAGTACTTTAAAAAATTTTTTTAATGTTTATTTATTTTTGAGAGAGAGAACATGAGCAGGGAAGGGGCAGAGAGAGAGGGAGACACAGAATCCGAAGCAAGTTCCAGGTTCCGAGCTGTCAGTACAGAGCCCAGTGTGGGGCTTGATCTCATGGCCAGCGAGATCATGACCTGAGCCAAAGAGTCATGCAACCAACTTAGCCACCCAGGTGCCCCCGAAAACTGTAGAAATCTTACAAAAGAAATTGAAGAAGACACAAAAAAATGGAAAAAGATTCCATGCTCCTGGATAGGAAGAACAAATATTGTTAAAATGTTGATACTACCCAAAACAATCTACATATTCAATGGAATCCCTATCAAAATAACACCAGCATTCTTCACAGAGCTAGAACAAACAATCCTAAAATTTGTATGGAACCAAAAAAGACCCCGAATAGCCAATGCAATCCTGAAAAAGAAAATCAAAGTAGGAGGCATCACAATCCTGAACTTCAAGCTATACTGCAAAGCTGGAATCATCAAGACAGTATGGTACTGGCATAAAAACAGACACTTAGATCAATGGAACAGAACAGAGAACCCAGAAATAGACCCACAAATGTTTTTATTTGTATTTGTACTTAACAGTATACTCCAAGATGATTTTTTTCTTTATCAGAAAGACAAGAAAATAATTTTTTGCTATGTATCTACAGATGTCTTCCATGGCCAATGTGAAAATTGTGGAATTTTATGTGAAATTTTTATGTAATAATAATGAAAATTAAGCTATACTGTTTTTATGGCACTTTAATGGCTCACCCCAAAATATTCCTAGATTATCTGTCAATCTGTCATATATTTATCTATCTACCTATTGATTGTGGGTTCTTCTAACTCCCTTATCCAGCCTCCATCAGATGCAACCATATCCTGCCTTTCCACGAGTCTCACCTCTGCTACATGGGTCAAAATTTACTTTCTTCAAGCTATGCATACTTGAATTTCTCTGATTCTTGGTATTTTGAATATCTCACTCGGAATAGTTTAACATGTGAGTTTTCTGTCCGAGCTCTCTCTTAATATTTATCAATAGATGTCTTTATTAAAAGAATTCTAAATGAACCTGTGTACCTGTACTTTGAGTCCCTGTGACTGAGCGCTTCTCCATAAGAACTTCTTAATAAATTAGGGAATTATCGCAGACTTTCTGTAATCAAAGTGTAGGGAATGAGTTTATAAATTGGATGTAAAACTAATGCAGCTGAGTATATTCACTGAAAAGAATTTCACTGAAGCTTCTGTTTAATAAAGTGAAATGTTCATTTTAAGTGAATATTCAACTCTGTGATACACCATCTTAAAGTTATGTTTAAGTCTAATCATTAGATAATTTTCTTTGCAGCTTTTAGATCTAAATCTTGGTCTAAAATCAAATAGTAATGATAGGCCCCCTTCATTCCCTCAAACATTTGATCAGGTATGCAATTCTAAATAAAACCTTCAAAATTCATGTCAGTGTCACGTTTCAAGAAAAATATGCAAGATATGGTAAAATTAGCTTCCAGCTAGAAATGAAAGAAATCCCATCACTCTCTCTCTCTCTCTCTGCTTACAACTTGAAGCCAATTTTAATGCTAATATAATACAATTAAAATAATAAAGTAATCTTAATACTACGATCTATAATGACTTCCATTACTAAGCATGGCCCTTACTGTTTTATTCATTTATATACTGTCTTTCATGAATCCCTGTACCAATTAATGAAATGTAGATATTATTAACTTCACTATGAAAATTATGATTAAAATGCTGAGGGATTAAACAACTTCTCAAGAGGTGATATTGCAACTTATTTGGCAAGATTGGAATGTTTTACTTAGGATACAGGAGCTCGTCACTCAGTCTCCTGGAATGTTTTAGAGACTGTTTATTACACCAAAGGCCATCGCTGTGAAGCACTTTGAGCCGACATCTGTGTATTCTGAGAATTCTTGTGGCCACCTTACTCTTCCCTTTAGGTGGGTGTAGTATTCTTTGTGAATGAAAGATGCTCATACAGCCTCAGTATGTGTATTTGGATGTCTTACAGGAGCCCAGAGAGCAAGGCTAGGTCAATGAGGCTCGTGAATACCCTGAATAATACAGAACTGAGAAGTCTCTTATTCAACAGTTCTTAGTGCCTGTGTAACACATGTATTTCTGGTGCTGTCGATACAACCGATCTCTGTTCTCAAGAAAGTTCTAGGCAAGGAAACTCAGACACATGGTTCTAGTGAGTGTTAGATAAATTTTAATAAGGAAGAGTGCAATATTCTCTGTATAGAAATGCATAAGGGAAATTATCAGGTATACCTCAGGTCAAAATATGTGGATGGGTAGAGGAAATAGACAAGTATAAAGGGAAAGAAAAATGGGGAACTGGGAGAATGAGAAACTTTTCTTCAGCAAGACAACATTAATAGGGTCTAAATAAAAGCCATAGAGTAGGATATAATATTTATTGAACAGTAAGCTGATAAAGACTTACACTGTGATATATGGAGAGCTCTTATGAACCAGTAAGGCAAAGTAGGAGAACGGACAAAAGACATGAAACAACACTTCACAAATGTCCAACATTCTAAAACAGTTCAAATCACTGTGAGGTAACGATGCGTACCTACCGAATGGCTAAACTTACAACTGTCAGCAGAGCAGTGGACCACTCACAATAGAACGTGAGCTCACACAACAAGTTTAGAAGACTTAAAACGGCAGGGACCTAGCCCATATATGCGTGTCTGACAATTATATTCTTATATTTCACACAAACGCCTTCATGTGTAAGAACACACGCAGAAGGACATAGTGCTGTTTGTCACGGCATGCCCTGGAAACAACCCAAACGCCATCACCAGTGTGAAAAGGAAACAAAGTTGGGGGTGTCTGTCTAATGGAACACAGTACATCCATTAAAACGAGAGTGCAGGGACTACACTTGATGTACCTAACTCCCACATGCATGCCGACCAGGTAAGACATAATAATACTTGAACAAAGTCAGTAATTAAATGACATTGTATAGTTCTATTTGAAATTAATCTATGATAATAGAAAGCAGGCCATCTTTAGAGTGGAAGGAGCAGGAGCGATTGATAGAAAATATGGAGAATAGAGGGCTTCTGAAATATTGACGATATTCTAGTTCTTAATGTCATGGCATTTAGAATTAAATACGACTTGGTGATAGTTCATCAGGTTATGGATTTATGGTTTATAAAAGTCTGTCATATATAGCCCTTCCATACAAAGTTTAGTTTTTGAAAGCAAGTTGTATTTTGTTGCAACAAATAATCCTTGTAAACACATCCCTGAGCATACGTTTCATTATTTATGTAAAATAAATTGCTCAAAATGAACTACTGGGACCTTATGAAGATAAAAAGCTTCTGCACAGCAAAGGAAACAACCAACAAAACTAAAAGGCAACCAACGGAATGGGAAAAGATATTTGCAAATGACATATCGGACAAAGGGATAGTATCCAAAATCTATAAAGAGCTCACCAAACTCCACACCTGAAAAACAAATAACCCAGTGAAGAAATGGGCAGAAAACATGAATAGACACTTATCTAAAGAAGACATCCAGATGGCCAACAGGCACATGAAAAGATGCTCAACGTCGCTCCTCATCAGGGAAATACAAATCAAAACCACACTCATATATTACCTCACGCCAGTCAGAGTGGCCAAATGAACAAATCAGGAGACTCTAGATGCTGGAGAGGATGTGGAGAAACGGGAACCCTCTTGCACCGTTGGTGGGAATGCAAATTGGTGCAGCCACTCTGGAAAACAGTGTGGAGATTCCTCAGAAAATTAAAAATAGACCTACCCTATGACCCAGCAATAGCACTGCTAGGAATTTACCCAAGGGATACAGGAGTACTGATGCATAGGGGCACTTTTACCCCAATGTTTATAGCAGCACTCTCAACAATAGCCAAATTATGGAAAGAGCCTAAATGTCCATCAACTGATGAATGGATAAAAAAATTGTGGTTTATATGCACAATGGAATACTACGTGGCAATGAGAAAGAATGAAATATGGCCTTTTGTAGCAACGTGGATGGAACTGGAGAGTGTGATGCTAAGTGAAATAAGCCATACAGAGAAAGACAGATGCCATATGGTTTCACTCTTATGTGGATCCTGAGAAACTTAACAGAAACCCATGGGGGACGGGAAGGAAAAAAAAAAAAGATTAGAGTGGAAGAGAGCCAAAGCATAAGAGACTCTTAAAAAACTGAGAACAAACTGAGGGTTGATGGGGGGTGGGAGGGAGGGGAGGGTGGGTGATGGGTATTGAGGAGGGCACCTTTTGGGATGAGCACTGGGTGTTGTATGGAAGCCAATTTGACAATAAACTTCATATATTGAAAAAAGATAAATAAAAAAATAAAGACAATATCACAAAAATAAATAAATAAAATAAATTTCTTTAACTAATTCAAAAAAAATAATAAATTTCTCAAACTACATTTATTAGGTCTAAGCAAATAAACAAATATCAAAGGCAAAGGCTCAAAGAAATGTTTTGTAAACAAGGTAGGTATTAGAACTATAGATCAAATATGCAATTGCAAGGATGGTCAGATGCACTTTTGGAATACAGCAGCCCATCACAGGATATATGACAAAAAATCTATCTCAAAAACTTTTTCAGAGATACTTTAGAATAAAACAAAAGTATACAATTGAAGAACAGTGTCTTTAATCTTCTGTGCTTGCCAATACATTTATTTATTATGTGTATAAATAGTTACAGATATATCTATACATAGACTACAATAGCAGCATTCTGACTGAAACTTGCTTTCTCATTCTGGTGTTGAAGATGTAGAAGGTGGAGCGCCTGGGTGGCTTGGTCGGTTAAGCGTCCGACTTCGGCTCAGGTCATGATCTCACGGTCCGTGAGTTCGAGCCCCGCGTCGGGCTCTGTGCTGACAGCTCCGAGCCTGGAGCCTGCTTCCGATTCTGTGCCTCCCTCTCTCTCTGACCCTCCCCCATTCATGCTCTGTCTCTCTGTCTCAAAAATAAATAAACGTTAAAAAAAAAAATTAAAAAAAAAAAAGATGTAGAAGGAGTAACTAACCCTCACGTACCTCAACAGTCCAATCGCCTCTTGTTATTTTCTCAAAAAGAATTCAGTAGTTGAACCTGAAAGCATTGTCTTAGATATACTGAAAAGACAAGGCACCCCTCCAGAAGAGCTAATTGGATACGAAGCTTATGTCCCTGGGGGAATAATCTTGGGTTTTATAATCATAGAATTATGCAGCATTTCTACTGGAGACAATCTTTTCGTTATTGTTTAATAGTTTCTATGATTATCTTCACGACATGAATCTCTTTATATGGAATCACCATCACTAAAGATGTCAGGGAATTTAACTCGGGGGACTCAAAGCAGTGAAATGTGAATCCACTCTTCTGTGCACTTTTAACATGTGCGCATCAGCACAAACAGAATTCAGGAGATGGGACTTCTTCTCAAAGATAGGAGTTCTTCTCAAAGACAAAGAAGGCTGCCTTCTCTGCAGAGAAGACAGATTTGCTTTAGGGGCAAGGTGCCCAAGAGCTTTGCAGTGTTTGGATGCCTTTTTTATGTGTCTCCTGGAATTCAACTTGATGAAGCAAATATGTTGCAAACAGTTCCTCACTAGGCTAGGCGGTGGGTTATTAGATATTTTGTGTGCACCTGCCAACAGAGCCTTCTGTGAAGACTAATTGAGCAATTACTGCAATTATATGGTCATAAGGGAACCTTGTAATCCTGTCCTTAAGGATACCCAAGCATAATTAGGCCATGGGTGAATTTCCAAGTTCTTCAGCATAATTCTTCTTCTCTAATCCAGTGGTAAAATTAGAAGCTAAGAGAAATAAGGGGGCGGGAGAGGAACGGAGCAGTAGTTACTGTCTGCTTGAAGAGGATGGTTCTTCAAAAGAAATGCGTCTCCTAGTTTTTCCCCTTTTCTAAGGCCTGGGGAGCCTGCTCTGGCAGTGGTCACCTCGGGCCGGTTTCCTTCAGGTCTGGATCCGTGTGGTGATCTGCTACCAGGCTGGAAAATTCAGTACAATACAAATTGACATCAATGTATTTAGTAAGTAGATATTAATTTGCCAAATATTATAAATGATTGCATGTTTTTTTCCCCCATAAAATTCTTTTTTTTCTAAGGAATAGTTTCTCGCTGGCATTTCCTTGGTTAGTTGTATGTCCTTCCAATGGCTGGCTATCTCCCATACAGAGATTTTTGGTGATGGAGAAGTTCAAAACTTGATGCATCTTATTATGTTGTTTCTTCTAATGAGTCCATGTTACATTTTCCAACTCTGGCTTAAATGCTACTTATCTTTATAAAAAATTGCATTACATATTGTAACAGTAGCATTCTACACAAAACACAGTATCCTTTAATGTTACATATTACCAGTGTTAGAAATTCTCAAGATTCAAACACCCCAATCTACTTGGGAGGTAATCTTAGGAATCATAGCTGAGAATTCATCCTTTTCACCTTTAAACGTAGATTTTCTAAAAAAAAAAAACAAAAAAACAAAAAAACAAAAAAACAAACCTCATGAACAGTAGCCTAAGAAAAAATTTTTCTTAAGTCGCTAGTCTTTGTAAGAAAAGACAGAAATCAGTCCTAAGAAGTTATATAAGACAACTGTACTCCCAAATTTCCAGAAACTCATTGAAGCCTTCACCAAGAGGGTTTATTTATTGTATTCTCACTAGTACAATTTGCTAATTTATAATATTAAAAATAGTACAGAGTATGGAAACTACACAGTGAAACAGGACTGAACGGCTTTAAATACATTTCATCCCACCTCCCCTCTTCACTTCTAGGCCCACTCTCCCGAGACAGCCACATGCTGGTATTTCTAGTTTCAATTCTTCTGATTCTAGATGTCACGTAATTATAAACGGAGCACTTGTTTCTTTTTATTTCTTCAGTTCTCACCATACATTTATTAATAACCAACTATGAACGATGAGGAATTTAATTAGAACCTTTCCCTCCCTTTTGGTTTTGTTTATTGTGTTATTTTTAGTTTTTTTCCCCTGTTGTTCATATGATTTTTAAAAATATGACTGAAACTCCATTTCTCATCCCAGCAACTTGTACAGGAAGAGGATTTTAAACTATGTGTCTCATTACCCAAACTAAAACTGTATATGTGTTGGTCACTGAGCAGAGAAAGGTGTCAGCAGAGAAACCCAATGTGATCTGGTCATGTTTAGCACTCTCCCAGAAGACCTCAGGTGCAGTTTTTTTTTTTTCTTGTTTTGTTTTTTGTTTTTTGTGTGTTTTTTTTTCTTTTAATTCTAGGTAAGTTTTTTCAAAAAGCAGGAGTCTAGGATCCCTTAGTATATTTCTCTGGCCATGGGAAGGAAGACAGGACTGCAAAACATCCTGAGAGTTGAATTCCCTTCGCAAGATCTGCATGCTACTGTACTTTTGGAAGACCCACCACAGATTTATTAGTTGAACCAGAACTGCAGTAGCTTGGCTGCATGCTGACTTTGGCTAACGCCATCAGGCTGCTTTGACAAATGTCTAGGATGACCTATCAGCCCTCCACTCCTGTGTTCAAACATACAGACTTGAAGAGCTTTGGATGCTTTCAGTGTCAGGAGAAGTACAGGGTTACAGAGGAAGGAAATTGTCTGTTGGGCAGGTGTGTGTGTGTGTGTGTGTGTGTGTGTGTGTGTGTGTGTGTGGTGTGTGGTGTGTGTGAGAGAGAAGTGACGCAATGATAGAGTGAAATGGAGAACGAGGGACAGAAATAGGGAACAAGGGAAAGAGTTGAGGAAGACTGTTGTATTGTGATGTGTTGTATTGTGCGGAAAGAACAACAACCAAAAGAACAGTAGTCATCCTGATTTAATGGAGTGATTTTGATATTGGTTTGACATTTTCATGGATCTGAAGACACATGAAAAAGGTGAATACAGTATTGCAAAGTTATCCCTACCAGGAGCTCTTTGTTTTTAGGAAGATATTAAAAACGTTTAGGCTATGGAGAGCCTATTAGAGATTTTTAAGTCTGCAGAACCCCCAAGATGTATGTGAACTCCAAATATTTGCTCAATGATTACCTTTAATTATTTCAACTTCAAAAATTTAACATGTTTTAGCAATATACTTGTGTTTAATATAACTTACCATAACTTAATCACAATTAAGTATTCCACATTACAGTTTCATATTCTTGCATTTCTTTTCAGCAGGCCACTACTCTACATTTCTGCTGAGATTAGAAAGTACTGATTTCATATAAAAGTACATGATACGTTTCAAGGTTCTCTCATTTGAGAAGATATAATATAAAATAACGTTGCAGTGACTCCTTAGACTGTGAAGTCAGATATTGAAATAGACATTATTTCCCTTTAAAATTACTATTATGTTTGGACTGAGGGCTTGCAGAGACTTAAGGCAGTATTTCTCAAACTGTGTTCTAAGGCAATGTAAGAGTTCAAGGAGATGTTAATGGATGATTCTAGAAAATGTGCAAATAACACCCCCTTCTTAGATGGCCATTATGCAAATTAGCACAAAAGTCTCCGAAAAGACCTGCAGGAAAGTGGATTCACTTTTTGAAAGTTTCTTCCATATCCTGTGTCGCAAGCTTATCTGTGAAGAGTGCACGTTTGTTTTTTCAGCATATTTGTTACAAATAATGATTGATCATTCAGTACAGGGGCCAAGAAACTCTGTCCTACATACCATTCGTCTTTGTAAATAAAGCTTTATTGCAGCATAGTCATACCCACTTGGTTGATTTTGTGTTACAGTGTCAGAGTTGAGAAGCTGACACGGAGACTCTCTGTCCAGCGAAGCCTAAATATATTTATTATCTGGTCCTGTACAGAAAACTGCTTACCGGTCCTGATAGTGGAACAGAATACCACTGGACATCACATTGGCAAACACTGGCTTAGAGAAATATATTATGATTTTAAACAGAGTCCTCTTGCATATAATTATAAATTAAATTTATATGCATGTACGTACATGCATAATATATAATCAATTTCACTATATGACATTTGCAGTGATGGGGCTTTGATTTCTATTCAGTTAAAGCATTGATTTTTAAAATTTTGTTTTTAATGTAATTAAGTGATTACATTTTTAAATGTAATTTTTTTAATTTTTTAAATTTTAAATGTAATTAAAAAGTAATTTTTAAAATATGAGTTAGGAAGAAAAAGAATGTAAATATTCTTACAAATCTTGTCTACAGACAGATAAAATTGTATTTGATAGCCTCATACTTCTGATTTAATTATCTAGGGAAGATGCAAATTCATTGATCTCTTTCTTCCTCGTCTTCCTCTTAGGAGAAAACCCTGATATAGTGTAATTACTATGACTTTTCATTCTGACCCTGAGGACACATTGTTCCCTCTTTGAATTCAAAATTAACTAGTCTAATGTGTTAAATTTCAAATCTCGAAAGCTGAGTTTAACTACTAGTTCAGGTATTGCCTAGCTGTCCAGACTGTAATGTCTAATATCTGAGTGTCAGTTCTCCATGAGGCGTTAAGAATAAAGTGAGACTAAACGCTCCCATTTTTTTTTTCCAGGAAGAACTGAACCCCATCGTGGTTACCCCGCCCATCCAAGCTGTTGACCAGGACCGGAACATTCAGCCACCAGCAGATAGACCAGGCATCCTCTATTCCATCCTTGTTGGTTCGTATCTGGTAACATTTTACACTCTCACTCATCGTTGTAGAATCATGCATAAATAGTTGTATCTAATCAAAGGAAACACCTTTAATAACAAAGATGGCCTTCTTAGAAGTTATTATTTTTATGTAAAAATAAATTCAGAAATAATAATTTTGGGGGTGCCTGGGTGGCTCAGCAGGTTAAGCAGACGACCCTTATTTTCTGCTCAGGTCGTGATCTCACTGTTGTGAGGCTGAGCCCAGCCTGCGTTGGGCTCCACGCTCAGAGTGGAGTCTGCTTAAGATTTTGTCTCTCCCTGGGGCACCTGGGTGGCTCGGTCGGTTAAGCGTCTGACTTTGGCTCAGGTCATGATCTCACGGTCCATGAGTTCAAGCCCCGCGTCGGGCTCTGTGCTGACAGCTCAGAGCCTGGAGCCTGTTTCAGATTCTGTGTCTCCCTTTCTCTCTGCTCCTCCCCTGTTCATGCTCTGTCTCTCTCTGTCTCAAAAATAAATAACGTTAAAAAAAAAAAAAAAGATTTTTCTCTCCCTCTCCCTGTCCCCAGCTTGTGCTCTCTGGCACTCTCTCACAAAACAAAACGAAACAAAACAAAACAAAACAAAACCACATCTTTCCCCTCAGAATTAGCTTTAGTGAGATGTGTTAAACAAAAAATGGAAAAATTCCATTAAGGAAGTGAAACAACTTTAAAAAAATAGGATATTAATCTACATATTGGTAACTTTGTCTGTGTTCCGGCACAAAGAATTCTCTAAGAAAAATTTGAAAAAAATCCATTGAAAATGTACAGTTTGCTCTACTAGTATTTTATCATTGGTTGAAGACAATTATGTAATTCTGAGACAAACTGAATGAATTAAATAAGGGCTTTTGTCACCATATGGGAGAAGGATCACGAGTACCCAAAGGGTCACAACACATTATACCCTTGGCTGATTTTTCCTTGAAAAGTTTCACAGGAGCTCTTCTGGCTCATCCTTGTACATGGACTGGTAATTGCACCGAAGCAAAAATGATGAGAATGTGATTATGCCACTCTTCCCAAATTGCTTTTGCTAAAACATGGATGTTGCTGCTTTTCATGGTTTAGAGTATCTAGAGAGACAGATGCATGGAGACCATACCTCTCTTAGTGAGAAAGGGGTTGCTCTTGAAATGGGCTTCAGAATGACTGTTCAGTGGAATTCAGCACTACTCTCAACTCCTGAGCCTTTAGTCTGTGTGTATGTGCACATACATAACAATACAGCAGCCTACAAGACACCAGACAGATTGCCAAATATGATCCTATATCCTACTTAGAAATGCTGTCTGTAAAGAAAATAAAGCAGTTCTGTTTCAAGCCTTTGGTGTGTAGAACTGTGCACATATCATAACCCCATGGTAGAGATGAGATCATTACATTTTTAAAAAGTCCTTATGAACATAAGCGTCAGTCTTTGAAGTCTGTAAGGGCCTGGAGCATAGATCAAAAGAAATAACCATTGTTCATTTCATCAACTGGAGGTTTGATCATATGTCAGTCACTGTGGTACATGCTATAGATGCAAAGGTGAGAGGTAAAAGTTCTAGGTTAGGGAGGGGTAGAGAAAATTACGTAGAAAGTTATTTCAACAGAAGGGTCAGGGTTCCCAGGTAGAACACAGGAGAGAAATTACCTAGAAAGATGAGACAGCATGTGTAAAGTCCAAAGGATGAACTTGAAAGCCAGTGTTGGAGAAGCCTGCTTCCCATGGTGGGATGAAATCCAGTGGTGTTCATGAGTTTCTTTCACTCTTAGAAATTATATTTATTTTTTCTTTTGATAAATGAGCACCTACTCTGTGGAGGGAGACAGATTCCTCACTTCGTGGAGCTGGTGTTCTGGCAGAAGCAATGGCAACAAGCAAGAAACGCATTATGTGTTTATTGTAGAAGAGAGAAGGCGGTCAGCACTGTGGGGAAAATGGAGCACAGAGAGGTGTTGTAGTATAAACTGCAGCATTCGATAGGATGATCAGGGCACACCTCACTGAACAGATGAGATTTGAGCAAAGTCTCACAGAAGCTGTGAGTAGGTAACAACAGTTACCCCTGTTGATGTCTGGAAGAATAGGCGGAGATAAAAAACTGGAGCTTGCCTGCTGGGTTTCAGAAGCATCGAGGAGACCAGGAGCGTTGGAGATGAGTGAGTGAGAGGAAGTAGAAAGAGGAGGTGAGACACAGAGGGGTCAGAACTTACAGAGTCTAGTATGCTGCTGATCGACTTTGTCATTTACTCTGAGCGAATGGAGAAGCCAAGGTAGTAATGAGAGCAGAATGATGCATTGGCAGCCTGTATCACCAACCACCAATGTAGGATGATGGATGGTCCTAAACAATAGACACAACCTCTAGCACTGTCTTTGTTTTTACAAATAAGTTAAATAAAATGATGTCATTTATAGCATTTGCACTTCTAGAGGACGGGGCCTTGTACTGATAGTTTGAACTATATTCAAATCCTGACTGTAACACTTATTAATCATATAATGCTAGGTGAGTTACTCATCTCTCTGCTTCGGATGGCTCCTCTTTAAAATGGAGGTTAGGGGCCCCTGGGTGGCTGAGTCGGTTAAGCGGCCGACTTTGGCTCAGGTCACGATCTCGGGGTTCACGAGTTCGAGCCCCTCTGTTAGCACAGAGCCTGGAGCCTGCTTCAGATTCTGTGTGTTCCTCTCTCTCTCTCTCTCTGCCCCTCCCCTGATCGCACTCTGTCTGTGTCTCCAAAAATAAACAAACATTAAATAAATAAATAATAAATAAATAAAATGGAGTTATTAAAAACAGACCTTCTATAAAAAGGTTTTGAAAATTTGATTCAATATAGGTAAATGTGTAATAATGCCTGGGAAAAAGCTAGTGCTCAATAATGTTAATTCATGTCACCATTACCATTAGGAAGAAAAATCACATTTCCTAAGTTAGACAAGACTGGTAAGAACAGAAGCACACACACACAGAGAAACGTACACAACAGGATTTCCATGGCTCTGATTTTCCTTACTTGGCAAGACCTCTTCATTTTCCTTAAGTCCCCCCCGCCCAGTAGTTCTGAGTGCAGGTCCCTCAGAGCTAGTTTTCTCAGCCTTCATGTGGACAGCTCCCCACTGCTCTCACACATTCTTGGCGGTCTACTTACTAAATGGGAGGAAGTGCATGTTCAGGTGTGCAGAAGGGCCATCCAAGGACTGTTGCCAGTTCCTTCACTGGTCCTACCGTAACTATCGTCAATGGTGGAATTACTCTTCTACCACTGATCATCCCCAACAACCTCACCCTGTGTCACCTCAATTCACTATTTCCTAGAGGTGTCCATTGGCTTTCTTCACAGAAAAATGATACCATTCTACCTGTGAAGGATGGGATTAGCAGGGATACTCTGAGTGAAAGATATTCAGAGTGTAAGCGATTGAAAACTCAAAAAAAAAAAAATCCCTCAAAATTGACTCCTGCCTTAAAATGGAAATTCCTTTATCCCAAAATGGGATGACTTTTGGAGGGAATAAGTAAAACTCTGATAGTCAGCCTAACTGATGCCCCTTCTGTGTTTTACTATTAGGACGATGAAATTTAGGTTTAAGTTGGAGCATTCACTAAAGGACAACAACAACAAAAATGACAATAAAATCTCAAATGATTAAGTGCAAAATAGAATTTTATGGTAAACTAAAATTTTCCATAAAACTGACATAAATTTATATGAACTGAATTTTTGGGGGGTACTTACCATTTCACAAACACTGAATTATATATTTAAGAAAGTCCTTGTTACATTCAGTATAATAAAATCACAGTACAAGTAATATTAGATTAATATTTTAATAATTTAAGGACTTATTCCAGGTGAAGTCATTGAAAATAATCAAGGAAAGACTTGTGAAAATTTTCCCTTCCCTAAACGCTGTGACAAACTAGTATAAACAAAAGTGAAATCATAATTTTGGATCATTAATTGCTGAATTAACCAAGTCTTACAGCAACCCAGGGAACATTTATTCAAGAAAAACAGCTGACTCTTGGTTGTGTTTTTTTTTAGCTTAGTGGAATTTTTCATTTGCCTGAGTCACATTGCCTGCTAGTTAGTTCAGGAGTAGCATTAAATACACCAACCTTGGAACACCTGGGTGACTCAGTCGTGTCTGACTCTTGATTTCAGCTCAGGTCATGATCTCATGGTTCATGAGTTCGAGCCCCATGTCAGGCTCTGTGCTGACAGTGCAGAGCCTGCTTGGGATTCTCTCTACCCCTTTCTCTCTGCTCCTTCCCTGCTCACACACACACACATGCTGTCTCTCTTTTCCAAAATAAATAAGTAAACTTAATAAAAATAACAACCTGCATTCCCAAAGTATCTTGACAGTCTCTTGAAAAACAGAACAAAACTGGAGCTCTTCCAAAGCCTCATTTCCAAAGAAACATCATGTGACCTGGCTGGTGGGTTCCCAGAAGAACCCATATAAAAG
The DNA here is from genome assembly GCF_018350195.1 of Panthera tigris. Lineage (NCBI taxonomy): Eukaryota > Metazoa > Chordata > Mammalia > Carnivora > Felidae > Panthera > Panthera tigris. The sequence goes on from NC_056670.1 coordinate 3,319,382, forward strand.
GCTAACTCACATTTCACCCAGCACAAAACGTCTTGTTTGAGGGATGGTTAGGGAGCAGTGGGGAAGGAGTTTCTCAAAAACAATTACAGGCAAGTGTTTTAACTTTGTTGCTGCCTGAAGCGATAGACAAAAATTGGAACACGCAATTGGCTAACCAGTAAGCTTAAAAAGAAAGTTAGGAATGATGTCCACAGGGTTTGCAAAAACTTTGACATATTTGTAGGAATCTTGGAAGGACAACAGTAAGAATAGTAGCGTGTGAATTTTCAGAAAACACCTGAGAAAGTCTTAAGTTTTCATATCTGGCTTACCTTGAGTTTCTGCCAAAGCAGAAAGAAAAGACTAGGGCGGAGCTCTAAACAGCAGAATTAAGGACTAACTGTGATCTAACTTCAGCCAAGTGCTCCCAAACAAAGACTAGGATACTTATTGTTTCCAAGTATGTAAAAAATCTCTGCCCCATCATTAACTAAACACTAAACTGAGTACAGGATTCAGTGGCCCCACGTGACAAAGCAGGCATATTTTAGAGGTATCAGTTCAGAAAGCATTACTTGGAAAAACAAATGAGCAGCATCTTCAGCAGACGCTGGGGAGGGAAGAAATCTGATGTTCAGTGTTGTCACATAATACTGTTTGAAATGACCAGCTTTTAAGAGAACCTGGGACACTGGAATGAAACAGGGAAGAATGGCTGATACACAGGGAAAATAAATCAACAAAAGTGTTTCTGAGAGATTCTAGGCATTAGACTTAACAAGACTTTCAGTTGGGTGTTTCAAAGATGTTCAAAGAGCTAAAGATGATCATGTGCAAGGCTCTAACGAGACAAAGAAGGGCATTTCCATGACCGTCCCCACATCGTCATTAACAAAGATATGATAGAATATGTGTTTATGTCTAATAATGTAAGAAGGTCTCCTAACTTTTAGTTTATAATAGCAGCTTGTAATATTAGTGTTTTGTAACACTGGATGCTCATACCAGAGCATCTACTGTATGACAAATAATATGTATTAAATACAACATGTAGATAAGCATTACATACTAAAATGTAAATATAAAAATATGATTAATAGCTACTTTTGCTTATTATTCAAAGTCAGTGTGGTCATTATGATAATATTATGTATATTCTGGCAATTAAAGAGTTGGTATAACACATTGGTGAATAATGGAGACACCACATGCACCTGGGTGGCTCAGTCAGTTGAGCCTTCGATTTCTGCTCAGGTCATGATCTCGCAGTTTGTGGGTTCCAGCCCCGTGTCAGGCTCTGTGCTGAAAGGTCAGAGCCTGGAACCTGCTTCGGATTCTGTGTCTCCCTCTCTCTGCCCCAACTCCCGCTCACACTCTGTCTCCCTCTCTCTCTGCCCCAACCCAGCTCGTGCTCTGTCTCTTTCTCAAAATAAATAAACATCTAAAAAAATTTTTTTAAATAAATAAAAGAAGAATGGCAATACCAGGGGCTTCTGGGTGGTGCAGTTGGTTAAACATCTGACTCTTGGCTTCGGATGAAGTCATGATCTCACATGAGTTTGTGAGTTTGAGCTCATGTTCTCTCTCTCTCTCTCTCTCTCTCTCTCTCTCTCTCTCTCTCTCTCTGTCTCTCTCTCTCTGTCTCTCAACAATAAATAAATGTTAAAAAAATTTTAATAAAAAAAAGAAGAGGGAAAATACTGGGCGGCCTACGTGGCTCAGTCGGTTAAGAATCAGATTCTTGATTTTCTGCTCAGGTCATCATCTTATTGTTCATGAGATTGAGCCCCGCATCAGGATCCTTGCTGACAGCATGGAGCCTGCTTGGGATTCTCCCTCTCCCTCTCCCTCTCCCTCTCCCTCTCCCTCTCCCTCTCCCTCTCCCTCTCCCTCTCCCTCTCCCTCTCCCTCTCTTTCCCTCCCTCCCCCTCCCTCCCTCCCTCCCTCCCTCCCTCCCCCTCCCCCTCCCTCCCTCCCCTTGTCTCCCTTCCCCTGTGCCATTCTCTCCCTCTCTCTCTCTCTCTCTCCCCCACCCTCCCTGCCCCTGTGCCATTCTCACTCTCTCTCTCAAAATACATAAGTAAACATTTAAAAAACAAGAGGGAAAATAGACTCTGCTTCTTGGTGGGAAGCTCAGAATTTGTAGCTGTCTCTAATCTACTTCAGGTCATGTGTGTGTATGTTAGATTAAGATAGTGAATAGTTGTATTGAACAAGTTTTTCATTCCTTGCCCCATGAGTTAAAAATAGTTGAGTAAGCCCTGTAATGTTTAAACATTGTGCGTGCATTACCATTAGTTCAAACTTCAATGCTCACCAGTTGCATAGAGTACTGATTACTATTAATTACATTGGATGTAAGTCCGCATTTCAAGTAATTCTACAAATTGTTTAAAAATGTCAGGCTGGGGGTGCCTAGATGGCTCAGTTGGTTAAGCTTCCGATTCTTGATTTCGGTTCAGGTCATGAACTCGTGGTTTTGTAAGTTCGAACCCTGTGTCAGGTTCTAGACTGACGGTGCAGAGTCTGCTTGGGACTCTCTCTCTCTCTTCCTCTCTCTATGCCCCTTCTGTGCTCATGCCCACCCTCTTTCTCTAAAAATAAATAAACATTAAAAAAAATTGTCAGGCTGGGTTGATGTGCTTGGGTCTTGAGGATGTGACCTAATAGCATGATTCATTTAGTCCTTGTACTAGGAGCATGGGAGTGAGCATCCTGTCCCTTCGTGGTGTTCACTTTTGCATACATCATTAGTGTTCTTTTCCATGTGAGGTTCACTTGAAGAAATAGTTCTCAGCTATTTATTCATTTTTATATTCGTTTGGTGAAAAATGAACTCTACAAAACACAGGTCACTTTAGCCAGATATGAACCCAAGCCCACTGCCATGTGCTGAAGGCAGACAGGGGACAGTGCTTCTGTCCCCCTGTATACACTGCATAGTCCCCATGCCTCCCTCAAGACTCCTTGCCTGTGTCCCTATACACATGCCAAGAGCAGCAAGTGTCATCTTGAACAGTAAATATTTGTTAAGCATATTTTTGTATTGTTTTTGGACAAAAGAAATGTGAAATTAAAGTTTTGATATGGGTGGTGGTTATATAGGTCTATACAATTCTCCAAAAACATTGAAGCTTATCTGTGCATTTAATTGTAGGTAAATTGCACCACTAAATAACACCTTGGGCATCACTGCAGTAAACAATATATTAAATTTTGTCTAGATAATTGGGAGATTAAAGTGGCATTTTAGCATGTTACCTTAGTTATTATAAACGCATGGAATGTCAGAAGATTGAGGAAGCTATCAGAGCAGTACATGAATGAGAGGGCAAGGCTTTAGGTGAGGAAGCAGAGTAGGACCACAGAAAAACACAGGAGGAGAGAATGGTGAGGACACAGGCAAGGAAGAATCACATGGGCAACACATGAAGAGTCATAAGAGGAATTTGGAGATTGGAACCTGCATAGTCAGAAAAGTGGTGGTATTATCAGCAAAAACTCAGTTCATGGTTTTTATACTTGTTTCAGGTTTAAATAAAGGTATGGGCATTTCATACACCGTAACGCGGTTGTTCTCAAACTTTAGAGATTTTCAGAGGTGCATATTTCTGACCTTGCTTTTCAGGGATTCTCATTCAACAAAACAGGATGGGATCTTAGCTTTTCCCATGCAAGTGGACCAAGATCTACATTCTCAGAAGCACTGCCATAAAAATGCATCAGGAAAATAACCCAGGAAAATCTTTGTAGTATTTTCCTAAATTGAGAAATTGGATACTAATGGAGTAACTTTGATTTTTTTGAAAGACAAGTAAAGGCAGATTTGAGGTTTTATGTTCTTTGGTGGGGGATGGATTACAGAATTTTTGGCAGTGTTTTAGAACAGAAAAGAAGAGTGTATTATTCATTAGAAATAGCTCAACAAAGAGATTGCAAAGAGGATGGATAGACCTGAAGAGATCTGGAAGACATGAGAGTAGGACAAGGAGAGTTTACTGTTCTCAGAACAATCAAAGATGCACATGAAAAGTGGGACAGCTATAAGGCAAAATGATAAATTTAAAACTAACAGTAGCGAATGGCAAGAAATTAGAGGCGATATCTATCATCTGGGCACCAACCTAGGAATAATGTGATAAGAAAAAGAAATGTGCTTTGAAGGCATAGATAAAAATATGGTTGAAATTATTGACAACATTTTAGTTATATAACCAGGGCAGCAGGTGCATTGAATACCAAGAGAATGGAATTTTAATACACTTAACCCCAAGATTAAAATCAAGACACAAACTAAATAGAGAAAACTCAGAGCTTTGGAGAGATTTTGAAAAAAAAAGGACCTTTTTAAAGTAATTTTTATTTACGTTGATAATGGGAAAAGAGCAATCTCCTCATTATTGTTGTTGTTGTCATTTCAATGTGAGTGGAGCTGACACAGGCTGTTGCATTAGTTTCAGGTGTACGACATAGTGATCTGACACGTCTGCACGTCACCGTCTCCCAAGTGTTGCTACCATCTGTCGCTGTTACCGTGTCATTGACCGTGTTCCTTATGCTCTGATTCTAATTCCCATGGCTTACTCACTCCATTACTGAAGGCTGTATTTCCCTTCCCCTTCACCCATGTTGTCCATCCCCTACCCACCTTCCCTCTGGTAACCATCAGTTCTCTGTATTTATAGGTCTGATTGTGCTTTGAGTTTGTTTTGCTCATTTATTTTTAGATTCCGCTTGTGAGTGGAATCATATGGTGTTTGTGTTTCTCAGCCTGATTTACTTATCATAAGACCCTCTAAGTTCATCCACGTTGCCTCAAATGGCAGGAACTCATCCCTTTTTATGGCTGTGAAATATTCCATTGTATGTATGTGTACATATGTGTATATAAATAATATATACCTTAATTTCTTCATCTATTGATGGACACTTAGGTTGCTTCCCTGTCTTGGCTATGTCTTGGCTATTGTAAATGATGCTGAAATAAACATACAGGTGCATATATCTTTTCAAGGTCCTATTTTCCTTTTCCCTGATTAAATACTCTCATGTGGTAGCTCCATTTTTAATTTTTTGAGGAATCTCCACACTGTTTTCCACAGTGTTTACACCAGTGTGCATTGCCACCAACAATGCACAAGGGTTCCTTTTTCTCCACATATTCACTTGTTTCTTGTGTTTTCATTTTAGCCATTACTTTATGTGTGAGGTCATATATCATGGTGGTTTTGATTTTCATTTCCCTAATGATGAGTGATATTGAGCATCTTTTCATGTGTCTGGTGGCCATCTCGATGTCTTCTTTGAAGAAACGTTTGTTCATGTCTTCTGCCCATTTTTAATTGGATTATTTGTGTTTGTTGCTATTGACTTTTATAAGTTCTTTATATATTTTGGATACTAATCCTTCATCAGATATGTCATTTGCAAATATCCTCTCACAGTCAGTAGGCTGCCTTTTTGTTTTGTTGATTGTTTGCTTTGCTGTGTAGAAACTTTTTATTTTGATGTAATCCCAACAGTTTATTTTTGCTTTTGTTTCCTGGGCCTTAGGAGACATATGTAAGAAAAATGTTGTGATGGCTAATTCCAGAGAAATTATTGCTATGTTCTCTTCAGAACTTTTATGGGTTCAGGACACATGTGTAGATCTTTAATCCAATTTGAGGTTTTTTGTGTGTAATGTGTTAGAAAGTCACCCAGTTTCATTCTTTTACATGTAGTTGCCCAGTTTTCCCAGTACCATTATTGAAAAGACTGTCTCTTTCCCATTGCATATTCTTGCCTATTTTGTCAAAGATTAATTGACCTTATAAATTGTGGGCTTATTGCTGGACTCTCTATTCTGTTCTGTTTACCTATGTGTCTGTTTTTTTGCCAGTACTGTACTGTGTTCATTACTACAGTTTTTTTGTGATATATCTTGAAATCTGCAATTTTGATACCTCCAGCTTTGTTTTTATCAGGATTGGTTTGATCACTTCGGGTCTTCTATGGTTCCATACAAATTTGAGTATTATTTGTTCTAGTTTTGTAAAAAATGTTGTTGGGGTTTTGATGTGGATTGCATTGAATCTGTAAATTGCTTTGGGTGATATGGACATTTTGACAATATTACTTCTTCCAAACCATGAGCATGGATGATCTTTTCATTTGTTTGTATCATCTTTAATTCCTTCCTTCCTTGTTTTCCTTCCTTCCTTCCTTGTTTTCCTTCCTTCCTCCCTTCCTTCCTTCCTTTCAAAAGAAATTGAAGATGTGAAACCTATAACGTGAAATTTTATGGTTTTCAGAGTACAAGTCTTTCACCTCTTTGGTTAAGTGTATTCCTGCATATTTTATTATTTTTGATCTGATTGTAAGGTTTTCTTTTAAATTTTCTCTTTCTGCAACTTTGTTATTACTGTATAGAAATGCTACAGATCTCTGAGTATTGATTTTGAATCCCACCACTTTACTAAATATGCTTATTACTTCTAGTAGTGTTTTTGGTGGAGTCCTAAGGTATTATATGTATAGTATGCCATATGCAAATAGTGACAGTTTAATTTCTTTACTGACATGGATGCTTCTTATTTCTTTTTCTTGTTTAATTGCTGTGACTAAGGCTTCCTGTACTATATTGAATAAAAGTGGTGAGAGTGGACATCCTTGTCTTATTCCTGACCTTAGAGGGAAAGCTCTCAGTTTTTCACCATTGAGTATGATGTGAGCTGTGGGTTTTTCTTATATGGCCTGTATTATGTTAGGTATGTTCCCTCTAACCCCATTTTATTGAGAGTTTTTGTCATGAATGGATCTTAACTCTTGTCAAATTCTTTTTCTGCATCTACTGAGATAATCATGATTTTATCCTTCATTTTGTTGGTGTGTTTTATGATGTTGATTGATTTATGAATATTGAACCATCCTTGCATCCCAGGAATAAACCCAACCAAATCATGGTGAATGATCTTTTCAATGTACTATTGTATGTGATTTGCAAATAGTTTGTTGGAGATTTTTATATCTGTGTTCATTAGGGATATTAGCCTGTAGTTATCTTTTTTTGTGGTCTCTTTAATTTTTGGTACTGGGTAATACTGGCCTCATAGAGTGTATTTGGAAGATTTTCTCCCTCTTCTATTTTTGGAATAGTTTGAGAATAATAGGTATTAACTCTTCGTTAAATGCTTTTTAGAATTAATTTGTTATTCCGTTTAGTCCTGGACTTCTATTTTTTGGTAGTCTTTGATTACTAACTCAATTTTGTTTCTTGTAATCTGTCCAGATTTTGTATCAGCCTAGTTCAATTTTGGAAGATTATATGTTTCTAGGAATTTTTCCATTTCTTCTGGGTGGTCCAGTTTGTTGGCATGTAGTTTTTCCTAGTATTCTATCATAAGCCTTTGTATTTCTGTGGTGTCAACGATCATTTGTGTGTGTGTGTGTGTGTGTGTGTGTGTGTGTGTGTGTGTGTGTCCTTTCTATGTATTTCTTGATGAGTCTGGCTAAAGTTTTGTCAATTTTTTTTATCTGTCCAAAGAACAAGCTCCTGGTTCCATAGATTGTTCTACTGTTTTCTTGGTTTCTACTCATTTATTTCTGCTCTGATGTTTACTATTTACTTTATAGTCACCTTGGGCTTTGTTTATTCTTTTTCCAGTTTCTCTAGGCATAAGGTTAGATGTTTATTTGTATTTTTTATTATTTCTTGAAGTAGGCCCATGTTGCTGTAAACTTCTCTCCTACAACTGCTTTCATTGCATCTCAGAAATTTGGGACCATTGAGTTTTCATTTTCATTTGCTTCCATGTATTTTTTTTTTTATTCATGGACTGCTTCATTGACCCTTTGGCTGTTTAGTATCATGTTGTTTAGTCTGCACATGTTCATGTTTTTTTCCAATTTTTTTTATGATTTATTTCTAGTTTTATAACATTGTGCTTAGAAAAGATGCATGGTGTGATTTCAAGCTTCTTAAATTTATTGAGATTTATCTTATGACCTAATGTGTGATCTGTTCTGGATAATGTTCCTTCTTTGTGCATTTGAAAAGAATGTGCATTCTGTTGTTTCTGGATAGAATGTTCTGTTTACATCTGTTATGTCAATCTGGTCCATTGTATCATTAAAAGACATTGTTTTCTTGTTTTTCTGTCTGGATGATCTATGCAGTAATGTAAGTGAAGTGTTAGAGTTGCCTACTATCATTTTATTACTATCAATTTATCTCTTAATGTCCATTAATATCTGCTTTATGTATTTAAATGTTCCAGTGTTGAGTGTGTAGATATTTACAATTGTATTTTTTTCTTGAATTGATCCCTTTATAATTAAGTAGTGTCCTTATTTGTCTTTTATGACAGTCTTTCTTTTAAAGTCTATTTTGTTTGATATAAGTATTACTATCCTGGATTTTTTCCACTTCCATATTTGCATGGTGAATATTTTTCTGTCTCCTCACTTTCAGGCTGTATTTATCTAGGTCTGAGGTCTGTCTCTTGTTGTCAGCATATAGATGGGTCTTCTTTGTTTGTGTTATCCATTCTGTCACCCTGTGTCTTTTGATTTTTGAATTGAACATTTAGACAATTTACATTTAAAGTAATTATTAATAGGTATGTACTTATCAACAGTTAAAAAATTTGTTTTCTGGTTTTTGTTTTTGTTTTGTTTTTTGTTTCTGTTTTTTAGTTTGTAATTCTTCTTTGTTCCTTTCTTCTCTTGCTCTTTTTGCGGTCAGTGAGTATCTGTAGTGATTCTTTGCCTTTCTCTTTATTTTTTGTTTTCTATACAGGTTTGGGGTTTGTGGTTTCAGTGAGGTTCATATGTAAGATCCTAAGTAAATAGCAGTCCATATTAGTTTGGTCATTCAAGTTCAAACATTCTGAAAAGAAAAGAAAAAAAAAGAAAAGAGAAAAAATCATCTTTCTTTTTCCCCTTCTATTTTTTTTACTCCATTCTCTCCATGTTATATATATATATATATATGTTCTCATATTTTAAATCTTTTTATTCATATTGTTTAATGTCTAATTGTGGTCATATCTTTTCCACTTAAATGAGTGGTCTTAACATTTTGTATTAGGCTGATTTAGTGGTGATAAACTCCTGTATAATTTATTTGTCTAGGAAACTCTATCTCTCTTTCAAATCTGAATGATAATCTTGTTGGGTAAAGTATGCTTAGTTGTAGGTTTTTGTTTTTTGTGGTTTTTTTTTTTTTTTCTTTCTTTCAGCACTCTGAATATATCATGCCACTGCTTTCTGGCTTACAAACTTTCTACTAAAAACTCAGCTAATAACCTTATAGGTTTTCCCTTCTAGGTAATTTTTTGTTTCTCTCTCACTGTTTTTAAGATTCTCTCTTTATTGTTTACCTTTGACATTTTATTATGTGCTATGGTGTAGAGTTCTTGGGTTCATCTTGTTTGGAATTCCCTGTGCTTCTTGGACTTAGATGTCTATTTCCCTCCCTAGGTTATGGAGTTTTTTCAATTATTATTCAAATAAAGATTCTACACCTTTCTCTTGTTCTTTTTTTTCTGAGATCCCTGTAATATAAATGTTTGTTTACTTTATGTTGTCCAAGAGGTCTCTTAATCTGTCCTCATTTAAAAAAACAAAAAAACAAAAAACTCTTTTCTCTTTTTGTTGTTTTGCTTGTGTGCTTTTCATTACCCTGTCTTCCAGATGGCTGACACATTCTTCTGCATCCTCTCATCTACTATTGATTCCCTATAGTGTGTGTGTGTGTGTGTGTGTTATTTTAGACATTGTATTCTTCAACTCTGATTATTTCATTTTAATATTTTCTGTCTCTTTACTGAAGATCTCACTGAGTTCTTCCATTCTTTTCTGCACCCCAGTGAGTTTCATTATGATCATTACTTGAAATTCTTTATCAGGTATATTGCTTATCTCTGTTTCATTTAGGTTTTTTTGTTTGTTTTTGCTTTTGTTTTATTTTGTTTTAGTTTTTTCTTGTTATTTTTTTTTTGAAGCATATTATTCTGTCTCTTCATTTTGTTTGACTTTCTGTTTGTGTTTCTATGGATTGGGAAAAAGTTAATTGTCCTAAAGTTGAACAACTGGTCTTGTGTACAGTGTTCCCTATCCAGACCATGTATGCTTGGTGAATTTTAATGGTTGGTTGGAGCTGTGGCTATAAATGCTAGTTACACTTTTAAACCATGGCTTTTTACAAAAAGAATAAATGGGAAGAAAAGATAATAATAAAAGAAAAGAAAAAGATTAAAAATGAGGAAAAAAGAAGAAAAGAGAGAAGGAAGAAGAAATAAAAAAAGAGTAAAACCAAAATAAAGCAAGACAATTTTAAAAAGTAAAAACAAAAAGTAAAAAAAAAACATATAATAATAATACAATAAATATTAAACAACAAACAAAACCCATAAACCACAGCTTGTTTTCTGTGTTCAGCACTACAGGGTGCCTGGTGTCGATTTATGGACACTAGGCACCCTGAGGACTCAAGCTCACTGTTGAGCTGAATTCTGCTCCTGTCTGGGCTTTTAAATTGAGGGGGAAAGAATTTTTCTTCAGTTCCCTGACTCTCTTACACCAGTGTTTTTTTGTTCTGTGTCCCAGCATGCAAGGAGCTGGTGTGGGCTTGCAAATCCTAGGCTTGCTGCAGTTGCCAACTTTCTGTGACAGTCTGACTTTCCAGTTATGGCATCAGCACCCACTAATTATGGCATCTGAACCCCTCCCGTATAGCTTCCAGACCCTGTTCTGGTCTGGGCTTCTAAGGGGGAGGGGGAGAGAGCATTTTCAGAGCTCCCTTTTAAACCCTGGCTTTGTTTTCTGTGCCCCAGTATGACCAGGATTGTTGTGAGCTTGTAGACCCTGGGTTCACTGAAGTCACAAGCTCACTGAGATGACTGGACCCACCTGTCATGGGGTCTGGACTCTGCTCCTGTTTAGGCTTTTAAGGTGGGGTGGGAATGTGAACCAGGGACTATCATTCTCTAGTCCCTCTGACCTGGAGAGCATTCTAGGGTTCCTCTGCTGCTTTCCGGAGTTCTCATGTTGTGTCTTCTACATGCTAGTTGCTCTTTTAAACCACTGCTTTATTTCTGTGCCCAAAGACAGAAGGTTCTGTTCCTGGTCCCTCAGTACTGTCCCTCTCCACTGCCGTTGGCAGCAGTGGGGGAGGGGAGTCCCTTCCTTACTGTGTCTCCGTCTCTCTTGCTTTTCTCTTGCTGTTCTCTCTCTCTGGTTGTTCAGTAGCTGTTCAGTCAACCCTCAGTTCTTCTTCAGGAGCAACTGTTCTCTTAATAAGTGTAATTCAGTGTGCTCCATGGAGGAGGTGAGTTCAGGGTCTTCCCATATCACCATCTTGAACTGGAACCAAGAAGCAACTTTTGTAAATGAATTAAGTATAGCTTTGCTAAGTGGAATGAATATCACATCTTCTAAATGAGAAAATTAAGTGAATCTATAGGGTCCTTGAACTTAGACATGCACTTCTGTTCTTGGAAACATTTTTATACATCAATAATAGCCTGGCTTTTGTAAGATACTCAACATTCAGGGGTCACTTGAAAGTTTTCATTGAAAATCATCTGGATATAAGTTGTATATCATAATTGCTTTTGCTCTACCAAAGGAGAGGTTATAATGTTATTCAGCAGTAACATTTGACTGGGACCGATTATAAATTCCTACATGGCCACGATATAAAAACTTGGGAAATAGGCATAAATTTCCTTAAATTTCTATGGCAATCCAATTTTCTTTGATAAGAATTTAGTTTTTAACACAGGGTGATAGAGTTAAGACATCACATTACTATTCATTTCATTGCTGGCAAAATGCTCCCATAACCATCTTAGACTAACAACGCTAACATGAACAATATTACTACTACAGACTCTTTGTTTTTGTTTCTGTTTTTATAATTTCAGTTGTTGTAGAGCTACATTATACTGTGAACAAGACATTAAGGTACTATCTTTGAAAGTTGTCTGGAATGGTCGTTTTCTATTTGTATTTATTTCACCAAATGAATAAACACTTAGATTTTTTTTTACATTGATTTATTTATTTTTTTTTTTAACGTTTTTTTATTTATTTTTGAGACAGAGAGAGACAGAGCATGAACGGGGGAGGGTCACAGAGAGAAGGAGACACAGAATCTGAAACAGGCTCCAGGCTCTGAGCTGTCAGCACAGAGCCCGACACGGGGCTTGAACCCACGGACCGTGAGATCATGACCTGAGCCGAAGTCGGACGCTCAACCGACTGAGCCACCCAGGCGCCCCTACATTGATTTATTTTTGAGAAACAGAGTGAGACAAAGCGTGAGCGGGGAAGGGGCAGAGAGAGAAGGAGACACAGAATCTGAAGCAGGTTCCAGGCTCTGAGCAAGCGGTCAGCATAGAGCCTGATGCGGGGCTCGAACTCACAAACTGTGAGATCATGACCTGAGCCGAAGTCGGACGTTCAACCGACTGAGCCACCCAGGTGCCCCAAACACTTAGATTTTTAAATTTAATATTTATTTTTGTGATGTCCTTGTATTCAATGTCTTATAATGATATATAATATTCATATGGCTCTAAAATTTAAAAAAAAAAACAGTGGTGTAGCTCGTTTAATCTAGCTTCATTGCCTATTCCCTCAAAACATTCGCTCTTTCTCTCATACATAACACTTTTTTAATGTTATATTTTATCATTTTTCCTAACATCCATATATACACATTTATGTGTATATATTTCCTTTTATTTGTATGTGTGTATACTCCTCTTTCTTAAAAGTTAGTGTATATATGCACTTTTCTCCAAGTTGTTTTGTCACTTTCTATAACTAAAGATAATTCTATAGTAATAGGTAAAGATATTTATCATTAATTTTTACATTTCAATTATTATCTGCTTGAGGATGTATCATCATTTACTCAACCAGACCACTCTTGATGTATATTTAAATGGTGACTACTTATTATGAAAATGCAAAAATTTCCTTGAAGTGGGATTTCTGGGTCAAAAATAGATGCTACTATGACTTTCTTCAATTTTTTAATTGTCGTTAAATATACATAACATACAGTTTCCCATCTTAACCATTTATAGGTATACAGTTTAGTGATATTACTTACATTTATAAGGATGTGTCTGCAACTCTTTTCATTTTATAAAACTGAAACTTTATACACATTAAACATCAATTCCCTATTCTCTTCTTCCCCATGACCCCCGGAATACACAATTCTACCTATTGTCTCTGTGATTGTGACGAAGTAACTTATATAAGTAGAATCATGTGGTATTTATCTTTTTTATGATGAGCTTATTTCATCTATCATAATGCCCTCAAGCTCTAGCATATGTCAGCCTTTCACTATCCGTTTGTGTCTTGACATCTAAACTGAGTCTGTTGTAGACAACACATAGTTGGATCATGCTTCTTTCTCAATCCATTTGGTCAATCTCTGTCTTTGACTGTAGAGTTTAATTAATTAACATTTAAAGTCATTACTGCTAAGGAGGGACTTCTGTCATTTTGATTTTTTTTTTTCCATAGTCTTAAAGTTTTCTCATTTTCATTTGCTTCAGCACTGTCTTCTTTTGTGTTTAGTTGATTTTTTGTAGTGTTTAAATTCTATTTTTTTTTAATTTTCTTTTGTGTGTATTCTATAACTGTTTTCTTTGTCTTCATCATGTGAATTATATTTAAATCCAAAGGCCATAGCACTCTAAGTTAAATTTATGCCAGCTTAAATTTAACAATATATAAAATTCTGGGGCACCTGGGTGACTCAGTCAGTTGAGTGTCTGACTCTTGATTTTGGCTCAGGTCCTGATCCCAGGTACAGGGGATCAAGCCCTGCAGTGGGCATTGCACTGAGCATGGAGTCTGCTTGGGACTCTCTCTTCTTCTGCCCCTCTCCCCTGCTCCTGAACTCTCTCTCTCTCTAAGAGAAATTAAAAAAAAAATGCAAAACTCTGATCTTTTCCAGTTAAATCCTCACCTTTTTAGTCTGTGTAACAAAATTACATGTTTGTATATTGTGTGCCTGAAAACATAAAGTAATAATTCTTTTAATTTTCTTAGTCTCTTAAATTATGTAGAAATCACAAATTAGAGTTACAGACTTTGGTACTATAATACGAGCTTTTGTGATTGCCCATACATTGACCTTTGCGAGATCTTTGTTTCCCCGACTGCTGGACATTATTGCCTGGTGCCTGCCCATTGTAACCTGCAGGATTCCCTTGACACTTCTTGCAGGGCTGGCTGGATTAGTAGTAATGAACTCTCTCAGCTTTTATCTGGCAAGTCTTAATTTCTCTGCCACTTTAGAGGACAGTTTTCCCAGGTATAGAATTCTTTTTTGACATTTTTTTTTCTTTTAGTACTAGGAATAAATAGGGTCACTGTCTTCTGGCCACGAAAGTTTCTTTTTTTTTTTTTTAACGTTTATTCATTTTTCAGACAGAGAGAGACAGAGCATGAACAGGGGAGGAGCAGAGAGAGAGGGAGACACAGAATCTGAAACAGGCTCCAGGCTCTGAGCTGTCAGCACAGAGCCTGATGCAGGGCTCAAACTCACGGACCATGAGATCATGACCTGAGCCGAAGTCGGACGCTCAACCAACCAAGCCACCCAGGCGCCCCGCCACCAAAGTTTCTAATAAGAAAGAGGCTGATGATCTTATTGAGGATCCTTTGTATGTGAGGAGTAATTTCTCTCTAGCTGTTTTCAAGATTCTCTTCTTGTCTTTGTCTTTTGTGTTTGATTATGAAGTGTCTTGGTGTGAGTCTCTTTACATTTATCTTAATAAATTTCATTGAGCTCTTTGGATGTATATCTCTATCTCTATCTTTCATCAGACTTTGGCAGTTTTCAGCCATTATTTTTTCAAACATTCTTTTTCTTTTCTCCTTCTGAGACTCCCACAATGTGTATGTTGGTCTTGTTAATAGTGCTCTATTGGTCAATTAGGCACTGTTCCCTTTTATTTAATCATGTTTTTTTTTTCTTTTTCTGTTACTCAGCATCAATAATTTCCATTGCCCTAGCTTCAAGTTTATTGATTCTTTCTTCTGCCTGCTCAAATTTGCATTTCAACCTCTCTAGTAAACTTTTTATTTCAGTTCTAGAATTTCTTATAGTTTCCTGTAGTTTCTTTCCAGGTTATTTGTCTCTTTTCCGTTTTATTAATACATAAGTTTCTTGACTTTCTCTACATCGATTTTTATTTCTTTGGGCATCTTTAAGGCAGCTGTTTTAACATCTTTATCTAGTAACTCATCAATCAGGTGTTTTTCAGGGCCAATTTCTATTCATTTTTTTCCCTTTGAATGGGCCATACTTTTCTGTTTTTATGTATATCCTGTGTCATTGTTATTGTTGCTGTTGTTGTTGTATATACCCTGTGTTGTGGTTGTTGTTGCTGAAAACTGGACATTTGAATCTAATAATGTGGTAATTCTGGAAATCAGAAGTTTTCACCTTCCCAGAATTTACTGGTTTTTATATCTATTTTTGTTTAATTGTGTTTGTGTGTGTATACATATACATATACATATACATATACATATACATATACATACACATGCACATACACGTATACGCGTGTGTATGTATATACATGTATATATGTTTTCTTTATTGTAGTCTGTCTCTGCGCTCAGGACTAGTCTGAGGTGTAAACCTAAGGTCTTCTCAAGTAGTTTCTGAGCTATGACTTCCCCTGGGTATGCACGTTGACTTGCTAATTTCCCTCCATGTGTAGTTGCTTTTAATGCCTGGCTTCCAAAGGGAAAAGGGGAGAAAAAAGAATAGGGTAAAAAGGTTGCTAGCCCTTTGAGTTCCCTGGAAATTTCCTCAGTCTAAGTGGAGTGGCTTACAGCAAGAAGGGTAGGTGTGACAATAGTCACCTGCATCTCTGTGATTAGAAACAGCAGTCACTGATGAGGGCACAGATCTCTGATATTTAGAGGACATGGTCCTTTTTGCCCATAATTACTCCCAGCAGCAGTGTGCAAGCTGCTACAGGAATATGTGCCCAGCTCCCTGCCAAGTGGCAGAGGGGTGGGAGATGTGTAACTGCTACTGTGCTAAGAGTTGTAATTGATGGAAATTAATCATATTTTACTGTCCAAACCTTACTCCAGAAGTTGGAACACTGAAATAAACTCCAGAGTTCTAAAATAGCTGTGTCAGAAAGATCTTGCCAATTCTTGTTTACATGAAGATAGATTCCTGATATCATCTTCTCAGAATTCCCCAATACTCACATCGTTCTCATATACTATGCCAGATTTTCCATCATAAGTTTGTAACACTCTTTTAATAATACCAGGAATGTCTGGAAGTACATTTTTTCTCACAGGCTCACCAATAGAGTGGAGTGTCCACTTGGGACCATTGCTAATCTAACAAGTAACAAATGGAATTTCGTTGTGGTTTTCATTTGAATTTTTCTTCTTGTGTATAAAGGTGAGCATCTTTGTGTATGATGAAGAGTCATTTACCTTTCTCTTTCTGTGAACTCTTTTTATTCTCAGTGTTTTGTGTGTGTGTTTTTTTTTTTTTTAATGTACAGATGATGTTTTTCCTTCCTAATTTGTAAATCTACATATGTTAGGGATTTGAACATTTTGCATCTGTTGTTAATTGCAAATATTTTCCCTAGCTTGTCACTTGTGGCTTTACTTTGTTTATTGTGTCTTGCCAAGCCATTTTGTAATGTCATCAAATTTATCTCTTTATTCCCTTATTGCTTCTTGATTTTGAGCCATAGTTAGGAGAGATATGCTCACTCTCACATTATAGTAGAATTCATCTGTTGTTTCATCTATTACTAGCACTTGTATTGTTTTATTGTTTATTATATATGAATATCCTCTCTATTTGAGATTTACGCTAGTATAAAGAATGGATGCAATTTGATCATTTTCTGTATGGCTCTTCTATTTGATAAATGATAGTATTCAAAAATCCATTTTCCCCTACTGTTTGGAGATGATTCCTTTATCATCTGCTAAATTGTCATGTGCAATTTTGACTATTTCTGGATTTTCAAGTCTATTGTACCGGCAAACTTTTTTATTTCCTCTCACATAATGCCCCAGGAGAGTTTCTCTTCTTGTCTCAGTGTTGAAGCAAAGAAGTAATAGAAATTAACCCATTTTTTGATATGTCTGACTTCTCGCACCCTGGATTTGAATTCAAGCTCTATCTTACATTGTCCCTTTGATCTTGTACACATTATTTAATATCTCAAAGTTCTCAAGTCCTTCTCTGTAAAATGGGAATGATTTACAGACTTATTGATGATAATTTACATAAAGCATTTAGCACAAAGTAAGCTTTAATAATTGGAAGCCATAGTTATTTTATTCTTACAGTTACTGTTTTGCCAAATGCATAATATATTCCATAGTTACATGATATGACTTCTACTGTTTCTTCACTTTGAGACAAAGAATATCATGTTAAACAAAGGAAGATAATGAAATTGAAGAAAATTTCTGCAGGAAGAAATGTGCTTCAATTCACTATAATGCCTGTATTTAAGAAATATCCTCTGTAGGCATTAAGAGTATCATCAATGTATTTTGATTTAATATGATTGATGTAATTGGCTGGATTCTTGCCTTTAGAAAAATATTTTACCAGCTGGAACAGAATATGTTCATTTTAATTTTCAAGCAGCTTGATATTTGGTACAAATTACTAGTCTTTGTTTATTACAAGATATGGTAGAAGACCATGCAGACCATAATTAAGATTTATGCACCATTAAAACACAATTTTATAATTCAAAATTTGCTCTCCCTACACTTAGTATCTCTTTTCATGTGATGAAGTTTCAAGTTAATTAAAGAGCTCTCCTAATAAAATATATTTAGAAAACCATCCAAACAAGAAATATTTTCCATCTTTCTTACTCATAAGCTAATTAATTACATACTACATTTGTGTCTCCTTTCCCTAGACTGCATAATTTTGAAACTTAATTTAATAATTAAATTGTGATTTTGTTCCTCGGTTGATGAAGAAAAACAGATATAGCACACACACATATTACCTCTTGTTCTCAATTAATACTGAAATCTCACTGTCTTTCAGGGACTCCGGAGGATTACCCACGATTTTTCCATATGCATCCTAGGACGGCAGAACTTAGCCTCCTGGAGCCCGTAAACAGAGATTTTCACCAGAAATTTGATTTGGTTATTAAGGTAAATTAAATTAATTTTTTATTACCTTGTGTTTCTAAACTGCTAATCAAAGAAACCAATAGCAGCTACTGTAGGCTCTTTTATGTTATAAAACATAAAATTAATCTGACAGCAGTTAGCCAATGTTTTTGTTAAAAAAATTGAACTGTGGCAGTTCTATTGTGTTGTGTTCTTTTAAAATATCTGTTTATATTATGATGAGATTCAAATACTGAGCATTTTTATATGTAATAAATGTCCTGGTCAAATGTATATACTACTACATAATATAACTTTGTTACACTTCTAGGGTTTAATTTTTCTTGCCAAAAAAACTAATTTTTGACCACAAAACTTTCACTAGTAACTATATTTTAAATGTGCATGCATTCATATATTTATTTATTTTAATAATGTATTATTTTAAAACTATTGTTGCTCTTTCTAACATAAAAACAAAAGATCTTGCCTTTCCATAAATTCTTTTAATATATGTCTCATTATTTTCTTTATTTTGAAAAATGATCCCAGACTGGAAAAATTATCAAAGCGAGGGGAATGCACTTGGCATTACAACAACAGTTTAATAATATTTACTGTATTGTAATAAAATCATTTAAAAGGTACTGTGGAAATCCAGATGATCTGCCAGTTAATTCTGATAGACTTTGCTGGGAAGGTAATATTTGAGCTGGACAGGGAAGGAATAATGGTAATTTATGGAGGGCACTCTAATTAATAGAACAGACACAGGCAAGAACATGGGATAAATCTAAACAATGGGTATTATATGACTTTCTCATATCTACACACAAAGAACCATAACTATAGAAATGAATCCCTAGGATATTTGTTTTTTAATTTAAAAGTGTTAAAAGGAAGTAAGATGGGGAAACTTACTGAGCAAGTACATTGTACAAGTTAAGTTCATTTTTCATTGAATTAGAGCCACAACCTTAGTCGTATGCTCACTGGTACAAATGTGTAACTAAGCTCAGGTAAGGTGAGTGATTGACTCACAGTTAACCTCACTAAAAAGCAGCATCTAAGTGAGGGCCATACTCTTTCACTCCACCCAGATGCCGTTGCTTAGGAATGGTTGTGTGGCTTAAATATGTGTCACCGCAACTGCAGACAATCATACGTAGACAAACAGTTAATGTTAGCTCAAATTAGGATGTATTTTGTGAGCACTGATCCTGTTGTGCATTGCCAGATCCTGAGATTAGTTGGTTGTCTTCTGTCCTTGAAGAACTTGTAGTCTATGAAGGCAAAGAGTTATATAGGCTGATAAATCAAATATAACACATCAGCCTGCTAATAGGAGGACCACTAAAACGTGCTGGGAAAGCACAGAATACGGAGATATCAATTAATCTGGGGACTCAGAGAAGATGTTCTGCAGATTATGCCAAGCTCAGTGTTGCTTCATAGGAAGAGTTCGGCCAATGGGTAGAAGTTCCTTATGTTTGAACATAAGGAAGAGCAGAAGTGAAAACGAGGAGGCATGATGTAAGCGGCTATGAGTGGTTAATGGGGAAACGAGGTATAGAGGCAGAACTTGGAGGAGTCTCATGTAAGACTATTTCCTTGGATTTTGTTTAGTAGGACTTGGGACTCATTCCACAAAGACAGACTCCTTTTACCATTTGTGTAAAATGGCCACGCATGAGATTTATCTTCTTGCACTGACTATTTTAATTATCATGGAACTATATAAAACTCAAAAATATGTTTCCATTGTCTACCGGCGATCTGCTTATACTCCTGTGGTGCTCCTCTCTGTGGGAGGTGAGAAACCCGATGAAGCAGTGTTTCCAAACCGCCTCATTTCAAACCTGAAATCCGTGATTTTCCTTTATTACAAGGTTAGTTGTCCTGGCATACCCAGGTATGGTGAAACTCAGCCCATCAATCACAGAGACCAAAATCAATTAGAACAGGCCATAGATAATTTTTTATGGTTTAATAACACTATATATTATTAATGGAAGTTTTTACAGACATTATTAGATTCAAATTACTGTGTTTTGTGTGCAGTCAAGGGGATAATAAGCAAAGGTATCAATCTATAAGAATAATAATGTGCCACCTGCTTAAATAATAGCTGAATATTGTGGCTTTGTAGAGGGATCCATTGAAATGCTACAATCTGGCAGTTCTCTCTAGTAGGTCTTTCAGCTTCTTCCCTTTTTCTTATTTTAATAATGCTTCATTTTTCATTGGCCATAAAAGTTTTTATTGGATTTGATCCCAATTTCTGTTTTGGAAGCTAAGTAAAAATAAAACAAAATGAAGCATTTTCTCCTAGACTTTGAGAATTCTGCTTTAAAAAGATACATGCACATTTCACAGCTGGTAAGTGTCATGGTTAAGAGATTTATCATCTTTATTTCATTCGGCTCAGCCAGTGATTCATTCAGCATCCTACAAAAATGGAAAGGTGAGACTAGGAAGAGAAAATGGAGTAGTTCACCAGCTTTAAGATATTACAGGATTGGAACTTGTCCAGTTAAAAGAGGAAAGGGCATTCCATTTCTAGACGCTATTCCAAATCTAAAATAAATGTCATCACTTAAGCATTTTTAAAATGAAGCACACATTTTGAATAAGAATCACACATTTGGTTGGCTCAGGATGGTTCATATTCATGCCTGTTGTCTTTGTGTAATTATTCATAATATCTCTTTCACTTTCGAAACCATCCCAGTTTGGATGAAAAGTTACGTGATCACCATAGTTACGAAGCAAAAAGCAACTATGAGATAGAAATACAAAAGCATATTTTAGATTCTGGGTGATCATGAATTAGTTCATGCATGAAGTCTCATTAACAAAGCCCAGAAAATTCTCTTTTGTTATTTTAAGTGTAGTATTAAAAAAAAAAAACAAAACTATTAGTACATATGTTGGTGCTCCAGATATCTAATACAAACATCTAATGGATAAATTATTAACAATTCACTGCCTGGCAGTTGCTGAAACATTTTGCTTTTTATCTAAAAAGGAATTTGCTTTTTATCTAAATCCCATGGGTTCAAACAAGGCTCACAGACAGGATTGTATTATGGTCTGTCCGATTTTTACGTTTTCCCACTGGCTTGCTTCTCCCGTCTAGCACGCTGACCTGTATTCCTTGTCCATCCACACCCTGAGCCTATCAACCGGAGCCCTCATTAGTCTACCTGCACGCTTTCCGTCTGGCCATCCCGGAGCACTAGCAGTACTCTCCAGTCGCCCTGTTCTCTCTGCCTCCGGGCATTTGTAGACGCCCCCTTGCCTCCTGAATCATCCTATCCTTTCTCATGGGAGGCTGGTTCACACCAAGGCACCAGTAATTAGCATCAGTGGGCTTCACTTCCTCTGGAAAGGCGTGGCCACCAGTTGGAGGCTTCTTCTTACATCCCTGCTTGTCCCTATGGTGGCTCTGATCACTCTACATTCAGTTTTTCTGTTTATTTTCTCTTGACCTCTGCAGTAGTGCAGATTGTAATATATGTCTTCACACTGTGGCCCAAGACCCTACCCCATCCGTGTATACTGCATACAAGGTACTCGATGAATTGTCGTGTTAGTTTTCTCCCTGGCACAAGAAAACTTGTAAAGCTGCTAGATTTATGTACCTACATTGTCACTATATTTACATACATACTTTTTTTTATGAAATTTATTGTCAAATTGGTTTCCATTCAACACCCAGTGCTCATCCCAAAAGGTGCCCTCCTCAATACCCATCACCCCCCCTCCCCTCCCTTCCACCCCCCATCAACCCTCAGTTTATTCTCAGTTTTTAAGGGTCTCTTAAGTGTCGGCTCCTTCCCTCTCTAACCTCTTTTTTTTCCTTTCCCTCCCCCATGGTCTTCTGTTAAGTTTCTCAGGATCCACAGTACATGCATACTTTTGAAAGTGTATGCGTTCAGTACAACTTTATCTTGTGTCTATTGCCAGAAAAAAAGTTGCAATTAACTTTTCAAATAAATTCAATCACTTGGGGGTGAGGGGGAGGGCTAGACCTATGTTAAGGCAGAGTTTAAAGCTATTTATGACTATATTAAAAAAAGAAAAAAACCTCCTCCTAAGGAAAAGATATATATTGACACAAAAAATGAGCCACAGAATTGAAACTGGCGAGCTTAAATATTAGTGCTGATGTGACAGTTATCCTGGGGAGTTACTTTGCTCCAGTCATGTGACAAAACAGTGCATCTAGGAAGGACTGAGGCTCAAGAGAACAGCTACGTGGCACATGGGTTTCTGATGCCACAGATCGTTGGGCTCTATCTGAACGGG
The DNA here is from genome assembly GCF_018350195.1 of Panthera tigris. Classification (NCBI taxonomy): domain Eukaryota; kingdom Metazoa; phylum Chordata; class Mammalia; order Carnivora; family Felidae; genus Panthera; species Panthera tigris. The sequence goes on from NC_056670.1 coordinate 3,341,831, forward strand.
GATACTCATTACGCTCTACTTCACAGAGATTCAGTGGAAAACTCAGGCTCGCTTGTTTTTAAGGCATCTGGCATTTGCTGGTTTTCAGTTTGCCACGTCTTTTCTGAGCCCTTAAGAGGTGCCTGACATTTTGCTTGGTGGTGAAGAGACAGAAATGTGTGGATGCTTTGCCTCAAGGAAACCGCAGGTATGGAAACGACGATTTTAGACTGACCTCCCTTCTGAGGTCTGCATCAATGTTTGCAATTACCGGCTGGATAACTAGTCCCAGGGCAATGCAAGAGTGTCGTGTTGAGAATGCAGCACACTCAGCACCTGTGGAAACGTGAAGCCTTCTATTCCTGCTTTTCTCTTGGCTCACCGCCACCGCAGTCGGCCGGGCACCCCATCTAGGAGATGCCAGCTCCCCAGACACCTGTCCTGCGGTCCACGTCCAGTCACCATTGGGTCTTCTCCACGTAGCTCTGGGGTTTCTCCTGCCTGTCTCCCCAGCCCCTGTGCCTATGGCAGTTCTCCGGCGCCCACCATCAAGGCCACCCTCTCACGCAGGTAGTCTCTCCAACCTCAGCTGCTTCTCCTACCCCGGCCCTGCACGTTCCCAACAGAATGTTGCTAAAACAGAAATAGGTCAAGTCACTCCATGTTGCCTTCAGGACACTGGATCATTTACCCACCACACGTATTTTCCATGGAGAACTTTGCTGATTCGAAAGATCGCAGGTGTCAAAAGCAGACAGGCGGAGCTGAGGGCCACAGACATCAGTCATCACGTCTCAGAATAAGAAGGGTGGCATCTCCCGTGAAAACGGAACTGTCAAAATCAGTTACGTCTGCTGAGGAGATAGTGAAGTATAAGTTACTGTTCTTTCTGCTGCCACATGAGTCTTGTCAGACTCTCAGAAAAAGGAGAAATAAAGAGGGGCAAAGAAAGGCGTGCATACTCCCTTTAGGGAAGATTGACTAGGAGTCTCCAGTGAGCCGGGGTTAGGACCGAAAACCTCGGACCTGATGTTTCCATCCACAGGAAGCAAGACAAATGCTATGGGGGAAATACTCGAGCTGAGTGTGCTCTCCCTGTCCTAACAGATCCCTGCTCACAGACAAAGCACAGACATGCCCCACATCTCAGTTTGGCAGGTCAGTAGACAATAAACTGTGTCTGCCCTAGTAGCAGAATCACTAAGGTGAGGAAGTTGGAGTCCATTAAGAGTGAAAGTTCTTTATATATTTTAGAGAAGTTATCCCACAAAAATGTCAAGGATTAGTTCTTATTAGTAATGAAATAGCAAACGCTGCATGGATTTCTTAATGACTGATACTTTTGGAAATTCATCAACACGTTTGATACATGCTCATCTTTAATTTTAGGTTCCTTTTTTAATTTAATTAATTAATTTTTAAATTTATATTCAAGTTAACATATAGAATAGTCTAGCCTTCAGGTCTAGAACCCAGTAATTAATCACTTACATGAACACCCAGTGCTCATCCTGAAAAGTGTCTTCTTAATGCCCATCACCCATTTAGCCCATCCTCCACCCACTTCCCTTACATCAATTCTCAGTTTGTGCTCTGTATTTAAGAGTCTCTTATGGTTTGCCTTCCTCTCTGTTTTTATCTTATTTTTGCTTCCCTTCCCCTATGTTCATCTGTTTGGTATTTTAAATTCCACATATGAGTGAAATCATATGACACTCGTCTTTCTCTGACTTATTTCACTTAGTATAATACATGCTAGTTCCATCCATGTCATTGCAAATGGCAAGATTTTATTCTTTTTTGATGGCTGAGTAGTATTCCATCTTCTTTATCTATTCATCTGTCAGTGGACATTTGGGCTCTTTCCATACTTTGGCTATTGTGGATAGAGCTGCTATAAACATTGGGGTTCATGTGCCTTTGAATCAGCATTTTTGTATCCTTTGGATAAATACCTAGTAGTGTAATTGCTGGGTCAAACAGTAGTTCTCTTTTTAATTTTCTGAGGAAACTTCATACTATTTTCCAGAGTGGCTTCACCAGTTTGCATTTCCACCAACAGTGCAAGAGGGTTCCTCTTTCTCCACATCCTCACCAATATCTGTTGTTTCCTGAGTTGTTAATTTTAGCTACTTTGACAGGTGTGAGGTGGTATCTCAATGCAGTTTTGATTTGTATTTCCCTGATGATGAGCGATGTTGGCATCTTTTCATGTGTCTGTTAGCCAACTGGGTACCTTATTTGGAAAAGTGTCTTTTCGTGTACTCTGCACATTTCTTTTTTTTTTAATTTATTTTTGTTTTACATTTTATTTATTTTTGATAGAGACAGAACACAAGTCAGGGAGGGGCAGAGCGAGAGGGAGACACAGGATCCAAGCAGGCTCCAGGCTCCGAGCTGTCAGCACAGAGCCCGACGTGGGGCTCGGACTCAGGAACCATGAGATCATGACCTGAGCCGAAGTCGGACGCTCAACCGACTGAGCCACCCAGGAGCCCCAACTCTGCACATTTCTTAACAAACCCAACACACACAAAACAAATTTTATGTTCCTTCTTAAAAATTTGCACAGTAAAGATCAACACATAAAACATTATTTTTGTTTCCTCAAAAGAACACTGTATACTTGTACATCCTTCTGGTTGTCCCCAATTCTAAAAAATTCTAAGCGTGAGCCTGAATTATTTAGTAATATGACAATTATGGAAATTAATAAAAGGAAAGAACATATTGTGCCCTCAGAGCAGAAATACAGCATAGCATTTGAATACAGTGTCTATCGAAATGTGCAAGCTGCCGACAGAAACACGGAGGTGATAGTTTATTTGGCCTCCTTCCTTCCTCACAAGGTGACGTGCAGGTGCTTGGAAGAGGAAAAACAACTTATCCATTCTCATCAAGGTGCCTTGATTTCGGCAAGTCCCCCTTGTCTGCAAAGGTCATTGTATGAGTACGGCAGCAAGTGAAAATACTGTAAAATGTTCTAATGAAGCTGCTTTCTGAGTGGTCCTTGCCATACCTCCCCAGTACGTGCGTCTACGTACATCTGCAGCCATTCCCAGGGGATCTTCATAAGCTCCTCTCCCCATGGAAAACTTTAGACATACTCTCAACCTTGTGAGTTCAGTAGGTCTACTCACTATTTTTTCTCAAGAGTCACCAGGTACAGGGGCACCTGAGTGGCTCAGTTGGTTAAGCATCTGACTCTTGGTTGCAGCTCAGGTCATGGTCTCACAGTTTGTGGGTTTGAGCCCCACGCCGGGCTCTGTGCTGGCGGTGTGGAGCCTGCTTGGGATTCTCTCTCCCTCTCTCTCTCTGTCCCTTCCCAGCTCATGTTCGCTCTCTCTCCCTCCCTCTCTCAAAATAAATAAATAAGCCTTTTCTTTAAAAAAGAATAACCTGGTATATAGGTGAAACACTAAACTCCCGCTCTCCCTATTTTCCAGGCTCTGAAAAATAACCCACTTGGGGATCAGTTTTTTGGGCTATTGATGGGTTTTTGTGAAATTCAGATATTCCAAGATGAACTTTTCCAGTTGACCAGTTCACATAAGACACTTCAGCTGTTGGGAGAAAACCCAGTCGGAACAGGATCAGAACCCTGCATGGGCCTCTGCTGACTGGGGAGGCAGATGGCATGGCAAAATGAGGGAGATAAAACAGTCAGGAGCATTCCAGAAAAAGTTACTACTTTATCACTATCATAATTCTGTCTCTGGCTGGCCGTGCTATTTATAGCCAAGATGATTCCTATGTTCAAAGCACCAGCCAATGAGTCTGACATATCTGTGATTAGCAGGGGTTCCTGAGCTCGTGTCTTCCCTAAAGTGACTGATTTTTTCCTTCTTTAAATCATTCAAAATTGGTTTAGTCACTCTGGTGCCGGTTTGTATCTCAGACACGAAGAAAGATTTTTATTATTGAAAGATATACAGGAACTTTGCAGATTCATTGCAATAAATTATAAACAGAATGGGCATATTCTTCAAGTGAAGATACAATATACTTCACTTTCTTAAAAATATTCCTTTGGTGGGAAGTGTGTCCAAATTATTGTGTTGTCATATTATGAACTTTTGCCGCGTGTGCATTGTCTATCTTCTGTCTAGTGAAGATATTTTTCTTGTTGGTCAAACAGAAAGTGTATTTATTTCCAGCCAAGGATGTATTTCTTTGCTACACTTATGACATTACAGACAAACCAGTATATGTGTGTAATAAAAAAGCGGTGTTTTACATTTTATCTGGTAAATCATTATATGGCTTTTTAAGTCCTCAGATATTTTTTAGTGACTTATAAATCCACTTGCTGTCAAACTCTTTGGACATCCTTTGATTCCTTAGAGTATTAAAGTTTAAATAAAGAATGTCTGTAAATTTAAGGCACTATGATTTTATAAGAAGGGTCAAAAAGCAATGAGATACACTTATTTCAATTATTAATTAGTTGCTAATATTAATATCATCTTTGACCTGGGCAACACAGGCTTGCCACATCTCCCTAAGACATTTCAAAAGAAGAGTGCACGTTCACAGAAAGGAGATGTAACCTACTGTCAGTAGAGCTTTGGCCCCAACACCCTGTAGGACTCTAGTGAGCTGAGCTGGACCCTAAGGAGAACTCCCTCACACAAGCAAGGTCCCCCCCACTATTCATGTCCATCCGTTCCATCCAGTTGAAATACAAAACTTTGCTTAAAGCCGACAAAGGAACAGTTACTTGCCCGTGAGGCCAGAGCAGAGTTGGGCTGAGGCCACCCTTAGTGTCACAGCTTCCTGGGAACCTGAGTGAGAGAAGACAAGGTACACGGACCTAACTGATCTGCGGGGGGGCTAGCAGCTGGACAGGACCATATGATGTGTTTGTTTCTGAAGGGCAGATTTCAGGGCTCCCCCAGCTCAGTCAAGATGCCCCTGTGTTTCTCAGGGCACCAAAGTGTGAGAACCAACCGTATATTAACGTCATTTGGAGCCCAGTAAGCCAGGGTAACATTAAAATAATAATAAGGAAACAGACAAATAAATGCAAATGAGAAAGTCTGACTGAGCCCCAGGAATCTGCCTTAACCATAACCTCACGTGATACTGAGGCATCAGAACCAGGGCTCAGGAAACACAGTGTTTGAGAAGCACTGAATGGAAAAGTACAAAAGGCAGAGCCTACTTCTGGAGCCCGCCTTTAACGAAACCATGTACTAGAAGAGGCAAGCGTCTGTAATGCTTAAATAGCTTTGCAGTGTTGGTTGTCGAAGCCCCTTCCTGGATCAGCCTTTATTAAACTGTACCATGTGCTCTGGAGTGGCCGTAAGTTAGTTGACTACCTTGCTATAAACTAGTGGCCATAAACTAGTTTACTAGTGGTGGGAGGAGGGGAAACCTATGTGCATGTTTTGGGAGAGCAAGTTGATGGTAGTTCTTTAGTAACATTTTTATTGAAAAGTGTGTATCTCGATGAGTTTTCACAAATAGGAGCATCCATATGTACGGAAAAAAGGGTATTACAAACACCCCAGATGCCTCACCACCCTCTCCTGGTCACTGCCCCTCACACACCTGAGAACACCCACTGTATGCCTGTAACAGCATAAATTACTTTTGTCTGTTTTAAACTGTTTTTATAATTGTGTTAAAGTATCATATTTTTTGTCAGAATCATAGTAGTGCTATGCCCCATTCTTTTTGTTTGTTTGTTTGTTTGTTACTATGGCTAACTTCAGAGGTATCTGTTCCACAATGATTCACTTTGCCCTTGAAAAAGAATTCAATAACAACATGTTGTCTTTCTACAGGGAAATGTTTAGACTTTTGTAAGCACTGGCTTTCAAATAAAAGTCCAAGGAATTCATGCTTGAATCTCAAGGCAGGCGTGTCTAAATGCCTCGCTCTTTGAACGTTGAAAACGAATAGCATTGTTAGTGCTAATAAATAAATTATTTGGTTGGAGTAAATGTATTTTAGCAATCTAAATCGATTAGGAAAAAAAGTGTTAATGAATGCAATTCCTAATCAAAGAGAGAAAGTGGAAGCATAAATTTAGCCCTCCAGCGAAATTCTCCAAAGCAAGTGCTCTTCTGGTCTGTTTGAAAGTTGCATTTAGGGTGGGCTAAGGGATAGGGGTCTGTGAAGCCCCAGTGGCTGGGGGGGGGGAGGGGGTCAGGTTCGCAGTGTCAGCCTCCTGCAGGTGTAAAGAAGTAGCCTGTGTTCAGCTGGGAGACAGGGGTGTGAGGAGTGGCATCCTTTGTGCCCCGAAGGCTCTACTCTGGAGGAAGGTGGGTCCAGGAGGGGCACACAGCAGGCCTAGTCAGAAGGGTGCCAGAATGGAGGCCTCGCATGAGGGAGCATGATGAGATGAGATCCTGTAGGCCCAGGAGAAGTAAAAGTCGATGAAGGGCTTTGGTCGGGGAAGTGACCCAATCCAGGGGAGGCCGGGTGGCTCTGTCGGTTGAGCATTGACTCTTGATTTCAGCTCATGATCTTATAGTTGCTGAGATCAAATCCTATGTCAGGTTCTGCACTGACAGCGTGGATTCTGCTTGGGATTCTCTCTCTCTCCCTCTCCCCCCCCCCTTTGCTCTCCCATGTGTGCTCTCTCTCTCTCTCTCTCTCAAAATAAATAAATAAACATTTAAAAAAAGAAGAGGTGACCCAATCTGGCTATTCTTTAACAAAAGTGCTGGCCTCCCTTATGGGGTGTGGGCTCCTGATGAGGGGGAAGCTGACAGGTTAAATAATTAGGTAACAGATGATGATAGTGGCATCATCGTGGAGAAGGTGAAGGAGGTGAGGAGTGGTTAGGTCCTGCTTACATTTGGAAGTTCACAGTCAATAAAATATGCTCATGGATTAGCTGTGAGGGGCAAAAGAAGCAAGGTGGGTCCAGGGTCTGAGTATCCTGGCCGAACAGCTGGAAGAAGGGACCGCCAGGAGTCGTGAACACCCCCCAAGCAGCGGGCTTGTGAATTGAGACCCCCCCCCCACCTTTGGCACAGGTTACAGGGGAAATGTTCTTCAGGCCCCAGGCACAGATGTGCGGTGGCCATGTACACAGGGGCTCACGTGGCAGGTGAGGGCAGGGCTGAGCTGGAGTGAGGACGTTGCTGACATTTCTACGGCCATGACATTCGCAGGGACCCACCAGCACCTGAGTGTGAGGATGAATAGGAGATGGCCAAGCCCTCTGGGGCTGGGAGAGACCAGCAAAGGACAATGGGGAGAGGTCAGGGGTACTACGAGAGGAAACCAAGACAGAGTGTCGTGTTGAAAGGCTATTGAACAGTGTTTTCAATGCTGAAGACAGGTTCGGGGGTAAGGACAGTGTAGGAGTGTAGGAGTCCTGATGGCTTGGGCAACTGACCCTGCCAGGGGCCCCGCTCAGCAAAACCTGTGAGGAGTGAGGTCCTCACAAGTGAACGTGTGCAAAGTAGGCTCCCTAGGCCCTCGAGTGGTAAGTCCTGTCTAGCAGAAAACAATTTCTTTCTTCTTCCCTAGAATGTATGTAAACATCTTGATAATCTCTCCCATTTTCCCGTTCTGCCCTCAATTGTTCTATCTCCTTGAGAGGGTTCCTATCAGAGATGGTGGGATTTGTTCACGTGCTTGCTCCCCTCCGACAGGAAAAGTTATCCTGCTTCCTTAGTCCCCAGGTGCAGGCAGCTATGCCATTATCAGCACTTGCTTGTTTTAATACCGAAGATCAAGTGGTTTGTCTCTTTCAGTGTTCTGCCCGCCAAAGTAGCTGAATAGTGCATTTTATTTTATTTTTTTTATACTTCTGCTTTCTTATCTTTTAGTTTCATTACTGAAAATGGGACTCATGCCCAGAAATTCTCCCAAAAAAACCTGGCTTTTAAATATAATATTTAACTGGTAACTACAGACTCTGTAGATATAAATACAGTTACCTAATGGGGCTAAGTGACTTTTGAAAATACCACCTTCTTGGGGCGCCTGGGTGGCCCAGTTGGTTAGGCATCCAACTTCAGCTAAGGTCATGATCTCACGGTTCGGGAGTTCGAACCCTGCGTCAGGGTCTGTGCTGACAGCTCAGGGCCTGGAGCCTGCTTCTGATTCTTTGTCTCCATCTCTCTCTGACCCTCCCCTGCTCATGCTCTGTCTCTCTCTCTCAAAATAAATAAAGATTAAAACAAATTTTAAAAAAAAAAGAAGAAGAACTGTTAAAATACCACCTTCTTTCACCTGACCTGCTTTTTGCACTTTTCTTCTCATTGATGAGTGGTTACCAGGGATCAGAACAAGTCAGATTTTTGAGAATTCCTATTTATATTGTACAGAAGAAGGAAGGATTGGATGACAGGTTTGATGCATGGTGTCACTGAAGAGTAAAGTGTAATGGTATTAATTTGTGTTAAGTGCCATATTTTAACTCTAATTAATCTGGAGTATCTACGTTATTAATATTCTTTCCTGCCACTAATTTCTCCCATCAGTCTTACATTGGAATGTTCATTTGCATCCTCTGAATTGGAGAAAGGTGGTGAATTTCCCTGAGTAGCCTCTCATAAATCAGGAGACTGGAGTTTTTGATGCTTTCCTGCCTGGTATTTACATGTGATGTGGCCTTGAACTTAAAACTAACCTTTTTACTTCTCCATCAACACAAATGTATATGTTCTCACATTTAGAGAGGGGTATACAAAGTAGGATAGAGGTTAGGAATGTGGACTTTGGAGACAGATGCCTGGTTAGCACACCTGACACAATATATGGCAGCAATCCAAAAATATCAGCCATATTAACAACAAACTAATGTGAGGGTTAAAACGGGGCTTTTGCATGTTATTTTTAAAGACATGCAGAATTTGATTGTGCCCAGAGATCTAATTTGAGTTTCATTTCCTTTTCATTGGACCACTTTGTTTTCATCATGCAAATAATACATGTTCTTCCTGGCGTCACAGCTGGCAGTAAAAAATAACAACCTATGAGCTGAATGTAAGACATAAGCTTCTTTCACTATTATAAAATTAGGCTTTTTGTCTTCCCCTCACCATCCATAAATTGTGTGTTTGTGCGTGTTTATCGTGGGGGAGGGAATACATTATAGAGTTTGTGACTTTTCGCAGCACTGCTGGCATGCCCAGGATGTGGCATCATGGCTTTTGGAATAATTAGCTGCAAAATAAAGGGAGAGAGAAAGGTCCTGCTCACAATGACTTGCGTCTATGAACTGTTCCCGCTTTAATCAGATCACAGTTGCTGGGTCGGAAGCCCGTAAGGACCAATTAGTTTTGTCCGGTGTAAAAGTGATGTTTTCTAGTCAGAGTCTGTCCCTCTCACCCTGATTGGCTGTGTCCAAAAAGCCTGCTGTGTGTCACAGAGGGAACTCCTGAAGAGCATCTGTGGCTCAGCGCAAATTAATGACAGCTGCTGGACACAGAAAGAGCAGTCCATACTGATGGAGGGCGGGGGGGGGGGGGGGGGGTTTGGCGCATAGGCGTATGTGTGAGAAGAATGCGTAAGTCCAGAAAAGGCTGTGCATTATTTCAAGATTGTGGTTCCCCGTGCGGATCAGGGCTCATTGAACCTTTTGTCCCATGGACCACTTTGGCAATATGTTCCCCAATGAAAATATAAATGCGTACAATAAATGACATAGCATTATAAAGGAAATCTAATGTATTGAAATAGAATTCTCAAAATATTAAAAAGAAGAAAAATACATAGTTTTTATCAGTGCTTTAAATAACCTAATTTTACAGTGGGTTTATTAATTACCACGATTTCAAATTAGTAATTAGCATAAATGATGTTTCAAAATAGTTCAATATTAATAATAATATGAAGTGAAAAAATATTGTGAGTTTTCTTGGTTCAAAGTCACCAGTCCTCCCAGACTGGTAACTGTGATTTGTTACTCACCCTCTTCATTGATGAAAATACTAAATTATGATCAGAAGAAAGTGTACAATTATCTTCTAGAAGCTCGAGTTTCTGCCCCAGATTGAAAAATCAGAGATACCTATCTGAACCACTTGTAAATTTTCATGGCTAAAATGGTACTATTTCATCCAGGAAAGCACTTGAGTGTTTAATATAAAATATTTAACCTTCAGTTGGAGTTGATTTCAAAACACAACTATTGCAAAAGTGGGGAAAACTTATCAGTAAAAATTTATGACAGAAAATTTGAATCTATTTCAATAAATACATTCTATTGAATTGTGTCAAGGTTTTTCTTGACATTTGGAGGAAATTTTCTAGGAGTCAGTTGTGATGAAATCTTCCCTGAAATAACTTCTGGATTGCTATACAATAAGGTACATTTTCTAAAAGAAAGACAAAAACAAAACCCAGAAAGTCAAGGGCTGGTGTTTCCCCCATTCACAACATGACCACGTACTCATGAAAAGAAAATCTATTGGAAATACAAATTGTCATCAATTTTTTTAACTGAAGAGGAGAAAAGACAAGAAAACAAACATATTTCTAGTACATGAGTCTTAATTATATTTTAATAACATATGTCTAATTAAATAATATTTGGAATTCTATAGCTATTTAAAAATACTTACTTGAAATCATCTCTGTCCGTTATATGATGTCTTTGAGGACTTTCCATGGGCAAAAATGTAGCCTTAATCTATTAACTTTATATAGAAATATGAATTATTTGGGGATTTGATCATTAGTGTGGAATGAGAAGACAAATAGGAAAATAAAGTAAATATAATACTTTAGGTTATGAATTTTTTTCTCTTTTACTTAAATATTTTATTAGCAGTTTACCAAATGCCTTTGCTTCTCAATTTTCTGTCTACCTGTTTTTAAGCACAATTTTCTCTCCTAACAATATATAATGCAGATACAATAATTCTTTATTAGTGTTTTTGTTTGTTTTTGTTTTGTTTTGTTTTTAATATATACTGAGTTTGAGGACAGGAGACCAAAAAGTTGATGAGCTGTCTCTGGACTTTCTTGTCCTCGTCGACTCGTTCTAAGGGCCCCAGTCCCTTGACTTGAAAGCATTTCTTCTTTCTGTAATGACTCCAGATCAAAAAAGAACCCTCCTATATGATGTGAAAAGCAACATGCCAAAAGCATCCAATAACATAGAATTTTTTAACTTCTCAAAAAATTACTTTCTAGGCTGAACAAGACAATGGCCACCCTCTGCCAGCCTTTGCCAGTCTACATATTGAAATACTGGATGAAAACAACCAGAGTCCCTACTTCACTATGCCCAGTTATCAAGGCTACATTCTGGAATCTGCCCCAGTGGGAGCCACTATCTCCGACAGTCTGAATTTGACCACCCCTCTTAGAATTGTGGCTCTGGACAAGGACATAGAGGATGTAAGTTCAACCTTCATTTTGCTCTTGTTTTCTTAACACATCTCTTATTGTCTTTATGTCAACAGGAAATTTTACGAGGACATAGTTACATGAGCCATAGAATAGAGAACCAAGTCTGTATAAATAAGAGTCTCAGAAACGAGGATCTTAGTGTTGTAATCTAATTTCACATCAAGAATACTGTGAAAAAGAGTATGTTTGAATTCAGTGACTGTTTTTTTGTTTGTTTGTTTGTTTGTTTGTTTGTTTTTCAGTTTACAGATCCTGGGTATAAGGATGAAAAGGAATGTTTCATTTATAGTTTGCTAAACCACAGGACAATCTTTTTTTTTTTTTTTAATTAATATGGGTTGAAAACTGTTTCTATAATTGCTGATAGGGGAACATAATCGCATTACAGAATAAATATTAGAAAAAAAAAAACAAAAACATGAAGGCAGCCCTGTGGTATGGTTTAAGGAACTTTTCCGATGCTATGTTATTAGGCAAAAACACATTTGGAGGCAGCTGACCGGCTCACACTGCCACCGGTGGCCGTGTTGATGTCAAGGCTCCATCCGCCATGCATGCCAGTGCCCTGTGGTGGACATGCCACTGGCCACACGGGTGGTTGGCCGTCCAGGCTGGGCGGGTCAGAGTTCTTGACCTCTGTACCCCCACTTGTACTGAGAAGTGGGCAGCCAATCTATACCAGGCCAGTCAGAGCTTTTCCAGGAAAGGAAAATCAAGGAACCAGGGCGGGGAGTCTTTGGCATCACGTATTAAAGAAATGGAAACGGATCTGAAGCCACAGTGGCCGCGTTAGCTGACATCATGGAGGAAGCCTGTCACCACAGAGAGGAAATGAGTCCTGACAAAGTCACACACAAGGGAGTGGTGTTGGGTCCTGTTGTCTTGGGTTAGAAGATGCCCAGGCCTGTACTGATCTCTGATTTTTCTTCCTTTCGTTCTGTGGTTCTGTGACCTGCCACAGTATTTCCCCATGCATCTTTTTTATTTTTTTGAAAACATACTTTCAGTTTGAATTCTGCCCCTTCCAAAGGGAGAAAGACCTGACTCAGCCATTTCTCCCTCTTCAACAGAGCTGTTCATAAATGTCCTGCAGCCACGCTGTCCCCGATGGCAGCCACCAGCCACACGTGCCTGTGGAGCCCTGGAAACAGGACTACACTGACAACTTAATTTAATGTTTTGTTTAATTTAACTAACTTAAACCTAAGTAGTCACCTGCCACTACTTGGGCAGCACAGCCGTAGAGTGTTCCCCAAAATCTCATTACAAGGAAGCTTCATCATCCGTCTAGTAAATGAAGAGGGAACTTTCAGATTTTTTGTCCCCTCTTTCTGGAAAAAGTTTCTAACACTTCGCAGAGGCTGTGACAACTCTGTGTGCACTCCGCTTCTTTCCAGATGCCTTTCTACCTCCTGATACTTTCTCTCTCCCCTCATCCCAACCTTCCTGTGCTGCTTAGTCTCTCCTCTTTGGTCTCATCACGTTTTAACAATAACTGTCAGGGAGTTCTTAGTACCGGCCAGACAATCTAGTAAATACTTTATCTTGCGTTAATTCCCTTAAATCTCACAGCAAACATAAAAGATGCAATATCCCATATTGCAGAAGGGGAAGTTGAAGCTATTTTAAATTGATTTCTATGATCACAGACTTAGTAAATGGTGGAGTTGGTCCTTGAGCCAAGGTCTATGGGAAGCAAAGTCCTTGATTTTAAGCACCAAACTAGAAAGCCCATGTCTACTTGATAAAGCATGACTATAGTCTGACAATCATGACAGCTGATAAATGCTACAGACATTCTTCCAGAAAAGTGCATATGCAAACACCATTTCCCATCCCGATGTAGGGGGTTAGGGATCCCCTGAATGTCTTCATCTAGTGAGTCCTCACTAGAAAATTCAGAGTTACCTTAATAAGTTTTATATAGGCTAAGCTACTATATTTTGTAGGCCTGGTGATGTCCCATAGATTTTGGAATGGATTTTATTTCATTTTTAAATTGGAATGCGTAATCATATGTTAAGCAGAGACTAGTCATTTTGGAAAATTATAATAGTGTAAGTCATACCTTCATGAACACATCAGTTAGCAAAATCTGAATCCTGAAAGAAAATGCAGCTGAGAGTTTTTCCATAATTGCAAAATGTATGTGTTTGTATTTACTTGATGTATTTATATTATTGAATAGTTGCATGCTAAACTTGCTTGGGTACATTCTTACTTTCCTGGATTGCCATTTACTTTAACATTATAAATGTGAAAATGCATTCTAAGAGACTTTGTAAAGGATGATGAGACTTACAGGGTATTGGTGAGATGGAGGTGGGGGAGCTCCTAGGTGTAAAATGTCTGGGAAACACTACTTGACATTCTACTCATAGAGTTGACCATCCCACTTAGCCTATTAAATGCTCTGTGCATTTCCAGGGCTGGGGGAGGAGTTTGGGGCAGGAGGCTGTCGTTCTTAAGAGTTTGTTCTTTGGAGTTACCCCCCAGCCCCGGCTTGTGTGACCCTTGGTCCTACTCTGTGATAGTTGAATGACTCTGTGGGCCTCGTTTTCATGAGTCGCCTCTTTTCATTCAATCACCTGTGATGCAAACAGGTATGTGACAGGATGCCGTGGCCTGTCCTTCCCTTGGGGTTGGCAGGAAGGGCAGGGAGAGGACAGTTCCCTTAAATGCTGCCATGCACTTAGAGAAAGGCACCTTTAATATGTCTTGTAAAAACGTCAAGTAATTAAACAATGTGTATCTTGCCATTAGTTTTTTAGGCCCATCCTCTTTCCAAAATTAACTACAGTGAGTGCCATTGGGTACCTAGAAAGTGAGCAAGTATCTCTACTCTCCTAGTGATGAAGGTTTCTAAAATACTAAATATAGCTTCTATGTATCTGTAATGTAAACAAGCCCATAGAATGTCAACATAGTTTAATCCAGTTTCCTATACCATGTGAAATATTCTCTTAAAACCCACTCCTCAGGCACTGATATAACCCCTCATCATGCCCCTCAGTCTTGAAACCCAAGAGTCTTTGGTTTTTGTTTCCTCACTGCAGCTGAAAATCTTCATATTCTCCCTGTTTTATCCTCTGGATATTTCATGACTGTCTTTATGTCTCATTGGAATTACCTTCTGATGTCCTTGCCCTCCTATTTTTTCTTACTCGGGTGTCTCTTACCCAGCCACTAAGAGTGATCTAGTTAAGAGGTCAGATCAGTCTACATCACAGTTCTGCCTCACATGCTTTTGAGATCAGTTTTCCCGCAGAAGAGAATGGCTGGCTGTTATCTCATGCCTGAACATTCATACGGCCTCATTTCCTGAAACTTCCTCCTCACCTGTTACATTTAGCAATGGCTTGTAGTTTCCTGCGTAGCTTCTTGTCTCATTACCTTTTTTGTGACATTTTCCATGCTTTGAAATATTTTCTCTTTCATCACCCAAGCTGGTTTGGACAACTTCCACTCAGTGTTGAGAGTTCTGCGTGGGCATCCCTCACTCACATCATGTCCAGACTCCGCTTCCTCTCACCTGAGTGGGGTGTCTCTCTCATGCTATCCTTGCGACATTGTAGGCACCTTGCACTCTCTTTGAATATAAACTGAGAACAGGGCTTAGATCTCAGTCATTCTTGTATCTTCAGGATCTAACACAGTTCCCAGAACTTAGTAGTTTCTACTAATTGTTGAATGAACTTGTACATTCAGGCATGAGTAGAGGAATGAGGATATCTAACATATGATCAAAATTCTAGTGCTCTTGATTTAACTGTTTCACGATATGGCCCGTTCCAGGGTTGGACAACCACTTCCTAGAAAACTCTTCATCCTATTGAGTTGAAACGAGCCTTCTCATAATTCATCTTGTATTCCATATAACTTCCATTTTCCAGCACTGAGAATAAATCCATGAGATAGTCTGTAATAGGTTTCAAGATGGATTGATGTCCTTTGGAATCACCTCTTTCCCCCAACCCCCCCAGGCCAAGGACTCTTTATTTTAAAAGCAAAATATGTTCACTACTAGATGATTTAAAGATTTGTGTTAACAAAAAGAAACCTCAAGGCCCTTTCAAGGCAAGAATTTTACTGCCTGATAAATTCTCGCTGTTTTTGAGTGCCAGAATAATGCAATTACTCAGTGTATGGGCAAAGGATTTAAGAATAACGACAGAAACACATCACCGCCTTCAGGTGTTACCAAAAGAAATGGAGAAGAACGGTTAGGCATGGAAAGAGAAGTCATCACAGCAGGAGTTAGTTTCCTGAGTAGCTTCAAGAATAGGAGAACAGACTTGGATTGTCCAAAAATCAGCGTCTTCCTTCAGTTCAGTAGAAAGGAAGAGTTTTAAGAAATAGTAGTGGGGATCAGTGAGTGGAGTTATCAGCAGTGTAGATTTTGGGGTAGAAGGAATATTAACGGTCACAGTGAAACTAAAAAAAAAGAGTAAACAAAAATATTTGTGTCAGTGTTCCTTTTCTATTGATGTATAAATGTCCACATAAAGGTACATATGTCATATAGAGAGGTAATAGGAGTCACATTCCGGGTTTTTTTTCTTTTTTTTTTAAGTGCTCTTACATCATACTGTCAAAATAGCCCAGCAGGTAGATAGGGCAAGACACGCCCAAGGTATTTAAGACGATGTCTGAAACCACCATGTTTTCAGTAAGCAGAACTACTAAGAGATGATGATTGGATTCCGGTTATAAAAAGTAAGTAAATAATGGGGAATAGTAATCAACCAAGGGTACCCATTTGGCTCGTAGGAAGGCAGCAAGTCATTTAGAATTCCATGTGGGTTCACGTCCTGCATAAAGCGTTACTGTTTTCAGAATAAAGGTGTCCTTAAAACTTAATGCAATATGGTCTTAAAGGTCCACGGTCCTGGTATGCTTTATACATATCATTATGCTGTCGTATGTATGTTATGTCAGAATATTAAGAAAAAAATACACCTTGAAAAAAGTTATTAGTTTAAATGAGCTAGAAAACGTTGTTGCTGTTGTTTATTTGTTTTTTAATAGAGTATACTTATAAGCCATATGTATGTCTGTGGTCATTTATGCTTACATGTTTCTATTTAATGTTTAATTTGCATATAGGTTCCTCCAGGGGGAGTTCCTGTAGGTACTAGGCATTCATTTTGTGTTTGCTCTTTTGTGAATTGCTGTGGTTCATTTCCTAGTTCTCTTTCTTTTCCGTAAAACAAGTAGACACTTCCTTCAGTATCCGTTATAAAGACATCTACAACGACTTTATATATGTCTGTGTAGATGTTAATTTAATTTTATGTTCATATTATTGGTTATAGTAGAATGAATTGTATGGAATCCAAATTTCACGTGAACTTTAGCAAAGATTGTTCAATTTTTTAATGTTTTTCAGTTTATGACAAACATTAGTAATTCATCATCGTATTTCTGAAAGACTCTAAGCTTGGGATTGAACTCTTTTGAACAAGGTTGTCTGAAGACAACTACTGTTGACCAGTTCACATTGGCAGATGAGATTCATTTCTGTCATTTCCCCTTATGCTTCATAATTTACCTAAGTATGCATATGTATATATGTGCACATATACATACATTTTTGTGTTGTATGTGTATATATATATGAGGATGCATATAAACGTGTGTGTGTGTGTGTGTGTGTGTGTGTGAAAGAGAGAGATACAGTATTCTGGTTCTCATTGGAAACCCCAAATTGGCTTCAAATCCAGTTGATTGTTATATTTGAATGGATTTCTTCTATATGATAAGATTTTTTTTTATATGATAAGATTTTAAATTTTACATTCACATGTTGTTTACCTTTCATTTGTATATGTCCTTACTTTTGTCTTCAATTTTTCTGTGCTGTGAGTGAATATCAGAGTTTATTTTACCCTCCCGGAGAATAATACACAAACTAATGAAATGACACACTTATCGTGTATAGTTACTATATACTTCAGATAATATAATATTACCTTATGTCAGAGGGAAAATGAAAATTTATTAATCAGCCTTCTGTGTATATACTGATTTTAAAAAAACTAATGTGTATTTTAAACAAATTTTTAAACACAAGGGCTGCATTAGAAGTACTGACCCTGTAAGAATAAGAAGTCAGATGGAGTGCCTGGGTGGCTCAGTGCGTTAAGCATCCGACCTCAGCTCAGGTCATGATCTCACATTTCATGGGTTCAAGCCCCATGTCAGGCTCCGAGCTGTTAGCACAGAGCCTGTTTGGATTCTGTGTCCCCCTCTCTCTCTGTCCCTCCCCTCTCATGCTCTGTCTCTCTCAAAAATAAATGAACATTAAAAAAATAAATAAGAGCATTTTCTGTCCATTTTACACTCATCATATACCACACCCAAAACTAGTATTAGCCTTAAAAATAAGTCCTAGGTATTAAGCTTTGAGTAGTAATTGGCTACATATTTCCAAATCTGCCTTCTTCAATTCTTGGCCTCAAAGAAATATCCAGGTGTTCACCATTAGCATCTAAGTACCCTGTACATAGATTTTGAAAGTTACTATGGTAAGTATCCGTAAACTTCACAAGTTATAATTTAGCCAGAGATTAACTGAGCAGGAAAGATTGGCATGAGCTATAAGATGACATTGACAATGATAGCTTTATGTGTTATATTATCTTTTTCACAAAAAAAACCAATCCACAGGTCTGGAAAGTCGTATTTTAGTCTCTAGCTAGTTGCAACGGGACTTGAAGTGAAGACCAGCAAATTATCAAAAAGTCTTTAATGTTTCTCATTATCAAACGTAAGAGTCTGTTTCTGAAGTCCTGGCGGGTGTGTCATCTTGAAACAGGAAGCATTTGACATTGAGGGTCTCGTGGCTTTCATAAACCGGGAGAACGAACGGCGTGGTCAGTGGCACGACCGGGTGGTGCGGTGTCGCGTGTGTGTACCGTGGCACACGGCCCAGCGCTCACCGCAGTCCTGCACCATCACCACATCTGACATAACAAAGAAAATGCTCACAGCATGTGGTGAGTCTCTGAAGGAATTATACCCAACAAATTTACCAACAGAGACTCCAGGGGGAAGGAAGAAAGAAATTGGGAGAACATTAGTTATGAGGAAGGTAGAGAAGGACTGAGGGATCTGAACAAAGGGAAAGAAGCAAATATTTGCTCTATTAGGTCACAGGGCAGAGCTTGCTCAGCTCGAATTACTGGCCAAGTAGAGGTTTGAGTATAGGATGCTGCATTCCTCAACATCACTGTTGGGACACTTGGAGAACAGGAAAAAATACATGAATTTAACAGCCTAGTGATTTTACCCTGGTTGGTAATTGCTGTTAATTGAAACTGCCTTTTAACTTTCTCGATCACTTAAAAATAACCATCAAATTTTATTGAAATTGACTTTAAAGTACACACACAGTAAGAAGGAACCTCAAAATATGGCTTAAAATATGTTGAATTTATATGCATTTTATCATCTATTTTTTAAAATAATTTGACTTTTTATTAACTAATATGTTTGATTAATCAACCCCCCCCCACCACCACCTGCTAGCCATGCTGAGCATATGGGGTCATGATGCTGACACGGAAACTGAGGTTCCTGTTTGAAAGTATCCATGTAAAGCCTCTGACTTTTCACGGCTCTGAACAATTTTGATTATTTTATAATAAAGAGACCAATAGAAATTATTGTCTATCGTATTCATTTTTTTATTTTTCTAGGATCAATAAATGTAGCATACTGGACTTCTATCAAAATCTTCCATAGAAGACTTTCAGGAAGCTGCAATGACATAGCTAAGTGATATCTCAAATATCTAAGGAGATATCACAAATACAGAACTGTGTGAGGTTCAAATGAAACCATTCATTTCAAAGTTATTCAGAATATGTACATACAGAAGCTTTAACAAGATGTATAGATTTCAGCATCTGTGGGTTGCATCAGGACCACCTTTTAATATAGCAGTACAGATATCAACTTTCTCAATTTCACATAAAAATGTTTAAAATGTGAGTGCTAATTTTTTAAGTCAAATTTAACATGTCTTTAACAATTTTGAAGTCTATACTCTGCCCTCAGCCCCCGATTTCAGACGTAGAAAAGGAATCTATGATATTAAATTGCATTTCACACTACGCTATGCATACCATGTGTTGGGCTTTTTTTTGAATATAGTTGACACACAGAGCTACATTAGTTTCAGGTGCACAACACAGGGATTTGACTTCTGTCTGCATTATGTCATGCCCACCACACGAGTACCCGCCACCTGTCACCGCATGATGACACTGTTAAGGTACCACTGACTATATTCCCTGTGTGGTGGCGTTCATCCCCACGACTTATTCCTTCCATAACTGGATGCCTGTATCTCCCAATCTCCCTTTTCCGTCACTGCATAATTTTTAAAGTTGCCCAAATCTATAAAAATGCCTCGCCTCCCTGCGTATCTCTGTTGCTGTTGTTGTCATAGCCTTATCAGAAGCCGTCCGTCCCAAATACCCTCTTTCCTTTGATGCACTTGCCCTCGGACTCCACTATGCAGACACCAATGCACACCTCCCCACTCCGTGTCCTTGTTCTTTCTTGAAAATGCAGAGATGGATGTCTTCTCATTCAGGGACGTCAATAGACTGTGAAGGGTTTCCACTGCTTAGTGAATGTTCTCTGTTTTGAACTTTTGCAATCGCTTCTCTATGTACATATCATGTTTCTGGGCTCTTTTATCAGACACACGCACCCAACTCATACACCTTCAATCTGATTATCAGAAATTTTTAAATTAAAATGAACATTATGTTTCCCCTTGGAGAATCTTTACAGCATTAAAATAAGAAAGAACGAGCATGATATTTATAGGTAATGAATTATACATAACCAATCTTATTTCTATTTTACATTAAACATGAGAACAGAATAGAAATATGCATGTGGGTGCTTTGTTACCACAAATCAAGTAGTTGTACAAACCTACAGCTAAACTTTGGGGCTCCAATTTTCTTCTCTTGCATTTACTTCTTATTCCTTGAGCTCAGTGAAGTTCTGGAGAATATTGATATCATAAACCAATAAGAACATATTCAATTGGATTGTTATCTATCTTATTTATTTCTTTTTTTGCATTAATTATACTTACAGTTATTCCACTATGTTGTTTTCCACAAAGTGAGTCATTGTCTTTGCATAATTCAGCTCAGTGATGAGTAAATGTCTAGTAAACCCTATCTTTTCTTTGGAAATTCTTTTGACACTCATGGATGGTTTTGTAACAGATTTGTCAAATTAATTTACAGTTCATGAACTAATAGCTGCATTGTTTATTCAACTTTTGTTTGTTTTCTCAAAGACGAAAGACCCAGAGCTTCACCTTTTTCTCAACGATTACACCTCAGTCTTCACCGTCACACAGACCGGTATCACTCGCTACCTCACCCTACTTCAACCAGTGGACCGGGAAGAGCAGCAAACTTATACTTTTTCGGTAAAAAGATTTATTATTTATGTGTGTTCATGTACGTGTAACGGAAAGTGATGTCTGTTTAAAACTGGAGAGGTCCGTGGGGCGCCTGGGTGGCTCAGTCAGTTAAGCGTCCTACTTCAGCTCAGGTCACGATCTTGTGGTCCGTGAGTTCGAGCCCCGCGTCGGGCTCTGGGCTGATGGCTCAGAGCCTGGAGACTGTTTCAGGTTCTGTGTCTCCCTCTCTCTCTGCCCCTCCCCCGTTCATGCTCTGTCCCTCTCTGTCTCAAAAATAAATAAACGTTAAAACTGAAGAGGTCTGTGACTTAAGAGGGGAAAAATGCAGTATTTTCAAGTAACTGAGAATTGAGACTATCAGTAATAAAATTCTTTACATGTGTTTCTCTTTTTTCTGTTTATAAGTTTGTACAGCTATGTTATCATTATTTACCAAAAAAAAAGGAAAATAATTTTCAAGACGAAAACAGGAAAATGAGACTTTCATTCTTCACCATGCACTTATAATTGACTTAAATTGAGATAGTATAAACTAGAATCCACAAGTAAAGAATTATTTCCTAACCCTTACTTTATTTTAATTTATTTTATGGTTTTTGTTATTACATTTTATATTTTGACATAGGGTTAGGCCAGTGGTTCTCCACTGGGATGATCCCTGCACCCCCAAGCCCTGTCCCACCCCCATCCCCCCACCCCCCCCACCCCCCCCGCCGAGCCCTGGGAACATTTGGCAATGTCTGCAAGACAGTTTTGGTCATCACTACTGGATCTACTGGCATCAGGTAGGTAGACCCCAAGGATGCCGATATGCATCTTGTAACACACAGGACAGCCTTCCCTCTCTCCAACAGGGAATTATCTGATGGAGGGAGCCTAGTTCAGGTTAGTTAAGAAAAAAAAATGGTGAGGGGAGATTATTAAAGCTGTATATATATAATAGAATATACACATTCTGTATTCTATGTTCTATATATTCTATGTATTCTGTATTCTGTTACACAAACACATACATGATTTGTGGGGGTGAGAGGTGGATATAGATAAAAAGAAAATTGTATTATCCAAATTTATGAGCCATATTTTATTCAGATATAAGAGGAAAATGAGCCAATGGAAAGGATTTAGGACCTACAGAAGACTCCTTTCTGGAGACCCTTCTTTACACAGCAAAGCCACAGCTTCCAGAAACCCTCAGTGACATTGCGGACTTAGGCACAGAGTGGATTTCAGAAGTCATTCAGAACAAAAATGGTGGTGTGGCAGTGCGGACTTTGTTTGTCAGACCTTCCTAAAATGTTAACGATGTAATTAACATAGCACTATTAAGTAACATCAATAAGTCCTTTAAAATTGCCATTTTGTAAATTACCGGAAAAAGACATCGCATCCCTAGGGCGCCTACTTTCTTGAGTTATCAATATAAGCATGTTGGCTCTAAAAGCATCTATGGAATTATATATAAAATATGTAAAATGGAAGAATATTTTCCTATTAATTTTTAAAAATTAAATAGTAGTTAACGCCTAAGAACCAATGTTACTGGCCCACTCCAAGCTTCTCGATAACACTTTACATATCTGCTTATTTACATGTGCTTGGAATTGAATACATTAAAAATAAAACAGAATCCTTTGTAATTGCTTCTTAGTGCATTAAAGCACGTTGCTTATGTGCATTATTATGTTTGTTATTTCTATCAACAAAACATTTTGGCACCCTTTTAAAACTGAAATTATATATGAGAAATGCCTTAAATCATAGGACTGAATTCAGTACTGCTTATGTTTGCATGACTTATCTGTTACGTGTGTTTTTCATCCCCAAAGATAACAGCATTTGATGGTGTGCAAGAAAGCGAGCCAGTTATTGTCAATATCCGGGTGATGGATGCAAATGATAACACTCCAACCTTCCCTGAAATATCCTATGATGTCTATGTTTATACAGACATGAGCCCCGGGGACAGCGTCATACAGGTAACTACCCATATGGTACAAGGCACTATGCAAAATGGTTGTTTCCATGGGCATTGTATAATGTGACGCTTCAGAAATTGCTTAAGAAATGAAAACGAGGGGCGTCTGGGTGGCCTAGCTGGTTACCATCTGACTCTTGATCTCAGCTCAGGTCATGATCTCACAGTTTGTGAGTTCAAGCCATACATCAGGCTTTGTGCTGACAGTGCAGAGCCTGCTTGGGATTCTGTCTCTCCTTCTGTCTGACCCTAGCCTGCTTGTGTTCTTTCTCTCTCTTTCTCAAAATAAATAAACTTTAAAAAAAAAAAAAAAAGGAAATGAAAATGAACTTCAGGCTCATTATATGGCATAATCTAGCTTAAAAAGCTTGAGACTTATGTTTACTTGTCACATAAAAATGTATTTATATTGATTTTAAAGGAGAATTAACTAGTTATTAGATGTAAACGCAGCTATTTGGTCAGTTTATACTTGATTTTTAAGAGTTTAATACACTGAATACGCTTAATATAGTAGTATTTTTAATATGTTGATGTTTTCAAGTATTAGATGTATAGTTGAAAATTTCAAATTGTTTGGAACTTTTGTAAGTATGGGTTAATTTTCCCGTGGCGATAAAGGCAGAGGACTACGTTAATAAGTTGGTGGATGACATTGTCAGACGGTGGTTACCTGGACATAACGTGGAATCATCACAACAGAGAAAATTTGGATTTCATAGTAAATGCTATCTTTGAAAATACAGAAATCGGCAAAATCTTTCTCCTTGACTTGTCTTATTTTTATTATTAACTGCATACTTACTGCATTTAAATTAATTATAAGTTATCTCAAACTATGTTTTTTTTTTTTTTTGTATTCTGTGCATAAGTCATAAAGAAGTAATCATATTCTTCCTCGAGGGTTTTTAGGATAGTTGAGTCTAGTACTTTCCAAATTGGCTGTACTGCGGAATTATCTAGGGAGATGTTTAGAAACACAGACAACCAAGATGTCACTTTACCTTTCTGGGATCTGAGGTTCTATGAGCAATACTGAGGTTATTGATATTAAAATAATAAACCCGAGGGGTTCAGTGTCCAGACACATAAAGACCACTGATGTAGATTGTCCTCAATATCTGAGACTCAGATTCAATAATTTTAAGTTACTTTCAGGCCAGGAAGGCCATGATTCTTTATACGTTTTAGAACATTTGAATGACTCCAAATTGTTACTAAATGACATATTGTATGTTATATAAGTATGTCATAATGATATGTAATAACGTATATATAATGCATACTAAATATGCACCAGTATAGTATATAATTAATGCACATAACTCAATTTACTTGTCTACATGTCTTAGAATATAGCATATATAAATAGTTCAGAATAGTAGAGCATCAGCCTAAAGACCCTGACGGCCAAACCTAAGCCTTCACGTACGCCTCCCGATTCTGCCAGCTCCGCGTTTGCCTTCTTTTCCTTTGCACGTGCTTTGCTCCTGAACCACCAGCTGCACCTAACCGAAAGCACGTGGCTTCCTCTTTCTCACTTCCTCCAGTTAGCCGCTTCCCTTCCATGTACAGCTTGATGAGCCTTCTTGTCCTTCACATTATTTCCCTTCTGAGGACGCATGCCTTGGCGGTGTTCATCCTTCCTTGATGGTCCCTACTCTTGCACCCCACCTGGACACAGTGCTGTGCAGCCACGCTTCTGTGATCCACTGCTGTGACACAAAACACTCATCACACCTCGTCCCACATCATCACTCCTCATCGGTGTGAGACATTAGGGAAGAAACGGTTCACGTTCTTCTCAGTGCTTCTGCACACTGTTTTCTGTCAACCAAGAGTACTCTTCTTAACCCAGATTTTGCAAGGCTGGCTCACTTTCTTCGTACAGAACTCTGCCCAAAATGTCACCTCCTCAGAGAAAACTTCCCTCGAGGCTTAGTGCTCACCCCCTTCCAGCTCACACACTCTCTGTGACTCCCCTTCTCAAATGATCCTATTTTCTTCTCTCTTGCCCTCACCCCACGCTGAAGACCCCAAGAGGTCAGTGTCTTTTTTTTATCACCGTGCTGCCTCAACACGCAAGACCTTTCACCCATGCGGTACCTAGTCATCCAAAGGATGAATTGTTACCAAATTCACATGGCGCTGTTGTTAACATAGTCTAGAAATAATTCCGTGCTATCTCTCGTTTATTGATTGGATTAAGATATACTTTCTTGGGTGATAAAAGGGATGACATTATAGCATGGACAGTGGAAATTCACATGTACACACTTCCATGCGTGGATACCCCCTGCTGTATATGGCAGTGGAGAAAAGGCCACAGTACATTTTATTCCTATCTTGCTTATGGCATGTGTCATGGTGACGAAATCCACCCTTTCAACCGTTTGTCTTGAGGGCAGAACTCTCAAGACAATTAAAAATTAGTTTATAGCATCCACATCAATAGTGCCTCACATATCACAGGTGCTCAATAGAGTTGATGCTTAATATGTTTATTCCAGGATGACAGAAGGGAGACCTGTGGACAAGCAGAATGAATGGGAAGGTATAAACATATTGGCCTCTGTTTCTAGTTGATTGGTGGACCCCAAGAACTACATTTGTCTTTACCGAGGCACTTATATGGGCAGCAACATTACAGTGTATACAGATAAAGGAATGACACTCGTTGTCATGTTATTATTTAATTAGACCTGATTCTTATCTCTATAATAACATAATTGGAAGTAAAAGTAAGTTTATACATAAAAAATAAAAAAATTAAAAAAAAGCCAGCAGGGAGCTGGAAAGTGTAACTGAGAAAATGATAGCAATTATGTGGTGGAACTATATCTCAAAAAATGTCTGCCTTGGGGGATCAAAAGCTGATTTCTGGCATTTGCTGGCTGAAACAGTTAATTTCCCTTATGTATCTCTTTATAAAATAGATCTTTCTTTGCCTTTAAAGATTCATATTTTATATAACTTCCTGAACCATGCAGATTATGAAGATAGAGTGTCATTTGTGTTTATATGGCTCTATCTTTAAAAGTTACTTAAGCACCAAGAGATAAAGACTTATAATTAGTATTTTAAATGTTATTCCTGGCATGTGGTAAAAGAGTGGCATGGCTATAAAACATCCTTCAAGGGCCTGGAAATAGAAGGAAATCGATTTCCTATTGAGAGAAAAATGTGTAAACAAAGCAAAATGATTTAGAACTGGGACCTGTCCCTGCCTCATAAGAATGACAAAATAAATTCTGTGCTGCACCCACCCAGCCCTTGCCAGCCCTGTCTTTCCGCACTGACCCAGCACGATATCACCTCATTTACTTTTAGTTACTATTCTGGTGTCAGAAAGAATAAGAACATTAGAAGCAAAGATGACAGTGAATAGAGACTGTCCAGCAGAGAGCTCCTCGGATAACAGATTTTAAGTACATTTTATTTATTTTTATTTTTTTTGTTAACTTGTTTTATTTATTTATTTATTCAATTTACATCCAAATTAGTTAGCATATAGCGCAACAATCATTTCAGGAGTAGATTCCTTAGTGCCCCTTACCCATTTAGCTCATCCCCCCCCCCACAACCCCTCCCATAACCCTCAGTTTGTTGTCCATATTTATGAGTCTCTTCTGTTTTGTCCCCCTCCCTGTTTTTATATTATTTTTGTTTCCCTTCCCTTATGTTCATCTGTTTTGTCTCTTAAGGTCCTCATAGGAGTGAAGTCATATGATTTTTGTCTTTCTCTGACTGATTAATTTCACTTGGCATAATACCCGCTGTGGAAAATAGTATGAAGGTTCCTCAAAAAACTAAAACTGGAACTACCCTACGACCCAGCAATTGCACTACTAGGATACTACTGGGTATCCACGGGATACTATCGGGTGTGCTGTTTCGAAGGGACACATGCACCCCCATGTTTATAGCAGCGCTATATCAATAGCCTAAGTATGGAAAGAGCCCAAATGTCCATTGATGGATGAATGGATAAAGAAGATGGGGTATATATACACAATGGAGTATTAGTCGGCAATCAAAAAGAATAAAATCTTGCCATCTGCAACTACGTGGATGGAACTGGAGGGTGTTATGCTAAGTATATTTTAACCAGGACGTTCCGAATCTATTATTTTCAATGTGGCCCCGAGACTGCCTTGGCCTGAGGAAGTACATTCTCGATTATTCCAGCACCTTCTTGGTGGAAACATCCTTGACTGCGAGAAGCAGATAGGTTAGGCATAAAGGTGTGAGTAATCAGGTCCTTATAAATTGGTCCTCTGACTTTATATCTCTGATACCTGAGTATTGAAACAGGAACAGCGTGATTCTCATGTGTATGGGTCCTGAGCACCCCGCCCCTGCCCCGCCAGGGCAGTGCTGTCACAAAACACCATCTGTACCTTCCATACCTGGAAATGAGGTGCAATCAGAGTACTAGCATATCTCGTGTTGAGGGGGAAGTTGGGGGCATGAGTGAGAATGATTTTTGGCCTGAAAGAGCTTTTTGTAGGCCATCAGTGAAACTCTGCAGGTTTGACACCAACGAATATCATGCTGTGTTGTCTTAGGTCTCATTTCACACATTGCTGGTTTTCTCGAAAAACCAACTGCTGTGTATTGAAGATACAGATCTTGGTATGTAATTTTAATATTTTGAAGATGTAGATTTTCATATCAGTAGTTAAGTCTAGTCCATACTCTATGGATGCTGTTCTTAAAATTGTACAACTTTCATTGGTGTTCTTGATCCTTAATGAATATAGAGATATTCCTGAGCAGCCTTTAAAAATATCAGTCAGGGGGCACCTGGGTGGCTCAGTCGGTTGAGTGACCGACTTCGGCTCAGGTCATGATCTTGCAGTCTGTGAGTTCGAGCCCCACATTGGGCTCTGTGCTGACGGCTCAGAGCCTGGAGCCTGCCTCAGATTCTGTGTCTCCCTCTCCCTGCCCCTTCCCCGCTCATCCTCTGTCTCTCTCTGTCTCAAAAATGAATAAAAGTTAAAAAAAAATTTTTTTAAATATCAGGCAGTTAAGGGTCTGACTTCGGCTCAGGTCATGATCTTATGGTTTATGAAGTCAAGCCCCACATTTGCTGACAACTCAGAGCCTGGAACCTGCTTTGGGTTCTGTGCCTCCCTCTTTCTCTGCTCCTCCCCCACCCCTCTCTCAAGAAATAAACATTATTTTTTTTTTAATATTGATGCCTAGACTTCACCCTGAGGTATTTTTGTATATGTGATGTGCCAATCACAGTAGAGCCACTGTGAGAGATTTGATTTAACAAAACAAAGCAGCTCTAATATGCAGCCAGTTTTGAGAAAACCCATCTTGAGCCCTCCCAGTGTTTCACACGTGTGAAAATTGGAATCCCTAATGTATCAAGATAGAGTCTTATGTGGTGCTGAGTCCTTGGATCCTTACCCCCATCTTTCCATTTTTCTCATTCTTCAGTTCCCATTTTCTTCTGTCCTGCTTCTTACTCATCCCCCCCCCTTTTCCTCACCTTCACCCGTGCTCTACTAATAATTCCATTTCTCTCCATTTCCCTCCACTACAGCCATGTCCCCTCTGTACTGACGCCATCCTGTTGGTCTGTCACTGTTCCTGAGTCTCCCCATGTGCTGGTCTCCATGCCCTTCCCAGGTCCAGCCTCACACTGCCTTCCCACCCTGACCCATCCAGGCACTTGGATTGATTGATGCATTTGCAGAACTGATTAACTTATTTCCTTATAATTATTCATTGTTATTATTTTCTTTCACTGACGTGGTACCATGAGAAGTATACAAAATGCAAGCCATGTGAGTCCATCTTTAATTGTCAAATACAAGAGCACTTCTCCTTCCTCCATCGGGGCAAAGCTCTCATCTGTACCGTTTCATAGAAAACCTCCCTGGTGACTGAGGTACTTTGTCGCTGGCTCCCTGTTCACTTCTCATTCTTTAAATATTAACATTCTCCAGAAATCAACGTGCAGTTTTCTTTCTGTGTCCTGTATTCCCATGTTGTTAGTCATTAGCGCTATGCGTACTCACACCTCCCAAAGTTAAATGCCCCGTGGCCACCTGAACATCAAGCTGGTGTTCAAGTATCTGTTGCACGTGGTAATGCAGGCTTTTGACAGGCACTTCAGATTGGACACACTCCGAGATAAATGAGCTAATCCATCATCTTTCATCTAATACAGAAACACAGACTCACACACACGCATCCTGTCTTCTTAGGCAGCTGCTACATTGGGACGGGCCCCGTGAGCCTAAGATCATACAGGCCTTAGCAGCAACCTCAGATTTCTGTCTTGTATCCCCTCCTTCACCTACACGGATCCAGATGTCCAGGTTCTGGAATTGCTCTTTCAAAATGGATCTGCCATGACTTCCCTTTCTGTGTCTATGCCCTGTGGTGAATTAGGCTACTACAGGGGACTCTGACCCCCCTCCCACAGGTGGTTGTTCCAAAACACGAGGCAGGACAGGTCCTCATCCGAGGAAGGGCCCAATCTCTACACATGTCGTCTAGCACATCTCTGTCACACCTCAAATATGTTCGTCTTCTCCTGGCACATCCCTCCATGTAATTGACTTTGACATCATATAGAGGGTTTTATTTTGTTCGTTTTGTTTAACTTCAGCATGAAATATCCCTTCCCATTCTGTGGTTACCGACATCTCTGAAATTTCAAGGTTTGAACGAAATTATATCTTGCACAGTTCAAATGTTACTTTTTAGAGGGTTTTTTTTTTTCCTTTTTAATTTTGTTAATGTTTATTCATTTTTGAGAGACAGCGAGACAGAGCACAAGCTGGGTAGGGGCAGAGAGAGAGGGAGACACAGAAACTGAAGCAGACCCCAGGCTCCGAGCTGTCAGCACAGAGCCCAATGTGGGTCTCGAACCCACAAACCGCGAGATCGTGACCTGAGCCTAAATTGGATGCTTAACCGATGGAGCCACCCAGGTGTCCCTCAAATGTTATTTTTTAAATAAAGCCTTCGTTTCTCTAGCAAGTCAGAATGAATTGTTCCTTTCAGCATACTCCCACACAACCATCTGGCAACTGTTATCTGGCTCACATTTTACCGCACCTTGCAGTAAGCTTAGCGCCTACATGCCTGTCCCCCTGCTGAACTGTAAATTCCTTTAGGACAGGAACTCTTCTTGATGTCTAACCACCACTGGTCAGCACATCACTTCCTCATGGTAGGGCTTCGCCAGATAGCCATGGAATGTATTCCCCCAAAGCTTTCTCAGTCCGTTTAGAAAAAGCCTCATTCTACAAATACATTTTGTTTCGCTTCAGAATTCCCTCTGCCATTCAGAGTGTTATCCCCCAGGGCCCTCTCTCTAAGTCCACAGTTTCAGCCAGGCTACGCGTTTATTGTGCTTCATATAGAAAACACTCCAGTGGGGTGCGTGGGTGGCTCAGTTGGTTGGGTGTCTGACGGCAAGCGGTTCATGAGTTCAAGCCCTCGAGATCCCTGGCGACAGTGCCCAACCGGCTTCGGATTCTCTATAAAACCCCCCTCCCTGCCCCTCTCCTGCTTGCTCTCTCTCTCTCTCAGAAATAAATAAACATTGAAAAATATATATTTTAGGAAGCACTCTGCACTGAAGATGTTGCTGATACATTTAACTTAGGCTGTGTCACAGGTCACTGCATATTAGAGCTTGAAACTACTTTGAAAATATTTCTTGTTCATATCCTCATTCAATAAAGAATTTGAGTCGATACACTGATACATGATTGGTCCAAATTCACAATGTTTATAAGTGACAGAGTTGATACCGAATCCAATTTAAAGACAAGAGATTCTGGAGCCCAACTAGCTGTGTCCCCACTTCGGATCCTTATGTGTCTCCATACAAAGAGCTTAGTCATCTCTGCTTTCATTTTCTAACCTGAAAAAGGTGATAATTATAGTATCAGCTTCACAAAGGTGTTCCGAGCTTTAATTAGTTATATAAACTACTGCTACATGTGTACTTGAAAATATGTCTCATATAAATGTTATCTAGTTATTATTATTATTGAATTATTCTCATGGAATATATAAAACATTTATGATTATTAATAACCTTTACTGCCTTATCTGTATATATCCTTCTCTGTTATGGGTACTAGTTAGTACTATGTGGAGGAACATACACACTACACATAAAATTATATATTAAAATGATTTTTCATAATTTCCAACAGTATAAAGAAAATTAGGATAAACCCATGTCATATATCAATGCCTTTTGACAATTTACTTTATGTCAAATAATGACATTGTTCTCTGTGGTGAATGTGTGTGTTGTGTGAGTGTGTGTTTGGGTTTGTGATATCATGACTAACGTCTGAGGGGTATATTTATTCAAAATCTTGGTGGAATTTAGTATTTCAGCAAATACCTGATAGATTTGATGAGGAAAACTTACAAAAATGTAAGCATATTTTTACATTTGTAAAAAAAATTTCATTTATTTTTGGTATTTGAAACAATTTAAATTTTTTAAATTTATCTTTAACATTTATTTTTGAGAGACAGAGACAGAACACAAGCAGGAGAAGGGCAGAAAGAGAGGGAGACACAGAATCCAAAGCAGGCTCCAGGCTCTGAGCTGTCAGAACAGAGTCTGACGCGAGGCTCGAACTCACGGACCGTGAGATCATGACCTGAGCCGAAGTCGGACCCTTAACTGACTGAGCCACCCAGGTGTCCCTGAAACAATTTAATTTTAATGAAGACCATACAATTTCTTACCCAAGCCCACTTGCATTAGAATGAGAATATATGCCTAAAATCACAACTCTTAATTTATATGGGTTAGTTGCCCATGTTGAATTCGAAACCTCATTACGCGATCTGTATTTTGTTCATGTGGATGAGATTTCGCACCTGTGAAAAAGCAACACCTTCCCTTTAGTTGCTCAGGTTTGAAAGCGGAGTCATTCCTGCCACATTATTTACTCCCTCCTCTCTGTCGGTTACCAAGTCCTACTGGTTCCTCCTTATGTACGAGCCAAATGCACCTGCTCGAGTCTTTTCCCACAGCCTCCATCCTCCCGAGAGCTGCCTTCATCATTCATGCTGACCAGGCGGGCCCTTCTTTGGGCTTCATTCTATCTTCTGTCTCCCCTTCTCCATTTGGCAGCCACAGGACTCTTGCAAACCTGGAAGCATATCAATCATTGCCATGCTGATGCCTCTGGGGATTTCCCACAACTCTAGGAATAGAGGTCAGTCACTGTCTCACATGACCAGTCTGCTGATTACTCTCCAGTTTGATTCTTACCAACTACTTTTCTCTTGTTCTTTGAATGCTTCTACTTCTATGCGTATGCCGGTCATCATTAAGATCTCAGTTTAAGTGTCTCTTCCTCAAAGAAGCCTTCTAGGACTCCCTTCCTAAATTATGCTCCCTCTGTTATCCCAGAGCATCCTGATTCTTCCTTCATAGCATATTTCAGAATTTCTTATTATAATGTTAATTATCTGTTTCTCACATTAATAGTTAATAAGCTCAAATGCAGCGTAGACTTGGTTAGTTTCTCTCTCTGTCTTGTTTCACTAGAATTTGTATATGACATCTGGCCCAACACCTGGTACATAGTAAACCTTTTATGCATTTTTATTTAATGAACAAATGGATAAAGGGATTAATGGATGCAGGTAAAATAAGTGTTCTTTAATTTATTGTATGGCTGTTGGGAAATTATCTATATTTCAGGTTAAAGTGATTTAAAAACTAATCAACTGAACTTCAGATGTATTTGCATTCTTGAATAGCATCCTAGAATGTAGTACTTTCTAGCTTGATTAGTCAGAAGAATTTTTCCAATGAAAGCTCTTGAGAGGCTAAACAATCTGACAGAAAACATGTCATGAGAAAGTAATCACATATGCTTTTAGAGAAGCAAAGGGGAATAATTAACACACTTACTGGAAAATCATTCATTGTGTTGAGTATCATAAGGAGAAAAGGAACCACTAAGATTTAATTTCTGACCTTCAGTCATAGGGAAAAAGGGAATATAATATTTTTTGTTTTATCATGATGATAAATATGGCTCAGATAATCCAGTTGAACATTATGAAATGTTTTAACATGTAAATGGCTCTTAAGACCCCAAGAGTTATGTTGTGTAGAGTAAGCTTTCCCATTTGATAAACTTGGGGGAAATATTAATGAAATCAATACAGTGATCACCAACATCTGCATTTTTAACTTGTATATGTAAAAATTAATTCTTGCATTTGGCTTTTATATTATTTTTCAATCATCATCCCCCTTCCCTGATATATATAGAAACCCAGATTTTCAAAGAAAATCTATTTGTAAAGGCAATTAAGTTAATTTACTTTTATATTTATATAGCATGTTTTGGATTGTCACAGTGAAAGCTGTCCGTGGTGAATTTCAATAAGTAATGCTTAAATGCTTGCATCTTTATAAAGCTTTTTGTTTAATTGTATGTGATTGCTTTTAATATCATCTACATTGTACATTTTGAATTCTGACAATATTATTTCTCATCATTACAGTTCTACATATTTCTGGTTTACTAGGTAATTGATTTGAAACTTAGAAACTAGAAGAAACAAAAATGTTTAATATATATATATTTTTTCTTTATACCAAAGTATGTTAGCTTTTTTTTCCAGCTATTGTTTCAAACAAAGAATAAAGGTATCTTCTCCCCTCAACTCCCTCTTGCAGTAAATTATGCTACAATGTCAAAGCATAATCATTTGAGTATAAGAAAAATACTTGCATATTGAGACATTTCAAAGATAGGGAATCTTAGGAAAAAGCCAATATTTCAAATAGAGCAGAGGAGATTTCTTGGAAGCATAGTAAACTTCCTCATTCAGTTTGGCAAATAAAACAAGCAAAAATACCATTGAACAAGCCCTAATATACATGCATGTTACAAACACATGTTAAATATGTATTTTCTTAGACAAATTATAATTTAATTTATATAGATTTTTATGTGCCTGGTGCTAACCTAGATGCTCTGGAAAAGGATGAAGAAAGTGCTAACCCCTGAGGAGTTCCATATATATTGTAAGAGGTCATCTCCATTCACAGTGGAGTTACCAGAAAATATCTCAAACCAGGGCTCCAGGGAGCTCAGTCGGCGAAGCGTCCGACTTCGGCTCAGATCATGATCTCGTGGTTCATGAGTTCAAGCCCCGCATCGGGCTCTGTGCTGAGAGCTCAGAACCTAGAGCCTGCTTCGGATTCTGTGTCTCCCTCTCTCTCTGTCCCTCCCCCGCTCATGCTCTGTCTCCCTCTCTCAAAAATAAACATAAAAAAAAATTTTAAGAAAATATCTCAAACCATTATTGAATTTCTTTTAAGTTTATTTATTTATCTTGTGAGAGAGACAGAGAAAGAGAGGGAGGGAATCCCAAGCAGGCTTTGCACTGTCAGCACAGAGCCCAATATGGGGCTCAAACCCATGAACCATGAGATCATGACCTGAGCCGAAATCAAGAGACAGACACTGAACCAAGTCAGCCACCCAGGCCCCACAAACCACTATTGAATTTTCTATATTACATGGAAAAGAATAAGAATATTATGAGTGTCCTTTAGAACATGAGTGGGGAGGATGGTCTGTTAGGGCCTGAGCAGCTGGGAGGGCTTCATTGCATGAACCTATGAGGACAGTCAGTGCACACAGGCAGGGAAGGGGGTGTGAGGTTATTGGAGATGGATGCGTACAACCAAAGGTAAGGGAGATACCACTCCGAATGCCGGTGGAGAGGAGAGGAACTGAATGGTAAAAGTTTTGCCTTTCTTTCACTAAGCCAAGTATGCACTGCTTTATTCCCCAAGCCCCTGTCTTTATAGGCATTTCTGCCTATAGGCAATTCAGCAATTGTAGACAGTGGAAGATTTATTAAAGAAGTATTTTAGACAGGGTCCTTCAATTGATGAGTTAAGGCATGGGCTATGGCAACTTATGGAAGCCAACTTTGAGGAAATCTGTATTCGAGGTAATGAGGTAGGAACTGAGCATGAGAGAACGTACAAGCTTGAAAGCATCGAAGGTCTACAGTTCACAGTCTCAGAGTTTGAGTAATGAGATTCAGTGAGCCTCTACACAAGGATTATGAAGTTGCCACAGAAAGGGAGCGAGCCCTCCAAATTCTCAGGCAATATAAAGAAACACTTTTTTTTTTTTTTTTTAATTTTTTTTTTTTTCAACGTTTTTTATTTATTTTTGGGACAGAGAGAGAGACAGAGCATGAACGGGGGAGGGGCAGAGAGAGAGGGAGACACAGAATCGGAAACAGGCTCCAGGCTCCGAGCCATCAGCCCAGAGCCTGACGCGGGGCTCGAACTCACGGACCGTGAGATCGTGACCTGGCTGAAGTCGGACGCTCAACCGACTGCGCCACCCAGGCGCCCCAAGAAACACTTTTAAAAGTCTTACTGTTGCAGCTTTATTCTTGGGCTTTTTATCGGGGATAGGAACACCAAGAGAGTAACCATCTCCAGTAACAACCCTTTTAATGGTCCCTAAAATATTAATGATCATGGTGGTGTTAATGATGTTCATACCTCCTCCTGAATTATACACCGGAAAGATACCTTTGCTAAACACCCACTCAACTGACCTGACTGCCATCTTAGATTAGTCTGGGACATGCCCAACAGAAGAGGGCTGACTAGTAGCCCCATATGTTTTTTAGCTTCAAAGTTCACATTAAGGCTGCAGAGAGCATAATCTGGAGATGCCTAGATTACATTGCCCAGTTTGCTTGACCAGAGTCAATGGTCTTAGGTTCAGACTGACTGCCAACCTTGAGATCCAATAGGCCTCTTCTAGCTCCAAGTTTATTTAGCTTCAGGTTAGGATACAGGGCAGTTAACAATGTAATTTGTATGACAATAGCCTAGTGGAAGTTTTGTGTCTGAATGCAGTTTCTAATGTCTTCTAAATCATCGACACTCAGGATATTTTACCCCCTTGATACATATACGTGAGGCATTCTCCTAAAATTTTTGTTGTAGCAACTTCTATAATACCTAGTAAATAAAAGCAGACTTCCTAGAACACTGGTAAGCACGAGAATATCTTTTATCCAGTAAGGAGTTAGAATTCCCTCTGCAAAATACATTTCCGACTGTATCTTTCCCTAAGTAGATTATCTAATATTTCTTCAACATTTTAAAGATTAGTTATTTCCTTCATCCTTTTTTACTTACACCTTTTCGTAAGTGTTAACGGTGATATTCAAGTCTGTATGAAATTTTTTCAAACATAAATTAACATAAATTAAATTCTTTCTCCAACAAATCTCTCTCCACGGTTATTACCTAGCTGGTGAGTTTTAGGTTGCCTTCCCAAATAATCTTTCTATCCAGGAGATCAATATCCACTCAAGTTTCATTTTGATCTGACTGCATAAGTGAACCAGAAATCCTTTATTATATCATAGAGCTGAGGCCAAGAGGTTAAACGTTTAACACAGCACACTTCAATTAATATTGCTATGTTTTCTCCACTTTCCAAAAAAATCAGGTTTTTCTCACATATCATGCATTTTTCAATACCAGAGTAGGCAGTAGAGACTATCTCTCAGGAAACTCTGAGTTTCATCTGGTCTGGCATCATAACCATACACCATCCCCCAGGTACAAGTTTTCACAGACATAAGCTTCTGGGCATGATCTTAGCGTACCAGGCATTTGTCTGTCGTGAGACAATACCGTGTTGACCCCGAATCTGTCCAAACCACACAGAAGGTACCCTGGAGAGCTACATTTCCAAGTGATCCCAGGTGGGTCTTATACGTTGGCTTCATACAAAAGCCAAATGCAGTGGCCTTCTCTAGCATCAGCCACAACTCAATATCACATCTGAGAGGAGCCTTTGACAGGGTTATATTCTTGCTCTGAAGTGTTCTCTCAGAGAAAAGTATAAAGATATGCTTCCTTTAAATCTTTGTTTATTCTCATTCCATATTCCACATTTTTACCTGGTTTACCTTTTATTACTTTTCTTAACACAGGCTCAG
The DNA here is from genome assembly GCF_018350195.1 of Panthera tigris. Classification (NCBI taxonomy): domain Eukaryota; kingdom Metazoa; phylum Chordata; class Mammalia; order Carnivora; family Felidae; genus Panthera; species Panthera tigris. The sequence continues at coordinate 3,378,589 of NC_056670.1, forward strand.
CATTCCAGAGTGGGATTTGCTGATTGTGTTCTACCTTTGTTCCCTAAGGCTGATGTTTCCTTGCCTTCCAGAACTTTCCCTTCTGTCCATTCTCAGGAAGAAGGGGTAGGTTTGCAAAAGTGTCATGGAATAACATGGAGCTGAAGACAATTACCTGAGAGTAGAGGAGGTCATAGTGGTTTCAAAGATAGAAACACCTGTTTATGAAATACAACCAAGACCTAAACTTTGAAATGTGCGTTGGAAGAAGAAAGAAAGGAGAAAAGTGAATCAAATCACAAGACAAGGAATGAATAATTAGAATGGTTCTGGTCGGCCTGAATGATATCCTGTCAATGCATTAGAAAGGCAAAATGGGTAAGGACGGGTAAAGAGTCTACATTCCTTCGTAATTTTGGAGAGCATCCTTGAGCATAATTTACATGTCCTAATACACATTCATCATCAGGGTGATTTTCTAGTAAATTTAGACACTTATGTAACAGTGACCACAATCCAGGTCCAAACATTGTCATCACCCAGAATGGCTCCTTGTGCCTGCTTGCAGTTAATTCTCCCCCCAGCCCTGACTCTGGGACCCTAGTTCTGCTTTTTATCTCTAAAAAAATGTGCCTTATCTAAAAATCTCAAAAATATGGAATTGTACAACATGCGGTAATCTTTTTGGGGGGAGGAGAGGTGGTGTCTTTCATTTAGCATGACTCAATAGTATATTTAGTAGCAGCACTGTGACTTTATTTAGCCATCTATGCTGTAGCGTGACTCAGTACTGTAGTTCTCTTTCTTGGAATTTCTCAATAGTATTCCATTGTATAAAAACACCAGGTTTTATTAATCTGTTCAGCAACTGATGAACATTTGAACTGTTCCAGTTTTGGAGAATATGAATAACGTAGCTATGAATTCTCTGTAGGCCTTCCTATGGACACACACTTTTTTATTTCTACTGGGTGTATACGTAGATACCTGGAGTAGACTTGCTCAGTCATGTAAGAGATACGCACTTACCTTTTCAAGAAACTGCCAAACCCCTTTCCAAAGCGACTGTACCATTTTACATGTCCACATCATCACTGACACTTGGTATCGTTAGTCTTTATTAAGCCCACCGTAGCAGGTATCTTGCCATATCTCATTGTGGTTTTAATTTTCATTTCCTGAAGGAGTCTTGATTTTGAGATCTTTTCATGTGCCTGTTAGTGATTTTTCTATTTTTGATATAATGTCTATTCAAATCATCTGCCCATTTTCTTATTTGTACTGCTTATCTTCTTCATATTGACTTGTAATTCTTCTTTGTAAGTTATGACCACAAGTCCATTATCCGATATATGATTACCACATACTTTCTCAAAGTCTGTGTTGTGTCTCCCATATTCTTAGCAGTGGTTTTAAAAGATCAAAGCTTTTAATTTTGAGAGAGTTTAATTTATTATTTTTTTTCTTTTTTGTGTATCATGCTTTTGATGTCATTTTTGAGAAGGTTTTGCCAAGTAAGTTCATGAACATTTTCTCTTATCATCTGTGAGGCTCATACTTTTAGCTTTTATGTTGTACAAGTGATCCATTTTAAATGCTGTAACATAAAGGTTTCAGTTCACCTCTATTTTTTTAATCTTCTGCATAGAAATATCTAATTGTCTCACCATGTAAAAACTATCTTTTCATCCTTGCATTACCATGGTATCTTTGTTGGGAATCAGTTAGCCATAAATGGAAGAGGTTATTTCTGAACTTCTGTTCCATTAATCTATATGTTTACTTTATTCCTAAACCACATTGTCTTGATTATTGAAGGTTGATAATATATTTTGAAATCATATAGTATAAGTCTTTTTAAATTATTTATCTTTTCTAAAATTCCTGTGGCTATTCTGGGTCCCTTATATTTCCATAGAAATTTTAGGATTAACTTGACAAATTCTACAAAACAAAGCCTGATAAGGATATTGGTAGAGGTTATAGTGAATTTATAAATCAAATAAATTGTGGAGAATTTCCATCTTAACAGTATTGAATCTCTCAATCTATGAACATGGACTCTCTTTCCATATACTTTTACATTTATCTCAGCAATGTTGTAGATTTTGGTGTGTACATTTTGCACATACTTTGCTAAATTTATTCATAGTTATTTTGTCATCTTTGAAGCCATCATGGATGGAAATATTTTATTTTGGGATTGCTCACCACAAATGCAAAAAAAGAAAGAAAATGCAACAGATTTTGTTTAGCTTTGGTAGTCATTTGCTAGCTTTCATGGTTTCTTGTAGATTACTTAGCATTTTCTACATAGATAACCGTATCTTCTTCAAATAAGTATGGTTTTACTTCATCCTACCAATCCGATGCTTTTTATTGTTTTTGTTCTTTTACATACTTTATTGCACTGCCTGGGACCTCCAGTACAATGTTGAATAGAAGTGGTGAGAGCATCCTTTTTATGTTCCTGATCTTAGGGGAAAGCCTTGAGCCCTTATCTTTAAGTATAATGCCAGCTTTTGGTGGCTTTGTAGATAGTTTTTGTCACGTTGAAGAAGTTTCCTTCTATTTCTAGTTTGTTGAATCACCTTTTTCATAAATGGACAGTTTTACCAATTGCTTTGTCTGTATTTATTGAGATTATCATGTGGTTCCATCCTTTGTTTCATCAATATGATGTATTATATAAATGATTGAATGTCTTTATTTTGCCTTCAATTTGAAGGATTGTCTCACCAGATATATTATACTTGGTTGACAGAGGGTGGTTGTTTTTCATCCCAACCCTTTGAATATGTCATTCCTATGCTTACTGACCTCTATTATTTGTAATGAGAAGTCAGCCGTGAATGACACACTGTTTCCTTTTATGAAATGAGTCCTTATTTTTTTTCTGCTCTTAAGATATTCTTTGTGTTTCAGCAATTTGGGTGTGATGTGTCTAGGTGCACTAGTGTTCTATTTGTATCTATTATTCAGATCCATGGACCTCTTAGTTCTTGACAAAAACTCTCTTCCTGAGCAAAGTTTAGTTCAGCTATGGTGAACCTTTTCAATTAGGCCTCATGGTTGGGCCTTGTCTTTGGTCGGCCCAGCCCAGTTTCAGCAAGAATCCCATTCCCCTCGTTATAGACAGCCCCTAACCTCAGTATCCGATCAAATCCCTCATCGCCTACCCTGGTATCTGATCACCCTCGCCTGCCTTCTGCAAAAATCCTGCTAAGTTGTTTTAACAAAAATCCCCCTACACTTGATGTCTTCCGTTAATAATTTTCCATCCACTCTGGTCAATAGCTGGAAGTCCTCAGCTGCCTTTACCGCAGCTGGAGTTGAGCTGAGCCCTCCTTCTCCCCTACGCTGATAGTCCTGACACATATCACAAAGGGCCTGGACGATGCCTTCCTGACCATGTTAGCAAGTGTCAGAATAATTTTTTGTTTAACAATCTCTAGATTTATTTTTTAATTACCACGTTTGTTTTAACTTACATTGTAGTACTTCTGGATCTTGATATGAACTATGAAGTGTTTTTGTTTTCTTTTAATAACATATACAGACTTCATCTGCTGAACCTGTCTCTGTTAGGTTTGTGGCTCCTAACGTCTGTGCATGATTTTTGCTTTGATTCTTATTTTCAATTTTTAGCTGGCTTTTTAGGAGTTGTTCTTGTTTCTCTATATCTTAATGCCAGCCAGTGATTTCCACTGAGGTTTGCACAAACACCTTTACCGGTTGATCTGAGCATAGGTTGGGCCGAGCACAGAACGTTCAGGCCGTGCTCAGGATGTCCTGTAGGCATGGAGATTCCCCAAACCTTCCTGTGTCTCCTGTCTGCATGCCAGTAGTTTCAGACATGAACAGAGCCTGTATAGCCCTTCTATTGGGCTCTCATTATCTGTATTTTCTGCTAAATTTCTGGCTTGGTCCCAGCTTACTTCAGCTGAGACACCCCCAACTCCACAACTCCTATGGGCAGAGCTGAGAAGATTCCTCACTCATTTCCCACTGTGCTTCAGTCTTTTTTTTTTTTTTTTTTAATATAATTTATTGTCAAACTGGTTTGTTCTTGGGTCTTTTAACTCCACACCAAATTCTGTCTATCTTCTCTTAAAGCAGATCTGCTGCTTTTCATGGCCAGCCCCGCTTTTATAAACCTTCTGTGCCAAACCTTCTGTACTTGAGGGATGTGGGGGGTAGAGTGATACCCAAGCACAAAGGCCACTGACCCCTGCTTTCCTTCCCTAATGTCACAACAGTTTTTCATGAATAATTTCTCTCAATTTCTCTACTTCAGTGAATTTGTAGAGCCCTAAGTGGTGTTTTTGATAATTTTGCTTAGATTGTTACTTTTTGGGAAAGGGATTATCCAGCCTCCTCCTACCGCAAGAGCCAGAAGTCCTGCCTCCTAGATGCCCCTTTGAAAGAGCAGTTTCAGTCAGGAGTAGTGATGGGGCCACGTGTATTGTATAAAGGAAGGAATAGAATTTTGAAAATAGGGATTCCTGTGATGAATTGGAGAGAAACACATGAATTAAATAACATAAAGGCATTGTATTAACAGGAAGAAAGCACTTTTCTTTCTACTGAAATAATTTCAGTGAGTATTTTCATGAATCAATTACAAGTCGTGATTGTAATTTATGTTTATCAGAGGAAAATTCCATATATTTTTATATCACTTCTATGCAAATGTATTCATTTTATAAGACCCTACATTTCATACTAGGCATCGTCTATGTGTCTAATAAGAACTGTAAGATAACAGATGTGCTGGGGCACTGAGTCCTTGTTCTGCTGAATTAAATAATCAAAGGGGATTATTTCAGTAATCCCTTACTGTCTGAAGAGAATTGGAAAATCACAAATTGTTTAGCAGAAGCGTAATTCTGCAACATATTACACAAGCCTTCAAGAACCGCAGTTGTGATATTTTCACAAATAGACCAAGAGAGAAACAGAAGAATAACCTACATTAAATGCAAAATACAAAATTAAAGGAATCCGGCATGACATACTGGGAAACAGAAGTGAATGTCGGGTGGCCCAATGCGGTCTTGTCTGCCTTGGCTAAAACTCAAACTAGACCAGCCCCAGACACTATCTGAGGTTCTTGAAATGACATAGAGTGCCTTTCACAGTGAGTATTTCCTAAGGAAGTCCTCACCGCAGCACCATTCCTGTAGACTCTCCAGGTGAAATGCATTGGAAGCTGGAATACCAAGAAATTCCTTATTAATAGATTATCTCCCTTAATAATAAAAAGCACTAGATTGAAACGGATATTCAGGTGGTGAGGGTCCCAGAGTGAACACTTTGCATCATCAGGCAGCAGAAGGCTAGGGGAGAGCTGGAGCCCGTGCGCCCCACAGACAAGTACGGCCACATTCTTCATTATCGGACCGGGGTCTGTGCTGTTGACCACAACTTTTCCTCCTTCAAATTTATTTTGTTCTCTAAGTCAGGTGTGCACGTTTTGATCCATTTTTTGGAGATAAGCACAGTTGTAATTTTTGTCATAAATAAGAACCATTCAATGGATTCACTGCTATTCTCTGTAAACTTCTGACCCACTATGATGGCACTCTCTCTGGATTTTCCTACCATATGGATCAGATCTCAAATACCAGTAAATCCTTTCAGTATTCAGTTGTCACACACTGATTCAAGTTCATCACTTGCCTCTACATGTCGCCCTTCTTCGTCACGTGTTACTCTTTCTCCAGGACATCACATTCAGGGTCCCCAAGACCCTTATCCACTGCCCTTTCCTCAGGGTCCTCGCACATGCCCTTCCCTTTTCCAATGACTGTGTGTAATCCATCTTCTTCAATCATGTGCCCATCTTTCACTCCCAACTTCCACGTGACCCATGCCAATGGGCTTTCACACCTCCCCTGTAGCTCAATCATTGTTTATGTTCATTTCTAGTAGTACTTGCCACAACATGTCAGTATAGATGCCCTAGTTTTATTAATAATTTTCTTCTGTTGGAGTGCCTGGGTGGCTCAATCGGTTAAGCGTCTGACTTCAGCTCAGGTCATGATCTCACAGCTTGTGAGTTCGAGCCCCGCATCACTCTCTGTGCTGACAGCTCGGAGCCTGGAGCCTGCTTCCGATTCTGTGTCTCCCTCTCTCTCTCTGCTCCTGCCCTGCTCATGCTCTGTCTCACTCAAAAATAAAAATAAAAAACTTAAAAACAAAATAAATAAATAACTTTCTTCTGCTGATGGTTAATTCCAAAAATAAGGAGAAGAAAGGAGGGGAAAGGAGGAGAAGAAAGAGGAAGAGGAGGGGAGGAGGGGAGGGGGAGGAGAGGAGGGGAGGGGAAAGAAAGAGGCAGAGGAAGGGGAGGAGGATAAGGAGGGGGAGGAGGGGGAGAAGGGAGGAAGAGAAGGAAGACAGGGAATAGGAGGAAAAAAGAGGAGGAGGAAAGAGGAAGGAGAAGAAGGAGAGCCCATTTTTTATTGACCACCTTTAACTTACCGCCAGCTCCTAGCACAGCACAGTGCTTAGGACCATTGTATGTTTTCATTAATTATTTAGAAATGAATGTTTTTCTCAAGATTATTATTTTCCCTAAATTAAGTTCAGGAATTAATTCTGCTTTTATGATTATCACCAAGTGATCTCAGTTGGCTTACTTCTATAACTCTTGTGGAAGGATACAGAATTTTCCAGACTCTTCTAAACTCGGCTTTACATGTTTTCACATGCCATCAATCCAAAATTCACTTTGCAAATTGAACTTCATTTTAAAAAGAACTAAACATGAGTATTTATGACCTTACCTTGGACTAAATATCTACAAAACTTACACACACGTCTCGAGTTTTTTGTCTGCCTGGTTTGAATAGTTAACATGAGTAATAACAGGAGGAAGAAAGACATTCTAAGAAGCATACATTTTTATAAATTCTTAATTAATTTAGATAATTTGCTTTGTTTGAAAAAGAATTGCTTTACTACAGGGAAACATATACTTGTTGTTATTTATCTGTGTGTACCTATTTTTTTATTATTTTTTAAATAGCTAATCATGATTTCTACACAAGGGCAACTCTTCGACTTGCGTAGCGTGACCCTTGACCGTTGTCGTGAATAATCACACATTAGATCAAAGATGGTTGATGTATTAATGACCACATGGCACCACACAGCAAAACCTCAAAGTACAAGACCCCTGAAGAATAGTCACAAAGGAAGCCAAGGAGAGTAACTAGTCATAACATTTTTTTCCTATAATATTTGGTTTTTTTAGGGTTGAACTGACATAATTTCAAAGTAAACTCGCTTTTTCTTTTTTTTTTTAAGTACATTTTTGGTTCATATATCCTAAAAGTTCAGTGGTGAATTTGCCTCAGGTGTAAGTAGAAAGAGTGTCATCACTGCTATTTTCTCCCTGTTTCCTGGCATCATCTTCTTCTCATGGACCTCAGTCTTGGAAAGACCCAATGCAGACACAAACATGAGGAAAATGTCAGATATGAATTGACCAGTAGGGTCCTCAAGAAATGCAGAGCTACCCTCTCCTGTGGTTCCAGGAGTCACCCTGAGTATGCAGCCTGGATAACTTGCCAGTTGTGAAACCAAGCAGTGTCCAGGCCAGAATCTCACCCCGATTGCCGGAGCTAAGACCAGCCCCAGCCAAGCGTGGGCTGCGAGGCAGTGAGCAGCTCTCCGAGGAAAGCGAGTGGCTTTTAGTGGAAGCAAGGTCCAGGATGCCAAGGAGGCAAAAACGTCAACTGCTCGACATACTTGGTCATGGTCACTTTAGCCACCATGCACGTAAAAATACCGTGTTCACACTTTACTATAGCTTAAGTCTGATGATTCTCTCTGTATGAACTATGACTTTTGTTTAATCCTTTCTTCTTTTGTGAGACTCCTATTTAAGTTTTTGTTCAGTTTATGACCCAACATTCTTTATATTTGTCTTTTTACATAAAGCCATATTTTTTTCCATTTCTCAGGCACAAGAAAGAGATTGAAGAGAGAGATAAACCACAGCCAGACCTAGACAGGAATAGCAGGGACAGATCAGAATGTTGTATTTATTTATGCATCTTTATCTTTATTTCTTGTGGCAGCGAGGGGTGGCTCGGGCTGTCTGGAGCACGCACATATAGGAATAGCAAGGAGGAGGCGGTTAGGGTCCTCCTAACGGGTGGGGGTTAGGGTCACACTTCATGAAGAGGACTGTAGCACACTGCAGAAAAGAGCTATAGACACACGACACGCAAGGTCTCACCATCTCAGTATCATAACGTTTCAGTAAAACGGTTACAAATCATAGATTTTATTTTAGTTTGTGGTAACTTGCAAGCGACACTTTGGCCTCTCCGTGTAAGTCAGCCCCTCCTCCACTCTCTTTGACTTAACAGGCAGATTTCCCTCTGCTTTGGGAATACCTTCAACACCTTCATCTCAGAGATCACCGATTGCAGTCCTTGGGGCGTGATTGAATGAAATCCCCACCACAGTGGAGTTGCTGAGCTCTTATGCAGGGGAAATTACCATTTTTTGGATATTCAGTCACTGTGTCCATTCCCTTTTCAAATCTTGGACCACCAATAATTTCTTCCCAATAGTTTTGTTTGATGTGTGGGGACTCACTTATGTAGACTCTTAGCCCACTGTGTTAAGATTTAGTTCTAAAAGACTGGAAAGGAGTATCAAGCTGTATACGTCACTTACATGTGGAACTGATTTGGGGCTTCTTTGTTAAAGTCTCTGCTTCCGGATGGTTTCTGTGGAGCTAGTGATATTCCCTGAATATATCAGCTCCTCCGTGGTTGGCTGGCTATGCACTTTGGGGACTGTTTTTCTCATCTGTGCGTGGCCGTCCTATTTGCTATTTATAGCACCTCCCAGACGGGTGCCTTCCTCAGTTTAATTATTATCCAGTTTATCCTCCTTTCTGACATCATTCATGAAAATGTTAAATAAGACCGGCCACAATACCTACGTCCCCCCAGCACGCCCCTCAACACTTCTTAACTTGATGCCTTGCCATTAATCATTAAATTCCTTTAGCCAATTTAAGTCCCAGGAAGAGTGTTAATATTGAATCCAGTTTGAGCTAAATTTTAATTAAGATTTCCTGAGACATTATGTTAGGTGATTTACTATAATCAAAAGTGATATCTCCTCTGCTCCTCCACTCACTAGTTTTCTAATGTTACCCACATATGAAAGAGAATTGAGTTGGTCTGGCTTGAATAGTTCTCCATAAATATACATCACTCATCTGCTCTGTTTCTGCAAATAGTTTCCTTCTCCCTTGCCTTTAGGCCCATGTCAGTCATCTCCCATAAGTCCAGAATGATTTTATAAAATGCTTTTCCTTCTGGCAGCCACATCTGTCCACCCCCAAATCTCAGCTAACTGAATGCCAACCTCTCAAATTCCCTTCTTTCCTCTCAATTATTTTTGTAGCTGCTGTTTCTATGCACATTATCATTCTAAATGCAGTTGATAATGACAAAAGGAACATAGTATGCATAGCATTTCCCCTTAGGCATGATGGCGTGTGTAAAGTACTTTGTTTACGTTTTATTAGGATGGGGAACATGGAATTTGGGCATTAATTAACACAGCGTTCTTAAAACTGAATTCAAGTGAAAATTAGGGGCTAGAAATTGATATAAAATTGTCACAAATTTTTTTCTATAATTTTTTTTTTTTAACGTTTATTTATTTTTGAGAGACAGAGCACTAGCAGGTTAGGGGCAGAGAGAAAGGGAGACAGAATCCAAAGCAGGCTCCAGGCTCCAAGCTGTCAGCACAGAGCCCGATGCAGGGCTCAAACCCATGAAATGTGAGATCATGACCTGAGCCAAAGTTGGACATTTAGCTGACTGAGCCACCCAGGCGCCCCTCTATAGTTTTATTTATTACAATTATATATTTTTTTTCTTTATTCAACAGGAACCTTTCTTTAAGTTTAAAGTTACTTTTTTTTAAGTTTATTTATTTATTTTGAGAGACAGAATAGTGAACATGCATAAGGAAGGGGCAGAGAGATGGGGACGGAAAATCCCAAGTAGACTCCAAGCTATCAGTGTAGAGCCTGACATGGGGCTTGATCTCATGAACCATGAGATTGTGACTTCATCAAGAAACTTTTGTTGTTTTCCCCATATGTGTAAACTATATGAGGTCAGCTTTCTTATCTCCATCCATCAGTTTTGGAATGATGAAGACAAAAAATTCTGTGTATGTTTGTAAAATGCATAAGATTTCCCAGTAGAATCTATTTTTTCTCCATGCCCCCATCCCCACTGGGTAAATTTATATTTATCAGCAAGTCAAAGAGGCTTATTTAGCACATTAGGTTATTCTTACCTTAATTTTGCTTTATTAAATTAAATTATTAACTGTTTTCACACATAATAACCCAAAACTAACTTGTATGCAGTAGTTTTAACAAATGTCTATAACCACATGCGAATTAGCCTTACAAATGCTCGTGTGGTGTTATTTCAGGGCCTCTGAATTCAATCCCTTTTCTCAAAAAAATCTTTCTTGGGCTTGACAGTCTAATTTTTAATAAGATTTTCTACAATCGCAGAGGCATTTCTGTGATTTTGCAAAAGTAATACCCTAGGCCTTTGCAGTCTTGCATAAATCGGTGCAAATAAGATTTAAAGACCTTTCCTTAAACTAAATGTAAATAAAGAGGGTACAAGGACAAGAGACTTTCTGAGACAGAAGGAAAGCCTTATGGATGTAAAAATCAAGAGCAAAGGGAAGAAAGGGAGTAATGAAGGCCAACTTCACCCACGTCATTTTCTCCAGTGTCACCGGGCAGTAATATGTGTTTATGTGTCCAGAACAGGAGGGAAGGTAGAGGAAAAAAATTAAATTTCCCATAGTGATATTAGATTTTCTGTTAGAGCTTTCCTCTTACTTCCTTTAGTAAATTAAAATAAAGATACTCTTCGAGATCCAAAACTTTTATCACTTTCATAAGAAAAAAAAAATCCTTCTTGCCGTGATGGCTTCGGAATCCAAGCACTATAACATTGGCTCAAGACAACAAGAGTGAATGTGCCAAGAGATCTTTCTTTACCTACTTTTATTTTTAATGTTACTTTCTTTGTTTCTTTGGGGGTTTTGTTTTGTTTGGGTTTTATTACAATAAACATTTTTTTAAATTTAAATTTTGGCTAGTTAACATGCAATGCAATATTGGTTTCGGCATAATTCAGTGATTCATCACTTACTTACAACATCCAGTGCTCATCCTAACAAGTGCCGTCCTTAGTACCCATTCCCCACCTAGCCCATTTGCCATCTACGTCCCTCTGTCAACCCATAGTTTTTTCTCTACCAATAAGGGTCTCTTGTGGTTTGTTTCCCTCTCATTTCTGTTTCTGCCCTTACTTCCCATATGTTCATCTGTTTTGTTTCTTAAATTCTACGTATGAATGAGATCCTATATTTGTCTTTCTCGATTAACTTATTTCACCAGGAATAGTATACTTCATCCATAGGTCCATCCACACTGTTGCAAATGACAAGACTTCATTCTTTGTGATCACTGAGTAATACTCCATTATATATATATTACCACATCTTCTTTGTCCATTCTTTAGTCAGTGGACATTTGCACTTTTTCCACAGTTTGGCTATCGTTAATAGTGCTACTATAAACTTTGGGATACAGGTGCCCCTTCAAATCAGCATTTTTGCATCCTTTGGTTAAATACCTAGTAGTACAATTGCTGGGTAATGGGGTAGTTCTATTTTTAAGTTTTTGAGGGACCTCCATACTGTTTTCCAGAGTGCCTGCACCAGTTTGCATTCCCACCAACAGTGCAAAAGGGTTCCCCTTTCTCCACATCCTCACCAACTTCTGTTGTTTCCGGAGTTGTTAATTTTAGCCATTCCGACACGTGTGAAGTGGTATCTCATTGTGGTTTTGATTTGTATTTCCCTGATGATAAGTGATGTCGAGCATCTTTTCTTGTGTCTGTTAGCCATCTGGATATCTTCTTTGCAAAAGTGTCTGTTCATGTACTCTGCCCATTTCTTCACTGGATTATTTGTACTTTGGATGTTGAGTTTGATAAGTTCTTTATAGATTTTGGATACTAACCCTTCATCTGATATGTTGTTTGAAATTATCTTCTCCTACTTTGAAAGCAAGCTCCTTTTGTTGGGGGAGTGGAATGACATGGTGGTGGAAAGTTAGTTGAGCCCCGAAGACTGATGTTGTGATTTCCCATTCCAGCTCACCGCGGTGGATGCAGATGAAGGGTCCAACGGGGAGATTACCTACGAAATCCTAGCTGGGGCTCAGGGAGACTTCACCATCAACCGAACCACGGGGCTCATCACCATCGCTCAGGGGGTGGCGCTGACAGTGGGGCGCACCTATGCGCTCACAGTCCAGGCTGCAGACAACGCGCCTCCTGCAGAGAGAAGGTAATTCGGAGTGCAGGCAGTTGGCCTTCCGGGTGCCCGGTTACTCACTGGTACATCAGGGAAGCACAGCAAGCATTCGGTTACTCTACAGACCTCTACATTAGACCAGACAATGACAGGGACAGGATTCTCAGGAACTGCATGTTCTTATGTGGTTATGTTGTGGGGAAAGGACGATAAAGACAAGATTCAGCCACAAAATAAGTAACCGTGATTTCACAGATGTGAGGGAGGCAGGTGTCTGCTCTTGGGTGGAAGTGGGGACTGGGAAATATCAGAAGCATGTAGCAAATCTATTGCTGAAAGGCAAGGTTGATGACAGTACGAGGTCACAGACATAGCAGTGACGTGAAATGTCTGGGGTTTGAAACCACCTCTCAACCTCTGAGTAACTATTCAAATATATACATGTGGACATATATATACACATATATATTCTATCTGTATATATACAAATTCTGTACATGCATATATATATGCATGTATACAAGTATGTGTTCTCTATATATTCTATCTATAGGTTTATTATATAACTGATCATTTACCTGTAAAATATATCTATATGTATTCCATATATACATATACAAATATATAGATACATAGATGGTGTGAGAGAGTAAAAAGCAAAAGACTATTATAACTGCATTTATCTAGTCCCCCACCTGAGATACCTTTTTTATTAATTCCTTGCTCATTTCCGATTTCCAGTAAGCATTTAAAAATATATATAGATGGATGAATAGTAATTCATTCCTATACCTGCTGGGTTATTTCCCTGCTCACCACATATTCTGGGGTTCTTTCAATATGAATACTGAATAATTTCTTCAAAACTATTTTCACAGCTACATAATATTCTTCCATATGTATATAATACTGTGTTAGAAACCCACTATAGATGGAATTTTCAATTCCAGTTACTCTTTTACTGACAATGAAGAAATAAATGACACAGAGCCTGTGTCATCTTGAATGTGTGCTGATATATTAGTGCAGTAAATTCTCATTTACCAAACGGCATATACAATTGTAAGTTTTAGTGATAATGCCAAATGCATTCCATGGGGCTCATGATTTACAGTTCTAACTGTCAGGTCTGAGAGTGCATAAGTCTGCGGTCTCCCCAGCTATATGTCCTATCCAACGTGGATTTTTGCCAATCTTATAGATAAAAATAACATCTATTTTTTTAATCCATGTCCTCATGAGTAAGTTTGAGTATGTTTCCTATGCTTACATACAAGCCCATTCTGTTACTTTTTCTGTAAAGTCTGTGTTCATCATCGTTGTCCGTCTTTCTATTGATATGCCAACCCCAGGTTACAATTATTTGCTATCCTCTATTAATGACTTTATAAATTCATGCTGTACGTTTCAATCATTGTTGCATTTGGAATTTATCCCAGGGTACCATAGGAGGTGGCAATCAGCAATTATAGTTTTAGACTATTCTGCCATTGTCTACATGCAGTATGTTAGATAGTTCACCTTTTCCCGCCAATTTGAGATGTTGCATTTATTATATCATACACTTTCTCATTTATTTGGAGTTCACATGAAACTTTCTCTTCTATCCCATTAGTTCTTTTCATGAGCTAATGTCACAGTTTTAATTGTTAATCTTTATTTTTGTTGTTGTTGTTAATGTTTATTTCTGAGAGAAAAAGAGACAGAGCATGAGTGGGGGAGGGGCAAAGAGAGAGGGAGACACAGAATCCGAAGCAGGCTCCAGGCTCTGAGCGGTCAGCACAGAGCTCACCGTGGGGTTTGAACCCAGGAACCACGAGATCATGACCTAAGGCAAAGTCAGAGGCTTAACCCACTGAGCCACCCGGATGCCCCAACTGTTAATGTTTTAAACTGTGCTTCATAATATGGTGCTGCTAACTTATCTCAGTGATGTTTTTCCCTAAAAGTGTCCTGGTTACTCTTTCTGTTAATGTTTTGACTATATGTAAGCTTGTTACATGAAGTTTTTAAACTACATTTTTATTAGAAACACATTCAACTTATAAATTAATTAGAGTAAAAATGAGTGTTTTTGATGTCGAGTATTTCTGTCCAAGAGCTTTCTGTTTCTGTATCTGTCCTTGCTTTTGTGTCCTGTAGGAGTTTTTATTTTTTAAATATTTTCTTTATATGAACCCTGTGCCTTTCTTTGTTGGTCTGTTTCCATATCTTTTGTTGTTATTATACATAACAATATACAGTGATGTTATATATGTGAATTTTATTAATTTTAACCCACTTTTTTAATTTAATTCTCTTATATTTTTGTAGTTTTCCAGTCAATTCTCTAGTGTTATCCAGGAATGTATTTTATAAACAGTAAAAATTGTGTGTCCTTCTTTCCATTTTTTTCCCTTTCATTTGCTAATTGTCTCAATAAAAATGCTTATCTTGTTTTTAACTCACGTGGAAACATCTCCCAGATTCCCCATTATATTAGTTTATGTTTAAAAAAATTTTTTAATTATGTGAAGAAAGTTTTTATTCCCATTTTTTTGGCTTTTTAAAATAAGAAATAATATCCATCATCTATGAAGACAGTAATGACTGTTGTCTTCAGCTAATCGTATAATGATTGATCTTAATATAGTTCCTGAATAAGTCTGTTTTACATTCTTGGTACGAATCTCACTGATGTTTTAATCTTGAATTAAACTGCTGGATTATGTTTATTTTATTTAGTGAAAGGAGTCTGTGCTTCTTTTTTTGAGAAATTTTTATGAAGATTTGATGTAGTTGTTCTGATACCTCATAAAAGAAGCAAACAAAAACCACCAAGAAATGCAAGGAAGAAATAACAAGTGTGATGGCAAGTGCAAATAAGTGCTAAACATCTCTAAAACCAGCAAATAAATCCAATTTGCTTCTGTGAGAAAAAGAAGTAAAAACTAAAAACATAATTACATGGAAAAAGCACCAGCTCACTTAGTCAAAAAAGGGAGAAAGTCCAATAATGGCTTCTAAGGAAACATACAGAAACAGGAAACGAAAGGAATTGTAAGAGACAACTTTGCTTTAATATACGCAAAATTTGAAAACATGAATGAAATGGGTCATGTTTCCAGAAGATACGGTTTATCATTATGGATCCCAAAGAGGAAGAAATCAAAGAGATCCACCTCATAGAGGAAATAGAGGAAGTTTTCAAAGAGCCACGCCCGGAAACTGTGTCAGGGCCAGGCAGTTTCCCAAGAGGACTGTAACACGACCAGTAACAGGGAGTCATTCCGCTTTGGCCACCCCTCCCCAGAGCACCCCCCCATGCCCCCACACCCACTGGGCATGTCTCTTGCCTGTCACGGTGGAGATGCGGTAGGGCGCTCCCTGCTCCTCACGGATGTCTGTGCCCTGTTCCTCCTCTCCCTCTTGTCCTCCCGTTGAGTCTCATATCTCTACTCCCCCTCCTTGCTCCAGTCACCTGTAGATGACAGGCCCCTTGACATCAGTTCCTCTTCTCTCTAACTTCATCTCCCACCATCATGTACAGACGTGCAGGGAACCTCCACAGGAATTTCGTTCGCAGCTGTATAACATTCACTGCCACAGTACCTGCGTCAAAACTTCTCAGGGTCTCATGGCCAGGCTTGCAGCTGCTGTGTTCAAACACCCCGGAGCCATCCTCAGTGCCTCCTTTCTCTCAGACCCCAAGTACGATCTGAACTGTACCCTAGAAACAGGTTCAGAAACCGACAATTCCCTGCTCTCCTTATCGGCATCCCGGTCCAGGCCCGCTGTTGTGCCCCAGTGTGGCCCCAGGGGTCCAAACCTCTTCTAAACTTCTGCAGTGCACCTTGAGTCCCTCCTCTGTGAGGGGGCCCGAGTGATCCTAGCAACATGGGAAGCACACTTTCAGGCTCTCCTGGGGTCTCACATCTGACTCAAAGGCAATGACAAAATCTATAAAGGCCAATGGAGCCCAGCAGTTTCCAGCTACCACCAGCTGCAGGACACTACGTAGGGTCACCTCTTCATAATAATGTCATGTCCTGCTCCCCCGGCTTCTCTTAGTCCACTCCAGCCCTCATGCCATGTCCCCTTGTCCCTGAGGCCGGCAGCTGCCTTCAGACCTTCAGCCTTGACTTTCCTCTCTCAGCCTGGATGGCTCTTCCTCCCATTTGTCCACAGATCATTTCCTTCTGACCCCTACCCCTTCTTTCTGAATCTTTTCCAACAAACTATTTACAACTGCAACAGCCTCTCCATGCTTCCACGCCCTTTATATCTACTGTACTTGTCACCATGGGACAAGCTATTGTGTGCCTTCGTTTAGGATATGACGTCTCTTGTGTGCCCAGCCTCCTCTCCACTGCAATTTTAGTTCACAAGGACAAGAATTGCTCTCATTTGGTTGTCTCTTGTGTCTGCAGAAGCCAAAACAATTCCTGGAATGCCCTAGGTTATTAAAAATATATATATATTTTTGTTCTTTTCCAAATTCTTAAACATTTTTCTGTTTATTTTAACAATGGCATGAGAAAATGAGACCATGTAATACAAAACTCAAATAATTTAAAGAGCCCCCAAGACGAGGAGACAGATTTGAAATTATTCTGCCTTCTTTCATAGTATGCACCAATTCTATCTAATTTTGTTGCTAATAGGTTTTTAAAAATTTTAAAAAGCATTTTAAATTATGACTTTCTGTTCAGTCCAAACAACTATTTGTTACACAAGTGCCATCTATTGTGTCTTGGAAGTGCAAAAATAAACATGATACTGTCCTTTGCAGGAAAAAAAAAATTCAGTAAAGGGTGAAAAGTAAAACTAGAAATAATTAAATTCAGTTCAGCATGGTAAATCTGCGCTTGACCCAGTTTCTCTGGTTTCTAGGGCATTGAGGAGGGCACTTGTTATAATGAGGGAGTACTTAGAAGGTCTCCCAAGCAGACTAGTTTCAGAGATTGAGTAAAGGTTGACCAGGTGAAAAAAGTATGTCACATTATTTGCACAGCCTGGAAGGTCTGAAATAGTTTAATAATTATGGGTAATTACCAGTCTAGTCAGTGTTGCCAGTGCATAAACTGTGGTTCCAGAAGGGACAGGAGAGTTAAGGGTCATTTCATGGAAAATCTAATTTGTTGTTTTCTTTTAAGAAGCTTGGACTTATTATCCAGTCTGTGGAGGGTACTCGTGGAAGGACTTTAAATTAGAAGTCGAGTAAGACAAGTTGGGTTTCTGGAAAATCCCTCTGGTGTCCCTGTGGGAGATGGATTTGAGAAGAACAAAACTGACAGCAGAGAAATGACAGAGAACTCTACCACTGTCCCAATCCAGAGGCAATGTTTTGCTAATGGCTTGAACTGGGAATGTTTGGAAAAATGGACAGATAGAATCATCATAAAAATGTTTAAAAATCTCCTAGGATTTTGTCTAAGGTGACAGGGTGGTGGTATCAAGTTGGCGTGCATGGTTTGGGTGAAGGAGATGAGCTCAGTTTGGGGCACGTTTAGGTGGATTTGGCCATAGTGCATATAACCCAAAAGGAAATAGATGTATACGTCTGAATGTGAGAAAATAGTTAAGGGCTGTTCCTTGAGAAGAAACACATAGAATACTTTGGTATATTGAATAGTTACAGAACCTGAAGTAAGAGAACAAGTTTGAGTGAATTTAAAGAATAGCTTTACTGGGGTGCTTGGTTGGCTCAC
Source organism: Panthera tigris (assembly GCF_018350195.1). Taxonomy (NCBI): domain Eukaryota; kingdom Metazoa; phylum Chordata; class Mammalia; order Carnivora; family Felidae; genus Panthera; species Panthera tigris. The sequence goes on from NC_056670.1 coordinate 3,396,657, forward strand.
TTGGTTGGGCGTCCGACTTCGGCTCAAGTCATGATCTCACAGTTTGTGAGTTGGAGCCCCGCAGCGGGCTCTGTGCTGACAGCTCAGAGCCCGGAGCCTGCTTCAGATTCTATGTTTTTCTCTCTCTCTGCCCCTCCCCTGCTTGCATTCTCTCTCTGTCTCTCTGTCTTTCTCAGAAAGAGAGAAAGAAAGAGAGAAAGAAAGGAAAAGAAAGAAAGAAAGAAAGAAAGAAAGAGAAAGAAAGAAAGAAAAAGAAAAAAAAGAAAAGCTGTATTCATACATACTGGTTTATTCTAAAGAGGATTTAGGGTGATTGATGCTATTTAATTAGCATACAATAGATACCATGCAGTCTACTCTCTGTACATAAGCTCTGATCTTAACATCAGCACTGTGACTTTTGTACTACTTGATTTATTTTTGCAGACCAGAAATCTGAAGCCGAAGGAGGATAATAGGCTTGGCTAAATGGTCCCTTGGCCACACTCCCACCCACCCCAAAACAAATTGTAGAACCTTCACCTGAACTGGGACTATTGGATTCTAAGACTTTCTCTTCCACTCTGTTCCATATCCATGACCATTTATGATGATTATCCTGGAGGAAAACAAAACTAAACTAAACTAAACTAAAATTGCTTACTGTCAATGCTAATTTTAAGAATAAAGGTACCTTTTGTTTTTATCATTTAAACTTTTATTAAAATCCCTTAATAGTCATCAATTCGTTTTATGACTTTTTATTTTCCTTGAGGATAGCCCTGTACTATATAGATCTGGTCAAATCTATATATGCTTCTACATTATGAGTGATGACTTTATAATGACCTTATAATTTAATGAGTGAGACTTTATAATCCACTTCTTACTCAGCTCCCATTGGCAAGTCCTATCACTGATTTGCTTCGATAAGCTCTTGTCTGCAATAAGAGGATTTCACTTGAGTAAAATTGTATTCCACTTCAGGAACCAAGATGCCATCCTCAGAATCTGAATTCACAGATCTTTTCAGCCACACTAAACATATAGTTGACCTGGCCTCATTGTTTTCCTTAGAGACAATGGTTTGGGCATTGAAAGATCACCTTATAATGTTTGGTCAAAGATCAAGTGGAACCTACAGAGAATAAAATCTGTATACATCCTTTCTACCTGCTGGGATAATGTCATGTTCCCTGTAGGATACTGACATTTGCTATTTTCTGCAGGAAAATTAATCCTTCAAATTGACTTGAAGGGATGAACTGAAGAGTTGTGAGGTTTTGCTTTCAGAGTTTCCTTTGAAAGGAAGATGCTATTTGAAAATTATCACCATGAATGTATGGACGGGGGATGTATTTCACAAATGGACCCACCAGCAACAGTGGTATTAAACCTATTTAAATAACAACACAAAAAAACAATGGTGATTTTCCATTTTATTCTTTTCTTGGATTGGCAATCTTAATTTGTAAATTTAAATAACAAAATAAGGCCCATTGAATTAACTATTCATGTATTTATTATTCTAGTTCAGTGAACTTGCTAAAAATTCTGAGTATAAGGAGCAGTAGTCTATAATTTTTGTTCTGTTTTCTTGTAGTCTTTCATAAGCATAAAAGGACAGATAAAAACCAACGGATTTAAAAAGTAACCACATTCTGAGATAGTATTTAGTTTATTGGTGTATGTAGGTCTTATACTTATTGAATTAAATTAACTTACTATTTATTTAATCTTACCATGAATAAAGTATTACTATTAGGTATTTATAAAGACAGAGAATAAAGGACAGTCCTATCCCCAAATACCTTATAATACAATTATGAAAAAGTGATCGGCACATGGCAGGGAATACTTTTTTGATTCCCAATTTTTTTTTCCCACGGAATCCAAGGCTATCCCTAAATAACAAAAGGTTAATAAAATCATTTTTTTCAATTGCTAATTTCATTTTTTAAATAGCTTAATATATTTAGCATTAATAAAAGATGATGGGAATATTCGTGTTAACAAAAATTTACTGAGTTCTCACAGTTTTTAGCCTCTTGGGAAGGCAAGGCGTGTAAGACGAGGTGTCTGCCCTCAGAGTGTGCATATGGAGGCAGTAAGTGTGGACATACAGTAGTGGGTAGTTACATGTGCTTAACTTGGACAGGAAGGGTAATACGATATCCAAATAGAAGGCACAATAAAAAAGACACAGAGACATGATGAAGAATGGCATGTGTGGGAACATGTGTTACTTGGCCCATGTGAGCATGTCACTAACCCGCTTACAGTCTATCAGCCAATGCCCACTGTTGTCGAGATGAACTTTAAATCAAATCAGTATAGCACAGGAGTCCCTGAATGATCTGGGCTCTCTCTACCTCTCAGGTCTTAATGCCTACCATTTCCCTATTTATACCCTTCTTTTTACTAGCACAAAACTTACACTTTTCTATTTTATTGCCCTGTGAATATGCACAGTGAATATGCATTTTCCCCTGTCTGGAATGTTCTGTGGTCTTTAAACCTAAGTACATCTTGTGTCTTCAAACTCTGTCTCTGTAACTTCCCCTGAGAAGTGTCTCATACTTATGCTGTTGGTTTTACATCTGAAACCTTTGCTCCTATAGATTCCCATATGCGCCTTCCAAACTAGTAAAACGGAACCTGCACACATTGATCTGTAAATACAGCTTCTCCAGCACAATGTTGGTGGGAGACAGAGGAAAAAGGAAGGCAATTTCTGTTTTAAGTCTACTAGGGAAAGCAATATACACACCTTCACCTTAGAAGCAAGGTGGAAATGTAGAGTTACAAACACCCTGTAGCAGACGGTGACACATTCATTTGAAAATTACAATACAGATTCTACAGCCCACACTCCAGCAACATCATCTCATTACGACTGAGTACTAGTGCCCCATCAAAACAAACTGACTTTTTCCCCTTTTTAAATATTTCTGAAAAGTTAAAGCCCCTTAAATCTATCTTCCCAACCTCTTCTTCATTCGTATTCTATTTTGGTCTTACCAAAAAAATTCTAAGAAGTTTCATCCATAGTATAGTTAAAATTAATTGTGATGTCATATCCTAAGCCCAAGATTTGAAACAATCTATGATTTCTTGTAAGATAACATCCTTCATTACAAATTTCTTCAACCGAGAATGTCTTATACTCACACACAGAAACACCCACATTAGATAAGTAAACTATCTCCAATTTACTGCCCAAATTTGTTCTTGTAGGATGTGGGGGCAAAGTGCAAACAGATTTGGAATTTAGAAGCCTTGCCTTATAGTTTATGTGCGGTTCCTAATTAACTTTTTAACCTTGATTCAGTCACTTAATCTTTCTGATTTTCTAATCCTCTTTTGTAAAACGAGAAGAGTTAAATTAGATGGTTACTAGGGTCTTTTAAAATCGTTAAGATCACCTGCGAAAATACATCAGCTCCTGTGTTCTACTTTGACCTTCATTACCAAATGAGAAAGAGAAAGCTTTATGATTTTCATTTTTTTAGGAATAGGGATTCATCTTCATCATACCAGTTGTATTATGAAAGTGAAATTTGTATTATATAACTGTTTGATATTATGCATTTAAGACTAGCTATAAAACGTTAATATAAAATGTTCACATAAAACGTTATTATTTATCTAGTGACTATCCTGTTTTATTGTATGCTCAACTGATGCTGTTGAATAACTACTATTTATTGCAACGTTAGTGGTATCATTTTATTGGGAGCACTGTTGGTGTTTCGTGTTAGGAAAGCTAACTCCGACACAATGCTGACATCAGGGATAAAAAGGAGACAGCACAGTAGAAGGCAGTAACCCTCAGGAAGGCTGCTGCTTGTTTACACGGGTTGTAGGAAGTGCCAGGAAGTTTAAGATGAAAAACGCTAGACTTTGAAACATGATCTTTCTCGAATAATTCCAAGAACCAAGTGCAGGGGTAGGGGGCAGAAACGTATGTAATTAGCAATTTCAGCATTTGATTTATTGTGGAAAGGAACAGAGGAACCTAAGGAGTGAGGCTGGAGGAAGGAGAAGCTTGTGTTGAATCAGGCTGTGCTCCATGGTTGCTCTGCCTTGGGGTACAGCGCTTTGTGATTGTTTGTTTTGCATTTCAAAGTTGTCTTCTCTGTAGCAGACACACCAGCCTCATTGGGTGTAGAGGTCCTGAGTGTGGTACTGTGGATATAAACAGTTTAGCCCCGCAATGGGAAGGCAGTCGAGGGGGAAGAGTAAGAAAACACACCAAGTATAATCAGCTTAGTGTAAATCATACTTTCTTCACTGGAAAGAGCCTCACATTCTGGGAGACTTCATAAAGTATTCCACACCAGTAAGCTGAAGCTGCAAAAAATGTCAAAAGCAGGAAAGGCCTAACTTCTTGAAAGAAAACTTTGAATTTGGAGTACAAGTGTGTTCTAGGTCAAAAAAAGTGTTGATCAGTGAGGGACTCTCTTACCTCCAGCGTTACTGAGGTGAGCCTCAGGTCAGTTTATAGAGGAGCCCTGAGGCTACAAGAGCTTCCGGGGCAGTGGTCTTCAAAATCAAGTGTGTGTGTGAGAATATTGTATATCCATAGAAAATGTAGACTCTTCAAAATCAGAAGATTCTAATCCAGTAAGTCCAAACCCTGACACCATCGCAACCCACTTTTGGGAGGCAACCCTGGTATCATGCCCATAGGTATTTAGCCTAAAAAGGTGAAAAAGATGCAATTAAAATGTCTGATATATTAAGGCGCCTGGGTGGCTCAGTCGGTTAGGCATCCAATTCTTGATTTTGGCTCAAGTCATGATCTCCCAGTTCATGAGATTGAGCCCCGCGTCAGACTCTGCACTGGCAGCGTGAGCCTGCTTGGGATTTATATTCTCTCTCTGTCTCTGTCTCTGTCTCTGTCTCTGTCTCTCTCTCTCCACTTGCCCTGCTCTGTCTCATTCTCTCTCTCTCAAAATAAATAAACTTAAAAAAAAACAAACATAAAATATCTGAAATATTCAAAGAGAATTCAATAAGGTATATGCAAATTTATTTACTCCATTCCATAGAAAAAGACTCCTTATTTTGAACAGTTATCAGTAATAATGGATAAATATGCTTTCAAATGTGCATACATATACATATATATACACAACATACATACACATGCACACACACTCACAAATATATAACCTTGTTTACCTCTTATGCTAACCTTACATGTTATCGTCATTCTCATTTTTTAGATGAAAGTGGTAAAACAGATGTAATTTGCCTAACATCCCACAGCAGTAGCTTCCAAATTCTGACTCAGGAATGTGTGTTATAAATCCCGTGCTCAATGTCACTCAGCCAGCGTTATTGCCAATATGGTACAGGGCGTATGTTATAAGACTTCTTATGTGTAGACAATGTGCTGGCCAGAAAAAGGAACAGATTTTTTTTTTAGTTTATTTATTTATTTTGAGAGAGAGCCAGGGGGGTTGGGGGACAGACAAAGAGGGAGAGAGAAAATCCCAAGCAGGCTTTGCGCTATTAGCCAGAGATCATGACCTGAGCTAAAGTCAACAGCCCATCCCTCAACCGATTTTGAGGCACCTCAAGGAACAGATTTATAAATGTTGAAATAACTTGATGAATAACAGACACTAAGAGAAGCCAGGATGGCGAGGGGAGCATCAGGCAGAGTCTGTGTCTCGTGGCCTCTGTGGGAGCCAGTTCACCACCTGGAGGTACTAGGTCTGCTTCAAAATGGTGGTTCCTTTGTTCCTACAGTATGGGAAGCGGGGCTCCGCAGTGCACGTTAAATTTGGTAACTTCTGGATATTTTTCTTCCTACCGTGTTTTCTTTTCAATCTAGCCATGAGATTAATACCTATAAATATATAAGTAACGTTTCATTAACCATTTTAACCTACTGTAAACATCTTAGTCTTGAAGTCCAGTTGAAAAGAAAAATCAATTAGAATTTTCTTGAAAAGAAAATCAATTAGAATTTGATTAATTTTATTGACAAATTTTTAACAATAAAGCGATAAACCCAGAGGCAAGAATGAATACAGATACTCTGATTATAAATTTTAAAAATACTAATTATAAAAGAGATTTTAACTTAAAATGAGATTATTTCAGAACAATATTTTGATAAATGTTAAGTGTGATTTTTTTTTAATTCACTGCAGCTTTTTAGAGGTGTTTAATATTCTGTAGGTATCTCATCTGTGGAGAGCATGTTCAGAAGCAATTTGGACATAGGCATATTATAAGATGATTAGCTGAAACAAGTTTTCAATGCCTCTGATCTACAGTTCTCTGCAAAGCTTTTCAAAAGGTAGACTGGGGCGCCTGAATGGCTCAGTCGGTTAAGCGTCCGACTTTGGCTCAGGTCATGATCTCGCGGTCCGTGAGTTCGAGCCCTGCATCAGGCTCTGTGCTGACAGCTCAGAGCCTAGAGCCTGTTTCCGATTCTGTCTCTCCCTCTCTCTCTCTGACCCTCTCCCGTTCATACTCTGTCTCTGTCTCAAAAATAAATAAACGTTAAAAAAAATTTTTTTTAAAAGGTAAACTAAAAATAGTCTAAAAATAGACTAAAAATAGGTACAATAATCTCTGAAAACCGTTTTGGTGACGATGTGTTCTAATTGAAACAACTAATATAATGAACTTTGGACTGCTTTAAGAAAATTCTAGTGCCCATATAGCAATGACAACAAATGTGTTTTTAGTAAAAAGTGGTGATTTTGTTAAAATAAGTTTAAAGCGCACAGTGTAGGTAGTGGCTGTATGTTCCTCATGGCAGAAGGCTAACTTCGTGGTCAGACGTCAGTGGTGACATATTATTCCAGATGGACCACTGACTCTCTCACTAACATAATTTTAGCCAGTGTCACTTCGGTATAAACTTGGAATATCTGGCTCCTTTGGCTTTTGTTGCACAAAGAAATTGCAGAGTTTAGACATGTCAAAAAAGTTGATTATGGCAGCACTAATATTTTTGTCTTTACAGTAATAGAATATCCTCTTGTCCTTCAGAAAAAATTCCTATCAATGTTAGGCTTCAATTAAACCTAATTTCTAGCCATTCAGAATGTAGTCTTCAAAGAAGACCCAAACCCACCTTTAGTTTTGTCTGCGGCTGTTTGGCAGAACGATTACTTTATGAGCCTGACTCTTGACGTGCATTTGCATGAAGCCACTGATGTCAGCAAGAAAACTAATAAAACACACCGCATATTTTGTTTTGTGTATTGTTTTAATCAATACTCCCTCTGCTGGTTTAATAGGAAGAGAGCCCCAAGGACAGCTCATTTTACCAGATATTTATAGAATGCTTTTTGCTATTAGAAAGACATTAAAAAGTAAAGTCAGGAGTCGAGGCTCCTGTGAATTTATTAGCTTTATTTGTATAGCTATTCCTTTTTAATTCACACTGTTAATCTACGTAGGAAAAATCGGTACCCCGGGGCATTTCTTTTTTCCAAGATAATTTCACGGAAACATGATGTGGTGGTGGTAGCTTTGATTTTTCCATCCTTCCGTTCTGAATTATTTTGTCATTTTCTCTAGAAATTCAAAGCGTCCTCTCCTGTAAGCCCAACAACGGAACGCCGAGTGCAGTCTGTCGTTCAAGGTGATGTAGACTTGTACCCATCTCGCTGTGTTCTCGTTCTCTGCAGGCACTCCATCTGCACCGTGTACATTGAAGTGCTTCCTCCAAATAATCAGAGCCCTCCCCGCTTCCCACAGTTGATGTACAGCCTTGAAATCAGTGAAGCCATGAGGATTGGTGCTGTTTTATTAAATCTCCAGGTATGCTTCTTAGTAGATGCGTCAAGTTCTATGGGGACAATCTCGAAGGCTAGTAGGTCCGTATTTGGGCGTGGAGGGAAATTCACATGGCTGCCGCCAACACTCTAGTGAAGGAAAATTCCATCTGGAAAAGAGCGTAGAGGTCATACGGACGGAGGGTTTCCTCAGCTAATCTATTCTATTGATTGCCACCGCTGAAGGACTAACACGAGCTGGCACGGATTAGCGGCAATCGTTACAAGAAAGAATGAAGGGATTGAAAACATGCACTTGAACATTTTGTACTTTGCACGCAAAGAGTCTGCAGCCGACTATTATTTTCTGTCTCGGAGTCCTGTACCCCAGCAGGATTTATTTTTGCTGCAGTGCTGTATGGAGAAAATAGCTTTGGGTTCGCTGGCAGACGGTAGGCACTCTAATTCCAAGGCAGACAACTTCGCTCCGTGGCCAGGGGCAAACCTTGTGATTTCTGGGCCTCGTTTGTTCATTTAGATGAAGGGAGGAGGTTTAGCTGATATTCCCATTTGTAGCTCCAGATTCATGGGCGTGTGAGTTACTTGCAGGATTACTGCTTGCTTTTCACTATTTATACATTCCTGACTGAAGCACATTTGGCCGGGAAAGGCTGCCTCTTCAACTTAACCTGCAGCTGCAATTCGGGCCGCCTGTGGTGTTGCTAATGGCCACTTGCTGCACAAATCCTAGCGTGACACCTCACTTCACCTGTGGATGTCTGCAGCACAGGGAACGTACCTTCTCCTGGGGTAACATGGGAATGGCCGACATGGCTGACCAGAGAGTTCAGGAAGCTGGCTTGACAGTTAGGAGAGAGTTACCGGGATGCTGGAGGGAAATCCCAGCATCTATCTGTACCACCAAATGAGGTGATATCTCCAGTATTTATTTTGTCACTTTTCCCCAGGTAACTAGAGAGAATTTGCTTTTGTCGTTCATTTACTATTAAAACACGTGGGGAATAAAATTATGTGACGGTAGACATATTAGCAACAAGGACATTTGGAGTATTTTAAGGGAATAAAAGAAAGAAGGGAACCACATAGTCTCTTTAGGAGGGAGAAAACAGCCAGTTAAATCATGAACATTAAAAAAATAGGAAGACTAAATAGGAAGACAAGTGCATTTAATGGAATGATGAAAATCTTTTCTAGATAGACAGACAGATGGACAGATGGACATTTATTTGTGTAAACAAGAAGAAAAAATAAATAAATCCTAGATTTGTCAGATTCAGGCTAAGAAATTTTACATGTTTTACATTTAAATAATCCTTCAGAATGTGCCTTTGTATGATTTAACTTTCTATGAGGTAACATAATCTTACTTATGAGATGGTCTAGGTCTCATTTCAAACAAATCCCAGAAAGGTCCGGGAACAGTATTATAGAAGAATAACTCTAACTGTGAGTGAAAAATGAAAAGGAGTTGGTCTTTTTTATATCTCAAGTTTCTCTACTGCAAAAGCTGAGAAAATGCTTGAAATGACATTTCTATTCACCCTTTCTGCTTCTGGTAGGAGCAAAAAAAAAGGGTGCCAATTGCAGTGCTGTCGCTGGGGGAAGGAACGCGGGTGTCCTCATCATGGCATTTTTCATAAGCCACCAGCCATTCACTTTTGCTCATGATCAACTGAGATTGAATTTAAACTGGGGACCTAAAAGCTGAAAAGCTTCCGCCAAATTACTCTTCCAGAGACTTCTAATAACAACGCACCAGAAGTACCTCCGGCTCTGTCCTCATCTTTTTCCCACGCGGCACTGCCCACTGCCGCTGACTCACTGCTCAATTTAGAAAGACAGATTTGTGGAGAAATATATTTTTGAAGGTAACAGCAGCCTGGCTTCCGAATAATCTGTTCTGGCTGAGATCAAAGTGGTTTCTTCTGAGGAAACAATCCTTGTTTCTCCCCTTCCCCTTCCCCTTTTAAGTATTTTCCTTTTATCTGTCTAAAAGCTGCTGGGGAGGCAGTGATTTTCCTTGGGTTATGAAGGCTGTCCTGACTGGCTGCCGCATCGAGGGTGTTCAGTGGAGAAAGCGACCCAGAACTCTGCTTTCCCAAATTCCTGTGCCGAGGACGGTCAGCATTAGCTGGCATTTTTTTTTTTCTCCCAGAGTTGGTCAGATCTTTCACCAAAGCATGATTGTGCATCACCCTGACTCACCAGTGAGTCCTCTTAGAATTCCTAGATTGTGCCCTGGGATCATGGGACCATGGGAGCCCCCCGTGCACAGCTGTCCCCACTCTGTTCCGTCACGTCCGTCACTAGCCTGAAATCAGCCATGGTGGGTGCATTTATGCCACAGAAATTACGGGTGCCGCAAATCAGTACCTCTCACTGCATCCACGGCTGGTTGTTAATCCTTCCCAGCACACCACTGGATGTGGAGCTTAAATCAGGAGGATGAAGTAACTTCGTCAGCCTTCTGCATCTTTGTCCCTCTGAGATGTTGACATCCGCTCACACCATCACCATCACCCTTATGCTCGTATAACGATACTCATAGGTAACACGTATGCGGCACTTAATGAGATACGACTGAAGTTCTTCACTTACCGGTCTTTACGGAAAGCTAGGTTATATTCCACACACTCTCAGACTCAAAATTTCAACAATTTGCTACTAAGAAGGGTTATTTCTCCCACTGTGCGTCCGCCACGGGTCCATTCCTGCTCCATTCTCCACCATTTTCTCCCGACTTTGCAATGAAGGGACTGCCTCTATCTAGGGCAGTGGTATTCTTCTGACAGAGTGAAGGGACAGACACAATAAACCACAATTTGGATCCTAATGCTTCTCCCAGAAGTGACGCCTGACCCTTCAGCCTGCGGCTCATCCATCACACTCAGGCACAGGCTTCTCCTGGGCCCCTCATCCCAGGGATGCATCATCCCCCGATGGGAGGCATGAGAGAACCACCTGGCTACTCTGATGTTGAGAGCTATGAGGTCTGGTTCATCGCTTGCCTTCCAAGTTATCGCAGGCAACCATTTTGCTAAATGCGTTATCTCTGCCGACCATGGTTTCCCATCCTGATAGCCCCCAGTAACAGTTTTCTCACCAGCTTCCCATCTCTTGGAACCATACTATCTGTTTTCTGGGTGCACACTCCACTTTTAAGTATCAGGCTGGGATCAGTTAGGATAACTAGGATTCTGTTGCCAGGCTCCATGTTCAGTGCCATCAGAAGTTGACATAGACTGTGCTGTATTCAGTCTTTGCTCCACAACCCAGCTGATGAGGTGGCCTCTGTCTAGAACAATAGATCTCTTGAGGTCAGTGTTTGCTGGGGAAACAACAACGAAATAAAACCCAGTTCTTTGTTGTTACCTACACGTGCTGCACATGATACCTACCATATTTATTTTCCCCATTGGCCAAAGCAATTCACACAGTTCCTCCTGAGTTAAGAGGTCCAGAAAGTATAATCTTCATGTAGCAGATGGCCTCAAGGGTTGCATGGCAAACATTGAGGTCAGTGGAGCTGAGATGTCTTACCTCCCCTAAGAAAGGGACTGCCAATACTCCCAAAATATTTACTTTGAACATTAAAATGTATAAATTGATTAACTTTCATATAAATAAAATAACAATGTTAACACACATTTGTTTCCCCATTTGATTCTTAAAAAAGCCCAAAGCAATTGGAGCTATTATCATTGTCATTTTATAAATGGGGAAACTGAGTCACAAAAATAAAAAAGATGATTTTTTTTCCATGCTCATCATGCTTAAAAGTTGTACACAAAGGACAAAACCTACACAGTCTGGTTAAACACACGTGTTTACCCATACTGCTCCTGTGCCTGTACTGCTTCCTTATACTTGAAGTATCTGCAAACCCTCCGTTTTCTGTTCTTTCTCCTGCTCACGTGCTGGGAGGCAAGGTACTGCTTCCTCGCTGAGGCCACTTTCTAGCTTGGCTGGTAACCACTGTTCCACATTCAAAAGTCTCCTCCACCTGTTAAACACCTTCCGCCACCCCTGACTGCAGAACCCTGCCTGTTCCACTTCTAGACCAAGGGAAAAATACATATTTCCTTTACACACAGCTTATTGATAAACATGCTTTTTAGAAATAGCTGACTAGTTCATATGTCACGTAGTCCATTCTTACAGATCGAAGGTTCAAAGTTAGTTGTCAGAACACCAAATCCTGCATCACGTCCATTGTTTCTAATAACAAAGACATCAATAAAAAAAAAATCACTTGGTTCGGTAGAATTAGATAAAGCAGAGTGTTTACCAAGTTCTCATCTTTCAAATTTTTGCCTCTATTATAATATTTCTCAGTTATTTATTTGATTTTATTTCTAATTTTCCATGTATGCATTGGGATACATTGTTGAAAGTCAACTACTTTAACCTGCTGAAAAACAGTTCTGTGTCCTCAGCTTTAAGTATAATGCATCATTGCATTCGGTTGTTACCCTGGCCTAGTGCGTAGGCAGATTTTGTCTTTATGATCTGGCAAATGAGGAAGTGGAAACTCAGAAATAGCAGGGTTTGGGAGCCAGAGTAGTTTTGGGGGTTTGTTTGTATCTTCCCCCCTTTGGCTCCTAAATGAGGACCCTGTCTACTACTATATCTACTAAAATAATATAGGATATTATTTTAGTTTAGGCTGTAGAAAAACTATTAAATTTCATTTTTCCTATTTTGGGGGGAGTGTTGTTTTTTTTTTATATTACATTAGTTTTGTGATTTCCAAAGGTTAATTTTATGATGCTTATGAGGGCAAAATATTTGAAAGGTTTAGGGCAAGGCAACGATTTATTACGTGGCCTCACAAAGAAGCAGTTAAGGGAAATGTTAACAATTTCCACTCTGACATAGAGATTATAGATAGAATAAGATTCTAACCTGGATACAGCATGGTTACGTAAAAAATTAGCAAAATTCCCAGATCCTACCTCAAAGAATTCCTTGTTCTTAGTAGAGTCCTCTCCAAGATGCCAAGTAAGAGAGATCCTGTATGGTTTTGGAGACCTTTACCATAGAAATAGGTGAGAATGGATGTTTTTGGTGCTCCAGTGTTTGATTTGTCCAGTGTCTCCCCGAGCCCAAGACTGAGAGGAGAAAATCCAAGAGGAAGTAGGGGAGATTGGCATCCAGTTCTTTAACTGAATGGCTGCTGGGACTTATGTCCGTGCAACTACACAAGGGGGAAGATACTAGAAAGAGATGTCATGGTGGAGCGGGCAGTTGGCAGGAAGGCCTGGACTGCTCCCCTGAAGACTTTGCCCATGCTGTCGGTAGGATGGACCCTGCCCGTTACCATAGACCTCAGAGTTGAGGCCGGTGAGTGTAGACAAAAATGAAGGGAACCACAGCTTGTAGAGAAGAGAGACATGCACGCACCCGGACGTACAAGAGGCCACCGACTGAGCATTAGGCACAGGATTCAGCAGACGTCACAAGGCACCATCAATCCTGAGGACGCCACTTGGGATCGAGCCCTATCAGAGGGAGTCTCCTGGTGCCAGTCTCTCCCGCGCTAATTCTCAGGTGACCTCAGCACAATCCCTTTAAGAAATGTGTTTTCCCCTCCGTGTCCTCTCTATACCAGCATTAGAAGGGAGCAAGATGGATATGAGCGAGAAAATCACACACACACACACACACACACACACACACACACACACACACACACACACCACATCCCTAGAAACGAAATTGGTTTTAAAATAAAAAGGTGTCATATTAGTAAGAGAGAGTTTTACTAAGTGACAGTTGTAGACTTTTCAGCTGAGACACAGTGGAAGAAGCCCACTGGACAGGAGAGAGGTGGAAGCGATAACACAGCAGCTCCATAGCAGCCTGGAAGAATTGAAGCCATTTACCTACTCTCCAGGAGATTCCTTATACAAAGGAGGCATAAGATAATGCAGAGTTGAACTCTTGTACTTAAAGCGGAAACACCCAGGAAGGAAAAATTTCGGAGAGTGCGTGGAGGTGTTTGGCTCTGGCCCTGCCTCACTTCCGAATACCTACGCTTGCCTGCATTGCGTATTGAGCCAAGTGAAAATGAGCATTATTCTCAGGGCTCTGACTCTGTTTCTAACATGGGTCATTCACGATGGGGCACTTAGTTTCTTTCGCACTTCTACAAATAGTCAAAATATCCAGTCATCAGCTGTAAGTTCGTGCCTGACTGCAAAGAACAAATCTTAGTTATAAACAAGTTTTGAATCAAATGATCCATTCACTTATTGCTGATGAGGTCATCCCAAAGGAAAGTTCAAGTACATTTTGCAAATGTTAAGAAACACGTAAATGGGAATGGAAAAAAAGTATACTCCTCCTTGCACATGATACATTCCTTGAGAAATGAAGAATTGGGGCTGGGGGAAAGTAAGTGCTGGCAAATGTCCCTTGTCTTTGCCCATGCTATCTATTTTTGCTGGCACACCTCTATTTTATTGACATGTGGACTTATTTCTGAAAATGAGTGGTAGTGGAAACAATAATTTGCAGTGTTGATTTTTTTTTTTAACACATGAAGAATGGGTATAGTAGGGCATAGGTTAAGAAACTACAGCCTGTGGGCAAAGCGACCTGTTTGTATGGCCGTAAACTGAGAATGGGTCTTAGGTTTTCAAAGGTTTGTTTATATAATATAAACAACAACAACAAAAAACAAAGAACAACCCTCCAACGTACAATGGTGCCCACCATTATACTTAAATAAAGTTTAAAGGCACTGCTAAAAGAGATAAGGCATAATCTCCTTATCTGTAAAGATAAGATAATACGTATCTTTATAGACCTAAGACCTAGGGCTATAAAGTTGAATAAGTGTATTGAATTTAATTATTTAATCTGCATCAGAATATCTGAGATGGGTCTCACATTAGTTAGCTAGAAATAGAAGCAACATCAGTTGTCAGGATAACTTGTGTGTATATAAATACTTAGGTCAATATATATTAGTTAAATAAAATAATGGAGACTAACTTATCCATTGGTGCATAATAGAAAGCATAATTTTAAAAGCTTGGCAAACGAGAGAGATTATTGTCTTTGGGTTAGGGAAGCTGAGGTTAAGTGAGATAGCATATAAATGGCTTAGCTCAATGCCAGAAATAAAAAGAGAAAGTGCTTAGCTCATGGTAGTTATTTTTTTTTCCTATTCATTACCATTCTTGCTTTTCTGTTAACTCGTGCTATGATATGGGGTTTTAAAGTGTGCAAGAAGGTGCCAGGCATTTGGAAGAATGAGTAGGAATAGTGGAGTGTCAAGGAACACGGGACAATGGATACATTGCCAAGAATGAATTCACCTGCTTTATGACTTTACTGGTTCTTACATGATCACTTTCAAGTTAGAGAACAAAGTGACACTTTGGAAGCCCAAGAGATAGGTGGTTAAGAGATCAGTATTAATAAAAATATCATCGGGGTTCCTAGGTGGCTCAGTCGGTTGAGCGTCCGACTTCGGCTTAGGGCATGATCTCACGGTTTGTGGGTTCGAGCCCCACATCAGGGTCTGTGCTGAAGGCTCGGAGTCTGGAGCCTGCTTCGGATTCTGTGTTTCCCTCTCTCTTTCTCTGCCCCTTCCCTGCTTGTGCGCGCGCGCGCTCTCTCTCTCTCTCTCTCTCTCTCTCAAAAACATTAAGAAAATATTTTTAATTAAAAAAATAAAAATATCATCATATCTGATTTTAATTGCTGCTATTAACCAGGAACCACGCTCAGCATTTGGAAGCTTCCCTGGCTTTTATACATTTAACTAAGTGCAGTAGAGCCCTGCTGTGGAATGGGGCTTCCAAGTCCAGCCACACAGCCTGCGAGTCGGTGCACTAACTGTGCTCCTCTCTGCCTTTCCTGGGGCCTGAAGTTCACTCCGTGCCCTCTGCTTTGCTGGATCTTGCAATCACTTCGATAGCAGTGTAGATCTGCCCACAAAGCTAATGCTTCTTTTCTTTTTGAGAGCTGCTTGATCACAGTTGATTTTATTTTCTTGTGGTTGCTTCTTGCCTCGTTCCAAGACTGAAGAAAACTATTGCCCAGAGAATGACGACCGATACTGGGAAAACTTCAGGTAGCCTCTGCTTTAAACTTGCATCTTGAGCTGACTGGCTCCTGCGGTTTGAGCCCCCTTTCCTTGTCCTGGCTCCTCTTGCCAGAAGCCGCAATGGGACAGCGGACAGCTCAGACGCAAATCGCAGGAGGAAACAGGAAGCAGTGAGAAGCAGCCCAAGAAGTCAGACTTGGCACGTCTGGTTACCTGAGGAAAAACATACATTTTTCTAAGGAAACTGCCTAGGGAATGAGTGTCAGGAGGTCTGGGTCAGCCTGCTGCACGCAGCTCCTTTTCATCGTCATCCATTCTTCTCCTTTTTAATAGTTCCAAAAAGTTGTAGAATTTAAAGTGTGTGCCTCAAGGAATTATTAATTTTAGTCCTGAAGAAAAATGCCTACCGTCTTGATTTGATACAGAATTGATCCATTTCCAGAACAGTTTGAAAGAAATGCGGGCCATTGTATAGCATGCCCTCTGCACTAACAGGTCCTGTCGGAGGTGCTAATTCGTTTCTCTGACGTCTTTCAAATGTTCGAGAAGGTTTGGGGGTTCTTTCCTCTCCTTCTTTTCTGATGAATATTTCTTGTATAATGGGATAGTTTTTTTTTTTTTCCCCTGAAGATGATAACAGTTTATGATTCATGGATGTTTCGCCGCTGGTGCCGGTACAGCGTGTGTGAATCATAAACTCCGTGCCGCAGAATCTGTGATGTCATTTATATTATGGGGATCACTTTGGATATGTCACTTGCTCTTCTGTCATCAAAGAAGCTATTCTTTCTGCAATCCGTTTCTTGAATGTGTTACTGCAAAGATTAACACCGCAGATTATATGAGAAGATGGCTGGTTTTCCTTCAGCTTCATAATGTATGACTTGTCTATTCAGTAGGTTTCTCTGAGTTTGATAAGTGTGAGAAATGAAAGTCTCATTTGTGTTCTTTATTTTCATTTCAAGTAGGGGGAGATACATTTTCTCGTCTTTCCTTCCGCTAGATTTCAGATGGCTCTTTCATCATCAGTGGTATCTGAAATGAATAATCTCACTGTGGGCGCCTGCAGAGAAGTGGAAACACATTGAACACGGATACTGGCCATCTGCTTCCAAAGTATAATTTATACTTTGTGTTAAGAATAGATAGATAGATGGATGAATAGACAGATACATGTTAGAGTAGAGAGATGTCTCACAATGCCAAGCATCTCCTTTTTGCAAAAATGATATCTTATCTGTAGTGCTCATTTTTCTCCTTTAAAGCAGATGTTCTGATATGTCTAAGTTTCCAAGGGAAAAAAAAAAGTTCAATCCCCTTGACAGTATGGGATGTACATTATGTGAAATGATTTTTCATCTACAAGCATATAAATTTGTCAAAAATGAGAAAACACATTTTTAACTGTGTTCTTTATTCATATATGTGTGTTCCTCTTCCCAAACAGTTATTTGGCCTCTGTAAATCTTCCATAGACAGCAATATGCTCACAGGCATAAAGCCAGACAAGTGTGGCGAGGGTGGGGAAAGGAGAAATCTAGGTCTGAGGC
Organism: Panthera tigris; assembly: GCF_018350195.1. Lineage (NCBI taxonomy): Eukaryota > Metazoa > Chordata > Mammalia > Carnivora > Felidae > Panthera > Panthera tigris. The sequence continues at coordinate 3,414,014 of NC_056670.1, forward strand.
ATTTAAAACAGCTAGCTCCTAAATTATTTTTTTTCATGACCTTCTTCCTCAAGAAGGAAATAAAAAATGATCCAAAAAAAATGTGAGCTGTTGCCCCAGAAGAGTCGTAAGCTATCCATGTTACCTCATACCTTGCATATCTCTTATGTACATACACACGCACTGTCACATTGAAGTGTATATTTAAGCGGAGCTAGACTTTACTTCTGCTCAGATTTACGCTCTCACAAGTAGTAGGACGTATAGGAAATGGGTGAAAATTATTTTCTTTCTCTTTCAAAGAAGACAGCCCATTTAGGAAACTTGATGTGGTAGGAGAGATAAAGCCACATTCTCAAATGCTCTTAAAAATAATTACGGGCCTAAAAATAAGTTTAATAAGGTAAAATGGTGTTTTCTGATATCACCGAGCGTGAAACGGAAGTGCTGTGGCCCACTGTGCAGAGGGACGCAGATCAGGATTTGCGGTGCAGACGCAACGCAGAGGCAGCGATGCTCTGGCAGGAGAAGAGCTTTATCGTGGCCCCCCTCCTGCCCCATGTTTTCATCAAACCCTTGGAAGAAGACTTTTACAGCCTCTGGTCACCACTCTACCCATATCTCTGCACCTGTATTCATGTATTTTGTTTTGACTTCTGAGATGAAACATTAGCACTCCTTGTGTCTATGTAAACTGTTCACCCGCATACTTGATCAGTCCTTCTGAAAGCCTCTGTAATGAAGGATGCATCTAAGTGAATTACTAGAAAAATGAAATACAAGACAAAAAATACAAGCCCATTTTTTTTTTACTATTGGATTTGACAGATAAAAAAAAATAACTGTCAAATCATGTTTTTTTTTCCTAAACTACTCTAAGTTCTACTCCAGAGGAATTACTCTAAATTTCTTACATCATGATCCATAGTAACCACAATGCAGAATTGGCACTGTGACCTTGGACCACACTTTGAATGGCACTCAGGGACTGGCTATGTAGTTTGCAAGGCCCAGTGCAAAATGAAAATGCAGCCCCTATTAAGTGTGAGTGCTGTGCACCGACCCAGAAGCTCTTTCCTACACTCTGCCCACTCTGGCCTACTCATCAAGGACGTTGCTCCAGAATCACCCTTTTACCGCCCTGCAGCAGGAACAGTTCTGGCCCCATCTGGTAGTTTCCATGGACATGAAAGTCTACGGTGGCGCCTCCCAATTAGAGACAAGCAAACAACACGAAACGCCCTTGATCTCATAACCCGCTCTAGCTATTTATCTATTTCTGTGCTTTCCTTCGTTGTGGAAACTACTCAAATCCAATATCCATGCTGGCTTGAAGAAGGCCTTGGTCATTGTCTCTGCTGTTCTGTCTTGACCGCATTACAGACAGGATTTCAAACACACCAATCACTGATGCGGCTCTTTTTGTCCTAGTGCTTATTGCCAAATCCATTTCCCATCTTACTGCCCATCAGCAAGGTGGGGTAGAGCCGATAATCCCCTCCTTAATTAGAAACTTACTCCAGCACACTGGCGTTCCGGGGTTTTCCCCATCCTCCCCAGCCGCTCTCAACTCAGTCTGCTCTGACGTTCCTCTTCATTGCCCTGACTCTTAAAAGTTGGAATGCCCCAGTGCTCAGGCTCCTCTCCTCTCCTTACACTCGGTCCTGACATCAGTTCACCTGGTCTCATGGATTGAGCTTGTGACATGCTCATACCTGCAGTTCCTGTCTCCACCCGTGCCAGACTGTAGGGTCAGTATATTTTTGGATATGGAATAGGCGTCCCTCTTTGGTGGAGTTTCCAGAGAAACAGACTTTGAGATGAAGAGTCAGCTGCAGATGTTCACCAAGGGATGTTTTTGAAATCAACTCCTGTGGAAAGAAGAGGAACGTAAGCAGCATTAAGTTGAAGGTGAAGTGGAACTTCAGCTGACCCCACAGAAAGCTCTCGAGCTGAAAGAGCCCATTAGAGTTAGGAGGTTGGCGGGGTGGGGTAGCCCCTCGACACACCTGTGTGCGTGACTTGGGTGCAGGCTGCCTCAGAGCCCAGCTCGGCCATGGCAAGGTGGCTCTCGTCAGATGCTCTCAAAGAGGACCGGCAGTGCAGGCTCTCAACAGGCAACGTTTCCAACACATCGGGAAATAATTTCTTTATATGCTTGAAGGGGAATTTGGGAGGTATATTATAGTGTTATCACATGAACGTGATAAAAAGCATCTTATCCCGCAAGATCATGACCGGAGCCGAAGTCAGATGCTCAACTGACTGAGCCACCCAGGCGCCCCATCCTTCTGATAAAAGATCTTTCAACAAAGGTTTCTGAGTATAGTATGAAAGTGATGATTTTCATTTACTTCATGCCAGAGGTCTATTGTAGGATTCAAAGAAAAGTTTACAATTTTTAAATCTGCTCCATGAAAAGCTTTTGGTGTTTTGGTGCTTGTTTGTTTTTCTTTTTAATTGACCAGAGTTAAACCATTCTGCTCTCCCTAAAAGTTAGATTTTTAAAAAAAAACAGATTAATTTGAGATCTGTGTTTGAATGTGGAATAACATTTGGCTGAGCAAGTCTTTGATAGCTGCCGGTATTTTAATAGCAGTAATCAGTATTACCTTTAGTAACTTGGCAATAAACGATTCTGTGCGCGGTTTTCTAAACAAACCTCACAGTTTATTGCATGCCTCGAAGCTGCCTCTTGCTCTGCACTCTGTCAAGTATTGATGATTAAAGCTTGAGTATGCGAACGCAGTTATCTCCCTGAGATTTTGATAAATGAGACAAGAACAGAAACAGTGTTCCTGAGGTATACTCAGTAAACAGCCACTAGGTATCAGCTATGTAGGGAGAAAGACCAGGAGACCCAGCTGGGGCTGAGCAGTGCCTGTGGTCTTGCTACACTTAGCTGTCTGGAATTAGCAGATTCGGAGCAAAGTAAACATGTTTTTTAGGTAAAAAGAGATAAAGAATATTTGCTTTGGAATAGTTACTTCAGAAAATTGAGGAATTCAATTACATGTCTCTTGTTCTAGTTGTGAATACTTTTTTCTTTTACATGGATTCACGAAATCCTGTAGCAGTGTGGAAAAGAAAAGGAAGGAAAAAAGTCTTGATTTCTTTGATCCTCAGTCACGTACTCGCCTCGCTCCATACACACAAAAACAGATTTTTTTTTTCTTTAAAGAAGCTCCAGATTAAGAAAACATATGTTTCAAAGACAGACGCAGAATTATCTGGCAATAAAAATTAACTGAGCTTTGCAACAGTTGTTCCCCACTACCTACCCCCAAATGAAACAAGATAATTTTGATTTCGATAAACAAATGATTACAAAGAACAGTAAGGCTTGATTGCAACCACAGTTCTAATTTAATCAGTGCGAGTGGGGTGATGTGAATCAGAAGTCGCCTTTGTGAGTCAAGAAGAAAAACTCAAAAGATTAATGCCAAAAATAGCCAGCTGAAAAGACCCGCTGTTCACATTCCTCTTTCCTTGTTTGATTTTAGTTTTTACAATGAATATGTGTATATTAATAGGTGCAATCATATCGTGCATGCTATTTCTTCTTTATGCAGCTTTCTTTTCTATTTTCTGTTTTTGCTTCACTTCCCACTTATCTGTCCCCTTCCCTCCACCAAACCTGCCAGCCCTTCATCATGAGGGAACTCCTGTTCACCAGGTGCTGTGCATCTTCCTGGATTTTTCCTATCCTGGTCCTATATGATTGTGTAAGGCACAGAAGTGTGTGTGTGTGTGTGTGTGTGTGTGTGTGTGTGTGTGTGTGTGTGTGTTTATATATGAGCACAGAAAGGACGTACACACATGATATACATATAGATGTTTTCACTATTGTCATCATACACATACATTTATGGTAATTTTTCTTGGAGATGATATAAAACTTGACAACCGTTCAAAAACATTGGAAAATAAGTTACCAGCACCATGTGCCATCGCCAAGTACAATTTCTAATTCTTGTGAAGAGTTTAGTCTCCTATTAACCACCACGCACCTGCAGCTGTTGGAATTCGGAAATAACTTTGATACGTCACCACAGTCTTGCCCTGTGACTCCATTCAACTTTTGTGGGTTACACTTATAATATCCTTCAGAGCAAAACAACCCATCACATGGGACCTTTACCTATCATGCCTTGTTGTTCTCCTCAATCTGCAACAATACTCCGTTGATACTTTTGAAGACTACAGGTTGCTTATTTTGTACGTTTTTCTTCTATTTGGTTCACTGGTGTTTCTCAACGATGGGTTATGTATATTTCGGCAAGAATATCCCGGAAGTGATGCTGCATTAACCTCATTGCGTCCTGTCACATTACATGTGTCCCATTTCAGGGAATATTACTGTCGACAACCTGATCTAAGTTGCATCAGCCTTCAAGTGTGTTAATGACTTACCTTGAGATTACGTGAACATTCTTCCCTCGTTTATTTTCACTCATTTTTAACATCTTGATGTTCTTTGAATTATTGTTATGATTGTTGCCAAGTGCTGATTTTCTAATGTCATCATCTCTTCGACATTTGTTAGTTGGCACTCTGCTAAAAGGAAAGCTATCTTATTCATCTTAGTTAATTATAATCCATTACAGTCATTATTTATTCTGAGGTTCAGATTGTCCCAGAATTAGTCTTGGCGAGCCCATTCAGGCAGGCTCTTGTGTCCTTTTAGCACGCCCCGTCGTGTTTGGAGCACCTGGCTACTTTCTAGCTCAGCAAGGTGGTCCAGATTCATCTTATACTTTCCTTATCCCAGCCCTGGGTCTAACCATTTCTTGACAAAGTTCTGATTTCTTTAAGTGGGGATGGAATTTAGAAACCAAGTTGGGGCACCTGGGTGGCTCTGTGCTGAAGGCTCAGAGCCTGGGGTCTGCTTCAGATTCTGTGTCTCCCTCTCTCTCTCTGTCACTCATCCACTCATGCACCACCCGTCCCCTCTCTCTGTCAAAAATAAATAAACATTAAAAAAAAAAAAAAAGATCTGAGGGCACAGAATGTTCTCCGCTATCAGATATCTCTGCTTGCAGTCCTCCTCAATGACCAAAGCTCGGCAATATATGGATGTTAATATATGTGTATGCACACATGTACTCAAGTACACATATGTCCACGTGCCAGTACATAGGCGTGTACAATATATACACATACGCTTATTTGCATCTGTATTAATGTTACACCTCCATATTTTTCTGCACACGTACATACATATGCATATTGCATGCAATATTGTATGTATACATTTTTATATATTGTGAAATAGCATATATATAAAACCATTAGTTCATACTAATAACTGTCACAATGAGAAAACTGGCCCTTATTATCTTCAGTAAATTTACTTACTGGAGGTAACCAGCCTCCTGTTTCTGACCTCCATACTGATGTCCTCTTCACCCCACTCATATTCTAATGCCACTTACATGACCTCCCCTCCTCTTCTCCTGCAGGCATGTGCCCCACATCCTGCGTGGGCTCTGGTGGGCTGGGCAGGACGATGCAAACACCTTCCCACCCGAGTCCAAACATCAGCACCTCTCACTACCAGGTGCCACCACCTTACACTGAATGGTGGCTTCTTCATGCCACCTGCGCCGTGACATCCCACTGTAGATTGTCCAGCCCCTTCCCACGCAGACGGCATCATCACCTCCTAGCACAACACCCCCACGGCAGCCCAGGCAATGCCCTCATCATCCTGTTGGAGCTTTGCAGCCACACCACGCCACAGCTCCCTCCCACAGAAGCCCAGCTTATTTGCCCCGGGTTCTACCATTAATTCCAGGCATTGCGAGTGCCTTCCTTCACCCTGCTTGGGTTTGGATGCCCTGTGACAAGCCGCCAACACCCACCAGGCTCCTTCTGCCTCCCCACATCAGTCAGTTCCAACAGTGTTTTGGAATTTTCAAATTGCAGTGTTTCTGCTGCTCTCATTAAAGTTATTCCTAAGGATTTTGTTTTTTAATTTTATGAAGTGGCATTGTTTTCTTCGTATCATTTTTGATTGTTTGTCACAATATATAGAAATACTATGGATGTTTTTATATTGGTCTCATATCCTTCGTCCTTTCTGAACTCGTTTGTTATTAGTCTCATAGTTTTTGAGTGGATTCTTCAGTATTTTCTTTTTTTAATGTTTTTAAGTTTATTTATTTTGAGAGAGACAGAGTGAGTGGGTGAAGGGAAGGGGGGAGAGAGAGAGGAAGGGGGGGAGAGAGAGAGAGAGAGAGAGAGAGATTCATTCCAAGCAGGCTCTGTGCTGCCAGCACAGAGCCTGATGCGGGGCTTGAACCCACGAAAACATGAGATCATGGCCTGAGCCAAAACCAAGAGTCAGACACTTACCTCGTGAGTGAACCCCCCAGGTGCCCTAGGATTTTCTGTTTAAAAGGTATCATCTGCCAAATGGAGGTGATTGTACTTCCTCCCTTCCAAGATGACTTGTATGTTTTTTTTCTTGCCTAATTACCCTGGCTACAACTTTCAGTAGAATGTGGTAATAGTTTTTAGTATAAATCTTTGTTTTATTCCTGATCCTGGGGAAAACCGTTAGTCTTTCAACATCACTACAGTGCTAGTTAGGAGTTTTGTGTGATTGTCCTTTGTCAGTGTGAGGAAGTTCCCTTAAATGCCTTGTTTATTAAGCATTTCTATCACAATAGAGTATTGCATTTTGTCAAATGCTTTTTCTGATTTTTCTGAGATGATACTTTTTTTGGAAAAAATGTATCTGTTTATTACATTAATTGATTTTCTTCCGTTAAAAAGCAACTTTGCATACCTGTGACTAATCACATTTGGTCTTTGAGTATAATAATTGCTATATATTGCTGAATTTGAGTTGCTAGTATTTTGTTAAGGATTTTTACTTCCATATTTATAAGATAGACTGATCTATAGAATTCTTTTCTTGAGTTACCTCTGTCTGGTTTTGGTAAGAGGGTAATACAAGCCTCCTAAAATTAGTGAGTGTTTCCTCTTGTTTTACATTTTAAAAGAGATTGGGAAGGTGCTGTCAGTTCTTTACATATTTGGTAGAATTCACTAGTAAACCCATTTGGGCCTTTTCTTTTTCTTTCTTTCTTTTCTTTTTTATTTTATTTTTTTTTTTTTTACATTTATTTATTTTTAAGAAACAGAGAGAGATAGAGCACAAGCAGGGGAGGGGGGACAGAGAGAGACAGGGAGACACAGAATCTGAAGCAGGCTCCAGGCTCTGAGCTGTCAGCACAGAGCGCAACATGAGGCTCAAACCCATGAACCGTGAGATCATGACCTGAGCCAAAATTGGACACTCAACCGACTGAGCCACCCAGGTGCCCCTGGGCCTTTCTTTTTATGGAAGTTTTTTTTTGTTGTTTTGTTTTTAAGATTGCTAATTTAATCTTTTTTATTCATTATATGTCTATCCAGCTTTTCTTTATCATCTTGAGTCAGTTTTGGTAGTTTGTGTATTTATTCATTTTATCTAGTTTATTTAACATGTTGGGTTACAGTTTTTCATCCCATTTTTTCTAAAATCTGCTTCATTGCTGTGAAGCCAGTAGTGATGTTTCCTCTTTTGTTTCTGATTTTAGTAATTTGAATCTCTTTTTTTTTCTTTATCTGACTAGAATTTTGTTGATTTTGTTGATCTTTTCAAAATACCAACTTTTGACTTCATTGATTTTTTTTCTAATGCTTTTCTATTTTTATTTTATTAATTTCCACTTTAATTTTTATTTTTTTTTACTTCTGCTTACTTTAGGTTTATTTTACTCATACTTTTCCATTGTCCTAAGGTGCAAATTTATTGCCTTGAGAACTTACCCCTTTTTAGACATAGATGCTTACAGCGATTAATGTTTTTCCAAGAGCTGCCTTATACTACTGCATAAGTTTTAGTGTGGATTTTTGTAATTTTTTTTAAAATTTATTCATTTTGAAGTGTTTTCTAATTCCCTTTCTATGATCTTCTGAGTACATGTTTAATTTCCGCATGGTTGTCAAACTTTAGACTGTATGTTATTGGTTTCTAATTTTATTCCATTGTGGACACAGTAAAAACAGTAGACCATAGGCACTGGGTTTCTGAAACATGGGGTGACAGGGGATCAGAAGGAATGATGTTGGCCTGTCCCTCCTGGGCAGATACCATAGGCGGAGACTGGAGCTGTGGGAGAGGAGTCCTGTGATCCTGCATGCACCTGCTAAGAGGGGAGCTTCCGTCATGCTGTGCTGGCTGAGACTTGGAGGGAAAAACAACTTGTAGCTCAAATTCCACAGACTGTTCCTCTTCTAACTGAGGTTTCATAGTTTTTTTTTAGAAAACATTTCTCCTATTACTGTGTGTTCGTAGTACAACTTCCAGAGACTTTTAACTTTTTAAATATTTTTTAGTAGTCATGGTTGTTTTTGTGGGAGATCCACAGAGCTCCTCACGCAGCCATTCCTGAAGTATTGCCCTTGTGTGCTCTGTTCCTGTTAATTTTTGAATGGATGTATCATCTGCAAAAAGTATTAATAATCTTTACATGCAAGGTCTGTTTATTGGCTTAGAATAATTTGTATTGGGTATTATTTGTAGTGAATTATGGATATCACTGAATTTGTCCTTTTTAGCTCCAAGTATCAAGGACTTTTTTCCCCATCGTTTCTGTATGCTCACCCTGACCCCAGCCCATCCCTCCCCTTCCAAGAGTAATTTATTAATTAACCAAGGTCACATTTTCTGATGCATTCTGATCAAACATTCTGATACATATGTGGTTAGGAGGAATGTGTATGTTTTAGGTTTAAATTTTATGTCTTGCTGATATTGGTAACATATCATGTGTGCTACATGGTCCAGCCTTCCATGGAGTGAGTTCTATTGATGACCGAAGGATACTCTCTTTAAAAACACTTTGCAGGGGCGCCTGGGTGGCTCAGTCGGTTAAGTGGCTGACTGCGGCTCAGGTCATGATCTCACAGTCCATGAGTTCGAGCCCCGCGTCAGGCTCTGTACTGACAGCTCAGAGCCTGGAGCCTGTTTCGGATTCTGTGTCTCCCTCTCTCTGACCCTCCCCCCTTCATGCTCTGTCTCTCTCTGTCTCAAAAATAAATAAGCACTAAAAAAAAAATAAACTAAAAAAAATTTAAAAAAATAAAAACACTTTACAGATTTTTTTCCTAAATCTGTATGATGCATTTTTAGTCTTGCTATTAACATCAATAGTAAGTGTATATTAAGTGTATGCTATGCACTGGATAGATACGAACTATTTTACCACTGTGTAATCATCATACCAACTCTGAACTGGATGCCATTCTATTTCAGCATCGTACAGGCAGTCCTGGAGACATAAACAGGTTTAGCAATTCACATAGCTAATAAGTGACAGATTTCATCCTTACTGTTTTTTGTTTTTTTGTGTTTTTTTTTTTTGCTGTAAAACTCAAGATTTTTAGCTACCAAATTAAATTAATTTCCTTAGATAATACTTTCTGTCTGAATAGAATTCTAGAGTTTTCTAAACATCTATTTCCTCATCTGATTCTACATTCACTACATAGACTTCCCATTTCAACTGTTGTTTATCCATTTTTGTGGTTGCAAATGTCACTTCAGAGGCAGAGCCCAGTTCAGGTAGTTAAAAGTGACATAATTGAGACTAGGTCCTCAATCTTATGATTACTAGCTCTAGGTTATTTTTTAATGTTTATTTATTTATTGTTGAGAGAAAGAGAGACAGAGAGCGCTAGCAGGGAGGGGCAGAGAGAGAGGGAGGGAGAGAATGCCAAGCAGGCTCCACACTGTCAGCGCAGAACCTGTCTTGGGAACAGCCTCACGAACCATGAGATCTTGGCCTGAGCCCAAATCAAGAGTCGGATGCTTAACCAACTGAGCCACCCAAGCACACTTCTGGGTTATTTTTTATAATTATAGGCTTAACCAAAGCATACTGAACATTATTTAACTCTTTCTCAGTATTAATATCACAAATGATCAGAATTTTCTCAAAGGTAGAGACTATAATGCATAACATATAATTCCTGATTCCTAACATTAAATATGTTCTCTATAATGGTTGCCCAATACATTTTTGGCTTAATGAACTCAGTATAATGTGATTACTAGTTTCTAAATTAGATTCTATATTTATATCAACAGATGTTATTGTGGTACATGCAGCTTAATGGGTCTCTATGCTTCTTGATACCTATGCTCTTTGTAAAGTAGATTTTTCTGCCCCTTTCCCTCAGTACCGTCAGAGCATGAGCTATATACTTCATTCAGTTGGACTGGCTGTATTAACTCCACTATTTTGAAAATCTGGTTTTAATGTGCTGAAGTCTGGGAGCTACAGTATGTAGGCTGTGGGGAAGGCTTGAGAAATCCTTGAACTAGTGTGCAAGAGTTCAAGTGTAGGCTTTTTTTGTCTTCAGATCTCCACAGGCCTGGAAACACACCACACACACACAGACACACACACAGACACACACACACACATACACACACACACACACATATACTTCAATTTATTTAAAACTGAACAAGAGTCATTTTGTTTAGCTATTTTAGCATTAAAACTGTTGTTTCCTATTTGTATTTATTCATTTTATTAGCAAGTGTTGAGTGTTGAGAACTGGCCAGAACTAAATATTGTTCCACAATAATTAGACTATCTTTAGAAATTATCAGTAGCCGCCAAGAGGCGGCTAGTAAGTAAGAGAGGGCTAGTGTTCACTGTCACAACATGCTACTGCTTAGAAAATTATGTCTCAAGCCAAATACTCTTACACACAAACTTGTATATCAGCAAGCAAGATATTCCTTTCATGTGCCTGACAAGATTTTACGCTTAAGTTCACTTTAGACAAACTGAACAGTATTTTAGAGAGAGCTTGGTTAATGTTCTATTTAGTTTCAGACAACAAGAAACTGAGTCATTAGATTGAACCCATGCTCTAGTGGAATCAACTTTTGGGGAGCATTCCAAATGACAAAGGACTCCCTGGGTTCTTACACTTTGTTCATATAATCTACCTATCTTCAATTATTACTTATTTATAGCATTTATTAATGTAATAAGCAAATCTTCTGGGGTTATAGATAAAGATAACTGAAACGTTGATTGGCCCCAATGAAATGCTTGCTGTAGAATAAAACTAACACAGACATACACACACACACACACACACACACACACACACACACCCCTATATGTTACCCCTCTCTCTTCTGATTCAAGTTTGGAAGACATTGAGACAAAACAACATGAAGTATGTAAATGAAAATTAAAGCACACTTTTTACTGTAAATATAGTTGATCAATGTACAAAACAAAATTGGATCACTGTACTTCCTTCATTCCATTAAATTTACCCTCTCAGCCACAGGAAATGCAAAGGCAAGCCCAAACTGTAAATAATAGTAACACTATAGTAACAAAGCAGACAAGTGACCTGCTCATACATTCTAGTACGAAAGAGAAACATTAACAAAATATATAAGTGGGTTATATAGAATGTTAGAAGGTGAGAAATGCTATGTGGAAACGTACATGGAGAAAAATGGAGAGGGATATATGGGGGATGACAATTTGATCAGTGACGATTTTGCTAAGGTGACATTAGCAAAGAACTGAAGAAGGTGAAAAGATGAACCATACAGATGGGGGAGGAGTGCTTCAGGTACATGTGGATAGGTCCTGAAGTTCAGGCCCACCTGGTGTGTTTGAGGAATAGTAAAGGTACTAATGGGACCAGAATGAAGCAAGAGAGGAGGAAACCCATAGAAAGGAAGTCACCCAGTGATGGAGGAGGCATGGAGATAGCTGCTCTCAGTGAAATCAGGTATTAATGGAAGAATTTGAATAGAGCACTGACACGAATAAACTTAAAATTGAAAAGGATCATATGGATTCTGTAATGAAAATGGCCTGCAGTGAGGCATGAGAAATTGTGCAAATTAGTTAGGGTGCTATTTCCATCTAGTCCAGACTAGACCTGTTGTGACATTTCTGGAAATGGTGATAGGTGTTTTTTTCTCATTATATTTTGTGGGTATAAACATCAGAAGATTTGTTAGTGATTAGGTGTGGGAGAGAAGAATGACTACTAAGATACAGCCCGAGCAACAGGCAAGAGCAGATTTTCATTAGCCAGAGTGAAAAGAGGAACAATTCCATATTGGACATATTAAATGTGAAATGTCTTTTGACATCTAATTAAAGCTATCGAGTCGGCAGTTGGGTATGGGTTTAGGGAAGAAGCCTGGATTAGAAGTATACGTTTGGGGTCTTGAGCATTTAAGTACTACTTAGAACTTGGAGGTTGGATAGGTTATTAAGGGAGTCAACGCGGAAGACATCCAAAGACTGATTTGGAAATGCTGAGGTGGTGACAAGTACCAGGAATGGGGACCCAGAGGAGCACATGTCCTGAAGCTGACTTTGGGGGAAAAAAGCATATCAAGGACAAGGGAGAGATCAGTTCTGTCTAACGCTGCTCAGAAGTCCAGTTAAAAACAAGCAAACAAAACAAAGAACAGAAACAAAGACTGTGAACCAATGAGTGGTTTTACTATTGTGGAATTTACTGGAGGTGTTGAAAAGAGCAGTTTCAGTGCAGAGGTTGCTGGAGGGTTGGAAACATGATGGAGATGGTCTCGGGAGTGAATGAAAAGACAACAATTGAGAAAAAGTAGAATGCAAAACTCTGTCCCCAAATTTTTCCCTAAATAGGGGTCCAGATGGCACATTATCACTAGTAGGAAGAAAGACAAGAGTGGATGGGTATGGCAAGGTATGTCTAAGAAATCTGGGAAATTGTAGATGGTAACTTCAATGGTCCCAGTGGGACAGTGATCAGGGCCACCAGCTGAGAATAAAGATGCAGTAGGATGGCTGGAGACCTGAGGAGAGAGTCTCAGGCATGTAGGAAAGTGAGTAAAGTAGAGAAATATACTTTAATAGCTGGACAGAATTGCAGGTCTTAAGGCGTGCTCAGGTATCACAGAGACATTCTACGTTAGCTGCACATCCGACTTTCAGATACATCATGTTTGCATTTTCCTACTACTTACATTTTTCTAGAAAATAAAATCAATTGGCTTTTTTTTACACAAATGAACTTCTTTCAAAAAGGAGGTTTTACGAGGATCACAAATGACAAAACAAGACTTCTTGACATTAAAAAGTCTTCATTGTTCATCGAAATAGATTCCTAAACATTAACATTTTGTGAAAGGGCCAGCAGTTTAAAGCCAGGAGGGCACACATACACATTTTTGGAAACGCCGCTGCCCTGAATTGAAAACCTCCGTTCTCGCTCTCAGTTTAATAACATAAATCAGAACTCGTTTGCCTAAGTGAGAAAAGAAAAGATCATCTAAATCCGTTGATTTTTATCTATCTTAGAATCCCTCAGGGCAGGTGGTTTGTCTTAATGTCCTGTGAAATGTGCAGAATCATTCTGTGCACATAAAGTGCACTCTACCAGATGGTACTTGATGGCTGTATTCCTCTTTAACATGAACGAATATTAGTTTAGAGAAGATTTGTTTTCTTTTTCAAAATTCCTTTTTTTCCAATGCCTAAGCACAGCGCTTATTGAGACAAATACTTTTGCGCCCCTGTTGGTGCTTCTGAAAAATGGGGGAGCTGAATTACATGCAGTGAGCTGTCTGGGTGAGCAGTTAGAAACAGCAGTGGCCTTGGTCTTTAAAGATATTCTTTGTCCTGCAAGCACAAATTAAAGGAAAATTAGCTTTGCCGTAGTTCACCATGTTGTCAAACATCTATCAGAAAACCAGTGACTGAATTCCATGATGTGCTAGCTATCCAAAGTGAGCATCGCTCAATCATGTAACCAAGGATATTTAACCTCGGGTTGTTTACGTGAGGCCACACAAAACATGAGCTGGTTTTCCATTTGCTTACCATTCCTTAAATTCATGAGGCATGTCCCCATGTCACTGCCTTTTCCTTGGCCGTGCCCTCTGCCAGAATTCCCTTCCCCACATGACTTGCTGTCTCCCCTTTCACAAGCGTCTGCCAACTTTTCACATTTTCCTGATGACCCGTACATGATGGCAAGCCTGCCTCCTCCCCTCCCTGTATGTCCTTCCCCAAATATTTTATATTACAGCTGCACTTACACAGATCTGAAAGCTGTATATTTTCATTAATTATTCTGCTTGGTCTCTGGCGCCCCCCCCTTACAGTACAAGCGGCACGAAGGAAGAATCCTTGTCTGTGTGGCTCCCGGAATTTTGTCTCATTGGAGCCTCAGTGCTTATTCACACAGCACAGACGGTTAATGAATATTTGGTGCATCAATGAGTGAATACTGTATGCGTTATTCTTGTTAGCTTCCTCTTATAGTCGGGCGTCCTGTCTGAGCGGAGGTGGCTCCAGGGCTGTGAATGAGGGGGTGGTTCTGGAACCTTCCCAGTTCATGCTGGGATAACCCCCCAGGGAGATGACCGCTCCCCCCCAGACCTTGCGTGAGAGGCTTACATTGGACTCGGCTCATCGAAAATAAAGGCATAGAAAATGTATGTGTACAAAGGATGAGAAATTCCCTTCTGTTCTATATGTCTAGTGTCTTAAGTGACACTAACCTCTCCCTTAAAAAAAAATTAAGTGTAAGTGTATTTATTTATTTTGAGAGAAAGAGAGAGCAGGAAAGGGGAAGAGAAGGAGAGAGAGGGAGGGAGGGAATCCCAAGCAGGCTCCACACTGTCAGTGCACAGCCAGGTGTGGGGCTCGATCCCATGAACCATGAGATCATGACCTGAGCCAAAATCAAGAGTCAGAGGTTTACCCGACTGAGCCACCCAGGCGCCCATGCCCTCTCTATTTTTCAGATGAAATGGTAACTATTAATTTCCATGTTAAAAAAAAAAAAAACAGATGTATCTTCCAATGAAGTAAGTTATAGGGAACTCTAATTGGAGTGGTAACAAAGCCCTTGGTCTTTCTCTTTCACCTACATGGTTACTGTGAGGTTTAAATGAGATGATGCATGCAAAGAACGTTCCCAGCACAAAGTAAGGAGTCAATCAATGTTAACTTAAGGATTCGCTGTTCAAAACCATATTTGAATTTCTGCCCATCATTCAGAGACAGCTGGCTAGACTCACATATAGAAAAAAAAAAAAGGACTATGTATAAAATGTTTTCAGAAAGGTATTTTAGGTCATAAATATGCATATGGTCAAATCTTATTACAAAGATCATTGCTTTTTCTGACTTTTCCATGTTTACCTTTTATGTCTTATTTCTTCCTTTAAAGCATGTCTTTCCCTAAATACTGACAGAAGGAGACACAGAGTATTTACACAAGTGCCGACACTTATAGTGGTTAGATTTCAGAGCTCTCGTCCAGATAACACCCTTCCCCCTTCCTTCCTTGACTGAGAAATTATAAATCCTCCCTAATTACTACACCACTGGCCACGGGTCCTAAAACAACCACAGAGGATTGGCTATAAGAATAAAAGAAACAAAACAATCAGATAAGGATTTCCTTCCAAATCCTGGGTCTTCAAGCTTTCTAGTGTGGGCACAACCTCATATAAGAATGAGGTAGTTGGGGGCACCTGGGTGGCTCAGCCGGTTAAGCTTCTGACTCTTGGTTTCAGCTCAGGTCATGAATGGTCTCATGGTTTGTGAGATCAAGTCCTGCATCCATGGAGCCTGCGAGGGATTCTCTCTCTCCCTCTCTGTGCCCCTCCCCTGCTCGTGCTCTCTCCCTCTCTCAAAATAAATAAAGAAACTTAAAAAAATTAAGTAGAAAAGAAGAATGAAGTAGGTGAGGTGCCTGGGTAGTTCAGTCGGTTGGGCATCCGACTCTTTATCTCAGCTCAGGTCTTGATCTCAGCTCAGGTCTTGATCTGAGTTCAGGCCTTGTGTTGCGCTCCATGCAAGGCATGGAACTTACTTAAAAATAAACCAACCAACAAACAAATCTTTTTAAAAAGTATGACATACGCAAAGTACCGGCTCTCACATTTCTTAAAGTCTCAGGCATTTAAAGGGCCAAACAAAACTGGAAGAAATATTTCAAGGTACCTCGGGAATTGAAAGTAATTAATGTGGATGAAAAAATGGGAAGCTCTTTAGGAATTTCTCTTTGTTATTATTTTGGTAACATAACAATATAATGACTTACATAAATACAATGATGCAACATTCACCATGCTCTCATCCCACAGCAATAATGTTAAGTGTTAGGGTAGACCTGATACATTAGAAGAAAGGCTAACATTAATCTGAACTTAACTGTATCCACACAAATCTATCTTGTTTCAGAATCCATTACTTCTGGCTCATTGAAAATACAAACAATAAATTGTCTCTCAGGAAACAACAACCACATGCCAATGAACAAATAAAAAGAAATTGATTATATCTATAACTATATGACAGGTAAAAATGACTGAGGAGCACCTGGGTGGCTCAGTCAGTTGAGAGTCTGACTTTGACTCAGGTCATGATCTCCCAGTTCACGGGTTCGAGCCCTATGTAGGGCTCTGTACTGACAGCTCAGAGCCTGGGACCTGCTTCTGTGTCTCCCTCTCTCTGTGCCCCTCCCCTAATTGCACTCTGTCTCTCTCTGTTTCTCAAAATGAATGAACATTAAATTTTTTTTTAAATGACTGATTGAAAGAGAAAAACAACAGAAAAAGTTCAGTGTGCACTTTTTAGTGGTAAAATGCAGTCTCTTAATGATGTAGGCAGCCCAGGTCTGAGGACACTGAGTGGGTCTCACAGGACCAGCCAGCCAGGAGGGTCCCTGACGTGCATAGGACAGAAGTGAAACATGAGCCAGCAGGAGGTGAGGGCACACTTTATTGAAGGTCCAGAGAGACCAGGTACGTACGGATAGAATGTCGGGGAGACTCGGAAAGGAAAGGAGAGAGAGTCTCCTCTTTGTTTAGAATCTGGGGTTTTTACTGAGGATCGTGGTCTGATGTACACTTCCCCTAACCAGTCAGACCAAGAAAAAACGTCCAGGTGTCCTCCATAGCTGACTTATTCCCTGAAGCCAAGAGTCTCGGCGTTGAGGTGTCTAACATTTCTCGGCGTTGAGAAATTCTAACAGAATTTCTAGGGTTCTGAAATTTCCCTAGCATGGCCTCAATCAGCCGTTCTTGTCCAATCACTCCTTAGATGTTTCTGTTATACTGGAAGACTCCAAAGAAATCATTAACTCCTTGTGCCTTGCAAGGATATAGTACAAGACGTGAATAAGGTGAGGGTCGGTCTTAGTCAGAAAGGAAGCTGGAAAATGAGTAAAAAGCAGATTTTTATGGACTCCTTTGGTCTCCCTGTCTCACCAATATAGCATAATTCTGTGTTTCTTCAAAAGTTGACTGTGTCATTATTTGTAGTTCTGTTTTATCTTTTTTGGCTAATACTTGCCTGGCAAAGAACAAGAAATGATGAAAATATGAAGCATCTGCGATCAATTCCATTGAGCCTGTTTAAAAACGATATTTTTTTTCTTGCTCTCTACTCTCAGATTTCTATTATAATTAATTTTAGATTTTAAATTAAAAGTTTAGATTTAGACATATATGGAATGTTTCAAAGATATTACCCTAGGTAGTTTATTATTTCATTGTATCTTACTATTTTATTCCATTGTGTTTTATTGTGTATCTGTAATAATGTAATAGTGTTACTCAAAAGAAATAAAACGTAGGTCTGAAAAAAGTGATCACTTTGCTTAATTTGGGGCGCCTGGGTGGCTCAGTCGGTTAAGCGTCCGACTTCGGCTGACGTCATGATCTCTCGGTTTGTGAGTTCGACTCCTGTGCTGGGCTCTGTGCTGACCGCTCAGAGCCTGGAGCCTGCTTCCGATTCTGTGTCTCCCTCTCTCTCTGCCCCTCCCCCGTTCATGCTGTGTCTCTCTCTGTCTCAAAAATAAATAAACGTTAAAAAATTTTTTTAAAAAAATAAAATAAAATTTGACTGCAGGGAGGGTACAAGGGAAACATCAGGGCCACCAGGAAGATGGTCATTATTGGGATCCATGAAGAAGACAGTAGTGGGGAAGGGGATCAGATACAGATTTACACTGCAGACAGTTTGGGGATGGACCCAGTGGGATTTGCTGATGGGGTGCACTGGAGAGTAGGAATGAGCAATTAAAGTCAAGATATGAGACCTGAGCAAGAAGGGGGGTGGGGGTTGCAGTCGCCACGATCACTGAGATAACTAAGACTGAGAACAGTAGGCTGTTGTTTTCTTGAGGGCAGAGGAGGGAGAGAGAGAGAGCAGGATTTGGGGTTTTGAACATTTTAAATTGGGGATGATTGTCACTCATCCAACTGGGTGTTCAGGTGGGCAGGGGATATGCCTGAAATGCTGAGGAAAGGCTGGGGTTAGGGATATATACTCAAAGTCCAAAGCTATAGGTTTTGTCTTCTCTGAATTGAGTGAAGGTGGGGAAAAAGAAAAAAAAAAAAAAGTAACAGTTTTTGGAAACTTTCAACGCACCAGATGTTAGTCTGTGTGCCCAGACATAAATCATTTCAGTTAAACCTCCCAATAGTGATTAACGTTTGTATTGTTCTAGTTCTCATTTACAAATGAAGAAATTGAAAAATAATCACATATTTAGTCAGTGGAGCCAGTTTTGAATTCGGGCTTTTGGCTTCAAGTTCGAGATTCTTAACCACAAAGCTTCCTGACTCAATATATTCTCAGCAGAAAAAGGAATTTCTCTGCACTGCAAACATTTATGCAGAGTGTAGCGATACTCTCGGGTAAAATTAAATACACAGACCTTAGGAAAGTCATTACTATATTTCCACGCCAGGTAGGATTACGTATGTGTGAAGAAAATACTATTCTTACTCACTACTTTCACATGAGATAAAATGACAGGATGCTGAGGTCAGATATGAAATTCTGTATTTTACCTCCTGCCATCAGCTCATTGTTTATTCTTTAAGAGTCTCATGGATATCCTGTAATGTTGGTTTCAAGCTTCTATATTATACTGTACTGACTAGGAGGGCATCAATCACTTGATAATTTAGTCGTGTTTTCTCTCTGAAGGCAACTGATCGAGAGGGAGACCCAATAACATATGCCATTGAGAATGGAGATCCCCAGCGAGTTTTTAATCTTTCAGAAACGTAAGTTAAAAATGATTTCAAAATTTATTTAAAAAAAAAAAGCATTAAACAATGTATTGGTACCAAGGGAACAGACTTCTAATCAGAGACTTTCAGCTGTTTGTAGTTTTATTTTACTTTTTGTTCCCCGTGAATGTTAATGAGGTCTGGGGGTGGGGGATAATTCTGAATTCAGAAATATTACCCAGGAGACTATTTATTTTAAACATTTTTACTAGGTAAAATCCACTGAGGTGGAAACATTTTATTTGTAGGCTGGGATTAATTAGATCCCTTTAAAGTTGTCAGTTACTCATAATAACAAGGGCATTTCTACAAAGAGTAACGTGGCGCTAAATTGTTCATTCAAAGAGAATTGTGTAAGACAAAGCATAAATTCCAAGTTAAAGTACCACCAAAATCCATCCTTCAGTTTTTGAGTAAAGTACATATAGTCTTAAACAGCTCACACAAAATATTGAGTGTCCCTGCCATGCCTCCTGGGGTCTTATCAGTGTGGCTGTACCCAGCTCTCTGAGCACAGCAGAGACATGTTAGTCATCACCAGGAGAAAGTCAGGAGGAACACTGAACCCTTGAGAGATCACTGGCTTCCTTCTGCAAGATCACAGTAGGCTTGCTTCTGTCCCACATGGCTGGTCATTAAAGAGTCATGTTCGCTACCTCTCTGGTTCTTTCTGTGCGGCCCTGAGTTGCTTTACTCCCTAAAAGTATGGAAGCCTAAAGTTGGCCCATGGTTATAAAGTGAACATTTTGACAAATGACCCAGGCATTGCTTCAGTCTCACAAACATGTGGTACATAAGGCCAACTCAAGGGAGCCATGTGTGGTCACTGGTCTTGGGAAAAGCACCTACAATGTCAAGTCGACTAGGATGTTCCAACTGTGAGTTAGTACACAGTTAGAAACAGTATTGCTCAGACTTTTAGATTTCACACATGAGTAAACTTCCATTTAAAAAATGGAAAGACTTAACTATTTTGAATTTTATCCAATAGGTATGTACAGATCTCAAGTAGCTAAAGTTTACAATCATCCTGAAATGAATAAAACTTTTTCAAGGGACATTTTTCACTGTAATCAAGACTGTGTGGTACTTGTATTAAAATACAGGTACAGATCACTAGAATAAAGGTAAGGGTCTAGAATTAACCCCTAACATTTATGGCCAATCGGTTCCCTCCACCCAAAAAAAAAGTCCAAAACAATCCCATCAGGAAAGAATAATCTTTTCAATAAATCAAGTTTGGGGCAACATACAAAAGAATGAAGTTTTATCTTTATCTTCATGCCATTTGCAAAGATTAACTCAACTGGATTATAGACCTGAATATTAGAGATAAAAAAATTTGTATAACTGTTAGAAGAAAATACAGTAAATCTGTAGGCAATGTTTTTTTTAGATATGACACTAACATACAAGTGATTAAATGTCAAGATGAATAAGTTGGACTTCAACAAAATTTGGAAAATACATAATTTAGAGGACACTATCAAGAAAGTGAAGACCACACTCAGCCTGAGAGAAAATATTTTCTTTAAATCTTTATTCATTTTTGAGAGAGAGAGAGAGAGAGAGAGAAAGCAGGGGAGGTCAGAGAGAGGGGGGACAGAGGATCCAAAGAAGGCTCTGAGCTGTCAGCACAGAGCCTGATGTGGGGCTTGAACCCATGAACCATGAAATCGACCTGAGCGGAAGTCAGATGCTTAACTCACTGAGCCACCCACATTCCCCTTAAATAAAGCAGATAATAAAGGACATACGTATAGAGAGAGTATATAAAGAACCATTACAACTCAAAAGTAAACAAAGAAATAACCCAAATAAAAATGGACAGGAATTTGAATAGACATTTCTCCAAAGAAGCTACATGAATGGCCAGTAAGCACATGGAAATTCAGTCACGATCAATTATCATTAGGGGAATGCAGGTGAAAATCACAAGGCACTGCTTCTCACCTCCTTTGAGTGTCTATACTGACAAAGAAAGGAGGTGGCTGAGGACTTGGAGATTTGAGTCCTCATATATTCCTGGAGGGGTAGTAAAATAAGTGTGTACTTTGGAAAACAATGTGTCGTCTTCTTTTTAAAAAATTTTTTTTTTATGTTTATTGATTTTTGAGACAGAGAGAGACAGAGCATGAACAGGGGAGGGGCAGAGAGAGGGAGACACAGAATCCGAAACAGGCTCCAGGCCCCAAGCCGTCAGCACAGGGCCTGACGCGGGGCTTGAACTCACGGACCTTGAGATCATGACCCGAGCCGAAGTCAGACGCTCAACCGACTGAGCCACCCAGGTGCCCCACAATGTGTCGTCTTCTAATGTTACACACAGAGTCACCATATAACCCAGTAATTCTACCCGTATCTGCTCAAGAAATGAAAACATACATCCACATAAAAAGTTGCACAAATATATGCACAACAGAATTATTTACAAGAGCAGAATGTGGAAGCAACTCAAATGTCCATGTACGGATGAATGGATGAACAAAATGTACATCCATACACCGGAATCCTTTGTCAATAAAGGAGAACATAGTGCTGACACCCACTACAACATGGATGAGCCTTGAAAACATTATACTGAGTGGAAAAAGTTGTTCACAAAGGACCACACATAGTATAATTCCACTTTTACGAAATGTCCAGAATAGGCCAATCTCTAGGGACAAAAACAGGACACTAGTGGTTGCCTAGGGCTGGGGGTGGGAGAGAATAGGGAGTCACTGACAGTGGACCATGCTAACAGTGAAGAACGCATTCTAAAGTTGATTGTCCTGATGGTCAGACGGCTCTGCAAATAACTAAAATTCATGGAATTGTACCATGAAATGGTACGAATTTGATCACATGTGAATTACATATGAATAAAACAAAAATTCATGGAATTGTACCCTGTGAATGGGTGAATTTGATTACCTGTGAATTACACGTTCCTAATGCTGTTTTTTTTTTTTTTAACGTTTATTTATTTTTGAGACAGAGAGAGACAGAGCATGAACGGGGGAGGGGCAGAGAGAGAGAGGGAGACACAGAATCGGAAGCAGGCTCCAGGCTCTGAGCCATCAGCCCAGAGCCCGACGCGGGGCTCGAACTCACGGACCGCGAGATCGTGACCTGAGCTGAAGTTGGACGCTTAACCGACTGAGCCACCCAGGCGCCCCTTTAATGCTGTTTTTAAAAAAGACAAGAATGAACCTTTCACCTGCCCTCATGAGCAGGAAGCCCAGGCCTTACTGTCTGTTAAGGATTTCCATGCCTGTGTTTACCTGCTTCTCCCTTGAGGCTGAAGGATTTCCAGCTGCTAGCTGTGACATCTGATGAGCCACCAACTTTACCAAAGCAATTCTCCACCCAAGCTGCTCCCATAGCAAGGGTTTCTCTGCTTCTTCTCTCATCTCAGCTTTTGTGTGACCTAACTAGGTCACAGAGGTTCTTCAAGGTGTGAAAGATGTCAGGGCAGCCTCCTCCTTGTCTAAATTGACCACAGTTCTTGATACTTGGCCCCCACCTCAACTCAGACAGCCATCTTCTTAAATGCAAGATGCTTCTGGGACAGCCTGTGTCCAGAACATCCCTGTGATGACGGCACGGTCTCCTTTGATGATCATTCTTGATTCAGAGTCCACGACGCTGGGTTTGTTGCTTTCTACCTAGGGTCATTTTATTTCAGCCACCTCAGAGCTGTTGCTGTCATTATATTTGCAGGCTGCCCTCGACCATTACCAATATATTTCAATATTCAATGAATATATTAATTGAATATATTCGTTACCAATATATTCCCCATTTGAAATGTGGGAAAATTGAAATTTTAATCCCTTCCCTCTCTGAAATTTCTGGGCTAATTGTGAAAATGAGTGCCACTGGTTCTGTGTAAGTTTTAAGGATTCAAATACTTCAGGTACTCTTTTAGCAAGTAATAGAAAATAGGGGCACCTGGGTAGCTCAGTCGGTTAAGCATCTGACTCTTGGTTTCAGCTCAGCTCATAATCTCACAGCTCTTGAGTTCGAGCCCCGCTACTGGTGCAGAACCTGCTTGAGATTCTTTCTCCTTCTCTCCCTCTCTCTCTCCTCCTCCCCTCCCTCTTTCTCTCAAAATAAGTAAAATAAACCTAAAAAAAAACTAATAGGAAAGAAATAATGGTCTACCTTAGGAGACACTATAAGTTATACAGTTAATGTTTCCAGTTACATTTTCCTTCTTCAAACAAAAAAAAAAGTATATATTCATGTTTACTTTAAATATTATATTATTTTGTGCTATGATACAAATTTTAGCAATAATCATTATTACAATCCCATTAACTTACTTTTTTCTATTGAAATAAAAATATGCCAAAGGTTTTTGTAAATCTTTAAAAACATCAGTAGTGATAAATAATCACTTCAATGCTAATATAGATCTACAGAATGTTGCACTGTTATATACATATTAATGTATTGGATTAGTCATTTAGCCATGAAAGGAACACACTCTTTAAAGGAAATAACTTGTTCTTCAAAATCACAGCCATCTTTCATGAAAATCATTCCATGCCATGCATTAAATGACCAGATCTGTGTGGTTCTGTAACGTACTGAATTATTTTAACAACTTCTCATGGTGTCTTGTCACTAGTTGCACATGATACAGCAAATATTTATTCACCAAACATTGACAGAGAAGTAAACATTTAAACAAAATATATTTAAAAACTTCCTTTATAGTACGATGGCCAAATATCTAAGTTACTATTGCAGGACGGTGAGGAATTCCTATAGACAGAATTGTAAAGAGCATATGAGTTTAATGCAAAAGTTAAAAAGCTAAACAGAAGACCCTCAAAGAGTTATATCTGCCCGTGGTTAGAATTTTATTTGAAAATTCTTTTACCTTCACTGCCATTGTGCTCATTTTCTACATGACTACATTCATTTTGATACCAAGTTTAAGGCTTGATTATACTTTTCACATCAGTGTGAACTTTATGATTTCCCTGAAGATTAAATAACATATAACAAAGTGATATGCATTTGCTTTTCTGTCAACCCTACTTTCAAAATACGTATTCAGACGAACTGCTTCTCACGCCTTTCACCCCCCCTTTGCCCCTGCCACAGTCTGCTTCCCTCAACCGCAGCCCACACCTGCCTCCTCCTGTCAGTCTGCCTTTGTTAACCACTAATCACTATTTAACACGAACACCATGTCCAACGTGCAGCAACCACACACTTGCGGGTACACTCTATCCTCTCTCCGTGTTATTTCAGGTACACTCTGTCCTCTCTGCATGTCATTTCAGGTACACTCTGTCCTCTCTCGATGTCATTATTTCAGGTACACTCTGTCCTCTCTAGATGTCATCGTGAAGCCTGAAACATGATGCCCGCAGGCAACATGATAAATCTCTGAATGACACAGATACTTGTGAGTGTAAACAATATTAAATCACAGCCAGTAGAATGTACTGAAAACGCTTAAAGGAAGCGTACAGTAGGAGCATGGAATCTGTGAGATCATTTTTCTCAGCCCATGACGCGGCTACTCTACAGTGTTTCCTCATCAACAGGGCAGTTGGAGAAATGGTAACTTGGAGATGCAGGTTCTCAATGCAGACTGGTTTGTTTGGAAGAAGATACCCTCCACGACATTTTATTTGCATTGTGTAAACAAGTTTGGAACTCCATCATTATGGTTAGGCAAACCAACTCATGTCTTACAGAGCTTGATTTTGTCCAGCACGACTCATTTCAGAAACATAGCCTTCACGTTTGCTGAGGGGATTCTGTGCGATATAATTAATACAGTTGAAGTGAAATTCACATGGCATAATACGAACCATGTCAAAGTGAACGATTCAGAGGCATTTAGCAGACTTACCACATTGCACAACTACCCCTTGTATCTTGTTCTGGAATATCTTTATTACTCCAAAATAAGTACGTGGCTGCCGACCCCCCTTGTATCTTGTTCTGGAATATCTTTATTATTCCAAAAGGAGACCCGACCCATTATGTAAGCGGCTGCCCCCTATCCGTCCCTCCGTTTACCCCTGGCAACCAGCAATTTATGTTCTGTCTCTACGGATTTATCTATTGTCCATATTTCCTATAAATGGAATAATACATGTGAATGTTGTGTCTGGCTTTTTTCGCTTAGCCTAAGGTTTTGCAGTTCAGCCACGTTGAAGCATGGGTCAGGACTTCATTCCTTTCTATACCTGTGTAGTATCTCATGGAGTGCGTGTGCCCTCTTTTCATCCATTCATAATTGGATGGCCATTTGGACAGTTTTTCTAGGTCTTGGCTGTTGTGAATACTGTCACTATGAGCACATATGTACATGTATTTAAGAATCTGTTTTCAGTTCTCCTGAGTATATTCCTGGAATTGCAATTGCAGGGTCATACTGTCATTTTATGTTTACTTTTTGAGGAACTGCCAGACTGTTTCCCACAGTGACTGGACCATTTTACATTCCCACCAGCAATGTGCTAGCATTCCGACTGATTCCTTTCTATCTTTCTCAACATGTTATTTTCCCATTTGTTTTGTTAATGGTATGCATCCTAGTGAGTGTGAAATGGGAGTTCATTGCAGTTTTGGTTTAGTTCCCTGCTGATTCATGATGTTGAGTATCCTTCCATGTGCTTTTTGCTCACTTGTGTATCTTTGTTGGAGAAATGTCTGTTCAAGTCCTTTGCCTAATTTTTTTTAATGTTTATTTATTTTTGAGACGGAGACAGAGTGTGAGTGGGGGAGGGGCACAGAGAGAGGGAGGCACAGAATCCGAAGCAGCTTCCAGGCTCCGAGCTGTCGACGGAGTCACCCAGGCGCCCCTCTTTGCCTAATTTTTAATTGAGTTGTTTGTATTTTTGTTGTTGAGTTTTAAGAATCCTTTATCCGTTTGCTGAGCCAGACTCTTATCAGATATAGGATTTGCAAATCTTTTCTCCCATTTTGTATATTTCTTCCACTCTATTGGTGATGTCCTTTGATGCCAAAAATTCTTAATTTTGGTGAAGTCCAATATACCTATTTTTTTTTTCTGTTGCTGCTCAGGCTTTTAGTGTCATATTTAAGAATCTATTGTCAAATCCAAGATCATGAAGATTTATCTCCAAGTTTTTGTCTAAGAGTTTCATGGTTTCAGTACTTATATTAGATTTTTCATTCGTTTTGAGTTAACTTCCATCTATGGTGTAATAAGACAGTCCAAGGTCATTCTTTCACGTGTCGATCTCCACTTGCCCTGGCACCATTTGTTTAAGAGACGAATCTTTCCCTGTTGAATAATCTTCATGCTTGTTGAAAACCAACTGGCTGCAGATGCATGGGTTTATCTCTGGACTCTCAGTGCTACCCCACTCCCCAGTATATGTGGGTGCTTCTCAATGTCCTGGTTTCCCAAGAAACTCTCTGCCCACCTTTTCTTCCAGGCCTCCAGCACTCTATTGTACACCTCAGCTGTAATCTTTTGCCTCAGGTGACTGCAGGGTGCTCCCCGCCTTACAGTGTTTTCTAGAAAAACCCACTGCTTTTCTGCCTCTAGTAAGTTCTGGGTTAGACGAAATAAAGGCAAGAACCATGCATCATTCCTTCAGGCATCCCCCAGACCTACAAACACAATTCTTGGTGGATAAGGGTAGCACTGGGGATGCTGGCTTCCATCTTCAAGACCACTGATGTCACCCCTGTGTGATACATTTTCAGTCATGCAAAATTTATGTAGCACTATTATTGTTTTAACATAAACGGTTCTTACATACTTTTAATATATGAACGTACAAGATTTACTGCATTCCTAGATGCAGCCCAGTGTATTTGAACTATAGTTCCAGCCAGCTGGTAGGAACACTCGCCCTTGCCAATTGTTTCAGGAATTTCAGGAAAGCATGCTTATGTGTATCCATCAGCTAGTCCTTCAGCTATAAATACCAAAAGATACTACTTATCCTTTCTCTCCTTCTCTGTCTCCCAAATATCCTGCCCAACTGCCTACTGCACTGGGCACAAGGCACACATTGTATTGAGCAAGGAGCTATCTTTGTAACAATTACCAGACCATTAAAAATTAGCTGTTTAATTATAATATGGCTGTAAATGGGAATACTATATAAATTTCTAGAGATTTTCTAATTTAATGTACAAGGAAGAACATAGATATTAGAACCTGAAACCAAGGGGAAAAACAGAAAGCAATAACTCAGTTTTCTTTTTTCTTTCATTGTCCTATGGCTAGGGCTTTCAGATTTTCTGTTTAAGTTGCTTGTGAGTAAGTCTCAGAAGCAATAATGTCTTACTTTTGTCTTGAAGTCATTTTAGAATGAGATTATCTAAACCATCTGAGGTGTGGGAAGTTAATCCAAAAGCCATTGTTATGAACAACTCTGGGTTGTCAGTTCTTTTGACAAAACATTTAAAAATGTACCACTAATGGGGCGCCTGGGTGGCTCAGTCTTTTAAGCGGCCGACTTCGGCTCAGGTCACGATCTCGCGGTCCGTGAGTTCAAGCCCCGCGTCGGGCTCTGTGCTGACAGCTCAGAGCCTGGAGCCTGTTTCAGATTCTGTGTCTCCCTCTCTCTCTGCCCCTCCCCTGTTCATGCTCTGTCTCTCTCTGTCTCAAAAATAAATAAACGTTAAAAAAATTTTTTTTTAAATAAAAATGTACCACTAGTAAACTTTGTTTTCTGTAGTTATACCATATGCTAGAACTTTTTAAAGTCCATTCTATCAACAACAATAATATAAAGCAAATAGAGTAACCGTGACTCTGACTTTGATTCATTGGTGTTAACTCTTTTTACCCAACTACCATGTATGATGTGAATTGCTTAAATTCCGCTGTAACAATAAAAGCACTTGTGTCAAAATGTGAAAGCCTTCTATCAGTCAGAAACAAATTATGTTTTTATGCTTGAATAAATATTTTAATGCTTTATTATATTAATATAACCTCTCCTCCACAATAGATACTCGGTAGGCCTTTATTAAAATGTCACATATCAGATGTCAGATTGTAAAATCTGAGATAAAAATTTGGGGATTTGTTTTGGAGAGGACTAGAAGTAACCAAACTGTTATAAGACAAATTACATTGGAGAAGAAAGTATTAACTATTTGGACACATTGATTTTAAACAGTGAAAGGGTAAGAAGTAGTATTAAAATATTTTAATTATGAGAATTTGTCCAAAGGCTGTTCATCTCCCATTATATATAATAAATAAAATAAAGAAATATCTAAATTTCAAAAGAATAACAAAATGATACAGTTGTTAGTATATCCAACAACTTCTGTTTTTTTATAAATTATAAAATGGGAGAGTGAATGCTCATAAAATTATGTTTCCTTAAAAAGAATATAAAATATTGCGGTCTGAATCCTCTTTGGAAAATAGTGTAATGTATCTAAATCTGATTACTATGGAGAATAAAAATAAATATTACAAAAATAATCCTAATACCCATGAAAGTTTTAACATTTTACTGTATATTTTCTAATTTTCTACAATGAGCCTCCATTGTTTTGAAACTGGGAAAGAAAAAAAAATAAATGTTAATCACTAGGGTTTGTCAAAGATAGAATTTGGATATTTGCATTTCCAGTATGGGCACATACATGAGGATGAACAAGAATGATGCTATGTATTAGTTCTAACAAACTATTCCTTGATTCAAAGGGTTATGAAACTACTAACGAGTAATGCAGCCTTTTACCTTTGAAATAATCATAAACAAGATAGATATCTTTCTTCCCAAAATGAATTAAGAGTAGTTTTATTTTTCTCTTGGAGGCTGGAGAATCAGCTCAGTTATCTCATTCAGTTTGGGAGTTTTTCATTGTCACTAACAAGCTCATCAGCCTTAAAGGGTTTTTTTTAATCATCAACATGAATCCTAGAATCAGGCATCTTAAATATTGAGGCTACATTTGCTGAAGGGGCAAAACCTGTCAAGAGTAGTTCCCATGGGAGGAAGACTCCCTGTGACATAAGATCTTTGTGTGTCTTATCTGTTTGTTTGTTTTCTCTGTCACTAGTACTGGGATTCTAACCTTAGGGAAAGCCCTGGACAGGGAGAGCACGGATCGCTACATTCTGATCGTCACTGCTTCCGATGGCAGGCCGGACGGGGTGAGTACTTGGCCTGGGGACCGATGGGTTGTAAGCACAGTGCAGGAGAAACCGAGAGACTTGTAGTCTGATACTCCGAAACAATGTGTCACCATCCTGAGTCCGGGAATAATCTCTTTCACGAGGAGCAGCTCCTTAAATTACTTGGGGAAGTGGCTTTGTCTCCAATGCACTCTTTTTTTTTTTTTTTTTTTTTTTTTTTAATTTTTTTTTTTTCAACGTTTTTTATTTATTTTTTTTGGGACAGAGAGAGACAGAGCATGAACGGGGGAGGGGCAGAGAGAGAGGGAGACACAGAATCGGAAACAGGCTCCAGGCTCCGAGCCATCAGACCAGAGCCTGACGCGGGGCTCGAACTCACGGACCGCGAGATCGTGACCTGGCTGAAGTCGGACGCTTAACCGACTGCGCCACCCAGGCGCCCCTCCAATGCACTCTTTTAATAGATGAACCTATACTCTGAATCTCTTAGGAACAGAATAGATATTTGTGATTGACATTCTTACCCAACTCGTGGGGAAATTGAAGTCTAACAGCCTAGAATGCAGTCCATGGACAGCATCACCTGCCCTGCGCCCCAAAATGTGTCCTGGCTGTTTTACCCTATCGCAACCTGTTCCCTTTAATGTCAGTTTTTGGTGGGGGTGGCGGGCTGCAGATAAATGTCTTGAAGCACTTAGGAAACCAAGTTGACTGATTCCACAGGTCATTTGTAAGCAGCACTCAGGGTCCTGACTAACCCTTGGTGATGGAAGTGCTTTACATGGCCCATAATTCCAGACAGGATAAATTTTGTTTAGTCCTTCTGGAGTGTTTTAAAATCATTTGACTGTATTCTTTAAACCACCTTGCTTACAACCAAAACTGTTCTAATTTTTAAACACTGTAACATTTCAATTGTTGGTAACAGGTCATTAGACTTTTTTCAACATTTCTATGACACGGAGTAGTTTTCTGTTTAGTGAGATGCTTACAGGCAACTCAGCACGTTATAGGCCAATTCAGTACCGTTCTCTGGAAATAATTTCAGATTCAGGTTGGGAGCATAGGTGAGGCTCACCCAATTACAATAGCAGCATAGCTCCACCTGACTTGAAATTAATTGATTGATCTGTATGGTAGGTTGATTGGGGGCGTATGATGCTCTCCTCACACTTATTTGAAGAGGATTGCTCAGAAAATTAATCAATGCATCTGCCAATAATAAGCCATTTGCCATTTCTCAAACATTAGGTAGAACAGTTATGTGTAGAAAATAAAATAGAGTAAAACCTTGGTTTGCGTGCATAATTCGTTCTGAAAACATGCTTGTAATCCAAAGCACTCGTCTATCAAAGCAAATTTCAAGAACCATTGGCTCAATTGTGATTATGTGACATTCAGCATCACGTACCACTCAAGTATTACAAGATGTCGCTCATTTATCAAGTTACAATTTGTTAGAAATGTTTGCCCATCTTGGGGAACGCCCGCAGAACAAGTTATTCACATTCCAAGGTTTTGCTGTATACAGGACAGTCTGAGTAAATAGTGTGGCCAGGACAAAGTACTTAGCTGTGTGAAGAAAAATAAAACTGAGATTAAGTTTTAATCCTTGATTAAGGATTAATCAAGGTGTCCTTGATTAAGAGTGTGCCTGGGTTAGAGCTACATGAAGAAGGCAGTGGGAGTCTCAAGAAGAAAACAAGTGAAGGCTTTGCTGTATGGTGGAAGACTAATTGCTAACTTGGCCAGGAAATAATGGAGGGAGGATCCTGAAGAATTACTCAGCATGGAGGAAGGGGTGTCATTAGATTGAAGTAAAATAAACAAGGAGCACTCAGGTCAGCTATTAGAATAGAAAAAAAGAAAACACAGCTTTGGGATGCATCACGTTACAAATCAGATGTTAAAGGCAGTGATATTAGCTAGGAACCTTTTAAAAATCATTCCTTAGACAAGAGAACAGATAGAAAATAAGTAGTATATTAAGATATCTGGTATAGTGTCAATCCACTGATTATGGGTTTGTCCACATCAAAAACAGAGTATCAATTATGGGTTAAATATAGTGGTTTAATTTCTTCTAGAGCATTTTTCTTTCTTTTTTTTAAAATTTTTTTCAATGTTTATTTATTTTTGAAGGAAAGGGAGAGAGAGCATGAGCGGGCGAGGGGCAGAGAGAGAGAGAGACACAGAATTAGAAGCAGGTTCCAGGCTCTGAGCTGTCAGCACAGCTGACACAAACCACGAGATCATGTTCTGAGCTGAAGTCGGAAGCTCAACCGACTGGAGCCACCCAGGCATCCGGAGAGCATTTTTTTTTTTTTTTCTGGTTACTTGTGTATTTCAGACCCCTTGGACAGGTCATTTAGCATTTCCAGCTCCCCCACATTTTCATTCTTATCATCAATAAGGTCTCATTCAGCTTTAAAATTATGATCCTTTTAAGTGAAGGTGTTTTATTTTCAAAAGTTTGTATTGAGAGTACCAGTAGAGAAAGGAATTAAAAAAAAAAAAAGCTTCTTTAGTTAATTCCATTATTTATATAATGTTAGGGATGGACTTACAAGTGGGTACATATAGTGGGTTCCTGAAGAAGAAAGTGATTACATAATCACAACTGTCTCACACTTTGATAGCATTCTTCTTATCTGTACATTTAAACTTACTCCTTTGTAGAGTTATGGTAAAACTAACCATTCAACCTTAATGGTTATGGTTTTCAAGAAAGATATTTAATGGGCAGTGACCCCGGGTGGATGGACTCTTCTTAAATCAAAATGATTACCAGCAATTTGTGTGAAACAGATTGCGAAGATATAATTTGATTTCATCATAAAAAAACCACCTCCCTGCCACCTTCAAAATGTGGTTAGGGGAGAAGAGAGCTAATATTCTAGTGGTCATTGCTGATGTGTTGTAGACACAGTTGAGGAAACTTTATTTGATGTTCTTGTATTTTTTTTCTCCTTTTCTAAATGTAACTTTGTCAAGAGTAGTTAAAAAAAAATCTATACGTGTAAGTTACATATCTCATTATTATAAATAGACTTCTTTAGCTATATGACTACAGATAAGCTCATACTTTCTGGATTTTAGTAGTTATCTACAGTTACTTGGAATTACTTACAAATCTGTGAAGTTGAAAATTCCTTAATGAAGCTTCTACCATATTTTATTCCAATATTTTCACATTTTAGGTGAAATAGACTTTGAAAATTTTATATATAGTACACATTTTTAAGCAGTTGTGTTTTACCTAATTTATAATAATAACATATAGGATAGCTCCCAAATGCATTTTTTGGAAGGAATATACACTCAATTTCTTTTCAGAAGCTTCTTTTTCACATTTATTTATTTATTTCACATTTATTTTACTTATAAACTAAATTTCACATTTCACATTTATTTATTTCACATTTATTTTACTTATAAAGTAAACTAAATCCAAACAATCTGAGCTAAAAATACATTTTTTGGGAAAATTTTATTGGAAAATATGGGCAACTTTATTATGCTTATGGATACAATTTGATCAACAGAGAGGGAGAATTTTTCCTCGACTCTTTTATGGTCCCTGGCTGGGTCTGAAAATTAAACTGACAAAGTCAGACTAACAGGAAAAAGCGCATTTATTTAAGTTTTACATGACATGGCAACCCCCATAAGGAAACGAAGACCCAAAGAATTAGTGAAATCTACTTGCTATAATAGTGGGTTAAAGGATCAGAGGCAGGTGCAGAAAAGCAACTAAACTACGTGGAGAGGCTGAAGGGAGCTATGAATTATTTTAACAAGGTCAGCCTACATAGAATTCTCTCCATCTCAATTTCTTGCTCTTGTTGGGCATAAAAATGTTACCTTCCTTCTCAAACAGGGAATACATCTTTCACGTAGCAATTTAATATCCTGCTTTTAAGAAAAAGAAAGAAGGACTGAGCGTTTTTCCTGTATTTGTTGTTCTTCAAGTACCTTTATCTCAAAAGTCAATACACCGGAGTGGCATATTTTGGGGTGATGTCCTCTGAACTCCTTCAACGGTCAGTGGTAGCAATAGCCTGTAGGAATAGGCTTGTAAGTACGGGGAAGCCCAAACAGCAGGGGCTTAAACAAATCAGGGTTTGTCTCAAATATAAAGAAGCGTTGAGGTGGGCAGGAAATGGTTGGCGCGGGGGCTCCACAGTGGCATCAGGGTGCCCTCTGCCTCATTTCTGCTCTGCACTTAATAGTGTTTGCTTGCATCTTCATTCCTGGTACCTAATGGTCTTATGGTGGCTGATGGAACTCCGGGCACCTACTCTCCATTGCAAGGAGCAGAGGGTAAAGATGCCCTCTTTTCTCATGGAGCTGGAGCTTTTCCAGGGACCACACCTAGCATACTGCTTCTTATCTTATTATCCATACTGGGCTGAAAGACAGCTAGCTAGGGAGTAGGGCTTGTGGATTACAGATGTCCTTAAACCAAAAACACGGCAAAATACATACATATGCAAATCACAGTGAAAGATGTAAACATGCAAATTGTGGGCAGGATTTCCTCTTTTGTTGTTGTTTCTTTAAAACAAATGTATCAGTTGTCCATTTCCAATAGGCTGATTCTTATTCAAAACCCAAAGTTGTTCTGTGGGTGTGGATATTTCTGACCAGATCCCATGAGTTCAGCAATCTTGTTTGCTATATCTGTAGAATGTTCTAGAATGCCTAGCTTGACTTACTCAGTTATGGCTTTTACAGTGAATGTCGGTGATGTTTTACAATTTCAGATTGGCAATAGGCTTAGCATCTATGCTTGGGCCTTGAACTAGTATTATTCCCTGAAAGTCTTTTAAACATGACGATATAAATTAGCAATTAGAATCTAGAAGGTGAACAATTAACTGTTTAATCAAACTATGGGGGAAAAAAGAAAGGAAAAATATATATGCAAGAAGACTTGTGTGGGAAATTCAAATAACTGAATTTTAATATAGTTGGTTTAATAAAATTGTAGAACGAAATAATTCTGCCTATGTATATGTGTGTCTACAATAAATATATATCCTGATATATCCTGGTGTTATTTGAGAAAACAAAACCGCAGTGGGTTTGTGTGTATAATTTTGTAAAGAGATGTGACCATGTAATTTTAAAAGAGAATGAGCTACTTGTTCATTCTCTTTAAAAAGCGTAGATTCGTATTTCTTGGTTTGGGGGAACAAAATACTGATATTTTAGTGTTTTCTGAAGGAAATATTCCAGAAATTTGATATTTTTTTCATTGTGAGATAATCTATGATATTCTTCTAGTTTCTATTATGTTTCTATTATATGTGATATATTAACATGTATTATTACAATATGTTACATATACTATAAAGTATGTACTCTCCTCATGCAGTGCTCAGATGTGCAACAGAGTTGAAAGCTCCTGTATTTTTTACACCTAATCCAATCTTCATGAGCCCACTCTGCTACCTAGATTGTAATGTGTATCTGGGCTGGGTCAGGTCCCACTTGCTTAAAACAACATCCCAGTGTCTTAGGTTTTAAATACTCTTCTAGGTGAACACTCACCAATGCAGCTGCTGATTGTCTCCTCCTCTCTTCCCGGCCCTCACCCTAAAATTGTACAGGGGCAGGTGTGATTACTAGTTCTTGGTGTGGGGAGGGGGGCACCCAGCTTGAATGCCTCCATCTATGCTGGCGTCTGTTTATATGGTGCGTGTGTGTCTGTTTTGGCCTCTCAACTGCGGGCTTTTTAATTTGATCCAGTTCCCTAATGACCCTTTGGGTGTCTGGTGCATCCATTGCCACATAGAGCTGACATGAATTGACGTGAATTGACATGACCACCGAGGTCCTCCGCCTTCACCCCAGGCCTTGCTCAGGTAGTGATCTCTCAGCATCTGCAATTCCTGAGCACACAAAGAAACCCCGATTCTCTCTCTGGCCACCTGTCCTCGCCACTGCTGCATATTCACCACGAGGTGCTGTTAGATGTGACTGCCGTGGAGATTCTCTGGAGGCTTCCATATTCCACGCGAGTCAGCCATTGTTTCTCCCCAAGTTCTCTTACTTTCTCAGCACCTATCACCACGTTCCCTAAGTGCTGTTCCAGTGCCTCATGGATGTAGACGTGGCCCAGAGTGGTGGAGGACAAGGGGTGGAGAGGAGGACCTTTGCATCCGATCTCCTTGTCCTCTCTGTGTCTCCCCTTCTGCTCCCATAATCCAGATAGGAAGGCACCCCCTTTTCCTGCTTTTCTGGGAGACATTTATACTCTTTCATTCTCAGAAGGGGAAAAAGCCTCCCACGTCAGCCTCACTGCTAGGAAGGTCGCCCTCGGTCATCGGAGACACTCTATAATCTGGGTCAGCCTGATGATCTGAACATCAAGGCTTGCCTCTTGATGTCGTAGCCACAGGATGATTTGTAGCTATGAATAAAAATGTTTTGGATTAATACTGCCTAAAAAGAATGCTCATTGCAGAGTATATAT
The DNA here is from genome assembly GCF_018350195.1 of Panthera tigris. NCBI lineage: Eukaryota > Metazoa > Chordata > Mammalia > Carnivora > Felidae > Panthera > Panthera tigris. The sequence goes on from NC_056670.1 coordinate 3,449,705, forward strand.
CTTCTCCTGTCCTATTGACCGAAAACAAAAATGGTCAGATCCTAGACGCATCCTCATTATTTCCATTTTTACTGAAAGGAATTAAATGTACTAATAAAAGTTATTTTGAACATGCATGTCCATAGAAACTTGTAAAGGGTGCGTGTGTGTATGTGTGTGTGTGTGTGTGTGTGTGTGTCTATGGATACATTTCTACATTGACAAAAAGAAAAAGGCAGCTACATCATTCCATTTTCTAGTTCTCAATTATATAGTATATAATGCACATTCTTCTGTCAGTTTATGAGTATATAGTTTCATTTAGGCCCATGTCAGTAGAAATCATCATAATTATATCTTCTGTAACTGGAGAATGAATATATTTTGAACACCCTAAATATCTTCTAGTTAAACCAAGTTTTCAATAATTTAAGAAATTAGCTTGATAGATTCAATAAAGTCCATAATGTAAAATCGAGGAAGATTACAAAACATTTTTTAAAAAAAGTTCTCATGAATAATAAAAAATGGTTTGTGTAGATGAACATACATATGTTTGTATTTTTTGTTTGTTTGTTTTTGACTTTGACTTTACATCTCACGTGTTTTATACTATTCCAAACCAAATATACCATATCAGTGTCTTTATTTCAGGGCCATACAGTTTCTGAAAATAAATGTGTATCCACATTGTCTCTTACAACAACCTGCTTGCATTGTTGAGAATTTAATATGTGCTGTAAGGATTTATCCATGATGTAAAACAAAATAAAAATCTGTGACACATTATAATTAAAATAAGTAATGACCCCAAAAGTGATAATTTGGTGGAATGTAGTATTTAACTGCAACTATTTCCAGCTGGTGTAGTGAAATTAGAAGTCGGTACAACTTTTGAGAAAATAGGCAGTAAGACAGATCTCCTTAATGCAAAGCAGGTAGCTTTGCACTGATCAAGCTTGTTAGTTTGGTATCTGATCTTTTTTATTTAATTGGAATAATATAAATTGATTTTCAGATTAATTGGGAACATGTGTTAGCTAACATAGTGTTCTTTTTATCTACTTTACCTAAAATGACCTGAGCTGATTTCCTAAGTATTTCATCTTAACCAACTGAAAATCTGTGCTTGGTAAGATACATAAACACCCTGTAGGGCACAGAACCATGTTGAAGTACGATTGCCATCTTTCTGAACCAACCAAAAAATGTACATGATTGTGCTTTACAACTAACGAATCTACTCTTTCAGTAGATATAAATGAACAGAATCAGTAGGTCTAAGGTGTCACCTGGGCATTTTTAATGATTAACCAAGTGATTCTGATGTAAATGGTTTTCAGACTACACTTCAAGAAATACATAAGCTAGGAATTATTCTATGTGCATTTTTACTTAATTCTGTAAAGAGAGACATGGATTCTCCTCATGTCATACACAGTTACTAAGATATGGAGAAATACATCTACACGGTCCGTAAATTTCAGTCCCTTTAGCACAAAATGGCGGACTTGTTTAACTTTCCAGATTACTTGGTGATCCAGCTGTCTTCTGCATTACTCAACTGCAATCCGTAGTCTTTGAGCACCAGAACAGTCTGAAAACATCATACACCACAGTGTCAAGAATGGGGATTTGAAAGAATAGGATGGAAATCCATTTAGAAGATTGACAAGGAAATACAGATAGACTGGTATAAAGAGGGTCAGACAATTTGAAGGAAAGTCAGCAGACTCTAGTGTGGCTGCTCTTAGGTTTTGACTCCACGCTGTCACTTTTAATGTCCTGTTCACCCTCAGGCAAATTGGGAACTACTACTATAAAAACATCCTTTTACTGGTTTTATCTCTTACACAACTTTGAGAGAAATAACATTTGTTAAGCTGTTTTTTGTTACAAAAGCAAGGTAGCCTTGTTGGAGAAAATTTGGAAAATATATAAAAATTAAAAGAAGCAAATTAAATTTTCTGTTTGTCATTGAATCAGATCCTATTTGGCTTTATAGAGACCCACATATATCTACATACAAGTGTGAGCTTGTGCTCGTGCATCTTTTAAATTAAGTAGTTTCATGGAGATACGCACACAGAAGAATGCTCAAACCTCACTTGTGCAGCTTAACGAATTTTCACATAGTGAACACATTTATGTAATCAACACTTAGAGCAAGAAACAGAAATTAATTGGCCCCCAAAAGCCCAGCCTTATGGCTGTGGCATTCCCAGCCCACCTTCTTCACAGACATGACCCTATTCTGACTTCTCTCACAGTGGAGACATTTGCCAATCTTTGAAATGTATACCCTGGGAGTCATATGGTGTGTAGTGCTTTGTGTCTCGTTTCTTACACTTTGCCTTATGTTCATGAAGATCATCTGTGTGGTTACTTGATACAGTGATTTGTTCATTCTCAGTACTGTATATTCTTCTGTACACAGAAAGCAATCTATATAAGCATCTTTATGCGTGGGCATTTAGGTTGTTTCCTCATTTTGACTAGACAACACTCTTCTGGTCATCCTTGGCATGCCTTTAAATAAAAATTTTACTGGACTTTTACATATAAAAACATGTACAAATCATACTGAATGGTTGTATGAATTTTCACAGAATAAACCCACCAAACGTAGCCAGCACACAAATAGAGAAAGAACCCATTATGGATACCCAAGAATTCCCTGCTATGCATGGTAAATTTAATGACTCCTAGATATTGCATGTGAAAAAATAATAAATCTTGGGGTAAAGTCATATTGCTCAAAAGAGGATATACTTTTGCCTCTGTTATAATAGGAGAAAACCACCCTAATTCAATCAGTCTGAAAGTTGGGTTTTAGTCACAGTGAGGCATGGTCTAGACCCCATGAAGAATTATTAAGAGAGTGTAGAACTTCAGTTATCCCAACGGGAAGGAGGGGACATTTCCCAGGTCCTTGCCTCCTTGGTGGCTAAGGAATGCAGTGTTTGACCCCTCGGTCCCTGATGGCTGTCTCCTCAGCCACTCCCTCTGAACCTCATATTTCTGCTCAGCATGTCAGCAACCTTTCACCGCACATCATTTGCAAGTAGGACAAACTGTGTTGGTATCTTTTAAAACAAAATTTGGGTAATTATTTTCTCCTGCTTTTCTTCTACTACTTTTTATTTACATCTTGTCACATAGTGTCGTAGCATAACAGATTTTTCAAGTTTCAGCTGAGAACTCTTTCTTTCTCTGATTCTGGCCCCAGGCTTCTGTGATCTACCCCACACTGTGACAGAGCTGGGGGCAGGGCATTTGTTCTCAGGCTTTGATTAGAGAGAACCATTTCCTGCTTGGCTCACATCTGATGTTCCTTGATTGTGCAAGTCGTTGACCTACATAATAGACTCTGGTTGCAACAGGCCAAGGACGTACATTTTCACCAGGTAGCACATACTACTGGTAGATGTGCCTGCTTACCTTTTTCTTGGGCTGTATGATCCCAAGGTAATCACTTCACTCATGGTATATGATGCTCAGACTCTTGGTTTATATGTGAACCCCGAAAATGATGACTATAGTATTTTCTGATAGCACTTACCTGAAAATACCCACTTGATGCACTGTGCTCTTTTATAATGTACAAGTTTTATTTTCTAAATAGTGAAAAATGTAAGTGATCAAGGCTACGGAAATGTTACATTTCAGAGAAAAGGAGGTACGCGTGTATATAAACAAAAGTTTACCACCCGTAAAATGTGAACAAGATAAAGGCAAAATCACTTCCTAAAAGTAAGCCTCCAGGAAATACTTGACATTTTCAAGAAGATGTTTGCCCTTTAATGTCATCATTTGCTTTTTCCATGTGGGTTTTTGAGGTGCTTGAAAATTGCAAGCTTCCTCCTTTTTTTTCTTCTTTTTCCTTTTTTGGAAAGCTAGGGAGTAGGAATAGTAATGAGATGCTCTTCAGCTAGACAAATGCCAAGATGGCCAATTAGCTGACATCAAAACAAAAATAACTCTTTTCACATGGAATCTTTTTTGTTGTTTCTTTTAAGACCTCAACTGCCACGGTAAATGTGTTAGTGACAGATGTCAATGACAACGCCCCAGTGTTCGATCCCTATCTGCCTCGAAATCTGTCCGTGGTCGAAGAAGAAGCCAATGCGTTTGTGGGTCAAGTAAGGGTAAGTGGCGTGTATATATCAAGTGCATTTTTTAAGTGAATACGTTTCATATATTTTAATTTCAAAAAGACATTCAGCTAATGCAGGGTACAGTGGGCCATTAGAAGTGTTGAAAGTGACCAGTGAGATCACTTGGGTATGAGGCGAAACACCAGTAAAGTGCCTTCATTCTCAATCACAGTGCTGCATACTCTTCCAGATTTTTTTCCCCGTAAATCACATTGTGTCCATTTGGCTTTACCTCGTTAAGCTTGTTGATTTACATTTTAGGACCATCAGGGGTTTTAAATGTTGATTAATTTAAAATATTCTTTTCTTACTTAATATATATTTTTATTTTCTGGAATTATACTAAGATATTTGTAGAGAAATATGTGATAGCTCTACCATTAACTATGAATTTGTAGGTGCATCCCTCAAAATACAGATGTTTGGAGGTAAATTCATCTGGTTGTGTAAACATGCCCTCAGCATTCTCTGGGTACCTGTATTTCACACACAACTTTTGTCCAACGTGTTCTCCTTCTTGACTCATTTATTAGCCAGTTTTTATTAGCCAGTTTCTGTAGTTCCTTTGATGCATAATCCCATTTTTCTTATAGCAGGGGCAGTGTTTCCTCAGCTGGGCCATACTTGGTCTTGAACTTGGTAAAGGGTCTAGAAGCCATAAGCTGAGGGCACATTTTGAGGATGACACCCCTATTGTGAAGCATCTACCTGAGATGAGGCATCTGTGTGGGCCACAGGCAAGGGAAAAACCCTTCTCTCTGAAGGAGTGGGGCATCCCAGTGTGCGAGTCCAGACTTTGGGATCGTACCCTTTCCCTGTTAATGCCGCGAGCCATGAACAGGAGGTTTTCTGGTGCTTTGAAGCAAGCCTTCTCTACCAGACAGCTGCACTTCCAGTCAGACATAGGGTCTGGCATCCAGTCCAGTTTCCTCTCTGGCTGCAGAAGAGGAGGGCTTCTTTAAACAATGTCACAAAGACCCTCTGCCTTCCACACCAAGCCCTGGGGGGTTTCGCTAAACAGTTGGAGCTCATCAGTGTTTTCCCTTAGAGCTTTGATGATAACTTACAACAACTTCACAGCCATTATCGTCATCATTGTCAGACTCTCTCTCAAATCCTGCGGAGGTCACATAAGGCATACGTTCCCTTGTGCTTTTATGCCACCCCAGCTCGCCGCAGGGGAGAGGTTTGTAATTGTGCCGTGACAGTGCGCCCGGGAGTCTTGATGTCATGTAGCCAGCAAGCCATCAACTCCAGAACCCTGAATAATAATACCTCTGGCGTCAAAACTCTCACCGTGAACTCGGCCAGAAAAGACCTGTAGACAAAAGATCGAGGAGTTCAAGTGACACTAACAGGAAAGTGAGGAAGTGATGCAGGGAAAAGACAGGTACCAGTGCAGGGCTGGCTACTGCACAGGTCCTCGTGAGGAAAACTGGAGCTCAATCCCAACAACAAATCTAGGAAATCATATGGCCCGGAGTTATCAATCCTGAGAAGCGAGGGAACTGGCAAATTCATGCACGAGACCCTGACAGTTCTCGGTCACTGATGCTTTGGAGGGCATTTTCAGTACTTCTTGCCTCCAGTGCAAACAAGCGGCCAGCTCTCTGCAGCTCAGATACAGGAGTATTCAGTCAAACTGCACACACCAGCAGGTAGAAGTTGGCCAAAGAGTATGCCTGCTCTGAGGGCCACGGGTGGGGCACTAGAAGTTTCTATAACACCAAGCAGACAAGATGATAAAATCTGAGCGGCATGTGCAGAAAACACAGAAAAGGAGGCAGTGCTGGCATTTACTCATGAAGGATGAGTATTGACGAGAAGAAAATTGGGAGGGGTTGGAAGCTGTCTGGCAGGTAATTGCATGAATAAAAGCACAGACACAGAGCACTGACATGTCACATTACAGGAAATTAGATGTGCCACATCGTAAAGATTTCTCTGTGCGTGTTGGAGAAGGTGGTGGGGGGACCCCTGCAGGGCGTGACGGATGGCGTCATTAGATTTTTATAAAGCTTACTCCTGGGTCGATTGTAATGGGAGATTCTAAATTCAGAAAGCTGTATTTAGTCACATCTACCAATTATTCAGAAAGAATAAACAGGTACTGAAATCACTTAGGAAAATTATCTTTTCCATTTCTCATACTTTACTTAACATTGGAGAGTAAAGCCCATATGGAATATATAATTAATCATAAGTAAGTAGGCATTAATATAATGATTAATTTTTCATTATTTTTATTTTTCCTTCCTCTTTATTTTCATCACTTTCCCTAGTGATTCTTCATCTTTGAAGGGATTATAGCATTAAGTTTGTTTCTTGTCTCCTACTTCTAAAATTCAACAAGGAATGGTCTTTGTAATGTATTTTGGCATTAAAAATTGAAGTAAAAATCCTGGCACTCATAATTTGATAAAGCAGTAATTGTCATGGACTTTAGGCAATAACGTCTTTTCACAAAAACCTAAAATGGCTGAAACTAAAAAGGAACATGAAAATGTGCAAAGCAGGTGCATCTACTGATTCCTCCCAGTCCCACAGAAGTTGTAACATCCATAGGATGGGATTTTCATGCATCCTAACAGTCTCCTGTTGCTACCTAATGAGAATTTTATGATACATTAATTGCACTAAATGACTCCTGCCCTGCTTATAGAATTTAATTCTAGTTGTCACCAGAACTCTATGAAGACACACTTAAAACCAAAATACATATGATTATTTATTGTACTGAATTTGAGTTACCGACTCCAGAGTTTTTGTTCTAATGATGTGGTGGTGTGTTAATCCACTGTTTGCATTCCAGTGCTAAAGGCACTTTTTATTTACTTTTTAATGTACTAAGGCAGTGTCGTAGTAACTAAACTTTATTAAATAGGGAATACTTCTGAAGCAATATTTTTGGATCGTGCAACGCAAAGTTTCATCAGCATGTTAAAAAATAAACTCCCAACCTGTAACGTTTTAACGGAGAGCTCACTATATGCCAGCACCATATACCGTACTTAACTTTGAAAACTATTTCCATATTCCCAGGGCACTTGTAGCAGTGGCATTGTTGGGGAGAAGAGAATGTGTGCAGAGTGAAACCTAGGAAACACAGTGAGAACACACTCTGTGTCTATGTCAAGTGTCAAAGTGTCATCCTGGTGATTTACTGAAGGACGAGGAACGCCACAAAGGAATAAGTAGCTGTGTCAGTGTCCGTGGGAAAATGTATTCATCTGCAGTATCTGGACAAATTAGTGAGATTCTAGGTTGGAACAAACAAGGCAAAGAAAGATACCAGGTGGAGATGACCCAGGACAGAGCTGGCCTGAAGAGGCAATTTGAGAACAAGTCAACAGTCTGACAATAATGGAAGATTTGTTGAGAGGAGTTCTGGAAAAGTGATTAGGAACATGTTGAGTTCTGATGGGGAAGACCAGGGGGGCTGCTAGAGAGACTCGGTGTGTCGGCGTAAAGTCTTGTTTAGTGTTTAGTGCCCTGCACGGCATGTCACGGGGGGAGCATGTAGGGGGATCTGCGTGCATATTCTGATGGTGGACCACAAGCGTGCCAACAGGGCATCCCTGGTGAGGTGTTGGGTGTAAGAGGCCTCACACCAGCCACGGACAAAATCCCTGCCCATTCCAGATCCCAGGGTATGCAGAGAAGCAGCAGAAGACACATGCTTGTATGTGAGAGAGACACAGAGAGAGATTGTATATTAGAGAGGATCTCATAGATAATATATATATATATATACATATATATATATATATATATATATATATATACACACACACACACATATGTGTATATAGAAATACTTAGGTATGTAGGTATTGTTAAATAAGGTCAATAGTTGAGGGTAAAGAGGCTGGGTCTACTGTTGAGATTATGTCATTTCTTTTTTTTTTTTTTTTTTTTTTAAGTTCAGTAAACTGCTTAGATGTGTTTCCCAGACCCTATTTATCGCTAAATCAGAAGGACCCCCAGGAAAGGTTCACCCTGATGTGTGAGAGTCAGGCGGCCAAGTTTGGTCCCACCACACACCCTGGGTCTACAGACGTGGGCCCTCAATGCCATGGATGCCATTTTCATTGATCTGCTCAAAGAAGGTCTGACAGATGGACCCCCGAGTCTGGGTGAGGAGTGCAGAGGAGGTAAAGGGGAGACCTGTTTCAGTAAACATGGTCTTCACTGCTGGGTCACCCAAAGGACCTCTTTGTACTTGTCTGACAGAGTTTAGCCTGAGGGAGGAGAAGCTGTTTTCACTTTGGGACACATGCCCAGGAGGCACTTTGTGGAGATTTGGGGGGAGTGGGAGGTGAGGCCCGGGAGGCCTTGGAGGCTCGTCCAGCTGCCTGCCCTCGGACAGCAGCTCGTGGAGAGGTTCCTCAGGGGCCACAGTTCTGCTGAAACTTGTTCTGTTTTTCAGAATAGCCTTGGGCATGAAAGCCCACACAGCAGCAGTGAAGGCACACTTGGAAACCACACTGTCTGTTACGTTTAAAGCAGGTTCTTAGCAGTGTAGATGATACAGAGGGAGCCACTTCCTGGCAAACCTCTAATCGGTGCCTTGCAGAAATTCTCACGCTGCATGGACTTCTTTAGCTCTAAGTGACAACAATAGAGGCCCTGAGTCAACAGAATGTTCTTCCAGTTCTAAAACAAAACTGGCTGTATTTGTTTAAGCTGAAACATAAATGCAGTCCCAGTGTGAGGTCTGCACGCTAAGTCCCAGCTACGGGAAAGTGCTAGCAGTTCAGTTTAAACCCTGAAAGCAATTTTAAAGTCATTAGTGCACGTCAGTGTTTAGAAGGGGAGGGCAGGTGTTCACTTTAAAAAGAAATTGGTGGGGTGTCTGGGTGGCTCAGTCGGTTGAGCGTCCTACTTCAGCTCGGGTCATGATCTCACAGTTCATCAGTTCAAGCCCCGTGTTGGGCTCTGTGCTGACAGCCCAGGGCCTGGAGCCTGTTTCAGATTCTGCATCTCCCTCTCTCTCTGCCCCTCTGCTGCTCGTGCTCTCTCTCTCTCTCTCAAGAATAAATAAACATTAAAAATTAAAAAAAAAAAAAGAAATTGGTGTTTCCTCCAAATACACAATTTAATATGAAGCAAAGTAAATCTGAACCTCACTGCTGTGTCTCTGATGAATGTCCTTGTTGTCTCTCTGTGTGGGGCTCTAAAAATGAAATGAAGGTGGGGAGCTTTATGGTGTTTTATTTATTTTTTGTAGCTCACTCTGACATTCAACAGTGCCTAAAACTATAATACTTCTTTTTTAAGTGGGCCACAAGTGGGGGATTTTATGGGTTCTCTTGTCAAGTCAAACTATATAAGGCAAATACTATACTCACTCAACTAAAGAAAGAAGCCTGCACAATTTGAAAAATTGGTGACCTGTATTTTAATGCTATTACCTAAAAATATTTATAATGGAGATTTATCTGTTGCCCGTGAATATTTTTTTTTATTTTTTAATGTTTATTTTTTTTTAAGTTTACTTATTTATTTTGAGAGAAAGAGAGAGAAGATGAGCAGGGGAGGGGCAGAGAGAGAGGGAACTTGAGCAGGGGTGGGGGATGGGCACACAGAGAGGGAGAGAGAGAATCCCAAGCAGGCTCCGCTCTGTCAGCACAGAGTCTGACACGAGATTCAATTCCAGGAACCATGAGATCATGACCTGAGCTGGACGCTCAACCGACTGAGCCACCCAGATGCCCCTAAATATTTTTGAAACTCAATCTTTCAGATTCAATTAGCAATTCATAAATGAATTAGAAAATTTTGTGCTTATATTTTTGCACTGTTTACTTGAGACCTGTCCTTGGATCAGCTTTTAGTCTTTCTATCAGCTGTTATAATAAATACATGTGCGTGTGCCTGCGTGTGTGTGTAAACATTCATAGGTGTGTATAGCCCCAGAAGTACAATGCATGATATCCACCCCCAACCTGAGGGTCACCTCCATATTGCCAAATGTCATCTTTATCTGGATAACTTCACTGGTACATTTGAAGCCGATCTCTCTTCCCTTTTTCAGACCCTACTAACTATCTGCTCTCGGTTTCCATGTTGAAGCACACCTGATTCCTCCTGCCTTTCCCTGGCTTCATTTGCTTCCTAAACCTTTTATTTTAATATGTATAAGTCCCTTTTTTCTAGCTTCATTGAGGTATAATTGGTATTCAAAATGCAGCACATGACTCATGTATACAATTTGATGTGTTTGAGTTTGGATATATGAATGCATTCTGGTTACCATGGCCACAATTGAGGCAACGGACATGCTGGTCACCTCCAAAACTAACTTTGGATCTTGTGCGTGTCTTCTAAGTTGGCTTTCCACTTCTACACATTCATTCTGGGACATTCCCTGCACCTTGTACCCCACAGCTTCTAGAACATTTAGATGCTCATGTCTTCCATAGCTCTACCCCTTAGCGTTTCTGCTCCTTTAAGCTATGGCTTCAAATAAACCTATATCTGTAAAACTAACCCACCTGAGTGTCTTAGAGACGCCTCATATCCAACATGACTAACACCGAACGCTTGTCTTCATGTTCCCTAGACAGGGCTTCCTCTCTGGAATTCTCCATCTCAACCTGTGTGTCTCCTCTTTCTTCCTCACTGTCCACATCTGGTCCCTCGCCAGTCCCGATAATTCTCTGTTTCTCACCTGAACTAATATCACAACCTCTTTCTTTTTAAAAACACAGAATTTAGCTTATTTTTCTATCCTTAAAGGCCACACTACATTTAAAAAAATATCTTCATAGTTTCTTGACCTTATTGCTGTTTTTTTCACTTAATTGATTATCCTGACGGTAGTCTTTGATACCTCCTAGTTATCCTTAGTGCACCTGCTGGACCGCTGTCTCTAACCACCAGTTCAGCCACAGGAAGCACCTCTCAATGCAGAAAACAAGGTGTACCTCCCGCTGCTACTTATCCAGCTTTCCCTGCATCAATGCTCACCTGCTTGCAGTTACTAATCATTATTCTCAGTAACTCCCCCAGGTCTCTGCCTCTGCTCACGCACCCACCTTGATTTCTTCCTTCTCCATTCTTTATTTAGAGAACTCATCTTTGAAAATCTGGTCAAATGTAGTCTCTTCCAGAAAAACTTACCTAAACTTTTCCATGTCCTAAATGATCCGTCCTCATGGCCCCATTTATACTACGCACAACGTTTTGATAGTGCTTACCAAAGTATATGGAACTGATCTATTTATCCCAATTTCTTGGAAGCACAGACTGTGTCATATTGATCTGAGAGAACTGATACTCAGCCCAATATTTGGTTCTTAGAAGATGCTGAATTAAACTAGACCTAATCAGGGCACCTGGGTGGCTCAGTCGGTTAAGCCTCTGACTTCAGCTCAGGTCATGATCTCACGTCCGTGAGTTCGAGCCCCGCGTCGGGCTCTGTGCTGACCGCTCAGAGCCTGGAGCCTGTTTCGGATTCTGTGTCTCCCTCTCTCTCTGACCCTCCCCCATTCATGCTCTGTCTCTCTCTGTCTAAAAAATAAATAAACGTTAAAAAAAATTAAAAAAAAATAAACTAGACCTAATGGATTAAAATGGTCTAAAAGTACATTTTTTTCGATGAAGATTGAGATATGTTGTAGAAAGACAAGAGGTATAATATATGTCAACATCTGCAAGTACATATTTGGCTTACCACACACACATATGCATAAACAAACAAAGACAATGTTTTGATATTGGGTATCTATCTACTTTTAGAATTTTTTTATTCTTGAGAGAGACAGAGACAGAGCGTGAGCAGGGTAGGGGCAGAGGGAGAGAGGGACACAGAATCTGAAGCAGGCTCCAGGCTCTGAGCTGTCAGCACAGAGCCCGACATGGGGCTTGAACCCAAGAACCGTGAGATCATGACCTGAGACGAAGTTGGACGCCCAACTGACTGAGCCACCCAGGATCCCCAACTTTTAGAATTTTTTTAAACATAGTTCATGTAGTATAGAACATAGGGGGTTAATTTAAAAAGCAATGTTAATGTCGAGAACATGTGAAATTTCTAATCAGCCTAGAGCAAAATCTTTACCACCAGGAGACAGGGAAACAATAGGTTCAAGGAGATTACTTAGAGGAACAATGTAAGAGATATGCTCCCAGCCTGTTTGGTCATGTGTTTGGAATTGTATTTTCTACTCACCCGTTTACCATATATACTCTATTTAAATTATTTAATATTTGTCTAAGAAGAAATACTATTTTTGCCTCACAAACCCTTGCTCCATTCATCTTGCTGTGCCTTTTAATGCCACATTACTTATTTATGAGATCCAACTTTATACAAATTGCACTTCTGTTTTATAGACTGATGAAAATTCATGGCCTGTTCACTTTGGTTGGGTTCGGTTATCCTTTCGTGCAAATGTTACAGCCCACTACAACTGCTTACACCGACTTTACTGCCTGAGGAGGACGCTTGCCAATCAACTTCTGGTTTTACAGGAGGGATCCCAACTGTTTCTGAAGCTTTTCATTAAGACCAAATCTCATCCTTTAAACTTTAAGAAAGATGTGTAATATATAGAAAGGGATTGAAAGATACATGCACAATTTATTATAAGGTACACATGCGTGCAAGTAAGCCCAGGCACGTAATCCTCACTAGGAGAGCCCCCTGCCTGCTTCTTCCCACTTTCCCCCACCTTCTATTAACCCCTGTGATTAGTTTCTTGATTTCTATTGTAGACTGACCAACTCACTAAGCTCCCATAAACAAGATAGTCTAGTTACATCTTTTTTAAATTGTCTATAAATAGAATTATAGAGTATGTGTGCCTTCGTAACTGCCTTCTTTTATTCACCTTATCTTTTCAAGAGTCAACTTTCTGCCCATTGAGTCATGTATTTTATTTCCAATGTGCGGTTATGCCACAGTTCATATTCACGTTCATACTATCGGCGAGTGCTGGAGTGGTTTCCAGTTTGAGGCTATTATAACCAATGCTGTTGTGAATACTTTCATATAATGTTTCCTGTGCACATGTGCCTGAATTTCTGTTATGAATATGAGTATATTTAACTTTATTGAAAATCCCAAATTGTTTTCCATACTGACTCTGACGGTTCTCCGAGTTAGTGATTGTCCCCGTCTACATTTTTGGTGTGTCAGTCTTTCTGATCTGAGCCAATTTGGTGTGATTTTAGTGGTCTCACACTGGAATCTTTAGAAGCATTTTCCTGAAGAGATTGGATATGTTTTCAAAAATATTTACTTGCTATTTTGAATTTTTTCCCCAAAGTACTTTTTTAAATCTGGTATCCATGAATATATTGGATTGCTATTGATTTTCTTCTTGAGTGTCCTTTTCTTTTGTGAGGATTCTTTATATGTTCATGACTTACTGTTTATTCCATATATTTCAAACATCTCAAACTCTAGATCTTGCATTGCACTTTCTTTTTTTTTTTTATGTTTATTTATTTGTTTGGGGAGGGAGCGATAGAGAGAGAATGAATGAATGAATGAATCCCAAGCAGGCTCTGCACTGTCAGCGCATAACACAATGTGGGCTCGATCTCATGAATCATGAGATCATGACCTGAGCTGGAATCAAGAGTCTATTGCTTAGCCGACTGAGCCACCCACACGCCCCATGTATTTCACTTTCTTAAAAGTGTCTTTCGATACATAGAGTTTTTAATTTTAAAACTTCCAACTTTATCCATCATTTTTATTGGATTTTTTTTTTGCTATTCTTGGGTCATTAACATATTTTTCTATATTACAAAAAGTTTGTTTTGTTGTTTGTGTTAGGTCTATCATCTGAAGTTGATCTTTGTGTATGATGTGACATACATACCTACTTTCATTTTCTTTTATATAAATACCCGTTTATTTAGTAGGCACGTCTTTTCCCTCTATTTTCTTCTAGAAGTGTTAACAGTTTCAGGTCTTCTAAGTCTTTAATACATTTTGAGGTGATCTTTGTGTATGGTGTAATATAAGTATTCAATTTCTTTCTTTTGCATGTGGACATCCAGTTTTCCCAACACCATTTGTGGAAGACACTACCTTTTATCCCTTGAATATTCTTGGTTCTTTTGTAGAAGATCAAGTAACTGTATAGGCATGGATTTATTTATGGGCTCTCTATTCTGTAACATTGATCTATTTACCTGTTTTTGTAGCTTTACAATATATTTTGAAATCAGGAACTGTGATACCTCCATTTTGGTTCTTTTTTCTCAAGATTTCTTTGGCTATTCTGTGTCTTTGTGGTTCCATATAAATTTTAAGACTGTTTCTCACCTTATGTAAAAAAATGCCAGGGGGATGTTGGTAGAGATTTCATAGAATCTCTAATTGCTTTGGGCAATATGGACATTTTAACAATATTAAATCTTCCAATTCATTAACATGGGATGGCTTTCCATTTATTTATGTCTTCTTTATTTTCTTTTTCATCAATGTTCATCTGTTTCATCAATGTTTGTCTTTTTCATCAACATTTCATCTACCATGAGAGACAAAAATTGTCAGGATAGAATGATAAAAGGTTCAATTCATTAGAAAGATAATACTAGTTATGATTATATATGCATGAAGATCAGAGCATCTAAATATATAAGCAAACACTGACAGATCCAAAGTGAAAATTACTATAATAGTAGGAGACTTCAGTGTCTACTTTTAATTATAGATAGAACATTGGGGCACCTGGGTGGCTCAGTCAGTTGAGCATCCGACTTCAGCTCAGGTCATGATCTCACAGCTCATGAGTTTGAGCCCCACATCGGGCTCTGTGCTGACACTCGGAGCCTGGAGCCTGCTTCAGATTCTGTATCTCCCTCTCTCTCTGTCCCTAACCCACTTGCATTCTGTTTCTGTCTCTCTCAAAAATAAATAAACATTTTAAAAAAATTAAATTATAGATAGAACATATAGACAGAAAATCAATAAGGAAATAGCATACTTGAGCAACATTGTAAACCAACTGGCCCTAACAGATATAGACAGAATATTCCACCCAAGAAGAACATAATATATCTACTTCTTGAATGAGACATAGCAAATTCTCCAGGGTAGATCACATGTGAGGATACAAAACAAGTCTTAACAAATTTAAGAATATTGAAATTATACCAAGTACTTTTTTCAACAATGGTGGAATAAAACTAGAAATCAAAAACAGAAAAAAAAAAACTGGAAAATTCACACATACCTAGAAATCAAACAGTAATTTTTGAAGAGTCAACGGGTCAAAGAAGAAAGCAAACAGGAATGTAGAAAGTATCTCAAGACAAATGAAAACAAAAGCACAACATATCCAAACTTAATGAGTGTATCAAAAGCAGTACCAAGAGGTAAGTTTATAGCCATAAATGTCTACATTAAAAAAGAAGAAAGATCTCAAATATACAACATAACTCTACACCTTAAAGAAATTAGAAAAGGAAATACAAACTAAGCCCCAATTAAGCAGAAGGAAATAAATAATAAAGATTAGATTAGAAATAAATCAAACAGAATAGAATAACTGTAGGGAAAAAAATCAATGCAACTAGGAGTGGTTTTATTTGAAAGATAAATATTGACAAACCTTTATCTAAATTAAGAAAAGAAGAAAACTCAAGGTCAGAGATGAAGAAATATGACAGCTGATGCCACAAAAATACAATAGGTCATGAGACTACTATGAAAAATTATAATCCAACAAATTGGATTTGAAGAAATGGAAAAACTCCTAGAACCATACCTACCCAGACTAGATCATGAAGAAAACGAAAACCTGAAAAGTCTAATAATGAAGAAAAAGTAATCAGCGATCAGAAATCTCCTGTCAAATAAAAGCCCAAAATCAGATGGCTTCACTGGCAAATTCTGCCAAACATTTAAGGAAGTAGTAACACCATTCCTTCTTAAACTGTTCCCAGAAGTTTCGAGAAGCTCATTTCATGAGGCCAGCATTGTCCTTATACCAAAGCCTGTTAAAGACATTACAAGAAAGAAAACTATAGGCCAATATCCGTAATGAACATAGATGCAAAAATCCTCGACTGAATTCATCACACTGAATTCATCACCACATTAAAAGGGTCATAAACCATGATACCATGATCAAGTCCCTGAGATATAACGGATGGCTCAACAGACACATCAATTAATGTGATACATGATACAAACAGATGAAGGATTAAAGTTACATTAATCATCTCAATACATGCAGAAAAAGCATTTGATAAAATTCAACACCTTCTTATGATAAAAACTCTCAACAAACCAGGTTCAGAAGGAATGTACCTCAATTTCATTAAGGCCATCAATGAAAAGCTCACTGCTAACATTGTCCTCAACAGTAAAAAGCAGAAAGCTCTGCTCCAAGATCAGGAACAAGGCAGGGAGGCCCCCTCTCACCACTTCTATTCGACTTCGTACTGGAAGTTCTAGCCAGAAGTGGTAGTGCAACAAGTTCTAGTGCCACGAAGCCTCAATTTGCAAGGGCAGGAATCATATATACCCTAGGTAGGTCATTCAGGATGATGGTGATAGAGGCCACTCATACCTCAAACCCTGATTCTCACTCTCACCTATTTTCCCTGTCAAGAAAAGTACCATCTAATGGCCATGGCTTTCTTAGCGCTTTAAAAGGTCATCCCCAAAGTTGCCCTTAGCTGTTTCTTTACGAAGCCATTCCAATATCCTACCGGGCCAGCATGGTTGGATGGTACAGTATGTTAGGGCCAACAGATCCTGTAGTTTCGTGCACATAATTATACCTCCTTTGCCATAAAACAAGCCCCTTAGATGATGTTGTGTGTAATCTCATGGACAATAAATGAGGTATTTAATGTTCTTATGAATATTGGTTAAATCCCTGCTCCACCCTAGACTATGCATTAACCACAATAAAGATCATAGTAAATATGAGTCTTCAGGTCATCTACTTTGGGTGGTTTCTGATTATATATATCAAGAATTACCCTCGTTGGCTGCCCTCCTATCCTACCGTTAGGAGCGCCATGATAGGTTGGCCAGCCCCACAGATTCCTGCCCTTCGCAGCCATTTACTTGCCATTCCATCCTTGCAAAATCCTAGGAAACATTTCATTCGTCTGCCTTTGATGTTTGAGCATTGTCACCTGGATTCAGAACCCAGAATCCAGAACTCTGCCATTCACATTGACACTAAGGAACACAGTTCCATAGTGTCAGGGTAAGTACCTCTCTGTGGCCCAGAGAGGAGAACCAACCCCTGAGTATCCTGATAATGCCAATGCACCCCATGGTGCACCCTTCTGTATTGTTTCAAAGAAGAGATGTTATTGAGGCCTTTCTGGAGAACAAAGTTAGCCAGTGACTTCTCAGATCTCACACAATAAATCCATATTAAAATGCCCTTAGCTTTGGGTCTCTGACCCCTTCCTCAAGTCTCTAAGGCAGTTCTAGAATTTATACCTTGGTGATTATAAGCCATCGTTTTTTCTGGAGGTTCAGGGAGTAACCAGGAGTGAATTAGGATCAGCTACAGATTCCCCTGCCACCATCTTAAGTACCTCAGATAGCAGTGAACTCTCTTGTTATTCAGACCTGTAATTTGCTCCCTTCACCCCAACCAGTACAAGAAGGATTCATTCTCAGGTCTAGTCCCCTGGATCCTGCCAGTAGTTGTTAACCATATCCTGATGTTCTTTTTGGTGGATTATCTTTTGCTTCCCATAGCAGGGACAATTAGCCATGCTCCAACTCGACCTTAGTTATTGATGCAGAAGCAATGAAAGTAGATAGTTATAGATCGCGAGGAGGGTGGACATTATCTTGTGAGATGTCTGCTTTATGTGGGATCATTTTATTATCTCCTGATGAGGTGACACTTCTGTCCTCTGGCAATAAAGAGATGGTGAATGTCTCTTTCAGAATACCCAGAGGATTAAGATGTTCAAGGTTTTGAAGTGCTTCCAGCCACACGTGCTCAGCTCAGCTCTCTTTCCCTATCAATACTTTGAGTTGACATTAGATGTGTCAGGGCTGTGAATGCATCTTTCTTTGTAAGTAGGTCTTGAGCACTATTGTGAGTACAGGCCATCCTCAGCCACAGGTCCGAGGCTTCTGTTAACGCTCCAACAGAGGTCGTCAGCTTTTACCTCATGCTCTGAGTTGATTTGGGTGGTTCTGAGCTTCATTTTCTTTTTCTAAAGATTTCTATTCCACTTAAAAACCAATCAACTCAACAATTCTTATAAATACCTAGAGACTGATAAACCTCAAACTGCATTAGCCAGCGCCTCACCTTTCCCTATAGACCATTCAGGGGAGGGTCATACATGAACCATAAATCACCCTCAACTTCCATGCAGTAGGAAAAGAGTCCATGTCAAAATCTCATATTGAGTATCTGCTTTCTAGGGTCACTTCTAATCCTTGGATGATCAAGTCCTTCTGAAACACGTTCCAAAAGCAAGCACTTCTCACTTATCCTTACCCACAATCATTTCTCCCCTAGATTAAATTAGTAGTTTTGTTCCTTGTTGACCTGGATCACTCCTCCTCTCCTATAGTCAATTTCCCTAGAAATTGCAAAGTTATATTTCAATGCAAATTAGACCCCAGAACAAAAGTTGTAGTTTTAAATGTAAATTAAACCTCACCCGTGCGCTGCTCAAATCTTTCGGTGAATTCCCATTATAAATGAAATCCACATTCCTTCCCATGGCTTACCTGTCTCCGCATGACTGGCGCCCCCCTCTCTCTGATGCATTATCTGTCGCCCCACATCAGCCACACTGGGCTTGTTACAGTTATTGAACACAGCCACTCCCGCCTGCCTACAAATAGACTCTACTTGTCATACCTCTGACTAAAACTCTCTGACTCTCCATGTGATTCATATCCTCATTCAGATTTCAGTGATCCTCACTGGAGAATTTATCAGTTTTTTAAGTTCCTGTATTACATGTTGGACTACCCACACTGTCTGAAGTGTCTGAAGGAAGGGATTTGTAGTATTGTTTTTTTTCTTTTCTACTACTAAGCATTTATTCTCTGCATTAAAAGGAAACAGTTCACCAACTTCTTGCTAAGTGAATTTCTGGTTCACTCTATGTCATTCCGTCTTTTTTTTTTTTTTAACGTTTATTTTTGAGACAGAGAGAGACAGAGCATGAACAGGGGAGGGGCAGAGAGAGAGGGAGACACAGAATCTGGAACAGGCTCCAGGCTCTGAGCCATCAGCACAGAGCCCGACGCGGGGCTCGAACTCATGGACCGTGAGATCGTGACCTGAGCCGAAGTCGGACACTTAACCGACCAAGCCACCCAGGCGCCCCAATCCGTCTTTTTCAAAAAACTCCACTGGTTAAGCAAATCTTGCCTTGCTTTGAGAAAAGATAATGCAAGATTTTGTTTCCTTCTTTTATTGACTTCATACCGCAGAAGAGCGTTATCAACTGGGGGCTCTGTTTTGTAACAAATAGATTTCAGATAGACTTGAAAGGTACACAAATAGGAATTTCTGAACATAGATGATATACTTTCTGCGGATAATGCGTATATGTAAATATATTTTTCATATGTCTCTGGAGTCTCTAGGCCTTGATATATACATATGCTCCTTGAGTAGAGCATAAGATTTGTGGTTGGAGTTGGCCTCTTCGAGGAAGTTGTATTCTCACAAGGCTGATTCTGTCCCTAACTTCCTGCTTCAGTGAATACTCTGTTTTATATCTTGAATTTGTATCTGTAAAATTTAATCTTGGCAGCAATCAGTGTTGCTGTAATAATGCTGTGTAACAAACAACATCAAATCTTCAGGACACACAACAGTGAATATTCACTTTTCTCACTCTCGGGTCTGGAGGTTGGTGGTGTTAGTAGGGTTGGTAGGGTTGGTATGGGTGGTAGGGTTGGTGGGGTTGGTGGTGGTTGGTGGGGCTGGTAGTCTTAGTGGTGGTGGTTGGTTTGGTAGTGTTGGTGGGGCTGGTAGTCTTAGTGGTGGTGGTTGGTTTGGTAGGGTTGGTGGGGCTGGTAGTCTTAGTGGTGGTGGTTGGTTTGGTAGTGTTGGTGGGGCTGGTAGTCTTAGTGGTGGTGGTTGGTTTGGTAGTGTTGGTGGGGCTGGTAGTCTTAGTGGTGGTGGTTGGTTTGGTAGGGTTGGTGGGGCTGGTAGTCTTAGTGCTGGTGGTTGGTTTGGTAGTGTTGGTAGGGCTGGTAGTCTTAGTGGTGGTGGTTGGTTTGGTAGGGTTGGTGGGGCTGGTAGTCTTAGTGGTGGTGGTTGGTTTGGTAGGGTTGGTAGGGCTGGTAGGCTTGGTATGGGTGGTAGGGTTGGTAGGGTTGGTGGGGATTTGTAGTGTTGGTAGTGTTAGTAGTGTTGATATGTTTGGTAGGTGTAGGTGGGGTGGTAGGTTTGGTGGGGGTTGGAGGGTTAGTAGGTTTGGTAGGGCTGGTATTGTTGGAGGGTTGGTATCAAACATCAGCCTGGTTGGTTGATCTCACTGTTCCCCTGACAGATGTGGTTTGGGCTCTTGCTCAGGTTTAGACATGCTGTGCAAATGTCTTGTTCTTCTCCGGCACTACCTTGAATATGTTTCCTTATGAAGAGTGAGAATGCAACAGGCCACACCTAGTCACACATGAACATATAACCCACATGTACGTGTAACATGTCTCCTTTAATGGGAGTTACTGCAGTGTCACTTGGAAAAGGAATGGGGTGAAAACTTCAGTAACAGGGAGAAAGTGGATAGCAGAGCAATAATTCTCCTTACCATAATCCCTTTTGATTTCCACGAAAATCTGTTACAGAGATGTTTCCTCAGAGATTCTATTTTACTAGGCCTGTTAGAGGAAGTGGGAGCATTCAGGAAACGCAAATAGCTTTTTATTGTTCAACAGTGTGCTTCAAATTCTGTTGAGTATCTGAGCTCTGGTCATTTTCCACTCTTGTCTCAACCTGCATCGCACAGAGCACTCACGAAGCCAGTCTTTCTGGCTTTTCTCCACCTCCTCTTCTTCCTGCCTCAAAGGGAAGAAAAAACTTTTCTTTCAGCTGCACAACAGTTTAATAATTATCTTTTGACTAGGCTCTTGCAACCATCATTTTTAACCCAAAGAATAGCAGATCAATGTATTTTCCTCTCAGGGAAAAGTATATTTCTTGAGAGTCGTTTTTGTAGAAAGTATTAGAAATGATTTTACAAAATTGTCCATATACTAGTTTTGAATTGTTGAATGTAATTTAAACCCCTTCTTTAATTATGCAAGAGAAGAAAATCTACATATTTAAAGTATATTGCTGCAAAATATTCACAAAAATGCTATTCCTTTAAATCGCCTTGGTTTTTTTTCTACCCTCACCATCTATTTCCATTGTGAAACACAATTGTCAAAAAATTTAAAATATGAATGTGATGAATAAATGAATATTTGTTAGTACCTTTTTGTTCTTATAGTATGATGTGGGGAAATCACACCAGTACTATTACCTAATCTATAGATAAGGTACCAGAAATCAGAAAAGTTATGTGTCTTGACCATTTTCACAGATTTATTTATTGATTCAACTACCAGTTCAACTTGGATGTTTCTGCTACCAAAGCCAATTATATTTTTCTACCACACTGAACTGTCTTTGTTGAAAACCTTCAATCTCATCCTATCCACTTGCAAAGTAAAGAGAAAATTTTATGGGCAAGGATGTGAAAAAACTCTTAAAAAGTAAAAAAAAACAATAATAATAAATAAATAAACTGATTTAAAGCCAAATAAACATGTATGTGGTTGTATTAAATTTAGTTTTATATCTATTTTATTTATTTATTTATTTATTTTCTTAATGTTTTTATTTATTTTTGAGACAGAGAGAGACAGAGCATGAGCAGGGAAGGGGCAGAGAGAGAGGGAGACACAGAATCGGAAGCAGGCTCCAGGCTCTGAGCCATCAGCACAGAGCCCGATGCGGGGCTCGAACTCACAGACTGTGAGATCATGACCTGAGCCGAAGTCGGACGCTCAACCGACTGAGCCACCCAGGCACCCCAGTTTTATATCTATTTTTAATTGCACCTATGTATTGATCATATTTTACTCTGATCCTTTTGGAGAAAAAGTCCCACTTACTTTTGTGATGTTTCCTAGCAGCTAATGAGGAAATAAAGCAGCCTTAATAAGTCCATTCATAATAGCATATTTTACTCAAACAAGTGTACACATTTATATTTATCTGTCATATTTTTCATAAACAACTGTTGCTCATGCAGTACAATTTTAATCTATCCAAAGTCACTCTTGTTCCCTGAACAAATCTTCTATTCGGTCTATATCATCATTAGCTTGCTATAAAATAAATATAGCAACTAAAATAAATTATAAAAATAAAATCTTAAAGTTGGAAAGCAACATTCAAATACCTTTTCCAGAATAATCTTTTAATTTTAAGAGTTAGGAAAGTCCGTCAGAAAGGACAGATATTGTATGTGGATTGTGGGAAACTTAACAGAACACCATGGGGGAGAGGGAGGGAAAAACAGTTACAAACAGAGAGGGAGGGAGGCAAACCATAAGAGACTCTTAAATACAGAGAACAAACTGAGGGCTGATGGGGCAGGGGTGCGGCGGGGGAGAGGGGAAAATGGGTGATGGGCATTGAGGAGGGCACTTGTTGGGATGAGCACTGGGTGTTGTATATAAGCCAATTTGACAATAAATTATCTTTTTAAAACATTTTAAATGGAAAGAATTGGGAGAAGGAGGACCCAAGGCCAAAGAATGAGAGCTCAAACTAAGATCCTTCATTTCTTAGGATGCAAGAGCTACATCTTGACCTACGTCACAGGGCCCTACCCACCTTTCCAGTGCCCCTTAAGAATCTTCCCTTAGATCTGCACACTGCACTGTGTGTTATCTACATCATGTCTGATCCTGTGAACCCAGTCATATGACATTGCATTACAATGATACCATTTATTTTTTATGCTTGAGTCATAATATGTTATTGTAGTGATGAAACTGATTTAGATACAAAGGAAAGTCTGATTTTGTTTGTGTGTTTTATTTCTACCAATATTCTCTCATTTAACTTTTGTTTGTTTTTTAAATATTTATTTATGGCTTATAGAGACAGAGAACTGAGTGGGGAGGGGCAGAGAGAGAATCGCCAGCAGATCTCTGCACTGTCCTCAGCTCAGAGCCCAACGTGGGGCTCGATCTCACAAATCCTGAGATCACAACCTGAGCTGAAATCAAGAATCAGACATACAACTGACCGAGCCACCCAGGCATCCCTACTCATTTAATTTTTAAAAGAAAAATAATTAATAAATTAATTAATTATTTTTTTTGCAAAAACTCTCTAACCTGATATTTATGAGTAATACAAAGAAATTTTTACAAAAGTTTTTAAAATACAAATTACCATAAAGTATCTAAGGAAGTTTATTTTTAAAAAACAGAACTTATGTACAATGAACAAATTCACCAAATCGTTCAAGAGATAATAGTTTAGATGTTCATACTGTCAAGCAGGCTGTGGGTTCTTTGTGCAACTCACTCTTTTTTTCAGCCTTAGTAAGACATGAATAACAAATAAAATTGTAAGATATTTAAAGTATACAATGTTATATATATGTATACATATATTAAGTGATATATACATCACTTTTCAAAATGTATACATTTTGAAAGGATTCCCCCAAATGATGTGTAGCTCACTTTTGATATTTAATAAGACACATGAAGTGGGGGGGGGGGGTGGGGGGCACCTGGGTAGCTCAGTCAATTAAGTGTCCGACTTCAGCTCAGGTCATGATCTCATGAGTTTGTCAGTTTGAGCCCCATGTTGTGCTCTGTGCTGACAGCTCAGAGCCTGGAGCCTGTTTCAGATTCTCTGTCTCCCTCTGTCTCTGCCTCTCCCCTGCTCACACTCTCTGTCTCTGTCTCTCTCTCAAAAATAAATAAACACTAAAAAATTTTTTTAAAAAGACACATGAAGGGCAAATTTTTTTATTATTTTTGATAAAAGTATTTTTTTATCAAAGTACTTTCTATAGAAAGTATCAAAATACTTTCTATAAAAGTATTTATAGAATGGCATCTGATAATAATGTTATTGAGCTCATTAGGTTCATTCCACAGTAATTTAAATTTTATAAGAAATTCAAAATAGTCACTAGTGAGCTCCCAGGATATTAAGGACAAAATGCCATATCACGTAGCCCAACAATCTTCAAATTTATGTCCCTTTAGAGAAGAATTTACTCTTCTTCTTCCAAAGCCCAGAATTGACTGTGATGTTTACCACCTGGCTATTATTTTTGTACCTAAAACTATGCATTAGGGTGTTATCCACTTCTCTTTCTTTGACTTCCCTTATCATTTAGTTATATAGTCAAGAGTCCATGGGAAATAAAAGAAACATAATAAATAGGAAAAAATAGTACAGGTAAGGGATACCAGCAGAATCGTGGGATTACTAAAAGCATATTTAGAGAAATGCATCAACACCAGATACTTCTTACCATTTCATTGTAGATAAAAATTAAACACAGAATAATAACGTGCAATTACCCAAAATTGGTTATTTATGAAGTACTTCACTCTCATTTAATTGAGTTATTCATTGAGTGTCTTGGTGCTAAACACTTCCCGCTTTGCAGGACTTTATCTTGAATAGTGCTTACTGCTGGTAGGAGGAATGGGGGAGGCACAGAGGGGAAGACTTGGCTGAAGAGGGGTAGATAGGAAATTAAAATAGAAATGAAACAAAACCAGCATCTTTAAGGGATATCTGCACTGCCATGTTCAGTGAAGCATTATTCATAATATCCAAGGTACGCAAACAACATTAGATGTTCATTGACCCATGAATGGAGAAAAAAAATGGTGGTATTTGTGTACAAAGACATATTATCAGCCTTAAAAACGGACAAAATCCTGACGTTTGTTAACAATGTGGATGAACTTGGAGGACATTACACTACACAAAATAAACCACACAGACGAATATGGCATGATTTCACACGTATATAGAATCTAAAAAAGTCGAACTCATGGAGGTAGAGAGTAGAATCATGTTCGCCTGGGCACTGGAGGTTGGGGGAATGGGGAGATGTTGGTCAAAGGATGCAAATTTTCAGTTAGAAGATGAGTGAGTTCCAGAGATCTCATGCTCAGAATGGTAACTGCAATTGATAATAACGCAGAATACTGGAAAACAATAGAAATGATAGAAATGCCAGAATGAGCAGTTTTCCTTTGTCCTTTCAAATCAATTTTTTATTTAAAAGATTCCAAAAAAGACAAGAATACCTACCTTCCCCTCTGAAGTCTCGAATTATTTGAGCCTAATTTCCTCTAAGTAATGGGATGTGTATTTCAGGTGGAACTATGCACACCTAGAAAACATCAATTAAGGGTAGTCTTGGTCCAGAAGATGCTGAAAGTCAATGTTAGAGCATTGAAAGGACATAATAAGAAATGAAGAGATTAATGAATTAACACAGTTCAACACAGTATAATTGGTCACATAAATTTAGTTGACTGTTCTTTATTTTAACGTTTATTTATTTTTGAGACGGAGAGACAGAGCATGAATGGTGGAGGGTCAGAGAGAGAGAGGGGGACACAGAATCTGAAACAGGCTCCAGGCTCTGAGCTGTCAGCGCAGAGCCCGTCGCGGGGCTTGAACTCCTGGACCGCGAGATCATGACCTGAGCCGAAATCGGACGCCCAACCAACTGAGCCACCCAGGTGCCCCTTAGTTGACTGTTCTAAGCAAGTTTACTTTTCTGGTTTTTCTCTTTGTCACTCAGTTGGAAATCACACCTCCCATGAGTGCAAGGGTAATTTACAAGTGCATAAAACCTCTCACAGACTTAACATCGACACTTGGTGCTTCCCATTTTTACTCTAAAGAAATATTATAGATAAAAATATCCAGAGAAAATATTCTAGAACAATAACATCCTAACTTCCGCAACTTTCTTTTCTTCTTGTATTTGGCTTCCTGTCAGCCAAATTCCTTTTGAAATAAGAAGCAAAAAGAGTATCTTGGACTTTGTTAGGATTTATTGGATATAAACACATGGCAATGGATGAGTGCCAAATGGGTTTTTGAGAGACTGTCTAGATTCCACAGACATCTGTGGGCATTCAGCTGTATTTGTTATAATACATTTATTGCAAAACATTTTTAGGGGCATCTGGGTGGCTCAGACAGTTAAGCATCCGACTTCAGCTTAGTCCCATAGTTCGTGGGTTTGAGCCCCACATCGGGCTCTGTTGGGACAGCTCAGAGCCTGGAACCTGCTTCAGAATCTGTCTGTCTGTCTGTCTGTCTGTCTCTCTCTCTCTCCCCCCACCCCACTTGCACTCCGTCTCTCTCAAAAATAAACATTTTAAAAAGTTTAAGAATATCACCATCATTAACTAATATATATTGATTACAACATGCCAGATACTGGTCCAAGCGCTTTCTCTGGGCTACCTTATTCAATACTTGCAAAATCTGATGCAGCAGGTGCTAATATTATCTCTATACCTGTAGACTCCAAGAGGTGAATCATTTCCCACAATCGGGTAACTGGCAGGTGGCAGAATCAGTTGCATCAAGCTGTGAAACCCTCAAGAGCTTGTATTTATCTTAATTGGAGGCAACCTAAAATACTGGATAAGAGCACTTTGCATTCGACAGTCTACCTATATCGAATTCTACCTATATCACTTAGCAACTCTGGGGCTTGGGGCAAACAGTCTAATCTACCTGAAACTAAGTTTCCTTGTCTACAAAATGGAAAGCGTAGGTCTAGTTTGTAGGGTCACCAAGGCTTGAAGCAGAGAATCTGCAGTCCCCCAACCGTAATCAGAACGCTGAGAGCTGGTGCGATCGTAGTAAGGGCAGCATCAGTGCGTTTTGTACACTCGGATTATGAGACCTAACGTGAGATTATTTCAATCTTGATCCAGCCGTCCGTGGCATGAACCATTTTGCTAGGCTCAGTATCATCCATACGTTTCAAAAGCACATCGTTCATGCCTTCATAAAAGTGGCTGGCAGTGTTGTACCCATCACTGATGACCTAAGAAGCCTGCTGCTTACCCTCAGAGTCTTGTCTGGTTTGAGGTTCACTGTGCTGTCATCTGGGAAACATTTTTTCTTGTGTCTTAACCACTGAAATGCTGTACAGCACACATTTAACACTGAATATGTGGGATAAATGAATGAATGAAACCATGTATGATGGAATCCAATCAAATTCACACATAATTATTTTGTATTTTTATGCACCGATATATTCTGTCTGATATAGGAGTGGGAAAAATAACACTGCTCAAAAAAATTAAATTAATATTTACTGGGATGGAAACCAAGTTGTACACTAAAGCATAAATGGGAACAAAGTACGTTCTCTACCCTTTTAGGGTTTACATTAGATAGCAAATAATTGCTATTATTTACAAGGGCAAATAATTATGTGCGATGTGAAGTGAAAATGCAGAGACCAGTGTGTGCAAAGTGCTGTGCATCACAGAAAAGTAATCTGTTTCAGTTCTCAGCATTTAAATGATCCTATAAATGCATGTTTAAATTTATGTCTGTTCATTTCATTTGATAAAAATAACATTGTTCTGTGTCTTCACAAAACCATATTTCAGAGAAGTACTCCATTGAGAAAATGTTCATTGTTTATAATGTGCTTCCTTGAAGAGTGAAAAGAGTTCCCTGGTCTCCATCCTTCCAGTGTTTTTTTTTGTTTGTTTTCTGTTTGTTTGTTTTTTTAAGTTTATTTATTTTATGAGAGAGAGAGCAAGACAGAACGAGCGGGGAAGGGCAGAGAGAGAGAGAGGGACAGAGAGAGAATCCCATGCAGGCTTCGCCCTGCCAGCACAGAGCCCAATGCAAGGCTCAAACCCACGAACCCTGAGATCATGACCTGAGCCAAAATCAAAAGTCAGATGCTCAACCGCCTGAGCCACCCAGGCACCCTTTTCCCTTTGGTGTTTATTCTTCCTGCCATATACTCAAACCTAAGCTTCCCGATTTCAAACCACGTTTAGTATTAAAGTGTGCACCTTTACCTCAAAGCCTCTTAAAATAGATTTCTTGCTTATTTTGATACATATGAAATGCCAAAAGGCCTAGTTAAAAGTGATCTGCAACAACAGAATATTGCTTAAGTTTTAGAGCAAATAACTGCATCCAAATCTCCATATATTGGCACACTCAGTTCTTAGGAACTCTGCCGTTGTAACTGGGTAGACGTATGTGGATCACTGACAATTTTATGTAGAATTCAAAATCCAGATTTGAGATGTGACCATCAGTCTAAGGGTCATGTTTTTCCATTATCTCTCTGAGCCTTGTCATACATGCTGACAGGCCATGCTTTTATAAAGTATCTACTCATATAAAATCAACTAAGACAAGGAATAAGAGTATCTTGGGTTATTTTAGATCCAATTGTTTTCTTTTTGACCCAGATGAAGATTGATTTTAGTTTATATCTGAGACTAGTGTTCACGATCTTATCAGTTAAGCAAAGTTTATATATTTTTTTCATGCTTATATCAGTTTTCAGTGAAATCACTTTTAGGTAATCTGAGCTGATTTGCATGAGCAGTAGGATTTAAGGCATGTATGGAATGGTATTGTGCACTCTTTAGTATATTAATTATTATATAGATTAGCATGGCGTGATAATATAGATTAGTGTGGGATGAGAATGAACAGAGAGCAGGAGAGAGTGAGGATGATGAAAACTGATATACTAGGAAAAAACAAAGTGTTATAGTGGAAAATTTGGGTTGGAGTTTCTGTTCCATTACTTAATAGCTATACAAATTACTAACTTATTTAATTTCTTACAAAATCAATTTTCTGTAAAATGAAGGTGATCCTAATAACTTTCTTACAGGTTTGATGTGATGATTGAGATAATGAACACAAAAGCAGCTTTTAAACTGGAAGGTAGAATACAAGTATCTAAATTACTACGTACATGTGCATTCATCTACATAATTATGTCTAATTGGCATGTAGCACTTCCTTAATATCTGCATTCAATATCCAACTTTATTCACAGGACACATTTAGTAACAATTCAGCAAAGATTTGACATAATACTTTGTATTTTAGTTTTATTGTTTAAATAAGTAACCTTTGGCATCTTTGCTTTGCATCTTTACTTATTTACTTAAATAAGTAAATTTGGCATCTTTGAGAGTAATTAAGTAACCAGTAGTGGGTAACATATCTTATGCTTCTGTGTATTTAACACCAAGCATGGCATTTGTCAAATACTATATATTTAATACATGTTGGTAAAATGAATGATTAAGGTAACAGTTCTAATATTAAGAACAAAGAGTAATATAACAATTTTAACCCCCATAAATTGGGTTAAGGGTTGTCTTTCAGAAAGATTAATTGCAAACAAGGATTTGTGGCAGGGAATGTTTATAGAGCACTTAAAAACCTAAATTATTTTCCCACTTTACTGTCATGGCATCTCTGATAGAAGTAAGTGAGAGTTAACTGTAACATAACTAATGAGTAACACAACTGGGAGTAAAAAGGTGAACTTTTCAGGCCAAAAGTTTGGTATTCTTTTAAATGCACTATTCTAAGATAAAAATCCAGGGGGTACAAGACTCTCCTGATCAGAATATCATTGCTCACCCAGCACCAGGACAACATTCACAAGTGTATCTGAGTGTAGGCTACATAATATTTTGCTCTGCCTCCTTTGGAAGAGTTTGTCTCATTATAAAGGAGGAAATGATAGCATGTTATCAGTACGTTTTTCTGTGTAATACAGGTTGGATCAATATCTTTTCTAGTTTAGTTGGATGGCTGTGATCCTCTTTATATGTCATTTATCCATTCCTTGAATGAATATTTATGAAGTGTCCATTATGTATGGAGCACAATGCCAGGACCAATGGAAGGGTGTCTGTCCCCATGGACCTCACAGGCCAGTGAAGTGTGAGATGTTATGGATATAAACACACCATTGGATACAAAAGTAAAAGTTGTTGTGAGCCCACTGAGGGAGGATAGACATACTCCGAATGTGTATAATTGGGACCCTCCTCTACATAGAGTGTCCTATATACTGAGAGCACCTGTGAAGGGAGCTGGTTAGCTCAGATCTGAAGGATCAGTAGATTACTGAGAAGACCACTCCAAATAGAAGAAAATGCAAACACTAAAACAGGGGGAGAAAAAGAAATTTTAGCATGACTGAATAAATAACTCATAAATAGCTCATTAAGGCAAGAGTACAGCAATGGAGATAATGTATGTTGCCCTTTTCTCCCAGAAGCCTGGGATGTGAATGGATTGCAGTAAGATGACAGACATTATAGGAACTGATTATTCTTTTAATTTTGTTTTTTGTTTGTTTTTTGTAATGATAAACTCTTCATCAGATTTGAAGGCTGATGGGGATAGACTCAGGAAATAGTGATGTGGAAGATTCTGAAAAGAGACACAACACAGTCCCCAGGGCATAGCCCCTTGAAATGTCAGACAGAACTGAATAACTTGGTGAGGGTTCTTCTCAGTTTCAGCAAGAGGAGGGTGGTGACGACAGGGGCAGATGTTGGATGATTTATTGATGTATTTTGAAATGATTACCTCCAGCTCTCAGCATTGTCAGTGAAAGCATATAGCCCTGAGTACACTGCATACTGGATGTCGCAGGATTTCACAGTATGACGTGCATTGACTTTGCTAAAAGTGGTGTTTTTTTTTTTTGTTTTTGTTTTTGTTTTTTTTTTGGGGGGGGGCAGTCCTGGTATCACCTCCAATGAGCTGGCAGCAGGGTAAGGATGAATGTGAGGAGATCGCCAGCAATGTTCTGCAAAGGGAGGTTTTTATCTTTCAAACTGAATCCATGAAAGTCCCGAGATGCTGTATAATAATAATTTTCAAGGTGTGGGTTTCTGTGATATGACTCTTCATTTCCAAAATTAAAATAAGTCTTTCAGAGTGAATTCTGAATTGTTTCCAGGTCCTCTTAATGTCTTTCTCTGGGGTCCGATCTAAATTAAGGTGGAATAATTCATAATGATATGCTACATTAACAGCCCCCCTCTTTAAGAAAGTTCATAAATAAATGGCATAGTTATGTCCTAAATTCAAATTCAAGTTCTCTCATTGGCTAGCTGTAGACACCTGAACACATTTCTTAGCTTTTCTGCAATCTTCTTGTTTGTAAAATGTGATCACTAGTAACTGTCTTGCTGGGTGTTTGTAAGGATTAAAAACATAGAAAAGATGTAAAATTCACCATAGCTAGGATGTTCACTATTATGTGAAAATTAGATTCAAAAATAAAATATGAGTTACGTCTCTGGCAGTGGGGATAGGTGTAGACCATTATTAGCTTAGGTCAGAGCCATCAAGCCATAAGGCTTTTGTAACTTTGAGGCCATACTGTAGTTCTGTAGATGAGTATTTCATTTGAATACAATGAATGAGTGATATTGTAATGATTCTAGCCGTGTGTGTGTGTGTGCACACGTGTGTGTGTGTGTGTGTGTGTGGATTCATTATATCCCGTTAAACAAGGAGTCTGTAATCTAATAAAAAGGCAATACAGAAAGAGGCTCATACTGGATGTAGAGATGCACCATCCAGTGCCCCTTCCAGGAAGGATGGAATGTTGTATCTTCTGGGAGTGATGGAGGCAGACATCTTTCCGCAGCCAGCTGCTTCAAGGATTACCTCAGCTGCAGAGAGCTGCCTTGCCCAAAGTCACACCCTTCTCAGTGTAGCCCACATCCTGACCGGTGGCCACATGTAAAGACCTGGCCATTGGGCCATTGAGAGTGACCCCAACAGGCAATTCTAATCCCAGACCTCTTCTGCACTTGGCCAGCTCTGTCACTGGCCCTGCAGACTAGTTGGATTTCTCCCTCAATTCAATCCCGCTTTCTTCCTCTGATCTTTACATGCATTGATCATGAAGGTAACCCCAGTAAACCACTTGCAACTAATTTACGTCTCGGTGCTTCATAGGGAACACAATGTGTAGACAATGATCCTTATATAAACGTTTTTCCTCAAGTCATATAAGAATCAAAGACGGGAGGCTCTCTCTCTCTCTCTTTTTTTTTTAATCTGGATTCAGACTACAAAATAAATAAATAAAAACAGGCAATATTTCTTTGGCTTGTTTTCTCACTATTTAGTTTATGATGTCTCAGAAGTATTAGTTCATTGGGATTCTGAAACCTGGGCTGGAAATATTCCCTGTGGGTGTCATAATTCACCGTGTGGATATATAGCGAATACAGTCTCTTTTTCACTGTCTCATTCCCTCTATCTGAACATTTTTATGAGGAGCTCCTGTGAGCCTACAGTCTTCTCTAATGTTTTTATGACTCCTCAGTATCCGACTCATCCAAGTCCGCACAGACAGATTTCTGTCAAAAGCGATCAGTCTTTATGAAAGTAGCAAGAGTAATGCTTCCTCTGTGCAAACCAAATCAAAGTGGTTCAGACTTGTCATGTTGGACGGTACCTTCAGTCTCCATTTAGATTCTTCAGGCTCCACGTTTGAAATAAGTCAATAACTTTCTGCTTTATTATCTGCAAAGATTCTTGGTAGACAGGTTATAGAGTTTCAGCTTTACAGAACAGTACACTTTATTTTAACTTCCAATTTTTATCTATTTTTTATGCCAGACGTCAGTGCTTTTGTGTCACTTAATTATAGTGACTAGATCATGGTTTTTAAATTGAGTCTTTTTTTTATGTTTGTTTTTGAAAGAAAGAGTGTGAGTGGGGGAGAGGCAGAGAGAGAGGGAGACACAGAATCTGAAGCAGGCTTCAGGCTCTGAGCTGTCAGCACAGAGCCTGGCACAGGGCTCGAACCCACAAACTACGAGATCATGACCTGAGTCAAATTCGGACACTCAACCGAGACACCCAGGCACCCTATGACTAGACCATTGTTTGCCATCAACATAATTTCACCAAATAAATCCCATTATTCTCAGGAAAATTTTCTGCCTGAACAAGTGATCTTAAGCTGTTCTTATTGAGAATATGTTAACAATAAAAGAATGCATGTCCAAAAATTTTCCCCTATTTTTAAAATCTTCACTTGGGCATATATTCTCTCATTTGACCAAAAAAACAAACAAAACCCAAGAATGTTGAGTAAATATCTTAGTCATTTATACATTTGTAACTTTAAAAAATCTATAAATATTTCTAATATTAAAGTGAACTCCAATACCAGTTTACACCCAAACTAAAGGAAATCACAATTTGCACAATGCGCACTGGGGGGGTAATCATTCTAAAATAGTTCCGGACTGTTTCTACCATGAGGAGCTTCCAGGGCTGTGCTCCGAAGGTGACAATGGAAGGAAGGTGGCTGGGAAAGGAAGGCACGGCAGAATGTGAATTCAGCATTTCTCCTCCAAAAGGCAGTTCTCCACTTTGCACATCTTTACTCGTTCATCTGCACATTAACAAGAGTAAGTAAGAAAAGATGGGTTATTCCTTCTAGCTCATTCTTACTCTAAGTGAATGTGATAGACAAGACTGTAGAAAATGCAGTCTTCGGTTACTTCCACTCATTCTTGGAGAAGGAATGAACATAAGATATATATTTCTCACTCTGCCAGTTTGGTGACATCCCAGCTTCGGGAAATGAAGCGTCACTGAAATTGCTAAATTGTAGGACTCACCCAAATAATGACAGATGATAAAATAAGGCCACAGGATCAGAACCTAGATCGGGTTCTACTCCAGTGATATTCTCAGGGGAGGTGACTATGATACGATGGTGACAAATGTATATGAAATGGAGAAAGCCCTTTTCATTTAACAGTTGTTCTTTAGGAATGTGTGCTTATACCTAGTAAAAGGCATTTTCAGAGTACTTGGGGATTAGGCGATATTTTTCTCTCATTAGATGGGTATCATATTGGCCACAGGCATTTTTATTTCTTTTGCCTTCACTATGCATCTGATAATATAATACTTGAATATTCTGCAGAAAATGCAAGTATGGAGAATTTCACAGAGAATCCAACCTAGCTGCAACGTTGGTTTTTTTCCCCCAGTTTCCTGTTCTGATTTTCTTCCAGCACTGATCCAAGCGGATCGTACGCTAACAAGAGAAAACTCTGTGACAGACAGAAGGGCAGCACTTAGGGGAGAGATTATTCTTGGCTCTTTGGGGAAATGCACAGGCATCTTTACATTTAATACAAAAGAATGCCATATAAAAATAAAATTGAAACTTGGGATTCATGGACAGGATCACAAAGACATCTGAGAAGCAAACTATTACATCCTCAATAAGCATAGAGGAAATTATTTAACATGCTTTTCAAAAAGGAAAGGAAAACAATACTTTGTGTCAGAACTTGACAGACAAGACAAACACAAACAAAAACAGAAATGCCTGGGCCAAGCAGGTTATTATATGAAATGCGATCCATGGTGGTGGTATTTTTCTCTTATGTCCTTACTCAGGAAGCAGTATCTACTGACCTCAACTCCAGAGATGCCCTAAAAGATTTATGCTACATACCAGTTTAGGGAAATGTCTTAGAAAGTGATGCCATTGTGATGGGCACTCAAAGAACAATACTCGCATGAAAATGTTTATTGATGCTATTTTAGGAATTTACAGAGGCCTTTCTCTTGATTAGAGCATTCATTCTCAACAGGGGTACAGCACCCCCAAAATGCCAAAAGTCAGTTCTCGAGACACACACACAGAAAGTACTCTTGTTACGAATAGGAGACAGATGCATCTATGACACAAACAGATAGCCAGTGAGATCTCGTGGAGGGGCAGTTGGGCCCTTGGTGAGGGTGTGCAGAGTGAGTCTCAGGAGCCCCGGCTGTGGGAGGTTGGTCGGGAAGTCGAGGAAGGACTCCTGATGGAATCAAGAGGTTTGGTAGAGCACATCTCAGGGTAGGGCCCGGAACATGTTTGTCCACAGAGAGATGAAGCTGATGGGGGAATAAAAGTAGGAGGCTGAGGAGACAAAATCTAATCCCATTATATACATTTCCACCATCACACAAGATGGTGGAATACACCCCAGAATTACCAGATGCATAGAAATAGGGGTAAATACGAAATCATGGGCTGAGTCCCCGAGGTTTCCCTGTCCCACTCCAGGACAATAGGGAATATTCGAGAAAGGTTAAATACCCTGTACAGAAGGAAACAGAATGGCCTCTCCCCTTCAAGGTCTTCCAGCTGGGGTAAGAGTTGAATGTACATAAGACATTTTAACAGGAGAAAAAAGCAATGTTTTATTACATGTGCAGAGGCCCAATAATGAAATGACCAAAGTGGGCAGTTTGTATGCTTTTTGCATGAAGAGACAATAAATTCGTGAAGAATGGACAGGATGAGGACAATGGGTGTTTGGGAGCTTTAATTAGTAGGGAATCCTAAGCAAATTTAGGCTGAGGTAGCAGATTAGTTTTAAAAAAGGAACAAGGCTTGTTTTACAGCTTTCTTGGCTTTAAAGTTCATATTGCTAGTGATAAGGATGTCTGTTTAATTCTAGTATGGGGGGTATTTTTCATATGGGAGATTTGCTCCTGCATTCATGGGGACAGAGGAGGGTCTAAGGGCCCTTGCACCCTATTTCTTAGGTAACTATTATTTAAAGTAATCAATATGCCCAAGTGGCCCATCTGGGGTGGCGTGCCCTTGGCCTCTACAACCTTGCTATAGAAATACAGAAAGACATTAATGAATATGAAACATGAGTTTGTGTACCTGTTGTTTGAAAATGAACCAGACGAGGGGTGCCTGGGTGGCTCAGTCTGTCGAGCGCCTGACTTCGACTCAGGTCATGATATCACATTTTGTTGAGTTCGAGCCCCGCGTTGGACTCTGGGCTGACAGCTCGGAGCCTGCAGCCTGCTTCAGATTCTGTGTCTTCCTCTCTCTCTGCCCCTCCCCTGCTCATACTCTGCCTCTCTCTGCTGTCTCTCAAAAATAAATAAATGTTAAAAAAAAAAAAAATGAACCAGATGAAAACTCTTTTCCCTAAGAGTCCTAATCCCTGGGTGTTTACCATTTTGTGACAAATGAACATTTAGAATTTTCCGTACAGGGCTACATGCTTCTTCCTAATGCTTACTTTTTATTCACCTGGAGTTAATTTACATTCCATTACTAAGAGAACTTTAGGCTATGCTGTAACTCCCTGAACTGGCTTGCTTACTTCAACACTCTGGTCATTTGCAGTAAATACCACCCAACTTGAGAAAGACGGTTTATTTCCATTTGCTTCGTTATCTGTCTTTCTTACTTCTCCTCCTCATTGCATCCGTGCCCCAGGTCCACACCACTCACACCTTCCCCTGCTAGAGTCCAGAGTCCTTTCCCTTATGGTGCCTCCCATTCTCCCGTCACGGAACAGGTGGGTGAGTGATGACTTTGACGCCTAGTGTTTGATCGCACAACATTCATCAATAAAAAACAGAAAGTGGTTTGGGCCAAATGCAAAAGGGGTCAGAAGGTTGGGTGGAAAGGCTTCCCAGGAAGAGTTTGAGTGAGGCTGGAGGTGGGTTTTGAAGAATTAGATAGGATTCAAAAGCAGAAAATGATCAGGGAAAGTGAGAGAGGCTGGTGTGTGTTTCAAGGACGATGTGTTACTGTTTGCAGGTTTCTGCTCTCCCACACAGTGTGAGCATGCCATCCCCCCCTCCCCAGCATGGCATCAACCGTGGTCATACGAGGCTAGTCTTAACCAATGGAGAGGGAGCATTGATGGTGTGTTCCCCTTCCCAGCGGAGCACAGGGAGACATCCGGCTTGATTATCTGGTCTCTTATCTTTCCCTTGGTCTCAGGAGGGGCGTGTTCCCATAGAGGCTGCTCCTTCAGCCTCCTTCCCAGACTGGAGACAATCGGGACAGAGGTGTGGGGTGTTTAGGACCGATGCTGCATGAGAAATAAGCATCAATGGTGGCACACCGCTGAGTGTCAGAATTGTTTGAAAGCTGACTGATAGAATAAATAAACCAGGTTGACTAAAACGAGTTGATATCAAAGGGTGAGCTGTGGGAGATCAGTGCAGAAAGGTTAGAACAAGACCCTGAGTATTCAGGTGAAATATGATATATTCTGTAACCGGTCATAATTGCTTTGACTCTTGGTAGATTCAACAAAACACTGAAGGAAGGCACATGTTGCTTGATAAAAAGAAGTCCTCTATTCAACACTTATTCAGCTAATATTCATTGACCACTTACGAAGAATAAGCGTTCGAAGGGCAGCTACGATCAACCGTTTCTCATGTCCTCAGATTGTGTCATGTGTAGTGTAGGAGATAATCAGGGAATTGCGTTATGTCCTAGAGCTAAATAGACACAGAATGGCAGGCGATCTCAGTGGAAGACCCCTGTCTTGACTTGGGGGACCAGGGAAGACATCCCAGATCCCTTAAATTGAGGTGTGCTCTGTGCTGGAATGGAAAGAATTTAAAAACACTAAAAAAGACATCGGTTTGGAGAAAAATATGGGCAGCTGTCAAACCTTTTATGTGGGAAAATACTATTTACTGATTTCTCTGGGTAGAATTTATCTTTTCAGATTTGGAAGGATGGCCTGTAGTAATAGCAAGTAAGAAAATGTTCAGTGTGAAATAATGCTTCAAGCCCTTTCAGCTCTTTCCATAATGATTTTAAAGCCTCACAACTTATGAGAAGGTTATGACCATTCACCCATTGAGGTGTGCATTTGTTTCCCAATCTGTGGTGAAATTACTTTCGAATTGTCAAATGCCACTGAAAGTTACCATTTTTTTCTCTTCTACTTTCCAATGGAATGTCTTTTTGATTTTCTCAAACATGCAACTGACTTTTCTCAGGCCAGACATAGCAAAACATTTCTCAGTATGTATCCATAAAATCATCAGACACATTTCTTCATAGAAATTCCTTTATCATGTGTCAATACAACCTTAATTTATGCATCAAAGGCCTTCAATGTTCACCATTGTTTCTTATAATATCTAAAGTGCCCTTTCTTTTCTGCTATTTGTCATGTAAGTTTTCTTCTATTTGTGTTTATTACACTAAAAACACTGTGTTGACAGGCTTGATGATCTTTCATGTATGAATTATTTGATCACTACAGACAACAAGTTATCAGGAAAAAAATGTTGAGAACAACAATGTTAATAGAATAATAGACTCAGTGTACCAAATTAAACATGATCCTAAGGAAAATGAAATGTATAAATGAGCCAAATAACAATAGACTGATTTATTTTACCCAAAAATATTCTGTAAGAACTTTAGGACGGAATTGAGCTTTTTTCAAAATACAGTTTCTAAGTAGATAATGAAAAACCCCTAACAATAAACACATTATTTTTCGTTGATTACTTATACGGCCCTAAGCATGCTGCAAGTGTGTTCAATTCTCATGAGAGACAGTGAGATAAATATTCATCATCATCACAATCTTTTTAAAATATTTTTCATGTTTATTTATTTATTTTGAGAGAGAGACAGAGAGTGCATGAGCTTGGGAGGGGCAGAGAGAGAGGGAGAGAGAATCCCGAGCAAGCTCCACGCTGTCAGCACAGAGTCACATGTGGACCCTGAACCCCTGAACTGTGAGGTCATGATCTGAGCCAAAATCAAGAGTCAGATGCTTAACCACCTGAGCCCCCTAGGTGCCACCGCCTCCTCCTCCTCCCCTTCCTCCTCCTCACCATCATTTCACGGATGAAGGATGGGAGCTGAGAGTGACCGTCTCCCCCAAAGCCATGGGTGGATATGGGGAAGCTTTGGCTTCTAAACTAGAGCTAAAGCCTGTAAGAAATCACATGTTTACATATGCGTTTTCTAGATTCCTAGGCATTAAGTATTAAATATCAAATATTCAAGTATTTACTAGTTGATGAAAAACACTTTCACTCCGGTATGTTTTTGGTGATTTGAGGTCACACACACTTGCTGCTCTCTGGCCAGGCGGTCTCTGCCACGGCTCAGTGAGGAACGTAAGGCATCTGTGGAGAGAGGAAAAATTTGCTGGCACCTTTACTCACTCACTCCCTTCTCTCCTTACACACTCATAATCACAGACCTTGATATCACTCAGCTTCTTTAAAGAAATAAAGACAGCCACTATTTTATGTATTTTGAAGTTACTAGACAATTGTAAAAATGTATTTCCGTTAGTAATGTCATGAAGGGTACATTGCCCAACTGCTCCTTCCGACCTCCCCGCTCACAGCTTCTGTTCCCCACGTGTAGGTGAGATGCACAGACTCTCAAGTTGCTGTAAAAGGCAAGCAAAAAGTAGAACTCAGCTATGTCCGGCCTTCGCACCGAGCTAACCAGGTGCCGCGTGGGGGTTCACACCTGTCTGATAGCTGCAGTTTCTCTCTGTCCTCAGAATTCTTCTTATGTGTTTGATTTTTGTGGGAAGAAACAGAAATCATCTTATATCTAAACATTAATTGGGGTGGGTATGATTGTAAAACATACTCTAAATCAGAATTAAGCACTGAAAGAACTCACATGTAATCTCTCCAGAGACTTCTCAATGGAAGAGGTTGTAGATATCGGACTGTTCCCCAAGGCTTTGTCTCAGTAGCTTCCACCCATCTAAAAGGCAGGTCTCTATAGAGTTGGTAGGCCCCCCATGTAAGTATCCCACGAATGGCTTCTACTTCTATTGATGTGAAATAATGCATGGTTGGCCACTCTAAAAAGATAATGGCGGGGGGGGGGGGAATGGGATGAATATAATGTGTAAGAAATACATTCTCCAGCTCCTTTTTTAAGTAGTATGCTATAAAATGGCGTTCAACAGTCAATAAGTTTTATTTCAATAAATGCCCTTATACATCATCTGATTTCTTTCTTACAGAATTACTTGGTTGCCGTTAATATACTCTAACTTCAATTCTAATGATTAAGGATTTTCCAGAATTTTTTCTAGTAAATATTCAAAGTTTTTTCCAGTGAGGTCTTTATTTGACCTCAGACTATCAGCCAATTTCTCAACAATAGGCATTCACAAAGTAGCCGCAAATCAGACCCCATAGGAAGGTGTATATTACAAAATGCGTTAGCCGTGGACAGATGATTATAAAGTTGCAGCTATTCCTGTTTATCGCTTTGATGTAGTACAAGGAAGAAGAGATGTGTGATTTTTCTTATTAACAATTTTAATTAACTTTTAATTGATTTCTGGGAAGATAAATGGTTTCATTATAGCATCACACACTGAGCTCCTTGGCTAGATATTAAACATCAGTGCAAACTTCCTGACAAACTGCTGATAATAAGGGATTTTATGTTCGGTTATCTTGTCTAACATCTACATACTCATCTGTAATAGTAAATAAATGGAACCACCTTGCTTTGCCAGCCCATGTCACCTAACTTAAAGGACCTTTTTTATGCTCCTCTATTAATTAGGAGATGGAAAAGGAAGGAAATAGCATTTTGCAAACATTCCAGTTCCTTTGTCTCTATTAGGTGTGAGTCGGTTTCCGTAACATTTTTGGAGTATTTTCCTAAAGAATATTACAGCCTTTTATTCCCTGAGCATCAAATGCACATCCTTTCTTGGAATCTGGGCACTCAGGGAATTAAGTTGTGGTGAACTGGGTCAAAACGTGTGTGTGTGTGCGCGCGCGTGTGTGTGTGTGTGTGCGTGCACACGTGCATGCAGGAGGGCACACTTGACGTTGAACATTTTAGTCAAATTTCATACTTCAGCTGGCTTCGAACTTTGAAACCCTATTATGAGGATGCCCTCCCTAACATTTATTTTTGACCCACCTGTTGGATAGGTGTTTGGTATTTCCTCTCCAGAAATCATCTCACTTTAGGATACAGATGGCTATATTTTGGAAAAATCCGATACATGGAGGGTCGTGAGACAGGTTTCTTCTGAAAGGACCCATGGTTTTGGGAAAAGAGTGTAAACCAAAAGTGATACAAAGAGGCTTTTGTTGACCATGGAATTCTGATTCCTGACATGACCTCCAAATGCTGGGCATTTTCCTAGAGGTGGTACAACCAGAACCCCGGGATTTGAATAATGGATGAATGTTTGGAGTTTCAGAAGTGAATGAGGGATCATTGTGGCAAGCCTTGAAGAAAATGTCAAAAAGTATATACTGAGTCCTAGGGAAAGGTGGAGACTTGATTTGACCTGTGTGTAGAGCTTGTACAGGAGAGTGAAGAGTGAGACGAGGCTGAAAATGTGGGTTGGAGTAAACCATGCACAGGCGTCTTGACTGCTCTCCAGAGTTTGCTCAACATGTTGAATAGAGAGAGGCTACCTCTCTATTGCTTGGTGTTTCTAAATCTGGTGCCTTAGGTATATCCTTCCAGAGCGTCACTTTGTTCACTTAAAACAGTGATGACATGGGAGGAATTACGAAGTCATAAAACATATTACCTTCTCTTTCGTCTCAGTTTCCCAAATCTGTTTATTTGAACACAGACTTCCCCTCTGTCTTTGCCTCCTCTTACTTTTCCCCCTTAAAATCCATTCTAACATGCCATGAGTGTAGCATAAGGAAAACTCACACCCAGAGTTCCTTTATCAAAGCCAGGCCTGCAACCTGATATTTCATTCTCTCCCCTTGGCCTTTTCTATCAATTTCAGCCATTTGGAAAAGCCTCCCATTGGCCTGCTGAAAGCATATATGTATATACATATATATGTATATATATGTATATATAGACGTGTGTGTATATATATGTATACATATATATACGTATATATATGTGTGTATACATATATATATATATATATATACGTATATATATATAGAAAACATAAATATATATATACGTATATATATATTTTTTTATGTTTTCTCTACCATTTATTATTTTACTATAGACCATTTTAAGAATCTCAACATGGCTGAGAGTATGCATCATCATGATAGACATTTTTTAATTTTTTTTAATGTTTTTATTTATTTTTGAGACAGAGAGAGACAGAGCATGAACAGGGGAGGGGCAGAGAGAGACAGGGAGACACAGAATCTGAAGCAGGCTCCAGGCTCTGAGCGGTCAGCACAGAGCCCGACGCGGGGCTCGAACTCACAGACTGTGAGATCATGACCTGAGCCGAAGTCAGACGCTCAACCGACTAAGCCACCCAGGAGCCCCATACATGTTTTTTTTAAGTAGGGCTTCATGCCCGGCATGGAGCCCAACATAAGGCTTGAACTCATGACCCTGAGATCAAGACCTGAGCTGAGATCAAGAGTCGGACGCTTCACTGACTGAGCCACCCAGGCGCCCCACAATAGGCATTTTCAAGTGCGTCCTGGAGAATAAAAAGTCCATGCAAAGAAATATTGCATGAAAAGCACCGTGGACACATTATTAAAAGGAGGCCTTATTCTTGGCATTGCTCAGTGAGCTGTAGCAGTAGTTAACAAATGGTGTGCCCCTCAAGATACTAGTAAGTATTCTGCTAAACAAACAGTAGTGTGAAAGGGTCTGTGATGAAATTCCTTTGGAAACTGCTGTTAACACTTGGCGGGGTTTGAAGTTATCAACGACTAACCCTCTACTTCTAAACTCACCTACACAGGTCTTCTACGGATGAGACTGGAATTGTAGGCGTCCGTCGGGGAAGAGCTTGCATAGCTAAACAAGCAAACCATAGAGTATCTTTATAAATAGATCCTAAATGAGACAGTTATCCAATTCTTCCTGCCACATTCTCCACTCTCAAGTGAGAGAGGAGACAGAGCCAGGGCCATGGTCTTGCTAACCTGTCCTTCCTCTCAACAAGATGAAGCATGGGGGAGGAGGTTCCCATTCAACAATCCTAAATAAAGAAGACCTTTTAATCCAGCGCTTCTGTGAGCTGATGTGCGTTAGGAAGTTCCCAAGGGAAAACATGGCTAATGTAGCAGTTTGGGGAATGCAGCAGGCATGATTAGGAGGTTCTTTCTGAAATGCAAGTTTGCTTTTATATCCCAGTCTCTTGTCAGGGTGAGTGTCCTCACGATCCTCTAGACCAGCTCTTTGCATCATCAAGATGATGTTGTTATCATCAAAAGGTGAGGTCTTTCTCAGGTCACTTGTAGGTACTGCGTCTGCATTGTTCCGATATTAATTGCTGGGTTAAATCTGTAATAATGTCAATTTACTTAAATTTACATGTATCTTAGTCAATGGAACAGAAAAATGGCATTGCAACTAGTTTAGAGAGAATCATTCCAAAGCTATAGTCTATCTTACTCATGTTATAATGACGATCTGTGCCACGTTTGTG
Organism: Panthera tigris; assembly: GCF_018350195.1. NCBI lineage: Eukaryota > Metazoa > Chordata > Mammalia > Carnivora > Felidae > Panthera > Panthera tigris. The sequence continues at coordinate 3,493,076 of NC_056670.1, forward strand.
AATTTTATTTCTGACATGCATTGCGGTAGGAAATGAGATTCAAACTGTTCTCCCACTTCACATATTTTATTTTATTTTATAGTTGAGAGATCTGGGACCTAGGGAGAAAAAGTAACATACCAAAGTTAATGACATCAAAAAATAAGCTGGAAACACTGAAACCAATCAGCATTTCCACAATATAGCAGTCTCTCCTTATATAACAGTCATTTGCCACCTCAGCCTCCATAACCCCCTTGTCATTCTGCAAAATTCTATAAGTACAAAGGTATCCACTTGTTATCATGTGCTTGTTTACGTCGTGATAAAACACTACTATGGTCTTCTAAAAAATTCTGTTTTTCAGCATAGACCTGGAATCAGTGGTTTCACCAAGGTGATCAGAGTCCTCGATGCAGTTCTTATAATTCCACAGTTTTTGGTTTCAAATTCTTACCCACAATTGCAGAGGATAATAAAGCAAAAATCAAAGTAAACCCGAACAATAGATGTACAGTGAATAAAATACTCTAAGAAACCTTCCAACTACTACATAGAAGTGTGAATACACCCACTTATGTGTGCTAGTCTATAGCATTCATTTATGAAATGTGCCAGATGCTGTACTAGGAATTGAGCGTTCAGTGAAACCAGAATAGCCCAGACCATACTCTTATGGCTTACCTTGTGAAAAAGGAGAGAAGTTCTTACACAAGTAAGCACGCTGATAAAGAGATAAATTTAAATTATCCAAAGTGGCATAACCGACAGGTACTCGGAGCTCTTGGCCTGTGTGACGGGAGAGTCTAATCTAATCAAAGCAGAAGACTGCTTTGAGCGAGTGGTATTTACACTGACACGTGAAAGATGAGTGTGAGGAGGTGGTAGCCGGGTAGTGACAGCAGAAGCCGAGGTGGCAGAAGTTTCTGGAGAGGTTTGGGGGTTGGAGGGAACACAGTGAAAGCATTTTACCGAACCTCTTGCCCGTGGATGGTGAATTTGAATACTGCCCAAAGCACTGGAAATCATTGAAGGATGTTAAGCAGAGGACTGATGTCATTATTTCCCCTCTATAAAAGGTCTCTCTGAAGGGATGTAACTAAAAGAAAAGAATTAAGAGGTAATTTAGCTGGGGCACCTGGGTGGCTCAGTTAGTTAAGCTTCCAGCTCTTGATTTGGGCTCAGGTCATGATCTCACGGTTCGTGAGTTCCAGCCTATGCTGACGGCTCAGAGCCTGGAGGCTGCTTTGGATTCTGTGTCTCCCTCGCCCTTGCCTGCCTCTCTCTCTCTCTCTCTTAAAAATAAATAATAAAAAAAAAAAGAGAAGTAATTTAGTAATCTAAGTTGTAGTCAGTGGTGGCTAGGACCAAGGTAATTAGGAGTGAGATAGTATATGTGGGTGAAAGCAACACATTATAGACAGACAGGGATTATTTTGTAAATGACACTAGGTCTTGGACCTTGGTACTTAATATACCATGTATCACAGCCTGCAACTGAGCCTCATACGTAGTTTTAAACTTGCCTTCTCAAATTGTTGCATGAATGAATAATTGATAAGATAAATGAAGGAGATATCATAAATATCTACTTTCTTTCTTATATAACCTAGTATGTTAGTAGGAGGACCATTTACTGAATGGCGATTGTTGGAGGTGAACAAGATTTGGAAACAGAAGAAATCGAGAGTTCAGTCAGGAACATGTTAAGCTTCTGATTCTATGCTAGACAGAATAATGGCCCCCAAATATGTCCCACATATGAATATGTTACCCTGCATGGCAAAAGGAACCTTGTAGATGTGATGAAGGTTAAGGATTTCAAGATAGGAAGATTTTTCTGGATTGTCCAGGTGGGTCATAATGTAATTGTGAAAACCCTTCAAACTGGAAGAGGATGTCAGGAGAGTGGGTCAGAAGGTTGAGATGGAAGAAGAAGGAGGAGAGAGTCAAAAGTGAGAGGGACTTGACTCTCCATTGTTGGCTTTGAAGACGGAGGAGATGTGCCATGAGCCAAGGAATGTGAGTAGACTCTAAGCTGGGAATTGTCCTCACATGACAATGGAAAACTAGGTGGGGAAGCTCAATCCTACAACTCAAGCAACTGAATTCTGTCAACACCTCCAACGAGGAAAGGGAGCTTCCCCGACAGCCTCCAGAAAGGAGCACAGCCCTTCCTGTGCCTTGATTTTAGCCTGATGAGACCCGTGTTGAACTTCTGAAATACAAAGCTATATAAAATTATAAACTTGTGTTTTGTAAACTACTCAATTTGTGGTCATTTGTTATAGCAGCCACAGAAAACTAACACAGATATGCATGAGGCATTCTGGGAGGTATCAGCCAAGCAGCCCAATGGATATAAAGCAATACATACACACACCCAATACACATACACACACACACACACACACACACACACACACACACACACAGAGCCACTTTACTCAAATTGAATCATTCTATAACACATCTTCCCTTATATGGATGAATAAAAACATATTTTGAACAGGGATCATTTAAAGTACTGGTTATATAAACAATTGCTTTTGTGATCTTAAGAATTCCCACAGACAGGGATGCCTGGGTGGCTCAGTCATTGAAGCACCCGACTCTTGATTTCAGCTCAGGTCATGATCTCAGTTTGTGAGGTCGAGCCCCACACCAGGCTCTGCACTGATAGTGCAGAGCCTGCTTGGGATTCTCTCTTCCCTCTCTGTCTGCCTCTCCACTGCTCTCTCTCTCTTCCAAATAAATAAACTTAAAAAAAAATTCCCACAGATAGCAAAATGTCACTGAAATTTCCACAAATGTTGGTGCTAATAAATAAGACCTATTTATATTATATTACTGGATTACATTTTTCTATTTACTTACGCAGTGATTTCAGACAAAAAAATAAGTGCTTTTCCCCCAAAGGGGGATTAGTGTTGTCATTTAGTTTTTCCTCTAAGTGACGAGCTTGACTAATTTGTCAATAATTTGTATGGCAAGTTCTAGGCACACAGTAAAAGTAGAAGAACATGTGTCTATGGAAACTCTTCAGGTCGTTCATGGTGTTTCTTCCTCTCTGGGCATTCCTGCAATCCCTCCTCCGTCTGTTCTCTGGTTTAGCCTCGAGAGGTAATGACCTCCCAGGGGAATTTTTATTTGATGAGTCAAATGGACAAATCCTGCTGTGATGTCAAGTTACAAACATGGCTTTCACATCTTGGACTTCGCCATTTCAGACAAGACAGAAGCGTTCTGCAATGCCCCCAACACGCTTTGCTAGGGTTTGTAAAAGTGGAGGTACCTCTGCATGTGTACTGTTAAAGCACATCCTGCTGCATTCAGGCTTTCTGGACTATAAATGATTATTTGTGTCCCTAGCTCCTAATGCAGTCGAGTGTCTTGTCTTCCTTCCTTTCCTTAGCAACAGTTTGGGGCACAATTACATAGCATCTCATGGCTTCTAATATTTACTCCAGTTTCTTTGGAAAAAAGTAACACGAGGGCACCTGTGTAGCTCAGTCGCTTAAGCGTCCAACTTCAGCTCAGGTCATGATCTCACTGTTCGTGGGTTTGAGCCCCATGTCGGACTCTGTGCTGATAGCTCAGAGCCTGAAGCCAGCTTCGGATTCTGTGTCTCCCTCTCTGTCTGCCTCTCCCTCACTCACGCTGTGTCTCTCTCTGTCTCAAAAATAAATATTTTTAAAAATTTTAAAAATTTAAAAAAAAGAAAAACAATAACAACTATTTAACACAAAATGCACAGTAGCTGATAGTGACTGTTAAAATTTATATCACAATTGAGTTTGGATAAGATTATTTCTCATAACACTCTATTAGAAGAATGTTTACTCAAAATTCACACATTTTATTTGATGCAAAGTGATTTTTATGTGACTTAAAATTTTTGGTTACTATGTTACTATCATATCAATAATTCTCAATTACCATTTGGAGATTGTATTGTAATTTCAAAGAAGAGTCCTTTGCAGGTGCTTTACAGTTACTACACTTATACTCCCATTTGGATTTGGGGGCAGATTTAATTTTAAATCTTAGTTTCATGTGTTCATTTGTTCTAACCTTCATTAATCCCACAGGTATTTATTAAGTAGTTTTATACGTGAGACATTGTACTAAGAACTGGGGCCCTGTACATTGATTTCTTATGTAACTCTAAGCAAGATCATTAAATTCCATAAGCCACAGTCTTCTCATTTGCAAAATGGTACCAATTATATTTATTCATAAGAACATGGTGAGGATTGGGGCACCTGGGTGGCTCAGTCAGTTAAGCGTCCGACTTTGGCTCAGGTCATGATCTCATGGTTCGTGGGTTCGAGCCCCACGTTGGGTTCTGTGCTGACCGCTCAGAGCCTGGATGGAGCCTGTTTCAGATTCTCTGTCTCCTTCTCTCTCTGCCCCTCCCCTGTTCATGCTCTGTCTCTGTCACAAAAATAAATAAATATTGGGGTGCCTGGGTGGCTCAGTCGGTTAAGCGTCCGACTTCAGCTCAGGTCATGATCTCACGGTCCGTGAGTTCGAGCCCCGCGTCGGGCTCTGGGCTGATGGCTCAGAGCCTGGAGCCTGCTTCTGATTCTGTGTCTCCCTCTCTCTCTGCCCCTCCCCCATTCATGCTCTGTCTCTCTCTGTCTCAAAAATAAATAAACGTTAAAAAAAATTTTTTTTTAAAATAAATATTAAAAAAAATTAAAAGAACACGGTGAGGATTAAATGAGATCATGTACATAGTGCTTGAAAAAAATATATATGAAAATTAATATATAAACTGCTTGAACAAAAAGTAATGTAGCATCTTAAGTTGTCATCTAGTAGGTTATGTTAAATTAATTAAAAACTAGACATGTGTTTCTTATTTTTGAATTCAAAATCATTAAAGAAATGGTGGTCCAGGAAAAATTCAGTATTATTGTAATATGAGTTTTCTGTCATAACATAATGTTGTTATTGCTAATGATACTATCAACATGTTCTGGTCATTTTGAATGAAGAAAAATTAGTGAAACTATAGTATATTTCTTTTCATGTTATAGACTTTTACATTACATCATCATTATTTTTTTAATTTTCTCCTTAGAGAGAATATTCAGTTAAAAATACGCCATAACGTATCAAATACCCCTTCTAGCAAGGCAGCGTAACAAAGTATAATGTGAAAAAATCATGACAAACACACTATGTGAATTCCTTTGTTTTTAATTTCTATGCAGGCAACAGACCCTGATGCGGGAATAAATGGCCAGGTGCACTACAGTCTGGGCAACTTCAATAATCTCTTTCGCATCACATCTAACGGGAGTATTTACACAGCAGTGAAGCTTAACCGAGAGGTCAGGGACTACTATGAACTTGTCGTTGTGGCAACCGATGGGGCGGTTCACCCGCGTCACTCAACTCTGACGCTGGCCATCAAAGTGTTGGATATTGATGATAACAGTCCCGTGTTCACTAACTCAACATATACTGTCATCGTAGAAGAGAACCTGCCAGCCGGGACCACCTTCCTTCAGATAGAGGTGGGTGGAAGACGCATTAATTTCATGAATTCCACATTTTAATATTTCCATTAGTGTCAGGTTGCAGATTTAGCAAATAAAAAATCAACACACCAAGTTGAATTCCAATTTCAGATAAACAGTGAGTAAATGTTTAATATAAGTGCCTCTCAGATATTACATATTGTATTTTATCTAACAACCTTACTTCAGGGATATACCAAAAATTAAGAGGAGAAAAGATACATTTGTAAGAAATCAAATAACATTTGTTAATAATTTTTTTAATTTATAAAATTAATTTTACATATTTATTGTAAAAATTGACAACACAATAGTCTATAAAGAAGAAGTTAATAATCTCCCACTTTGTACATCCAGGATACCCAGGATTAAATTTTTATATGTATTCTGTGACATTTATCTTTGTACTCCCACAATATCAAATAAATATTTTTATATTTACATACGTGCAAATAAGCATGTGTGTGTATGCATATATCCATATATATATATATATATATATATATATATATTCAAATAAGTGTTTCCATGTATGTATATATGCAAATATGTACATATGCAGCCATATGCATATATATCTATGTATGTGTATATTCAAATAAATATTTTCATATATAAATATATGCAGATATGCATGCATGAGAGTGTATGCATATATACCTATGTATGTATATGTAATCAAATAAATATTTTCATATTTACATATATGCAAATATGCATGCATGCCAGTGTGTGCATATGTACGGGTGCATGTATATATTCAAATAAGTATTGTCACATTTTCATATATGCAAATATGCATGTATGCCAGCATATCATGTATACCTATATATATTCACAAAATATTTTCATATTTACATGTGTAGAGATTTGCCATATATTTTACAAAAGGGGATATTGCTGAACCCATTGTTTTTACTCTCAGTGCTCTTCAGAAGTCTAACTGTCCTGTTTAACAGTGTCCCCACATCCAAGCCTGTTTTTTCAGTCCTCAGCTACAATACTACCAGAAACTCTGGACATTCTGATTCAGTACATTCATTTGGCCCAGAAATCATAAGCAACTGCCCCTTTAATTCTGACACAGACGGTCTACGAAGTATATTTTGGGGGGTGGAAAAAAATCTAGTCCTTCCTTGACCTGCCATCCACAACTTGAATGTTGTTAGCATGGATTTCAAGAACTTGCAGTTTTTTCATAATTCAACTCAATAAATATTTAGGCCAAAACATTAATCAATCTGAAAAAGGCAGGTGCCAACCAGGGAAAGGGCCCTATTTCTCCATTTATTCTTCTGTTCATCTATTCATTTATTCATCCATTTATTCATCAAGCGTATTTTCACTGTATATTGCATGCATTTATCCTCTGCTGCACTTGAGCGATTCCAGTGTGGATAAGACAGATTTCATGCCTTCCTGGGGTTTTCAGCTGGGTGTGGCAAACAGACAAGCCAACCCTAATTGCAGTAGAGGTTCTCAATGCAAGGGGCTTAAGAAATCACAGAGAGTTTAGAAATCTAGTCTTGAGACTTAGATAGTTGCTTCCTACATTGTGAATGGAGAAGCAAGTCAGTTTTTCAAGCAGCAGAAGAGAGATTCAAAGCGTTGGAACAAATCTCTTGAAATCCTGGGGGGGAGGAGAGAGAGAGATGCTAGAAAAATGTATGGCTCCTTCTTCCAGTTTTCAGGAGATTGGGGTTAACCCAAACTGGAATGGGAAACAAGAAGGATTTTAGTTAGGAAAATGACACCATAAAATGTGTGCTTTCCTCGTATCTTCTAGTCGTGGTGTCAGTAACTGACCGGGGGGCCAAGACATAAGTTCCCATGGCAGGTGCGAGCATGGCTGTGTGCACCTTCCGTCACACCTTGTCTCCCCTCTCCCCCCCTCGCCCCATCCCATTGCCTCCATCAGAGCCCATAAGTTCCCATGGCAGGTGCGAGCATGGCTGTGTGCACCTTCCGTCACACCTTGTCTCCCCTCTCCCCCCCTCGCCCCATCCCATTGCCTCCATCAGAGCCCATAAGTTCCCATAGCAGGTGCGAGCATGGCTGTGTGCACCTTCTGTCACACCTCATCTCACCACTCCCCCCTCGCCCCATCCCATTGCCTCCACCAGAACCCTCTGCCTTCTGTGCTAGTCCTGCAGGACCCACAGCTGGCACACACCATTCCCAGTTCTGAACACCTTTTAGCCGCCATGTCCCTGTGTGACTTCTATTTTAGTATTTGTTTGTTTGCTTGTTTTTTCCCCCGGAGACATTAACCTGCAGGGCAGGATTTGTGTCTTGACTCATCTCGTGCTTTCGTGCATAATAACTACTCAATAAATGTTAATTAAATGGAGTATAATAGGGATCTTTAGAAATGTACTATAGGATCTTTGTAAGGACCAATTAGTACTTCTATTTTCTTAGTTTCCTTATACTCCTTTAATACTCTATTATGTGTGTGAAAAACACTCAATAAAAATTAATCCTTATTTAAAATATTATTTTTCAAGGTTATGCAATTAGCAGGAAATAATAATAATTTATGACTATATTCATCTCTTCACTGTGCTACGATTCTTTTCGTTAGTGATTTTCCAGGTTAAATAAATGTAGTAGTTAAGATAAAAAGATGATAAAGAGTCATGGGACTCTGTCTCCCTGTCTCTGTTTGTCTCTCTTTCTCTCCTTCCTCTTTTTGATAAGTTACTTAACAAAAAAGCTTTTCTTTAAAACACGTCTTTTGAGGCGCCTGGGTGGCTCAGTCGGTTGAGTCTCCGACTTCGGCTCAGGTCACGATCTCACGGTCTGTGAGTTCGAGCCCCGCGTCAGGCTCTGGGCTGATGGCTCAGAGCCTGGAGCCTGCTTCCGATTCTGTGTCTCCCTCTCTCTCTGTCCCTCCCCCGTTCATGCTCTGTCTCTCTCTGTCTCCAGGATAAATAAACATTAAAAAAAAAAAATTAAAAAAAAAAAAAAATAAATAAATAAATAAATAAAACACGTCTTTTGATCATCATGTAATTCGTGTTGTTGTAGGTACTGACACATGACCTCCATCAGGCTTGTCGTCCTCTGGTTTGGGAGCACTGCCGATATGACCGTCTTTCTGCTTCACTTGTTACAGGCCAAAGATGTTGACCTCGGAGCAAATGTGTCTTATCGGATCAGAAGCCCAGAAGTCAAGCACTTTTTTGCACTACATCCGTTTACAGGAGAACTGTCCCTCTTAAGGAGTTTGGACTATGAGTCATTTCCAGACCAGGAAGCAAGCATCACTTTTCTCGTGGAGGCCTTCGATATTTATGGAACGATGCCACCGGGCATTGCTACTGTCACAGTGATAGTGAAGGTAGGGAACACAGGTGACTCCTGGTTGCCTACTCCATTCTCTCTACGGAGTCTGTAGCACACCTGAGTGTCTGGGGCAACGGTTCCTAACAGCACGGTAGTACCAGACCCAGAGCAGAGGTCATCCCTGTGAAAGACCTGAGGAAAAGCCGCCTTGTTTACAGTGTAGAAGATACATTTGCATGAAACTCTAAATAAGAATTTTAACACTGGCTGCCTGAATGTCCCCTTAGTTCTGGATTCTCAATCTAGTTACAGTCTCTCCAGACTACAATTCAGTCCAAAGTTGACAACACCAGGAATAATCACTTCATCCAAATCCTCCAATTTAAAAGTTCTAAGAAGAAAAAGGGTACTGAAAAAGTAGGAGTTCGAAGGCCCAAGAACTAATTAGTTTAGTTCATAAGCCAAGATTCTGGAACAAAATCAGGCTGGGGATCAGCTGGAACTGGGGTCAGGATGTGGCTCAGCCATGTTCAGGGTCTGAGACACTGAGGACTTTGTTAGCTGTTCCAGATTTCTCATCCCATCCATCGTAGCAATCTGTGCCAGGTGCCTGCTTGAGAGAGCCTGGTATCTTGTCTTTGGGGATTCTAGTGATTTCTAAGGCAACACCTCTAGAAAAAGACAGGAGGAGGGATTTGTCAGTTCTCAATTGTTAGTGTATGTGAAGGTCACCTGAGCCGTGGGCTCCACTGTCAGATTCCTCTGCTCCTTCCCAAAGGAGCACTTTTCCCAGGGGAAAGCATCACAGACGCTTTTCTGCAGATGGATGTTCGCTTCCAGTGAGAGAAACTTAGGTTCTGAGGATGATTCCAGTTCTATCCATAGAGGGCTGTACGTATACAAGGTTACAGAGAACACAAGTCATAAGTACGTAAGGTCATAGGCAACTTTTCTATATGTTCATTTTTTTTTGTTTGTTTTGGGGTTTTTTTGTTTGGTTTTTACTATGCACATTTTTGTAGGGTACTGCCATGTGTAAATGGTAGAGTAAGAAATATTCCCTTTTCTTGAATTTTTGTTTGATTGTTTAACCAATAACGAATCTATACTACTGGTTTTCTTAGGCAATAAATTACTGATATGAAAACATAGAAGATTGTTAAAGAGTGTGCCAAAATATAATTAGCATGACCTTATTTACCATGTAGGTAATTGCTGTAATGTTCTTGGCTGTAAGAATCTTTGGGTCTTGGTTTTGTCTTTTTGTTGCTGGGTGGATAATCTTGCGATCAGAGAGAGACACAAAAATTATTCCACTGTTCCTTCTTTACACTTGACCTAGCTTATCTGCTGGAGCACACGTGATATTTCTTCCCTGGGGTCCTGCTGTCTCTTCTAAACTACACTGGGAAGGGGACACGTGTCCCTTCCACTCGCAGATGCCTGGAAGCTCTCTGGAGAATTTTATTAAGGTTTGAATTCCTTCCTTCTCAGGCATCCACAATGGGTTTTTGCCTACTTCTTCCACTTTGCATCTCTCTAGCCTAAGAAAGTTATTTTATTTAGCCTAAGAAATTTAGAGATCTGTTTACAAAAGCACTTTAGGACCATGGCAGTGTTTTGGTTACAAAGATGTGTCAATAAGCCCAGAAACGAAGACCAACATGAGCCTGACCTAAGTGAACTAACCATGTGGCAGAAAGACTGAACCAGGTGAAAAGTTGGGGCCATGTTACCCCACTTGCCTGCCTCTGCGGTTTGGTGGAATTGACCAGTAAAAACATTTAAAATAGCAAAATGGCCACTTACTGGCTGTTTTGAATCAAAAAGGAAGAAAAGACTTGCTGCTCATGACCATCTCCCCTGATGGGATGGCCTGCTCTCAAGATGGGTGTGGTTCATAATGGAGAGTTCTTTTTTTTTTTTTTTTTAATGTTTATTTATTTTTGAGAGACATAGTACAAGCAGGGAAGGGGCAGATGCAGAATCTGAAGCAGACTCCAGGCTCTGAGCTGTCAGCACAGAGCCTGATGCAGGGCTCGCACTCATGAACTGTGAGATCATGGCCTGAGCCCAAGTCGGGCTGAGCCCCACAGGTGCCCCAATAATGGAGAGTTCTAAACCATCACAGACTCTGACCTGCCTGTTTTGCATTCAGCTTGGATTGATTTGCTTGGATTTTTTTTTTTTTTTTGATAGAAGTCATTGGAATCAAATGGGGTCCAAACATACCATCTAATCAAGCAAGATGTGTTCTAAGTAAGTCTCATTCTCTGTCTGGGACTGGCATCTCTAAACACGCATCTCAAGCTGCCTGACCACTCCTTTGTTTTAACACTTGGGTGTCATTTCTGGCTTCCACATCGGCTTTCACATCGGAAAGGTTTTGCTCATCGATGGACTCGCTCCTTCAGAAATAGGAGAGCGTCGACCTAATTTTTGTTGTCTCAATTGCCTTATCTTAGAGAGGTCAAACATTTTCATGGTCAGGCCTTCCTCACCTATACAAAATTATTTCTGATTTATCATACTTTAAATTTTTTTTTTAACGTTTATTTATTTATTTTTGAGACAGAGAGAGACAGAGCATGAATGGGGGAGGGTCAGAGAGAGGGAGACACAGAATCTGAAACAGGCTCCGGGCTCTGAGCTGTCAGCACAGGGGCCCGATGCGGGGCTCGAACTCACGGACCGCGAGATCGTGACCTGAGCCGAAGCCGGCACTCAACCGACTGAGCCACCCAGGCGCCCTGATTTATCATACTTTAAAAACAAAACTTAACCAACCAGTATTCAATTGTAGACATTTTCAATGCCACTTTCTTCTTTCAAGGTGATGCAAGCATAATAACATTTGCAGAACGTTTCCCCAAATGCAGGCTGACACTCGCCTATCTTTCTTCTGGTCACTCAGGTCTCAGATGATCACAAAAAGCTTTAAAACTCTATTGAGTAATATTGCGGCCCATAGGAAAATATCATGCTTGTCTGTTTTGAAGGGAAGAATGGAGTACAATTCTCACTTCTCCACAAATGTAGGTCTTTACGAAGCATACAGATTTTTTGTGATTGTTTTTTTACTTGCAGTGTGACAAGCTCTTTTGCCGGTGACATAATTGCGTAGTATTTGCTAAGAGATATTGCTACCCAAAACAGTCACCACAGGGAAAGCATCATGAAGATCTCTCTTTGAAAATGAGAAGAAACATAATTTTCTTTTGTAATGAAGAAGAAGGGGGAAAAAAGATCCAACGCTTAATATCTACTCCATCAAACTTACTTAAAATTGGAGTGAGGATGGGAAAATTGAAGCGATGCTTGGAAGGAAAGTTATGTCCGTAGTAGAAAAAAAAGTAGAATTTTATCACAGATACCTGCAGAGTGCTTTCTGAGCGATCCAGAACAAAACCAATGGTGATCATACAATTAATATGTATTTTTGTTGCAAAGTTTTTGTAGGACACTGATACATACAACCTTCTTCATTGTATCTTGATTGAATATAACTGAAAAATGGACTACATAGTAGTTAAATTAGATGAGGTGAGTAAAACTCTGAAAAATAAAACTAAAATTCTATACAGTTTAAAGTGAAAAACCCAGAGAAAAATATACCCTTACAAATGGAGTTGTGCTATCATACAGAAAGTACACACAAAGAAAAGGTCTGTCTTCTATAATGAGCCAAAAGATGAAGACCAGTCAGAAAAGTGGGCGTAGGTGATTTGGCTCTGTGATGCTGGGCATCCCTGAAAGGCCTATGGAGGCTCGTCTAGGACGAACGATGACATAAGTCCTCTGCTGATTATAACTCAGCTAGCATGACTGCAGGGGGAGGGCAGGGGGAGGCGGTCCTTCTGTGGGGGCAGGAGACTTGGCTCTCCAGTGTGTTTGCCTGTGTTGCAGATGCAGGTGTGGGAGGAGGGCAGGGGAACTGGAAGGGCCAGACGTGAAGTAACATCCACAAGGACCAAGGCTTCTGGGGGAATGCAGTGAGCCCTGGAAGATGGGGCTAACATTTTCATCTTTCAGAGGTGTTTCTTCTCCAGGAGGAAGATAGATGTCCCTGTCCCCGTAGAATCATAGGGAAGGGATTGCTTTTCCAGATGGAAACTCAATGCCTGTTACAAAGGGGCACTTGTCACACCACAGACCCCTGACGGCTGGTGATGTGCCGCTGATGCTCCATGGTCATGGCACTGGTAGAGTCCTAGTTTTCATCCTCTCAGACGAGTCGCGCTTTAACAGACCGGGAGATGGTCCAGAACTCAAACAAATGAGAACCTTGGCACAGTTCAGGATTTATAGCATCCTCCTTCCCCTTCTCTGGAGGGAGACAGTTGAATAAAGGATGATTTCAATGAACCAGCTAGGGGGAGTATGGCCATGCTAATCCAGCGATCATTATTTTTTTTTTTACCACTGCTGACCTTTCCCTTAGGGTTGGTTGAACTGGAGAAAATACTTGTTTTGGACTATGGCCTTCGGATATTTTCCTTTATTCCACTCTGCATTATCATATTCTTATTAGTGTGTTCTTTCTAAGATACTCACTGCCAAGTTTAAAGAATGTGGCTATATCAGGAAGAGCATGCCATGGGGCTGAGCCAGATGGTTTTTTAAAGTATCTGTTATTCTAGAGTTTTAAGACTCGGATGTAACGTACTTCCTCTGAATAAGCAAACCAGAGGAAACAAATAAAAAGGTGCTTGTCCAGACTTAACAATAGTTTCTCACAAGTAGAAGTGATTCCTATTTCTGTGGGTCCCCTGTCATGGCTCCCCAGATACTACCCAGTGATTTGTGGGAGTCCCAGGGAGGTGCCTTCCTTGTGTACACAATTATGTTCTCTTACTCCTCAGTGATTCTTTCATTCTCCTTTTTACCGGAAGTCTCCAAATCTGAACTGCCTCTCTGTGGGGCAGTAGATGCTGATAAGCCTGTTGATAGCAGTTACCGCTATGATCTCCCCCTGTGTCTGGCCACCCTCGCAGTGGCTACTGTCTCCATCCTGATGAGTTGGCTACCACAGACTTGTGGGCACTCTCAATGCATCAGAATTCTCAACAGATTCTCTGAAACCTCTCATTCACCAAAGTCATAGAGTGTTCCAAACAGAGTGTGCGCCTTTAATATTTCGCTGTCTTTGGGATCTCTCAGGATGTATTTCCTAGAGCATGAGCTGCTCGAGATGGTAATGGGTCTCATATACAAAGAATTTCATAGGCAAATGGATTTGGGAAATACTGCTGTGCACAGAAGTAAACAGAGGTCTCCACGATAGACCTTCATGTGGGTCTTCATAATGTGAACATCAAGAAAATAAAAAGTAATTTCCCACATTTTCCATAGCTGATTATGGAATTTTTTGTTTGCTTGTTTGTTTATAAAGCTTCTGATAGGATTAACTTTCCAAAAAACGAAATCTGGGGACAAATTTATTGGGTGTTAATGAAAATAACTCTAGGGTTAAATATTGAGGAAGTTGTTTTTTTAAGTGTACAAATTCAACTCATACAAGTCTCGCTCTCTTTTTTTTTTTTTTACCAACAAACAAAAACAAACTTTATAAATAATTATAAAAATTATATTCAGGGAAATAGATTAGCATTTTGCCATGTTTAGAAGCTTAGCAGGCTGCCAAGATAACAGTAGAGTTATTGTATTATAAGAAATTTTAAACTGTAAAATACTTTTGAAGAGATCTTTAAAAAGTTGTATGTAGATTTTTTTGTAATGAAAATCCTACCCAAATCGTCTTACATATATATAATCTTCTGACAACTTGACCCACTCCCTTTCTCCTCTCCTCCAAATCTCAGAATGACTCTTCCAGAGTCTGGAAAGCCAGCACAAAGTCATGGGTCTGTCCTTCAGCTAGATCACCATGAGCAACCTGACCTCTCTAAGCCTGGGTTTCTTTATATATAGAACAGAAATGCCAATAGCTAACATATTTTAGACAAATGAGATGAGTAATTTAACAGACCTGGCATGATGCCTGACTCACAGTAATTGTTGTGCATACACGTAATTGTTGTGCACATCAGAGACAGAGAAAGCCTGGACGGGGCGTTACAGTCAGAGGGGATCTGCTCAAAGATTTGAGCTCAGGATATACACATACATATTCTTCCAATTGCCCTGAGCCTGCTGGCTTGGAAAACAACTCAAAACGTCATCAGCTCCCTGCTCCCTACATTACCATTCCCAAACTGGGAGGCCAGATGGCAATGGGGTTACAGTTTGAAGCTGTGGGTTCATCAGCCTTGCCCAGGGCTGTGCTCCCCTCCTGGAGCCATCCATCTAGAAGGAAGGTTCCACCTGCCGGGGCGTGAGGGAGGGAGCATTTGCTAAAGTAGCAGGCGCATCCTGGGTTCAGTTCAACGCCTCACTGCCTACTTTCGTCACATCCTTGTACTTCCTTTCTCATAACAATCATGACACTCAGCAGTATCCTTTCATCTTTCCTGTCTGCTCCTACCTGGCAGCTCAGTGCCAGCAGGTCCTGCTCCTGTCTTGGTGGCAGTATGGTCCCCAACAAGGAAAGTAATGCCTAACACCCAGGGGGGCTCCGTCAGTATTTGTGACACTGAGCACCACTGCATCTGCATCAGGGTATGCAGCCCCCCAAGAATCCCGAATAGCCACATACTCAGAAATAAAACCAGAACGAAAACCAACTTAGGCCTCTAGGACAGAAACTGCCAGGACAAGTTTTGGCCCAAAAATAGAGGAAAAAATGATGTATATTTACGATTTGTGTTTAGGAGAAGCCCCTGCAAAACAGGACAGAACAACACAAGATAGTTTGGCTGGAAATGGGTTCTCTGCGCAGAACCACAAGAGAAGGGAGGGAAGTCACGGAAGGCAGCTAAGCCCAGAAACAGCAAACACAAGGTGTCTGGCCGTGGACAACAGACCCAGAAGGGGCAGAGGACAAGTTAACCGTGTCTTGTGCCAAGAAAGACAGGCGTCAGCTTCCTGAGCTCCACGACTTTTAGGAGGGGCAGGCAGCAAACGGTTGTAGGTGCACAGTGCTGAGCCAGGCAGGGCTGCGGCAGCAGGGAGGGGAGCCCTTCCAGTGGCTGGCCTGGCCCGTCCCTGTCCCTTGTGGGGCCTGCGGGAGGAGCTGAGGCTGACATCTGGCATCTGCTATCTTTTCATCCTTTTCAAAAAGATGGTCGAGGGCACCTGGGTGGCTCAATCCGTTGAGCATCCAACTTTGGCTCAGGTCATGATCTCACGGTTCATGAGTTCAAGCGCCACCTTGGACTCTGTGCTGACAGTACAGAGCATGCTTGGGATTCTCTCTCTCTCTCTCTCTCTCTCTCTCTCTCTCTCTCTCTCTCCCTCCCTCCCTCTCTCTCTGCCCCTCCCCTGCTCATGTTCTCTCTCTTTATCAAAAAAAAAAAAAAAAAACGAAAACAAAAAAACAAATAACTTTGAGAAAAATAAAATTTAAAAAAATAAAAAGATGATTGGAATATATACATTTAGTACTCTTCTATCTGGAAAAATCTCTTACGGAGAACAGTTCTTACCCATGATTCCAGAAAATCAAGACTTTTTTTGTCATCTCTTTCTTTACTTTTTCGTAGCAAACCCGTCATTAATTTGCACTCTCCCAACAAGTTCCTGTTTTCCTGGGATGCTCATTTAAAAAGATTCCTTAATCTATGCTGTGGTCCGCCAAAGTGTAAAGGGTTTCTGTGATTATTTTAGGCTTTCATTTAGAAAATAAATAAATGGAACTCATATTTTCTTCTTTCTAGCTCGCTTCAGGTGCAGTTTTATTTGTTTGGTATATGGAAACAAATTATAAACTGACTAGTGCATTTTTTTTTCCTAAGAAGGTCATAGAGTTGTTCTCGATGAGAACCGTGTCAACATTCAGAATACTCTCTAAAAACATGAGCAGTAATTTCCTCCAGACCCACAAGAACTGTAACCCCAGAGCGCACACTATTCCGGGTCTTAAAACTGTTAACAAGAAGACAGAAGGAAGGTCTGCTTCTTTTTTTGCCAATACTACCCTCTAGTGGAAAATGGGCAAGAGAAAAGAGGTTGTCTTTGAAGAGTGGAACTTGTCCTTAATTTGCTGCATAACAGAGTATTTGCACAGAAGCAGATTTATGTACATTCTGCGTCAGACATCCCTGGAGCATAAATATAATGAACTATTGATTAGGCTTGTTGGCATTGCACTTCAATAAATTTTCTCATCTGAAATAATGCATTGTGCAAGAACGTCTTAGCTACAATAGAAGATTGTAACCCCAAAATGTGTACAGTGTGCTATAAAAAGAAATGCTGCTATAGTAGCCGTATTGATTTCTTGCTCACCCTGTCAAAGGCCAGCAAACTGAACTAGGAGAGGAGCCCGTCTGTTAAAGGCCTTCGGTTTATTTACCGCCTTAGGTTTGTGCCTCATCAGTTTGAGGCCAGGTTATAAAAAAATATCCACTCGCCTTCAGAGCTGAATCTAGTGAATACTTTTCCAGAAAAAAAGGAAGGGGGGGGGTGGTCACTGTACTCAGTGTTGTTAGCAGCTATATGACATAACTGGAAAATCATATCCCTCTTTTTTCCCCCTGAAGAATCAAATTATCCGAAAGCATCTTGTACCATTAAGGTTTGAAGTGTCCTTTGAGATGAAAAAAAAAGAAGACAATTTATAGGAACATATTGAATTCATGTCACTCAGTAAATGTGACTCCCAGTGGGTTTGGGAACTCATGGAAAAAAATACTGGTGTTGGGCTCCTTCTGACCTCCAGGAGTTACAACTAAGGGTTGCAGAAGGATTCATTTCCACCCCGTTAGTTCAAGATGCACTTGTTAAATTAATTGGAACTCTTGAAGAGAGCAGGGGAAAGTGTGCAAGCAAATGTTTTACATATTTACCCCCCCTGCCTAGAAACTCAAGATCAATACCCACACCACCCTCATTACCAAGACTGAGTGCTCTCAGACTTACGTTCTTGTTCAGATTCTAAAGGTCATAATTTATAAAGGAAGCCTTTTGTTGTTGTTGTCCATGGACAGTTATGGATACTATCTGTGAAGCAGAGGAAATGATATTTTTACTTTTGCTTACTGTTGAAAATCTCTTATCCCTTATTAAAGTCTGCACGTTTTTCATATTTGCAACTCAGAAGTCAACTCTACTGTGAACAGAAAAACAAGGCTCCGTTTGATTGTAAAAGATAATTATCCCGACCTCTTTGCAAAGAGAGGTGTTTATAATCAGTTAATTAGTGAGTTTCCAATTTACATTGTGCAGGGAAATTGTTGTATCACAGCAGATACGAGAGACTATGTATGACAATTTTCTTCCTTCGTTTTTAACAGCAAGTGAGAAGAAGATGACTTGGGGAGTAAGATAATTAACAAATTGAGCTTTAGGTTCAACTGTGTCTCACCCAAAGCACCCAGAACAACGCAGGGTGTAATTATTCTAAAATAAGTAAATTTAAGAAATACAAATCATCCATCTTAGTAGGCATTATTTTTGAAGAAAAAATGATATGCAGTCCTCCATAAAAGATAACATGGGGAGGAAACAAAAGGGTCAGCTCTCAAGGGACCACACTTAGTAATTTGGCTGTGCAAAATAAGTAGATTAATTTAGGCAAAGTCACTACCTAGCCACAGAATCAGTCTTTACCTGTCCAATGGCAGTTCGGTAACGTGAAGTCAGGGCCGTTAGTTTTGTGCATCACCACAGTATCCCCAGTGCCTAGCCTTGAGTCGTAAAAGTGGAGGAACTTGATAAATTTTGTTTAATGAGTGACCCTGCATGAATAAGAATGTACTCATATCACCGAATTGTAGACAGAAAAAGGACAGCTAGAAATTAATTTGAAAAAACCTTCAGGAAATGACCATTGCTTTCTGTGTATAGGGACATCTAATTCTATGTGCCGTTCTTATAGGGTACTACAGGGAAAACATTCCTTAATCCTCTTACTTCAGTAAAAATGGAAGACCACATCCAAGGCAATCTCACAGTTTGTATTTCAGAGATGTGCTCATCGTATCATTTTGCTAAGTATATAAGGAATTTTCAGTTGCAATAGACACATTAAAGACTTATGTTTTTTTAAAGGAGCAACCACAAAACCAACAAAAATGTCACCTGTTCCAGAGAATGGCACTTTGTATCAAATTTGCCTGTCCTTGTTTTCAAAGTTCAAAATCACCTCATACCACTGGAAGTATCTTTGGCTGACATTTCGAGCATTATCCCCGTCTCCAGAAGGCAGAATTTCAGACTGCTTGCCCGAGTCAAATGGCCTTCAGCTGATACCCCCGCCCATTAATATTGTACAGGAGCTCTGCCAGGTTCCTTTGGGGCACCGTTGTGTGGGAACAGTAATGGAATTGAGAAGGTGGAAGGTTGACAGTGGCTAATGGATTGCGTGATAGGAAGAGACGGGACCAGTCTAGTAACTGTGTCCCTAACCTGGTTTCAGGGGAGGCTTTAAACCCTTCATTGTGTTTTACAGGATATGAATGATTATCCTCCAGTATTTAGTAAACGAATCTACAAAGGGATGGTGGCTCCGGATGCTGTCAAGGGCACGCCTATCACCACGGTTTATGCTGAAGACGCAGACCCTCCTGTAAGTAGAAGACGTTAATTAATACTCTGAGCTGTAGTGAAGAAAACCTTGCACGCTCACAAATGACGCAGGTTCTGGGACAGCATTAAAGTTGAGCTCCACCCTGTTCTCAGGCATTTTGCGTGCTCTCGCCTGTTGCACCCACAGGTACACACCATATTGCAAATGATTATTGTGGAACACAGACAGTTGCGCGTATGCTTTTTGTTTTTCTGGAGTTCAAAATTTATGATTCACCAGTTTAGCACTAGTAATAATTATATGTGGAAAGAATTCTCTGGGTTTGGAATCAGCATCATTAGGGTTCTGTATTTACAACAGTGGAAGCTAAGTTCAGTTGGGTTCGATCCCAATGTATTTTCCATGTTATTCATATATGACTGTGCTGGTAACAAACTCTAGATCAACAGGTGACACAATACTTATATTGAATGTGTTAATTTGAGTAAAATTGAAATATCAATATTTCTTTTAGAACATACCTAATACCTTCTTTTTTATCTAGAATTTTACCTCTTTTGAGATATCCCAAATTGCCTTCCGAAATAGAGGGTTTTCAATGAAAACCTTATTATAGCAGAAGTGAGGTACATGTTCCTTGATGTTATCATTTGACTGTCTTAAAAGTAGCATATAGAAATAATAGTACCTACATAAAAATGCTTTCTATAAACAGTTTGAGTGCTCTATAAAAATTAATTACTTATTCTCATAATAGCCAAATGATGAAGACTTTAAATCTTTTACTTCGAGTGAGCTACCACTATTAGTCAGTGGCTGATATATTCTAGAAAAATAATAGAAATATCTAATAAGCCATTATAGAAAAGTAAGAAAATAGAAGAAGACCGGAATTATATAAGTGATTTAGAAGTTCTGCTTTATATTGCTTATATAAATACTATTTGTATAATGGTATTTATTTAAGAAAAGGTGAATGGCAATCATAACATTTTTCAGCTTCAACTGTGACAGGCCATATAAAGTCTTTTGCGACTATAAGGTCTTGAAAGATAATAATGTTAACATGAAAGCAATGACCTTTCACTCAGAAGCTCCTTTTCTTGAGTGTGTTAAAATGTCTTTGAAACTGATTTACTGCATTTTGGGAAATATGGTAGGCGAAATTTCATAGATGTGAGCACACCAGTACAGATGCTGAGTGTGACATCGGTTCTTTTTCTGCTTTTCACGTAAACTTTCAGAGGCAGAAAATACTTGGAAATTAGGAATACACGTTCAATTCTATTCAAGACTTGTGTTTAGAGCATCAAGCCTAGACTGATTATTGTGCTAACCAGTTTTTGCTCTCCTGACCTGACAGTCGTACAGGAAGAACATGACTGCATATAGAAATTATAACATGCTGTACTAAATGAGTATAAAAAGCACAGCATCTTAAAATGCTCATATTTCTAATTCATATTAGCACACAATTTAAGGCAGTGTTATGATTAATGGTATTAAGATGAAGACTAATGTAGTTGTACTCATCACCTCAGTGGGACAGACCTCACCATCTTAGCATGGACGACAAAATCCTCATTTCACCATGGGGACCTGCCACCGTGGTCCCTGGTTTGACATTCAGGTCACCCCACTGATGTCACAGAAGTTGTCTTGGTCTGTTATCTGTTCTGTAAATAAATGCCATCACTTATCTAAGCTATCCAGAGAGAAGGCCCTGTTTTTTGCACCCGGAAGCTCTTTCATGGAAACAGCAGGCTCAGGTCCCATACTTCTTCTAAGAATGTCTTAGATTTGCATCCCCAGTAGTACCTCTTAACATTTTATACCTAATGCTGGCTTGTCAGTAGGTGAGAGGCAGATGCCAGTCATTCAGTTGAGATACTGAGCATATTTATTTCAGTTAGTGAATATGTATTTTATTAGACTCAGGCTTTTTTATTAAGGTCTTTATTTTAATTTCAGTATATTTAACATCTGGAGTTATGTTAGTTTCAGGTGTAAAATATAGTGATTCTACACTTCCATACATTATTCAGGGCTCATCACAACAAGTACCCTCCTTAACCCCCATCCCCTGTTACCCCCATCCCCCCAATGTCCTCTCTGGTGACCATCAGTGTGTTCTCTAGAGTTAAAAATCTGTTTTGGGTTTCTCTCTCTCTTTCTCTCTCTCCTGTATTTTTCCTTTGTTCATTTGTTTTGTTTCTTAAGTTTCACATATGAGTAAAATCATATGGTACTTGTCTTTTTCTGACTTATTTTGCTTAGCTGAATACTCTCTAGCTCCAACCATGTCATGGCAAATGACAAGATGTCATTCTTTTTTTTTTTAATTTTTTTTAACGTTTATTTATTTTTGAGACAGAGAGAGACAGAGCATGAATGGGGGAGGGGCAGAGAGAGGGAGACACAGAATCTGAAACAGGCTCCAGGCTCTGAGCTGTCAGCACAGAGCCCGATGTGGGGCTCGAACTCACGGACCACGAGATCATGACCAGAGCCGAAGTCGGCCGCTTAACCTACTGAGCCACCCAGGCGCCCCGATGTCATTCTTTTTTATGGCTGAGTAATATTCCATTGTGTATACACACACACACACACACACACACACACACACACACACACACTACATCTTCTTTACCCATTCATCTATTGATAGACACTTGTGATCTTTCCATAATTGGGCTATTAAAAAATAATGCTGCAATAAACATAGTTACATGTATCCCTTTGAATTAATGTTTTTGTATTTGGGAGGTCAATACCCAATAGTGTGATTACTGGATGATATGGTAGTTCTATTTTTAACCTTTTAGGAATCTCCATACTGTTTTCCTCAGTGGCTGCACCAGTTTGCAGTCCCACCAACAGTGCACAATGGTTCCTTTTTCTCCACATCCTCGTCAGCACCTGTTGTTTCTTGTGTTGTTGATTTTAGCCATTCTGACAGGTTATCAGACTCCGTGCTGATCCTTGACCCACCAACCATCTTTGGCCTACCCAGCATTCATCACTGAGTTTCCCCATCATTGCTGCAAAGCAGATCCCTTAAACTAGCCTGGTCACCATTGGGCTGCACCAGCACCAACCAGAAATAAAGGCTTAATTCCGTGAAAAATCTCAGAAGATAAATATTATACTGCGCAATTTTCAAAAATAGTATAATTGGTTTTTCTTTTTATTATTTTACGTTGGTGCCATAAGTACAGAATAAATATTTTTTGGATGAGCTTGTTAAGCAATTTCCACTTGGTTTCTATCATAAACATTTACTGATTAGAAGATACCATTCAGGGCTCCATGTATAAGTATCTATGGAGACACGTGTGGATATATAATGGTCTCCTTTCCAAACTAGGAGCTGAAGTCTTTGAGGACGGGAATCAAACCTTAAATCCAGTTTGCATTCCTGTGTCCAACTCAATGCTTGAAACTTAGTGGTCTGTTAGGAAACGTTTGTTAAATAATTGAATAAATGAAAAAATTCACAGTTATTTCTGTGTTCTTCAGAACCGACAATGTGTGACAGGTATTCAGGAAATGAGTTATTTGTGATCTTGGGGACCCGTGTGCATAGCCACAAGCCCCAGTCTGGCCGTCTGAGGGCTGTGAGGTTAAGGCGGGTGCCGTGTGCAATGCCAGGCACCACTTCTATACTGGGCATTGCTACAACTCAGAGGTAATCATTTTCACCTCGAGAGGCTGGCCACCTCTTCTTCAAGCCACCATATGTCTTCTGAATGAAGTAAGAACCACCGTTTTCACCTAGAAAATAGCAACAACAAAATCCTTTGAGGTTTCAGATGGAGAAACCGGGTAAGGTCTTAGAGCCAGAGAGAGCATTGCTGCTGAATATCGTATAAGAATTATAAAATGCATATTGTGCAGAAGTAGAGTGCTCTAGAGGGAAGGTTGCTTTTTGTTTTTTGTTTTTTCCCACTGAATTAAAGCTGTTAGGGCTTTATTTTCTGCCGTGTTTTTGTGACAGCTTTGGCATTATGTAGTTCACCAGAGATATGAGTAGGGAATGACTGATCATTTTGGATATTAAAAATTGCTAACCTTTTCTTTGTGCTCACCAGAGACTTCTCACTCCAGACTTTGACAAAACAAAACTGCAAGTGTAATTTCCATTTGCATATTTTATTCTTTCCGAAGCTGCAAGCCAGACCCTGGGACACAGGGGTTCTCTTTGCAGGCAGGGCGAGTGCCTGACGGAGTAATGTCCCTTGCGAGCATGTGGACGCAGAAAAGTTGGCATAAATAAATGAAGTTTACATTATTACTATTTCCAAGAAAGCGTGAGGAGCCCACAGAGGATTTTTTTTTCCTCATTGTGATAGTACTCTTTCCACTTCATGCATTTCAGGAATTTATTAGATTCCTTTTTAAAGTAAAGTAGTGATTGGGAACGTGTTCAATATTAGCAACTGTGACCAACTTTCTTATTTGCTTATACTGGTGTGAGAATTACTGAGATGTCGAAGACTTCTTTTTCCGAATTTGGATATTCACTTGGGAAATAAATATGCTCCATAAGAGAAATCTTGGAAGTTCTCAATAGTAATTGGCTTTAAAAATCAGTTGAGTGTTCTCACTATGTTTTTTTTTGGTCAGAAATAATTTTGGTGCGCCTGGGTGGCTCAGTCAGTTAAGCATCCGACTTCAGCTCAGGTCATGAACTTACGGTTTGTGAGTTCGAGCCTCATGTCGACCTCTGTGCTGACATTGCAGAGCCTGCTTGGGATTCTCTCTCTCCCTCTCTCTCACTGCCCCCATCCCCCGTGCTCGCTTGCTCTCCCTCTCTCTCAAAATACATAAATAAGCTTAAAAAAAAGAAAGAATTTTTTAAAGGGCCAATAATTGCAAGTGTAGGGTAATTTTTCCCTCTGCTGAGATTTTGAGAGTTTTCCTGGCCATTCAGAGTTCAGACACCCTGCCTGGGGAACTATTTTTAAAGTGTTTTCACAGGTGGCTTTAACATCCTTCCCAATCATTCAAGTGCCGTTGGTCTCTAGAGAGTAAAAAAAGATGGCCGGGTTTTCTTTTCTGCGATGCATACTTTGTGTTTTATTGAATTGACAAGATGTCACCAAATAATGCCAAGTAATGGTGGTTATCTTCTCAAACTGTTTACTCCTTGGGTCTCACAGTAGAACCAAAGTAACACTTACCTCTATCCATGATTGCCCTGTGGGCAAAAGTTAAAACCATTCAAGGCTAGGAGTTTGAGATTATATTTTTGCCTCTCCGTATAACACGGTGTTCAGTATTATTTTCCATTGATGTCTCTACAGATCTGTTTTTCCTCACTCACCACATCCTGGCTTATGTTGTTATGTTATACTGACTTAGATTATTGCCAGCATTTTAAATTAGCAAAGACTCTGTCAAAGCTCAGTGCCTACCAACCACATTGGCTGACCCTCGAGCATGTGGGGGAGTGCACACAGCTCACTGGTTTTTTCCCTTCACATCAAAGCTGTCAGGGAATAGTTATCAAAAGCTGTTTTTGCAAAGCATGTCAGCTTGTGAAAATTGAGATGATGTAGCCTCAACCTGTGTCTCTCTGGTCTCGAATACTTAATTAGAAAGAAAACACACAGAGAGACAGTTGGGACTTGATCTCTAAAATGACAATGAGCTATAATTAGATTTGAGAGTGTAAATGAGTACAAAAGGGAAGGTTTTATGAGAAAGTTTATACATGATTAATGTCTGGAAAAGGCTTATCTAATGTTTTAAGAATCTGTGTCATTTTCTTTCTGTGGCTTATTGATTCCTTTCAAGAACAATTACGTTGTTAGCATTACTTGAGATCGATATTAGATTTAACTGTTTCAGATGTAAATATTGCTCTTCTAATTAAAACCTGCCATCTTTCTAGGACTAAAGGGGCATTTTTCTTTTGTTGTAAATGGCAGCATCTGTGAAGCTTAGGGGGTGTTTTGGCCTTTAAATATGTGTCACCCAGTGATACAGCATTGTTTACACCATTTTTCTTTTATGAGAATAAACCTCATGGGGTCAGGATCCCAGCATGCATCAGCAAGAGGTTTCCAAGGGAATTGACTGAAATATAGCAGGGCTTCTACGGCATTCCTATAGGCCTCCGTCGTGGCTTAAATCATGTGTTTTATTGTAAAGTTCTGGCCAGCGGAAATGGGAAGAGATCCTCTGGAAGAGTATCTTGGCTTCACATGATCTGGGTTTGTGATGTTGACACCCTCAAAGCTAAGCCACACACTGGCATGGAGTCTCTACAGTATCTCTTTGAGTTCCTGATTTCAATTCTTCTGGGTGTGCACCTATAAATAGGATCGCAGCGTCGTAAGGTAGTTCTCTTTTTAATTTTTTGAGGGACCACCATACTGTTTTCCGTAGTGGCTGCACTGGTTTACGATCCTACCAATAACGTACGAGGGTTCACATTAGCTCTCTGGTGACATTTGTTCTCTATTGGATTGTTTTGATAGTAGCGATCCTAACATGTGTGAGGTGATGTCTCATTGTGGTTTTGATTGGCATTTCCATAACGATGAGTGATGTTGAGCATCTTGTCATGTGTCTGTGAATGTCTTCTTTGGAGACATCTGTATGTCTTCTTTGGAGAAATCTTTATTCAAGTTCCTTGCCCATTTTTTTTAACCAGATTATTTATTTGGTTGTCATTGTTGTTCTAGAGACCTGCCGTACAACATTGAACTTATAGTCATCACTACTGTATTGTACACTTAAAAATATTTTTAAAAAGTAGATCTCATATTAAGTGTTCTTACCACAATATAAGTAAATAAGTAAGTAAAGAAAGAAAGAAAGAAAGAAAGAAAGTAAGTACTGGGACGCCTGGGTGGCTCAGTCCTTTAAGCATCCAAATCTTGATTTTGGCTCAGGTCATGATTTCACAGTTCATGAAATCAAGCCCCACATTGGGCTCTGCTCTGACCATGAAGCTTCCTTGGGATCCTTTCTCTCTCCCTCTCTCTCCGTCCCTCCTCCACTTGCTCTCTCCCAAAATAAATAAATAGCATTAAAAAAAACAGTACTTATGTGGTACCTGAGTGGCTCAGTTCATTAACTGTCTGACTCTTGCATTCAGTTCAGGTCATGATCTCACTATTTGTGAGACTATTTGTGTGACTCGGAGCCCCGAGTCAGGGTCTGTGCTGACAGCATGGAGCCTGCTGGGGGCGGGGGGGTGGGGGGGAGGGAGGTGTCCTCTGCCCCTCCCCCACTCATGTGCACACTCTCTCTCTGTCAAAATAAATAAACAAATTTTTAAAAAGAATAACAAAATGGTACTTACTCTGTTGGATTGGTATGAGGATTATATGATAGCATTTGTGGGGAACAGTTGGTGCCATACAGTGAATATTCAGCAAATATTATCTGCCATTGTTGTTGTCTTTCCCTGGTCTTTTTCAGCCTTTGCATCTCTGATACTTGCCTTCTGTATTTACTGTTTATATTCTGCTACCTTCTCTCATTTCTTTTCACCTGCACTCCGGGAAAGCCTGTAAAGGTCACAGGTCGGGTCAACCGAGCATGGGTCGGGGGATGCGTAAGGTACGGGGCAGCGGAGAAGGAGCGGGCCTCTGTGACAACTTCTTCCCAGCCTGATCTCTTCTGGGGGTCTTTTTGCAGAGCATGTGCCTGAGGTGAGCCCTCTGAACTCAGGGTTCTGTTTGAGCAGGCCACTCTTCCGGGCGCATGCGATGGCGTGTCTGGCTTTAAACCTGGCTCTCCCAGCATGATAATGGAGGGCCCTCACCCCCGTTCTCTCCCCTGCTCCAAGAAGACTTGCCACAGAGTCAGAGAATC
Source organism: Panthera tigris (assembly GCF_018350195.1). Lineage (NCBI taxonomy): Eukaryota > Metazoa > Chordata > Mammalia > Carnivora > Felidae > Panthera > Panthera tigris. Next base: position 3,520,292 of record NC_056670.1, read on the forward strand.
CCAAAGCATTCAGGGGAACCTCAGGATCAGGAATTTCAGCCACACGGGGGACTAGCACTTCAGAGAGATTCCCATACAGCCGTGGTCATTATTAAGTGTGATGTATCTTCAGAACTTCTAGCACAGCAGGATTTTATGAGCACACAGCACCGAGAATGAAATGTGAGAACATAATACTCAGTGAAAGTAGTAAGAAAAAGAAAATAATGCCATTATATAAAGGCTTTTTTTAACAAAAAGCAAAACCGCACACAGTATGCAACAATTAGGTCTTCCCCCAAAAATGCTGCAGAGTAAACAGTACCAAATTGTTACTAATTCATTATATCAAAGATTTATATTCTTACTCGTAGATCTCCAACGCAGCTAGGGGTTGGCCGACCTTGCTCTCCGGCTGAAGGTTGGCCTCAAATCTGTCCCACGTGAGTCTTCTTTCAGGGATCTTTGCCGAAGCTAGCCTGCCCTGTTCACAGTGACGATGAAACCACAAGGGAATTTGCCCAACTGACATGGCCACAGGTCAGGCCACTGGCTGTGTGTCTGTCTTGCGTCCATTGACCAAAGCAAGTCCCACAGCCCAACCCAGAATCAATGGGCCTGGAAGTGGAGGAAAAAGGAGTGGATATTTACTGAACAATAGTACGATGTACCACAACTGTTCAGTTAAGGTTCTCTTTAAATTCATTAAAGTGGTTGAGGAAGATTGTAGTAGTAAGGTATGAGGATAAAAGATGTAAAGAAATGCTAAGTGGAGGCACCTGGGTGGTTTAGTCGGTTGAGCATCTGACTCTTTGTTTGGGCTCAGGTCACGATCCCACAGGTTCTTAAGATGGAGCCCCATGTCAGGCTCTGTGCTGACCGTGCAGAGCCTGCTTGGGATTCTTTCTCTCTTTTTCTCAAAATAAATAAATATTAAACAAAAAAAAAAATGAGAAGCAAATATGCCTATTGATCCACTGATGGCAATGTTTCATAAACTGTGGATTATATTTAACTTAAATCTCTATCCTTATGTTCCAAATGAAATAGAAATTCTTTAATATTTATTACACGTGTGTATCCATTGTTAATTAAGAGTACTGCGTTAGGTATTAAAGATTAAAACGGTCATGTTTCCTAGCCTAAGAATTTCAAATTCAGAGAGTTAGAAATCAAGTAAATAGAAATGACAGACCATAAATCTCTGAAAAGTAAATCCTTATAGTGCTATGAAATTAGAAGGGAGCCTGATTTTGTATGGAAAGCCAAGGAAGTTTCTGGAAAAAGTGGCTGAAAGTTGAAGTCTGGAAGAGAAAGAGGCATTTCCACTGGAAGGTGACGTGACAGAATTAGGCCCTAAAGTCAGAGGGAGAAAAATAATGATCAAAAACCAAAAGAAAATACTTTTGTCAGGAGTCTGGAGCAGTAAACCCAAGTCAGACTCTGTGGGTTCGGCTAGACCATGAAGACAGTGCCAAGATTTCTTGCCTCATCCTAAGAAAAGTAGGATTTTCAAACAGAGGGGACAGGATCACTAGTTATTAGCTCCCGTTCAGATTCGTCCCTACTTTTAAGTTCCTTTGTTTTTATGAGTTGGCTTCTGTGAGGAAAGCTGAATGTGTGCCGTTTTATAAATTTTAAAATGTATCTGAGTGAAAACATTTGACAAGGAATGTGTTATTTATTTGATGTCTGTAGGGGATTGAGTTATGTTTACCTTTGAAAAACATGTTTTCCCGAAGATTCAGAGGTAAATAACTACTGCTCAGTGTCTTCAGTAGTTATGTTAATGCCGCATCCGTAGAAACTGAACTGTGTGCACCACCTGACCTCTATCAGGTCATGACATCTGGCACAAGGAAGTTGGCTGTGCAAGTGTGGACTCACTATGTCGTCAACATGTTGCAGTCACTACAGGTGTGAAAGGGAGGCGAGGGGAGAAGGAGGGAAAAACCACACTTGGAGAGTTTCCCAGGGTCTTTCAAGGATACCTTAGCGTTCGGTCAGATCCACTAAAAAAACCATTATGATTGCCAAACATGACCCAAACCCCTTTACAGTAGTCCCTAATGCCAAATCACACTTGGGAGGTTTTGAGAATTATACCATTACAAAATACATCATATTAGATGCTTTCAAAGATATGGGGAAAAAGAAGTTTGGAAACCACATCAGGGGGAAGAATCTTGGTATACTTGAAAACAAATTACTTCATGTTTGTGTGTGATGGTAATAACAGGTTTAGTATTCCCTGATTTAATGTGATTCCCATTATTACGAAGAAAATTATGTGGGTCTGAATAAGTAATTTCTTGATAATTATGTATATAAGAAAAATTACTGAATCAGGATATCCCCTGGTATTAAGAACTTAATTATTTTGGCCCGTTATAGTCTCATTGAAATTCCCTATGTTTGCAACTTTGGGACATCTTTCATACAGACCTGCAGTTACCTTCTGTAGTAATTAATTATATTTTTATCATCATTAAGTGAAAACATATTGTGTTTAATGCTCACTATAAGAATGTAAGTCATAAGTAAAAATGAACTGAGTAATAAAGAAGGTAATTGAAATCTCAGGGTTCTATTTTCTTGAGATAAATTTACATTTACTCTGCCACATTAGTTAGACCCACTCTGTCATATATAAATGTTTTTTGATGTAAAAAAATCTAATGTCAACACCATCATGACAGGATTTTTTTTTGGTGGGGGGGCTGTCATGTTCCCATCATCTAGGGAAAAAATGCCCGGTTCAGGTTGTCACTGTGTCACCATATTGCTCTGTATGTGCTGAATAAATGGCTATGCCAGTAGTAGCTCATACTAATATTTACTGAGCCTTTCACAGTCAAATTTAGTAGATACAAGGACATCACAAAGCGGAAATGCCTTTCACATTTTGGAATCCCCACTCGATTTAAATAAGTCACATACTACCTCAAATCATATTTGGAAAGGAGCCTAGTACATGAACAAACAAATCAATTAATTCATTTGTTAATAGATGTCATTAAGTCATGTCCTTCCTGAGGGCAATTAGGGTTGGCACACAGCCGAGTCCTTCAAAGCTATTGACGAATGTCACTAGGGGTTGGCATCTGTGTTTAACCAGGAAAAATGATACTGTACTGCCCTTACTTGACTTCTTTCAACCTCATTTCCATGTAAGAATAACAAGACCATTTCGCTGGCTTGGTGTTTGGGTTTAATGAAGAATGAAAGCGCTTAGCCAATGTCAGGCACAGAGATGTTAGTTGATGTTTCGTTCTCCTCGTCCTTGCTTTCAGGCAGATGGGAAAGATGGCGAACTTCACCTCTGGTTTGGTACAGTGCTGACATAGTCATCATTTGTACACCTGAGGATGTCAGTGCCTGGACTTGTAAAGTAATTCTGCTGTCATCTGTGTCATTGGCCAATTTGAGAGGAAAATTTTCACGAAAACACGTGCTAACTGGGTCTCTCCACCCCCCCACCCCAAATAAATATGTACATACTTCAAGAAAGTTTTTTTTTTAACCGAAAATTAGCAAGGTCTTTTGTTTAAATTGATATCTTTAATTTATGTCACTTCATAATGATACATGTCTACTTTTATCCCCTTGAGTGGAAGATAAAGTATCCACAATCTTGACACACACCTTACATTTTAGCTTGTCACTTTCGTACCCAAACAATGCACCAGATCAGACTTGACCAGTAACACAGTCACTACGATCTATGTAGCAGGGGACGTGTTCAAGGCACATCTTGATGTGTAAATGCCTGCGCAGTGAGGTGAAATTCACTTAACAAATTATTTTTGACTTCTTAATGGAAAGGCAAAAAATCATCTGCTCAAGTGGAACTCACCCTCAAGGGACAGAGATATGTGCAAACCCATAGTCTAGTAAATATGTAACATAATTCAGACAAGGGTACATAGTCTAAAAAAACAGAGAGTAAGGATTGACAAATAGAGAGGAAGGGTTGACTCAAGGGGCTTATGAAAGGGTGTGGGTGGAGGATGGGCCATCTGAAACTTGGATGTTGGGAGGAACCACTCACACAGGAGTGATGTAGCAGAGTGAACAACAGAAGAATGTGGAGGTAGGTGCGACCTCGGTGTTGTATGAGGTCGATCTTGTCGAATTACTTTTGATGGTCATCAGGAAGGTAGGGATATGAGATGAACTCCATCTCCTCCACTCAGTTCTCCTTCTAATACCCTCAGGACTCAGCTGTGTCTACTCAGTAGACGTGTTGAATGAGTGAATCCCACGTATAATGAATTCATCCCTTTGCTATAAACATGAGCAAGGTGATAGGTATTAGGGAATAGATAATTTATAAAATTTTCAATTGCTGATATTTTATATAATTTTTAAATTTAAATTGACATCAGTTTTAATTTCAGTGGTCTGTGTGGTGTCAACTCGAAGTTTTCATCACCCATTGAATGATTAAGCTCCCACTAATATCAGGGTTCTTTTTTTGAACATTTTGTTTAGGGAAATATATCGCTCTAAAGGAGGATGTGTCACTTACTTGAAAATTCAGGGAAAAAATATCTCAAATCCTTGTGGTGAATGGAAGTGACATTAAGAGGGGTTGCTATACCAGCACCTCATTAGTCTTTCAAAATCACGGTTGTCTGAAGTCATGCATGCTCCAATAGACAGACGAGGTCAGCTGGATTTATAGAAATTGCTGTCACAGTAAGTGAGGAGGCTTCAAAAATGCTGACTGTTATGCTTCACACATGTCCTCAGTTTCCATAAAATTTTAACAAGGGACTCATTGTATTTACCCTTCAAAAGACTCCAAGAGTCATAATGATAAGAAACTCTATTTTTGCCCCACTTCCTGCTGAAAAGAGAATCTTTGCAAACAATTTTACCACTTTCCTATTAAATTAATGTTTGTCTTGGCTAATTTATTTCATTTGTTTTGATAATGCCTGTTTGTGGTGGATCGGTTAATAGATCAAAATTCCCAAATTGCTTAGTCTTCTTTTTTTTTAATGTTTTTAACATTTATTCATTTTTGAGAGACGGAGACAGATCACGAGCAGGAGAGGGGCAGAGAGAGAGAAGGAGACACAGAATCTGAAGCAGGCTCCAGGCTCTGAGCTTTCAGCACAGAGTCCGACGCGGGGCTTGAACTCACGAACTGTGAGATCGTGACCTGAGGCAAAGTCGAACGCTTAACGTACATATCATGAGATTACCCATGAAATTTCCATAAATCATGTTGGATCAAAGTTTACCTTATAGTCCCCTATTTGAAATTCTACATTGCCTGAAATGTCAAAATACATTTTACCTCATGATATTAAAATATCTGTTCTAAGGAAGAGATATTATAGTTTAGTGAGTTAACTAAAGGACAAAACTAAATGGTTTCCACTATGTGGATATCTAAAGTATTCGTCTTCTTTGGTGGTGACCTAAAACCATATATAATTTGGTTTTTTGTTTTAATTTTGAACCCAGAGTTTGAATACATTTCTAAACAACTATGATAAGTAAGGGCGTGAAGACAGAAAGACAAGAAAATAATTCCTCAGATGATACAAACGCAATTAGAACTATCCTAACAAAAGGAGGCTGGGGGTAAAATATTGGTCTTCATAAATGAAGGAGAGACTCTGCTCCATCTCACAGAGGCCAAAATGAGCTTGGCTTTTGGCAAATGTTTTGCTGAGGAAGAGCCTTTCTAACTGTCTCAGTCCTCAAATGCCACCTTGGGTCTTAACAGCATGTATGAGCTAACTTTGGCCAAAATCTTTTAAAATTTATCTGAATGCTATGGTTCAGTGGTGGTAGTGTCTAAAGATGGCTGGGGGGCCTGGGTGGCTCAGTTGGTTAAGTGTCCGACTGTGGCTCAGGTCATGATCTCACGGCTCTTGGGATTGAGCCCCGCATCAGGCTCTGTGCTGACAGCTCAGAGCCTGGAGCCTGCTTCGATTCTGTGTCTCTCTCCCTCTCTGCCCCTGACCCATTCACACTCTGTGTCTCTTTCTCTATCAAAAATAAATAAACATTGAAAATATTTTTTAAAAGAATAAATAAAGACAGGGAACTAAGTGGTAGCCCCCAAGGTTTCTTTGGTTCTAAGCAAAGACCGATCAATTTGTTTTATCAGAGTGCAGGGCCAAGAAGTCATTTGCTTATCATTTATAAATTAAACTGTAGCCTAGTTTTAATGTAGTATGATGTTTAAGAAAATAATTTTTGCGAACTACTTGTAGTGTTAGTGACTTTATTATAATTTGAAAATGTTATAGAAAAAGAATCTATTGCCATAGTCATAAAATTTTAAATATTTACTTTTTTATAAAAAGATAGATCTTCCTTCTATGGATGGTCCAAAAAACTCTCTTAATAAACATACAAATGCATATACAGAGAGATATAGTATAATATACATACTAGCTTATCCTGAAGTAGAGTGATAAATATTTTCATCTCAGTTTTAAGTATTTTTTACAGGTTGGCTTACCAAACATTTGGCTTGGTTTACTTGGTTTACTTAAAAAAAGAATTGTATTCAATGTATTCAACTGGGAGAAATATCAACATATTGGGAATACATGAGTGTAAACCAAAGTCCCTCAATTTCTGGCACAATTTAAATTTTTAAAACATTGTAAATTAATATTTATCTAAATTGCCAAATATTTGGGTTTTTAATGTTAATATTTAAATTTATATTTACCTAAATGATATATTAATGTGTACATAATGTACTTATTAAAATATATAACTTATTAAAAAAAAGAAAATATATATATATAATAACTTATAAAGTCAATGGACTATTTCATTGTATTTTTAAAAATACAGTTGAGTGAATTTAGAATACTCTGATCATATCTATTAAATTGTAATGGAATCAGTACTGAAGGATTTTAAAAAATAAGAGTGATAAATATTAAGTAATAAAGCTTATAATAGTCCTTTTTTTTAGCGTGGTTGAATATGTGGATTTTATGATGACATTGTTTTCCAGGTTAATTTTACTTTTAATGACTTTTAATGACTTTTAATTTTATTATTAATTTTACTTTTTATGACTTCTTGAGAAACATGCCATTGACCTGATTCATGTCATAAATGGCCCAGGGACAGTGTTAGGCATGTTGAGGCTGTCCCCAAAGCCAATTGCCTTTTCCTATCATATAGCCTGATTATTTAAGTATAAAGCAACACTTTTTTAAAGATTTTGGAAAGAAAAAAAAAAAAGGAGAAAGGGAGGAAAGAAAGGGAAGAAAGGAAGAAAATAGAGAAAAAGTATGTTGGTGGGAGAAAAGAGGGAGCAGGGAGGGAAAGAAAATGAAAAGCCTTTTGAATATATTCAAAGGAAAAATCCAAATAATTTTAGGTATTTAGTTATTGTTGCATGTGATATCAAATAAAATGTGGTGCCTTGATACAATGTGATAGAGGGAAAAATTAAAATGTCTCTGGTGGGCTGATGATGCCATAGGAAAGCCACATTCTGTTTATGTGTGGTAAAATCATAGAACAAAAAGTTCATTGACATAGCTAACATATAACATTTATTTTCATATACATACAAATTTATTTGTAATGATTCTCTAGGAAGGGCCTGGTGTTCTGGATAGCAAAATAGTTTAGGCATGTGAGAGACAGCATTCCATAAAACCAGAACTTTTTCTCTTTTTATTTGATCAGTTAAAGCTGTACTTCAGGATGGACCATGAATGTGCCGGCTTTCGTCAAGAGCGTGTGTGGTGTATAATGAACATACTTAAAGCTTCTTGGTCACTAATCCTGTGATTGCCCTCAGAATTTTGGTTATACTACGGACAGAATGGGTGCCGAATCTAACAGAAACCCTGAAATTTCATTGCTGAAACAGTTTGTGCTGTCATCTTGCTCTTTCTTCATTCATTCCTCACGGGATATGTGTTCCGGAACTTCCCTGGGTGGAGCCCTAAGGCAGGATTTACAAGGGCTTCTAATTCTAGAGCATTTTTCCCAAGTAACTTTGCTCAATTGTATCGCTATTCATTTTCATGTCAAAGTGTTCCTGTCGGATAGCATAGATGAATGTTAAGTTGGGTTAATGTGTAAGAACCTATGTTTTAGTATGAGCTGTGTTTCATCTGAGTAATAACACTGCAATGTACTATCTGAGGAAATTCTGGAAACTAGATAACTCTTAAAGACTTGATTTTCTTTTTGTAAAATATGGTTACCACTCATGCCAACTCCTGAATTTCTTGTAAGCATAAACATGAGAATGCATGAAATGAACATTCTCTGATAATGTAGTAAAGTGCACAAATGAACAGCTGACAACTCCTGTCATTATCATTATTTTTTTTTTTTAATTTGAGTATATTTGACACACAATGTCCTATTAGTTTCAGATGTACAGCATAGTAGTTAAACAACTCAAGACAGGGGCACCTGGGTGGCTCAGTCAGTTAAGCGTCCAATTTCGGCTCAGGTCATGATCTCACGGTCCGTGAGTTCGAGCCCCGTGTCGGGCTCTGTGCTGACAGCTCAGAGCCCGGAGCCTGCTTTGGATTCTGTGTCTCCCTGTGTCTCTGACCCTCCCCCCATTCATGCTCTGTCTTTCTCTGTCTCAAAAATAAATAAACATTAAAAAAATTTTTTTAATAAATAAATAAATAAATAAAAATAAACAACTCAAGACATTATCTGTGCTTACAAGTGTACTTACTCTTTGTCACCGCACATCACTATCACAGTACCATTGGCCGTATTCCCTGTGCTGTGCCATTCATCCCTGTGACTTATTTATTCTATAATAGAAGCTTGTACCTCCCTGTCCCCTTCACCCATTTTTCCTACCTCCCCTCTGGCAACCATCTATTTATTCTCTGTGTTTATGGGTCTGATTCTGCTTTTTGTTTGTTTATTCATCTGTTTTGTTTTTGAGATTCCACATGTCAGTGAATCATATGGTGTTTGTCTTTCTTATTCTGACTTATTTCACTTAGGTTCAGCCATGTTGTCACAGATGGCAAGATCTCATCCTCTGCTATGGATGAACACTATTCCAGGATACATATGTAGCATGTATATAAATACAAATACAAATATAAATATAATACAAATATAAATATAAAGCATACATATATTCTACCAATTGATGGGCACTTGAACTGCATCCATATCTTAGCTATTGTAAATAATGCTTCAGTAAACATAGGGGTGTGTATATCTTTTTGAATTAGTGTTTTTGTATTCTTTGGTAATTCCAGTAGTGGAATTACTGGATCATAGGGTAATTTTACTTTTAATTTTTTTAATGTTTATTTATTTATTTTGAGAGGGGGGTGCAGAGAAGGACAGAGAAAGAGAGAATCCTAAGCAGGCTCTGAGCTGCGTGCCCAGAGCCCAATGTGGAGCTCTGTCCCTCGAACTCTGAGATGGTGACTTGAGCCTAAACCAAGACTTGGACACTTAATCGATGGAGTCACCCGGGCACCCCTGTAATTCTCTTTTCAATTATTTGAGGAACCTCCATACTGTCTTCTTGAGGGGCTCTACCAGTTCCATTCCCACCAACAGTATACGAGGGTCCCTTTTTCTCCATATTCTCACCAACACTTTTTGTTTCTTGTGTTTTTTGTTTTATTCTGACATGTGAGAGGTGATACCTCATTGTAGTTTTTATTTGCACTTCTGTGCTGATGAGTGATGTTGAACATATTTTCATGTGTCTTTTGTCCATCTGTGTGTCTTTGGAAAGTGTTTTTTCATGTCTTCTGCATATTTTTAGCTGGATTATTTGGTTTTTTGGCCTTAAGGTGTTTAACTTCTTTATATATTTTGGATACTAACCCTTTATCAGTTATGTATTTGCAGATGTCTTCTCCCATTCATTAGGTTATCTTTGAATTTTGTTGATTGTTTGCTTTGCTGTGCAGAGATTTTTATTTTGATATAGTCCCAGTAGTTCATTTTTGCTTTTGTTTCCCTTGCCTGAGGAGACATAGTTGGAAAAATGTTGCTGTAATGAATGTCAGAGAAATTAACTACCTGTGTTCTCGTCTAGGATTTTTATGGTTTCAGGTTTCACATTTAAGTCTTTAATATATTTTGAATGTATTTTTATGAAGGGCATAAGAAAGAAGTCTGGTTTCATTCATTTTCATGTTGTTTCTAGTTTTCCCAATATAATTTGTTGAAAACACTGTCTTTTCCCATTGCATACTCTTGCCTCCTTTGTTTAAGTTTAACTGATCATATAATTATGGGTTTATTTCGGGTTCTGTTTGGTTCCATTCATCTGTTTGTCTGTTTTTGTGGCAGTACGGTCATGCTTTAATTACTTTATGTAGTATATTTTGAAAGCTGGGATTGTACTACCTCCAGTTTTGTTTTTCTTTTTCAAGATAATTTTGGCTCTTTGGGGTCTTTTCTGGTTCTATACAAATTTTATGATTGTTTGTTCTAGTTCTGTGAAAATATTCGTGGTATTTACATAGAGATTACATGGAATTTTTTGATTGTTGGGTAGTATGGACCTTTTAACAATGTTTTATTTTCCCAATCCTTGAGCATAGAATACCTTTCCATTTATTTGTGTTTTCTTCAGTTTCTTTCATTGGTATTTTATAGATTTTGAAATAAGGTCTTTCACTTCTTCGGTTAAGTTTATTCCTAGGTATTTTATGACTTTTGGTGCAATTGTAAATAGGATTGTTTTCTTAATCTCTTTTTATGCTACTTCATTATTAATATATAAAAATGCAATGGATTTCTGAATATTGGTTTTGTATCCTGAGATCTTACTGAATTAATTTATCAGTTCTAGTAGTTTCTTTTTGTTGTTGTTGTTTTTTGTTTTGTTTGTTTTTGCTAGACTCTTTAGGATTCCATATATAGTATCATGTTGTCTGCAAATAATGGAAGTTTTACTTCTTCCTTACCAATTTGGATAACTCTTATTTCTTTTTCTTGTCTGATTGCCGTAGCTAGGATATCTAGTACTATGTTGAATAAAAGTGGTGAGAGTGAGCATCCTTGTCTTGTTCCTGACCTTAGTAGGGGAAAAACTCTCGGTTTATAGTTTACATTTTTATATCTCAGAGATGGTTTATATTTATATATTTTAAGATAATTCAAATAGAATAGAAGGAGAAGGTCAATTAAGGGTCCACTGCAGGAAACAAATTGATAGAGAAGACGAAAATGACCTATATTAAGCATGCTTTCATTGAGCTATTGGCAGGACTTGAGGGCAGTTCAGTTGTGGAGTCTGAAAGAATGAGAAGGGTCAATGCCTTCCCTAGGCTTTCAGAGAGACCAACTTGGTAAAAGGGTGGGGCCATTGACCTAGAGTGGATTACGTATATGTCTGGGAGAGGAAATCAATATGCTGGTTTGGGATATGTTGAGTTAAAAATAGAACATCTAAGTTGACTATTATATATATTACTTGGGAGTTTAAAGAATGAGCATAGCCAGAATTTAACTTTGGGAGTTATTAACAAATAGAAGTTGTTTAAAGGACTGGAAGAGATTGTAGAGTCTAAAAATAGAGGTAGAGAAGGTAGACATGCCCGTGACTGAAGCTTGGGAATGTTTTCATCCTAGGAATTTAGTGGTTCACATAGCATCTGTTTGGGTTTGAGGTCAAATCTACCACATGCCAGCTCTGTGTTCAAATTGTTTACTTCACCTCAAGGGCTGGCTTAAGCACTGAAAAGATTATACTGACACACCAGTGTCACTTACTATAATTCAAAAAAAGACCAACCTAAACCCTAATGTAAGTGAGGATGTCCAACAATCTTGACTATTTTTATTACAGTCTAAAAGTTTTATCAAATCTTAATTTATTTTTCTAAAAATTATTTAACTATCCCGACTTATCTTGGTCTATAACTGGGACAAGTCAGCATCCTTTAACTCCCCATAAGCCTCAAGTTCATTAACTGAAAATTTAAAAAAATGGGTGGTAGAATATATATGTGTCATCTTTACTATGCTTCTTGCAATAGTAACCATTCAACAAAGGTTAGGCATCATTATTTTACTATTATTACTATCACCATCATTAGTAATGATATCCTAAAGGATTGTTAGTTACGAGGATTAATTTATCTATGACAAAACCTAGGTGTTAAACAGCACAGAGCAGATGGTACTTTCTGTCTCCTCCCCGTCCGTACCTATCCTTCCACTTTACAAGTCTTCCAGATCTTCTGCATTTCATCATGCTCTGAGTGTCAGAGTTCAGAAAAGCACAATGAAAGAACATAATTTAGAATTGTCTTAGAAGTTAAACTGTTAAGCACACATGGTGTTTCGGTCGGGTGAGATTCCTACAATTAAAGGAAAGCGGAAGAGAAGACGCTCAAGGCAGCCAGTAGTTTATTGTTTCACATAAATCGTTTTCAGTAACAGGTGGAGAGGCTGTGGCATTTCACACGTGGAAGTGTGATGGTTTAATATGATCTTTTGCTTCTAAAACGCCATGCATTTTATAGATCAGTTTTTCATATCGATACTCTTTGTTTTCATTTTGTGAAGAGTAAATTCATAATATATAATTTCATTCTAGGGATTACCTGCAAGTCGTGTGAGGTACAGAGTAGATGATGTCCAGTTTCCTTATCCTGCTAGTATTTTTGACGTAGAAGAAGATTCTGGAAGAGTAATAACTCGAGTCAATCTTAATGAAGAACCTACGACAATTTTTAAGGTCAGTGCAGTGTTTCCCTTACATGGTCTGTTTGATATTTAACTTCTGAGAGTTCAGTTTAACAGATGGCTGTACAAAATAATTTAAATTACAAAATAATATATTTTTTAACCACATAGATATTTAGAGAATCAGATAAGCAAAAGAAAAAAGAACACTTGATATTTCACATCTTGGAGATAACTAGAATTTACCATTTTAATATCTATCCTTATGATGACACTCCATGCAAATGCAAGTGCACACATAACGTGTTTTCAAATAATACGATCAAATAAAGGACACCTGGGTGGCTTAACCTCAGTCTGTTAAGCATCTGACTTTTGGTTTCTGCTCAGGTCACGATCTCATAGTTCATGGGATCAAGAATTGCATTGGGCTCTGGGCTGACAGCTCAGAGCCTGCTTGGGATTCTCTCTCTCTCCCTCTCTCGGCCACTCCCCCACCTTGCTCACACATGCACACACCCTCTCTCTCAAAATAAGTAAATAAACTTAACAAAATGAATAAATAAATAAAATAACATGATCCTATTATTCATACTGCTTTTTTAACTTCATAATATATTGCCCATGCCAATAAATACTGGTAGTGGTATTATTTTAATAGTTATATGATGTTCTATTGTATGAATCCACTATTATTATTTTGTCTAATACTTTGTTGTTGGATAATTAGGCTGTTTCTAATTTTTTGTCATGATAAAATTTGCTGTTGTGAACCTCTTTGTGCAATAACTTTTGCTGCTGACCCAATTTCTTTCCCTTAAGTACCGAGACGCAGAATTGTTGGGTCAAGTTTACGTACCCATGATAAGTTATACTTCCAGAAAATTTGAAATAGTGCTACCCTTCACTATTACCATAAATAATCTATTTTATTAAATGAGCATTTCCCTTTTCTGTAATTACTTAGAATACTTTTTTCATTGTTAATAAAGCTTCTGACCCTGCAATGAGGAAATGCCCTCATCGGTTAACCTTGTGGGTGTCATGGGTACCATGCCTCACATAATCCTACCACTGTTGGGAGAAATTGTTCCATTTGTAAAATATTAACCCAAGGCTAAATCACGGGCTGCAGGATGATCCTTAGTTATGGCTTCATGGTCTAGGTTGAACTGGTTTAGATTAGTAGCTGTAGCTTCCAAAATTATACACATTCTGGACAAACACATAGTTTTAAAAATATTTAACATTTCTTAAATAGAAGAATTATTCTTGACATAATATATGTTATCAAAAAATCAATTATAAATTATAGTAATAAATATTATATAGTTGTTCCATCTTGAAATGAAAGCGTTTCTGCATTTTGCATCATTGGAACTGTTTCTACTATGCAGTGTGGACTTGGTTGTCTATATTTTTAAGAGAGTGTATATCTAAGGGTATTAAACTGGAAAGATTTCCAGTTTTATCCTCCAGAGTGAAGTATTTCTGCCCTATAATCTTGCAGACAATTAATTCCCTGGAAAAATGAATTTCTTTTTTTAAGCAAGCTAATTAGCTTTTTGCTATCGATGTGACTGAATTTAACACTTTTTAAATAAGTGTTGGTGCTTATAATGGCACATGTTTTACTGTAGGCAGCAGTGGGGTTGTGTAAGAGAAATCAGTTTAATCATTGGAGAGATGTCGCATTGTCTACCTGTTTTTACTGGTAGTGTTTTATCATAGAGTTAGTAACTCCGCTTCTTTGAGTTTTCTTGTCTAGGAAATGAACATAAAACATCTACATGGTGGGACTGGTGTAAAGATTAAGTGAGAATATATGTAACATATCCTAGTACAGTGGTTGTGACCTGGCAGACAGTGAGGACATGATCACTGCGCCTCCTCTGGGGCCAGGCAGTCCAAAGATTAAAATGATGCCTTCTTTTCTTCTCGTTAATAATCTTTAACATGAATTTTTATTACTTTTTAAGTTGGTGGTCGTCGCTTTTGATGATGGTGAGCCTGTGATGTCCAGCAGTGCCACGGTGAAGATTCTGGTCTTACATCCTGGAGAAATCCCACGCTTCACACAAGAGGAATATAGGTATTGATTTCCATCAGTTTTTGTGATATGTAAAGTTTTTTTGTTCTGCTTCGTTATGGCCTCTCAAAACTGCTGCGATAAGAATTGATCAATGAATGGTCCTTCCCATTCTAGTTTAAGTTTTTCTAAATTAACATAATATTACCCTTATTTTAAAAGTTGATATTTAGTTGACATGACGGTTTAGTCTATAAAAATACCAGCTTTCGTAATGCTTTGATGAATAATGGATGCTTTAAAAATAATTAACACAGTCCTTGAAAAATACATTATATTTTGGGGTTTAAACTGCAACTATTTAATGATCTCCATGGCGAGAAGTAGGCATTTAGTTTCATGTTATTGCCAGAGACATAATTTGACATCTGTCTGAAATGATATTTCTCACATAACCAGTGAAAGAGAGAGGGAGAGAATGTATGTGTGTGTTTATGTGTATAATACATATTGCATATTATAATATAGAATTAGCATATATACTGTCTTAAGTCAGGATGCCATAATAAAATGCCACAGAAAGAAGGGCTCAAACAAATTTATTTCTCACTGTTCTAGAGGCTGATGGTCAAACTCTGGTGAGAGCTCTCTTCCTGGCTCACATAGAGGAAAGTGAGAGAAAGCAAGCTAATCTCTGGTATTCGTAAGGGTGCTAATCCCAAGATTAGGGCCCCACCCTCTTGTTTCTAAAGGGCTTACCTTCAAATACTATGCCATTGAGGGTTAAGGCTTTTTAGGAGGAGAGTCCACAGTATGTGTGGATGGATGGCTAGATAGATAGATTAAGATAGATAGAAAGATAGATAGATAGATAGATACATAGATATTCTTAGGAAGTGAAGAATTGAAAAAAATAATAAAACTAAATTTACTAGATTTTATGTTTGCACATTACTGTAAGATTTATAATGCTTTCCTGACAATAGAGTACAACTTTCTTTCATGATACAGTTTAGTAGTTTGCTCTATTTAGAGACAAAGTTAACATTACATAATGATGCTAATTAGGACTCAAGAAGAAGGAAGACTTCATATAATAGAATACTTTATCAGTTTCTAAAATTTGTATTATTATTGCTTTGATTTATTACTTTCATAATTTCTAAGAACTACGTGAGAATTGTGAGTTAGAGCAAGGGCTGAGATACTGGAAGGCAGATGACACGTCTGGGAACATTTACCATGCTGGCCAAGTAGTGTTTTGCTTTATAAAAAGTTGCCTTTGCAATATTCAAGCAATAAATTAAAGTATATAATTTTACCAGAAAACTCTACATAACATATATGTAAATCACTGAGATGGAAAATATATTTAAAACTTGGGGCTCCTAGGTGGCTCAGTCGGTTAAGCATCTGACTTCAGCTCAGGTCATGACCTCACAGTTTGTGGGTTTGAGCCCCACGTCGGGCTCTGTGTTGTCAGCTCATAGCCTGGAGCCTGCTTCGGATGCCGTGTCTCCCTCTCTCTCTGCCCCTCCCCCAATTATGCACACACGCACGCACTCTCTCAAAAATAAATAACCATTAAAACTATTTTTTAAAAAAACTGTATTTAAACTGTTAAGCATTCTTGGTCAGTCTGTTTGAAACACCATTTTCTTCCTTATGTCCATCCTTACCAATTCCCCTTTTCTTTTGTTGTCATGGTAACCTGTGAACTCCAGTTCTTTGCCAAGGTGCATGTGGTTTTCTGCTTCTAGAGCCCTTCCTTGAACGTGTTTATTGTGGTCATGTCAAGAACCCAAATGAATGTGAACTCACTTGCGTTTCTCCCCAACTTACCTAGATTCAACGTTCATAAAAAATGTACTTACTATTTGGGATGGGTCCAAAAATCCTTCAGAGTTTCAGCCGAGCAAAATCCCAACCTGTGTTCTCCCAAAGTTCTCCTCCCATCTAGTCCATCCTTGGAACCCCAAAGAAGGCCGGAGTGATGATGCCTAATGCTGTCCTTTCGAATAGGCTCTGTAAATGGATCCCCCTTCTCTGGGTTTTCCTCTGCTGCTCATTCCTCTTAATAGCAGTATGCCTCCAGACTTCGGGAGCACATTGCTTGTTAACTCTGTTAGCCAAACATTGGGGCATGAATGTCAAGGTCGTAGGTCTCATCAGGGCATTGTTCATTTAGCTTTCTTTTTTTAAGTACCCTTATTCATGCCACTTTTTAAGAATAAAAATGTTTTGTTCAGTGAATAATTTACCATTCCTTACCTTCTTGGCATACAACTACTAACTGCAAATAGATTCTATTAATAAAGTTGTTAACTTAGAGAAGAAAAAACCCACCAATTACTTGGTGCTAAAACTAAGAGGAGTGACATGAGCTTACAGGGAAGAATTTTTGCCCTTTCTGAAGAACATTTCTAACATTTGCAAATAGTGCCCTTGACTGTCCCAATTCGTGAGTTCCTCTGACACAAAAGGGAGGTTTGGTAATCTTGTTGTATCCTACAGTTTATGAAGAAAGTCCTAAGAATCGATGTAATTGCCATAATGGATTCAGTAGGACTAGGGCACTGAATGGGATTGTTTTCTTTTTTTTATCGGACACTTAGAAACCTTGGATAAGAAAAAAGTTGTATCAACCATTGGCAGAAGACACTACGTTTTGAATAAGACCAATAATTGAATTTAAATGTTTAAGTAACTTTGCATATGAGTTAAAATGTAGAATGAACTATTAAAAAAAAAAAAAAAAAGACCTAGGGCTGATCTTCATCAGTTCTCTCTCTGTGCTCTTGATTGCAAGTATATAGTGAGTCTGGATCCCTCCCAGTCTTTCCTTCTTCCTCCTGGGCACACAGCTAGACTCCACTTCCCTGCCTAGCTTGCTAAATTGAGCTGTAGGACTGAGTTCTGGCAAATAAAATGTGGAAAAGTATGGTCTGCACTGTTTCCTGGCCTTACTTAACCTTTTCCCCACATGGACAGTGAAATGGAGAAAACACCCGGAGACGCTTGGGAGCCATGTGTTGACAACTTTGAAATATAACAAGAAAGGAGCCTAGGCCTTTGAGTCACAGATAGGAAGAGGAATACTGAACTAGGAATGACATATGTTTACATATATTACATATGACTTTTTTTCGAAATCATTTATAGCCTTGGCCAGAAGCACATAACTCCCAGAGATGCTAAACAATGTTATTAGACCTTTACTATCGGTATGATCCCTTGTGTTGGAATTGAATGGTGGAAGAGTATTTCACTTTGGCATAAAGATTATTTTGAACTAAAATCACTTAAAAAGTACCAGCTGCAGGAAGGACATTCTAATCTCCCTTTTACCTCCTAAACACAGGACCTATAAACTCTGATGTGAAGGATGCCCTCCCTGTACCAGCAGGAAAAATGTTCTTTAATGAGGAGTCAAAGCCAAGAGAGCTGATACAGACAGGACTTGTTAGAATAATTCACATCGCCCTCCGGGCTCCTTCTAGAGTTTAATTTTCCGCAATGACCTCCCCCTGTTCATCCTAATACAAAAGTATGTTGGCGTTGCCATTTCTCTGGATCTTCATTGCCTCATGAGGGCTCTCCTGTCACTTAAAACTTATATAAATGTGTACGTTCGCTCCTACTAAAGTGACTTATGTGTGTTTCATACTTAGACCCAGCCAGAAAACCCTACAAAGATAGAGGTAAAATCCTACTTCCATTACAGAATTGGTCCTGGTGGAAAAACTTTTTCATGTGATCCAATTTGGGGGGACATAAAAGGATAAGCAAGATTTGTGTCCCTGGTGGGGTGTGGGGAAAGCATGAGCACGGGTTGCAAAGGGAAAGCGGTGATCAGAGATGAGTAGCTTTGCCAGCTGAGATACTCGCCGTGTTTACATGTCCTGCATGTTTTCAGTCCCGTATTGGCTCTTGAATTGTTTGGGAATAACTAGTTTCAACAGATGTCTAGGGTGAAGAAAGGTTCTAAAGATAAAATATTCATTCATTTTAGAATATTGAACTCCATTCTTTTTGTTAAATTATTTTAATGTTTATTTTTAAGAGAGAGAGAGAGAGAGAAAGAGACAGTGAGTGGGAGAGAGGCAGAGAGAGACGGAGACACAGAATCCGAAGCAGGCTCCAGGCTCTGAGCTGTCAGCACAGCCTGATGCCAGGCTCGAACCCAGGAACCATGAGATCATGACCTGAGCTGAAGTCAGAAGCTTAACTGACTGAGCCACCCAGGTGCCCCTTGAACTCGATTCTTAAACTGACCCTCTCCCCTAATCCAGTTATCTTGTTTTTGTAACGCTCAGTCATTAAATCTTGGATAATAAGATTAGTTGGGGTAGGTTAGAGGGCTGTGAAAAGAAACCCTTAAATTACAACAACTTAAACAACAACAACAAAAATGTGCTTAGGCTCACATGACCATCTAAAGTGAGTGTTTCAGGTTGGCGGTCACTCTTCATGCAGTTCTTTCGCACAGTCATCAGGGACCTGGGCCAATTTAGGATCTTCCATCCCTAACACCGTTTCAGAATTACTCCAGTCATTGCCATTTCTGTCCCTGGAAAGGGAAAGGGGGCAGAAGTCCACATCCAGATATTTCCTGAACCAAGCGAGGTACGGCTTGCAAATTTCACCTCAGCTCATGTTCTATCTCAGAAATCCAGGCAAATGTCCACAGCTAGCTCAGAAAGGGCAGACAACTTCTGTCCCTTGCTGGACACACGTACCTCAGTCCCACCTCTCTTACTGAGGGAAAAAGGAATATAGTGTTGGTGGAGAATTAGCACATTGAATGTGTAATTTTAGACAAGTTACAGATTTTTATTGCTATATCATCTTGATATGACTTGTTTTGCATTAAAAACATGTAAGATTGGGAACGTGAACCCATCATGGAATGGTACAGAGACATTTTTATTCCTCCATGTGTATTGGTAAAATAGATCACGTTTTTCTTAAAGCACAAAAGAATGCATACTATTTTTTGTTTGAATTCAAAGAAAATCTCAGATGGACATTTTGGAATGTTTTAAATTATTTCTAGTGATTTCAGCACATCCAATGTTAATAGCACATATCCCAAACCAAACCTTTCTGGACTTCAAAGTGAAGTTTGGTTGTCTGATTACAGTTAATTACTCTCTCCCTGTTCCTGAGAACTGTAATAGTCCTGATCACAAGGAAAAAGAAAGCATTATGGCAGAGTGTAAGTGAGAGTCACGAACTGTAAACTCCCTTTGTAGAGACTATCAAAGAGATTTGAGAGGAGGCATTTACTATTTGCTGAAACATTTCCCAATGTAGCAGTTCTACATCGACAGAGACACAAAATCCATTATTCTTTTTATGGCATTCAAAACATTTAAATATCCAGTTACTGGTAATTGCCTCCTTGCAGGAGTGCAAAAATAGACCTATTGTTACCTCTTCTAAAATTGTACAAGGAGGAACCAACAAATAACAAACATCATAGTAAATACTTTGGTATTTACCAAAGGAAAAGCTTCCTGGACTGCCTGCTAAGTTTCTGATAGCAGATAATTAGCAGGTTAGCTAACCAACGTACAAGTAGCAATATAACTAAATGTCAGCCCACCCCCCTTTCTCTTGTGTCTGTGTTCCCGATTCCTATTTAAAAACTTCTTCACTTTCTGCTAATGGTTCTCTGAAAACGAAATAATGAAGTTTGTAAAGTTTTTCAAAGATTCTACAAAGACCACCCCGTATTAAGGGAAATAATTTAGCCTGTCGAGACTAGAAGAGAAAATTCTCACATTCTTTTCTTGTGTACGGTGTATATAATACTGGGATGTTTTATATGTGCTGAGAAAATATTTAATTTTGTTTTTTCCTCAAATCCTGTGAACTGAAGTTATTCCCTAATGGGCTGCCTTCAAGTAATTTTTAAGGGTAGGAGACATCTCATAATGAGAAAGCAATTTGCCCCATACAGATATGTGTGTGCTTTTATAATGGCCAGATTTACAGCACTTCTTTTTTTTTTTTTAATTTTTTAATGTTTATTTATTTTTGAAGGAGAGAGAGACAGAGTGTGAGTGGGAGAGGGGCAGAGAGAGAGGGAGAGGGACATAGAATCCGAAGGAGGCTCCAGGCTCTGAGCTGTCAGCACAGAGCCCGACGCGGGGCTCGAACCCACAAACCGCAAGATCATGACCTGAGCTGAAGTCGGACGCTTAACCGACTGAGCCACCCAGGCGCCCCTACAGCAGTTCTTAAGCCAACTATGCACTTATTTCTGTTTGGTCCCTATACGGTTATAGTACTTGAAACAGACTTACTTTGTTCACTCCATGGCCTTTTCCATGTCTCCTTGGGTCACTTAATTAGGTGAAATGGAGAATCAAAACATCATTTGCTTCTTCTCTTTGTCATTGAATAAACACTTATATTTTCCAGAAAACACTGAATTCTTCTCAAAATTTTAAAAAGCATGGACCTCTTCAGGCTGTATAACATTTATTTCCAAAATTATAAACACGCATTCATATTATTAGGGGCAAACACACAGCCAAAAATTTCAACATTGTAACAGATTTCCATTTCATGGGTCATTTCTGTTTTATGTGGTTCTTCCAGGTCATCTTTTTGACAAACAAGGAGACGCCAGAAGCCAGAAATTTCGGTCTCTTAGAGTTCGTACCTCAAGTTATCATTTTTTATTCCTTCTTTTCCCTTTCCTTGAAACAAATTCCTCTTTCCTTGAAACAATTTTTTTTTAAACCTTTATTTATTTTTGAGAGAGAGACAGAGTGTGAGTAGGGAAGGAGCAGAGAGAGAAGGACACACGGAATCCAAAGCAGGCTCCAGGCCCTGAGTTGTCAGCACAGAGCCCGACACGGGGCTTGAACCCACAAACTGTGAGATCATGACCTGAGCCAAAGTCTGACGCTCAACCAACTGAGCCACCCAGGTGCCCCAAAACAAATTTCTTAAAGAGTCTGTGGCACCTCTTAACCCTTTGTTGTTAAAACTCCTCTCTCTAAAATTACAAAAAAAAAAAAAAAAAAAAAAGGGGGCGCCTGGGTGGCTCAGTCGGTTAAGCGGTCGACTTCGGCTCAGGTCATGATCTCGCGGTTTGTGAGTTCGAGCCCCGCATCGGGCTCTGTGCTAACAGCTCGGAGCCTAGAGCCTGTTTCCGATTCTGTGTCTCCCTCTCTCTGACCCTCCCCCGTTCATGCTCTGTCTCTCTCTGTGTCAAAAATAAATAAACGTTAAAAAAAAAATTATAAAAAAAAAAAAAAACTCCTCTCTCTTGTCCAAAGTATCTCCAGATGGCTTCATTTTTTTTTTTGCAATGCATTAAATGCAAATACTAGCCCCTACCTTACATAAATAGTCATTAGTTTTGAGTTATTACTATTCAAGTGATTGTCTCTATATCCTATGCAATATCGTTTCTTAATTTAAACCATTCTCCACAGATTGATTCTCATTGGAAGCAGAGAGAAATAGGTTAATCTTAATGAAAATTCTGTTTTTGAGGGCACGGCAGTAATGGGCAAAACTGCCCATAGGGATCACGTAGGCAGCCTGATAATTTAATAATTGCTTTTTCTGATATCCTTGCCACAAAGTTGTGAGGAACTCACCCTTTCAATCTTCACGTAATTGTGGATATTGGGAAGGTATTCCCTGTGGGGAGATTATTGTTATTGTATTTGTTCCTTTAATTTTGTTCTATGCATTTCTCTCTGAGCCTTCATCAGTTTTAGCATCTGCTTCCTCTTTCAAGTAGTATGACTGTGTAGGGGAAGAAAATTAATTTTCCCTCTCCCCTTCCTAGTTCTTGACTGAGATTCCTGTAACAAAAGACAGATTAACAAAAGAAAAACAAGGAGAAGTCTGTTAACATGCATACTTCATGTACACATGAGAGACACCCAGGAAAGATAAGTAACACAAACAGGTGGCTTTAAACTTCAGGATCAAATACCATCTTAACAGGGGACGGGGAGGGGGGTAAAGGCCTCTCAGGGAAGAGTAACTGATGTTTAGGAAAGAGGGGTGGGCCCTGAAAGAATCGATTGCTGGTGTGTCCATCTTCACATGTGCTCTCCTGTGGCAACTCCATTTCCCTGGTCAGTGAAACTCCTGGGGAGGGGATCCATGACATTTGAGCTCCTGTTGGAGGATCTGTCTTTAGGCAGATAAGTGTAGCTCAGAGAAAAGCATCTCCTCGTATTTGCTATCATTTGAGTGCCTACAGCTCAAAATAATCCATAGGACAAAGTGGCATATTTTGGGGTGGCATGTCCTCTTGCCCTTTGTCTGAAACTGAGCTAAACTCCTCATTTAAGACAGGTGACCAATAATGCCCTCCTATCAATTATTAGCAGGTATCTTGACAGGGATCATTCTTATTGGGAGAAAGAATTCTGTATACTTGGCAACGTCTGCCATTAATGTGATAAAAAAAAATTATATTAACCATGTGGTTGCTGACCTGAAATAAATGTCAATTACAGTTTCTTATACTAGTTTGGTGTATCTTACAACATATGACAAACTCTTCCTCCTCGTTATAATATTTACATAATGGCTAATTATAACCCTTAAGATTTTCTTTTTTGTCTCTACAAAAATCAATTTATAGTAAATCTATTCAATTTATTCTTCTTTATTTTAATATTTCTATATATTAATACTTATTGTATTATATATTAAGACTCTTTATTAAACATTTTTTTAAATGTCTTTACTTTCCCTAGAATTGGATTTCTAAATGTCCATGGATATTTTAAATTTAATTTATATCTTCTGAAATACTAATACTCCCTCTTAAACTTTAGTGCCGTGATCTCCTGTGTTACTTTTGGTCCATCCCCTAGCAATTAAACATCCAGATGAGACTTAACAGGTTCTTTAGGGAAAATACTTTTGTGAGAGAAATGAGCAGAGAGCAGAGTAAACCTAGGGAACCTTCAAACCACATTCATTCTGACCTCGAGGGAAGAAGACAGAAATTTGTGTAGAACATCCTAGGCTGGTGTGCCACTGAAGTGGCCACTGTGTCATTTCAATACGTTCTGCATGATGATCAGGGATCCCTCAAACGATAGTCACAAGTTGGAGAAGTCCATTGTCTCCTAGGAAGGGACCCACCTTAGCATCTCCGCTTTTCTGAATCACAATCAGGAAGGGGCACCTAGGAAGCGTGGCCTGCACGTAAACACAGCCATGGACTTCAGGGCACAGCAATGGAACCTCGGTCAAGGGCGCCTCCTGTAACTGGAGACCTGTTGGGGCACTCTCATTGCTGCCACGTGGCCATATCTGATAAGAGGGTTTAGTCAATTATCTACTTGGCTCTTCAGGAAAATAGTCATAGTGTCATAGTCAGAAAGTACATTTTATGTTATCTTTTCATTTAATCCAGACAGAAGCATCAAAATCCTCATAGTAGTTCAAACACATATTACTTAAGAATAGATTGACTCCTATAGGTCAAGTGAGTTAGCATTCGAAGAATATTTGACCTTCATCCCAGGATGATGGACTAAACACACAGGGACTCACTTGTCCTCGGTTCTAGAGGTAAATATCATGGAAAGGTCAGCACGTCTGGAATAGATCATGGAGTCCAAATGTGAATATTGATTTTGAATGAAAAATGCAGTACCTTATACAATTTATCAAAAATTTTACCAAAGACAATTATTTACAAATTTTCCAAACAAATATGCTACAATATAGACATACCTTTGGTATTTATTTAAAATGGAAGTGTATCAACATTGATTATTAAACTTTGTGTGATTTAATGCCACATTTATATTCATTTTTAAGGATTCCTGTGTTTTAAAATGTAATTTCCATAAAAACAGAAATTCAAAATTTATATTTGCATGTATACCAAAGAGAAGAGGCAAATGTTCCTAAGGTATTTTTATTAACCTCTTGAAAAAGTTGATATTTGCTAACTCTTAGAAAAATATTGAGTCATATTTAATTTCCAGTGTTCTTCACATTTAATATATTAACTCCAAAATAAGAATATTATGCATATAAATATCTTGACATCTTTCAAAAATTCAAATACCTTGAATAAAGAAAATAATCTTTTTGGTTTCCCTCATAAGGTAAAAGATTGATACTCTGCTGGTCAATTTGAATTAATCTTATAATAAATGGCAATGCAAAAATCTCATACCATTTATATTTAAAATAAGTTTCTCAAAAGGCTTTATATTAAAGAATAAAAAGAGTAGATTTTATGAAGAACTAAAAAGGATTAACAGTCTACCTCCTGACATGCAAAAACAGAGAAAAAGTGTAATTTAAAATCCAGAAATCCGTTTTTATATGCTGTGAAAAATGAAAACAATGTTATCACAATGCCAAGGAAATGGTGAGCTGCTCTGGTGACCATCCCATTAGTCAAGAGAATTAAAGTTACCTTACATTGAGGAGTGTTGCCATTATTCTCGTATAAACCTCACAGGTTTGGACATGGGACTTTGAGAAAAGATTTTTAATCAATAAGTACAATAGTTTGGGAAGAACTTTTGATCTTGGTTCCAAAAACTAAAGAAGAAAAAAACAATCTGAAAACTCTTACTATCATATAAAATAAATGCAGAGGGCCTTACTTGTTTGCTAGGGTTGTTTACTATTTTAATTTAGATTTATTGTCCAATATGAGAGTTGACTTTACCTGAAGATAACATTTCCTGTGCTTTTATGGCACTACTAAAATCTTGCCTCAAAGGTAATAGATTTTGCCTTGTTAACTACTGAAAAGAGTAGCTCCAGCGGTCTTCATTACTGCTTTCATAGGCTCCCTGTGTATCCGCATGGAATTTAATTCTCCTTCATTCTTCAAGGTTATAGTAGAGTCTGACATTTGCTCACACGGCAGAGTGAAACCAGCCCACCAGCAACAAAGGACGCAGGTTTGAGCAGTTCTTTCTAGATCCACTGACAGGGCGTCCGGATGGCTCAGTAGGTTGAGCGACTGACTCTTGGTTTCAGTTCGGGTCATGATCGCAGTTCATGAGTTCAAGCCCCGCATTGGGCTCCATACTGACAGTGCGGAACCTGCTTGGGGTTTTCTCACTTCCCCTTTCTCTATCCCTCCCCCACTTCTAAATCAATCAATCAATCAATCAATCTTCAAAAAATTAAATCCACTATTTAGAGGAGTGCCTGGGTGGTTCAGTTGGTTTAGAATCTGATTCTTGATCTTGGCTCAGGGTCATGATCCTGGGGTCATGGGATTGAGCCCCACATCGACCCCACAAGTTCCACATTGAGTCCAGAGCCTGCTTCAGATTCTTTCTCTCTCTCTCTCTGGTGCCCCCCAACCTCTATAATAAATAACTAAATAATCAATCAACCAATCCACTGTTTATTTTTATTTTTTTTTGAAATTTATTGTCAAATTGGTTTCCATACAATACCCAGTGCTCATCCCAAAAGGTGCCCTCCTCAATACCCATCACCCACGCTCCCACCCCCCATCAACCCTCAGTTTGTTCTCAGTTTTCAAGAGTCTCTTATGCTTTGGCTCTCTCCCACTCTAACCTCTTTTTTTTCTTCTTCTTCCTCTCCTCCATGGGTTTCTGTTATGTTTCTCAGGCTCCACCTAAGAGTGAAACCATATGGTATCTGTCTTTCTCTGTATGGTTTTATTCACTTAGCATAACACTCTCCAGTTCCATCCACGTTGCTACAAAGGGCCATATTTCATTCTTTCTCATTGCCACGTAGTACTCCATTGTGTATATAAACCACAATTTCTTTATCCATTCATCAGTTGATGGACATTTAGGCTCTTTCCATAATTTGGCTATTGTTTCAATCCACTGTTTACAATTGAAAACAAGTTTTCAGATACAAAGAGTGTTGTCATAGATTCCATTCTTCTCTCATTGCATTACATCTGTGGGAACTTTTTAGTTCAAGTGCAACATATACTAGGGCACATTATTTTTATTTTATTAATAATTAATGCAAACTTTATGAGGCAAAATGATACAACAATGCCAAGGTTTGAATCATGGCTGCTGGATGGCAGGTGTTGGTTGAACTTGGTGAAGTTACTGAAGCTCCCTGAGGCCAGCTTTCCTAGAGATATAAATATTGTATAAGTATTTATATGTGAGACAAAGAGCTTTGTGAAGAACCTAGTACAGAGCACATGCTTAAAAAAATAGCTGTGATATTATTCTTTAACAGGCTTGTCCCAGGTGTTGGCCATGCAAAGATTTTTAAGATGTAGGCATCGTTCTCAAGGAGTTTATACACAGTGAGGGGCAGCTGGGTGGCTCAGTCAGTAGAGCATCGAACTTCAGCTCTGGTCATGATCTCCCATTCTGGGAGTTCGAGCCCTGCTTAGGGCTCTGTGCTGTCCTAACAGCTCAGAGCCTGGAGCCTGCTTCAGATTCTGTGTCTCCCTCTCTCTCTGCCTTCCCACCCCTCTCTCTATCAAAACATAAACATTTTTAAAAAATGAGTTTATACACAGCGAGAATAGAAGCAACACTGGTTATGTACGTGTTATTGGTGCCCTGCCAGTACACAAGTACAGACTTATGCCAAAAAGTAAAAGTAAAAAAAATGAAGTGTAAGTAATTGTCTCCAGCAACACACACACACACACACACACACACACACACACACACAACACAAAAGTGCACTAATTTTCTCAGTAAAAAATGAAACAAACACAAAACCTTGGTCTTTTGCTGGGAATACAAGAGGCAGAACTCATGTGAGCTGTTACAGTCCTACATTTTCAGATAAGCTCCCATTTGGACATCCTGGAACAGCCACCCCAGTGATGAGGAACTCACTCCTTTGGAACAAAACAATGACCATAGCAATCAGGTTAAAACTGCAAACTGACACGTGACATCTACGAACGGAACGTGGCCCCATGGGCACTTCCAACAGAGCACACAGGGGCAAGCCACAAAGGACGTGAGAGAAGATTTCCCTGCAAATGGCAGACATGTGAATAAGTGGGAAGCAGTGATGGGCTCAGGAACTGGGAGGAAATAAGAAGTTCTCACTGGACAGGAGGAGGACACATTCCAGGAATTGGGGGAAGGTCAGTACTGTTGAAGAAGAGACAGTGAGCGACAGGGCTGTGACATGACACGGAAATCCGTGACATTTCATTCCCGGAGCACTGGGAAACTGCTGAACCTTGGTGAGCACCTCGGACTAAAGGTGATGAGGGTAGATGGGAGCTTTAAAAAGAAACTTGACCGCTGTGGACGTCAGCCGGGAAGGGGTCTGAGTGCACCAGTGTGGACTTAGTCAAAAGAAAGCCGCGGGATCACACGCAAAGGACAATGGCAGCTCGGGCCACATCTGGACAGTCGCGAGGGACAGACATAGGTGAGACCTACATGAAAATCTCCCAGATAAAGCAGCGGTGAGGTACAGCCCTAAAGAATGAAGCAGGACTGTGCCAGGAAGAGAGCAGTGTGCAGTCAGGTCCAGAAGGAGGGAAGCTGGAGACTTTCCTAAAATCGAGATCTGACATAGAGCGTCAGGATGGATCTTGGGGAGGGACTGCGTGGAGGGGAGCAGATGTGAAGGCTCTTAGGAGCCCCACTACCGACCTTGTTCGTTATCACGGAGATTCCAAGGACGCTGACTGATGTGAAGCAAGAGATACAAGCAGAGGTGTTTCATGGAAGATCACCCCGCTTCCCCACTCCGTCAGGAAAGTAGATTTTTGCACGACTGAAATGTTGATTTGCAATCATGGCATTTTTATCACCAATTTATAATGGCAAAGTCGCGCATCTCCAAGGTGCTCTGGAGCTCAGTGGCTGTGCCCTTTTGCCTCATCTTCTCATCCTGTGTTGTTTCCGGTCAGCTTTTCACACGGGGTTCTAGGCCAGTAAACAGCATGTTTTTTTAAATTATTTTTTTACATTTATTTATGTTTGGGAGACAGAGTGAGACAGAGCACGAACAGGGGAGGGACACAGAATCGAAAGCAGGTTCCAGCCTCTGATCTGTCAGCACAGAGCCCGACGCGGGGCTCGAACCCACAAACTGTGAGATCATAACCTGAGCCAAAGTTGGACACTCAACTGACTGAACCGCCCAGGCACCCCTAAACAGCATATTTAAGAGGAAAGCACACACATACACACACACCAAGAGACTGACAGGGAGAGATAGTCCAGGCGATTGCAAACAAGGGAAAGCAGGAGTTACTACACTAATGGCAAAATACGTGGACTCCAAAGTGGAAAGAAGTAAACCTGAGTACGTATGTGCTTCATCTCACTGGGTAGAATGTAGATTTAAGTGAGAGAGCTACGTTTCCCCCTTAACTGTATCCCTATGGTGTCTAATGCAGTGAAGATCATATGATTTATTCCCCAAAGTAGGACACTAATGAGAGTAAAGGGGGACACCCTATAATAATTTAAACCAGGGCAATGGGCACGACTGGGGGCTGTCACAGGTAAATGAATCATAGGGTCATTGCTACCTATAAATACAGTACTGTGCTCAAGCTAGGTGTCCTATAAATGCTTGATGACTCCTGGATTGGTATTTGTGACCAGAATTTTGTTTTTCCTATGTGCCTCCATCACCTGTTACTGCATAACCCTCACAATTTGGAGTGATTGCCACCCAAGTCCAGATCCTACCCTGTGGAAGTCAGGACCTCTATTTCCCTTCATGATGATGTTTCAAACTCAGGTCCTTGAGGGAAACAGTTCTGGCTTTTTAAAAGATTTACATCTCAGAGAGGCAGAGAAATCATTTACAACTGCGAGTTTTCCAAAGCAGAAGCCAGTAATATAAAATACGTGTTGTTGTTTTTTTTTACTTTATCCATTCATCCACCAGTGGGCACACAGGCCGTCTCCATGTCTTGGCTGTGATAAGCAAACTGCTATGATAAGCCATATTGTTGCAGTAAATATGGGAGTGCAAATAACTCTCCAAAATAGTGATTTCTTTTCTTTTGTGTGTGTACCCCAGATGTGGCATTGCCGTAATTCTGTTTTTCTTTTCTCCCTCTCTTTCTCTTTTTTTTTTTTTTTTTTGAAAACAAGAAGAAATGCACTCCTTTATTTTGAAACATCAAGTGGCATAGTTTAAGCTCTGAGAACTATGTAGGAAGGTGAGGGCAGGTGTAGTGAGTTACTGCAGCAAATCCTCGTAAGTGTCCTATAGCAGAAGCATTGATGTGACTGTCTCTTTACGATTGAAAGGAGGCCATCCGAGTATTTTTCAGGAGATCTAAAGGTGAAAAAAGTGGGAATCATACTTGAATCTGTGGCCAAACCAAGTAATTTTTGATCTTCAGTCCAAAATCTTTACTTTTAAAAAGATTCAGACATACGCTTTTTTTAAATTGTCATTTAAATTGTAATAAGTTAACATATAGGGTAATACTGTTTTCAGGAGTCGAATTCAGTGATTCATCACTCTCATGTATCTGCTGTTCATTTTTTGAGGAACCTCCACGCTGTTTTCCAGAGCGGCTACAGCAGTTTGCATTCCCACCAACAGTGCACAAGGGGTCCCCTTTCTCCACATCCTCACCAACACCTGCTGTTTCTCTTGTGTTGTTGATTTCAGCCATTCTGACAGGTGTGAAGTGATATCTCATCATGGTTATGATGTGCATTTCCCTGACGAGTGATGTCGAGCATCTTTTCATATACCTGTTGGTCGTTAGTATATCTTCTTTGGAGAAAAGTCTATTCATTTGCCCATTTTTAGATTAGATTATTCTTTTTTGATGTTGAGATGTAGAAGTTATTTATGTATTTTGAATATTAACTCCTTATGGATATATCGTTTGCAAGTATTCGCACCCATTTAATAAGTTGTCTTAGGTGCTTCGTTAGTGACTTCTTTTGCTGGAAAGTATTTAAGTTTTATTTTCTATTGTTCCTGTCTGTAAGACAAGCTTGTATATCATTATAATGTTTATGCTAAACTTTCAGATGTATAACCCATAAAATAGTGTATTAATAAAGCTATAATTTATGGAGTACTTACGATGTGCTAGGTTTAAGGAAAGCTTTTTGTACATGTGGCTTAGTACACAATTTTCTAAGTAAGTAATGTCCCCACTTTACAGGTAAAGAAATAAGAACAGGAAAGGTAAGAATTTTTCCAGGGTCCCATAGGTAGTAAGTATGAGGGCCAGAATTTTATAAATGATATTCCTTGGTCTGACCCCATGGACCTACTAAATCAGAATCTTTAAACATCCAGAAGATCTGAAAATTTTACTATTTTTTTAAATGTGTATTTATTTTTGAGAGAGACAGAGTGTGAGCAGAGGAAGGGCAGAGAAAGAAGGAGACAGAATCCGAAGCAGGCTCCAGGCTCTGAGCTGTCAGCCCTGAGCCCGATGTGGGGCTTGAACCCACCAATTGTGAGATCATGACCTGAGCTGAAGTCAGACCCTTAACAGACTGAGCCACCCAGGCGCCTTGAAGATCTGAAAATTTAATAAGTTCTTCAGCTAATTCTTATAAAATTTGGGAACCAGTGACTAAGAGAAATTAGAAAAGGTCTGTTAATGAGAACAATAAGTGAAACCAAGGAAGACACACATCTGAGACTGCAGGTTTGGATTTCAGATAGTTTTCTGGACTTGAGGAATTGATTACTATTCAGGGTTTAGGTTTGCTTGTCTTCAACATGGAGACACTTCATGGATCTGAAAAGAACCCAAACTCTTAAAAAGCAAGTACGCTTTGGAAAAGATGTAAAAAAAAAAAAACAAAAAAACAAAAAGCAGTTTCTAACCACTTGGTTCTTTACTAATCTTCTTTTCTATAACCCACCGTAAAAGTACTGGGAAAGCTGCCATTTCTCTCCTGGTTCATGTTCTTTTAAAACCACTTGTCTTGGTTAAATATTTAAAATCAGATCAGCCTGATGCAGTTACTCCAAGGTTACAAATAATAGAAGTTCCAGTGGATTTTTTTTCCTTCCTATTTTCATTAAATTCCCTTATAGTAGATATAAAAACAGTTCCTTAATTGACACTGATTTGCAAATATATTGAGTTCAGACATGTCAAAATAAATTAGATTTGTCTCTCAGTAGAAAGAAAGCAATAGAGCGAGATTGAATCCCAGTGAAATTTTATAGCATCTATTTACACACACTTTTATATCCTAAACTGCACAGCATTTAAAATAATTAGGAGCTTTATGTAACACATATAACATTTACTTTTACTGTTACTTCTTGAGCCCGACAATAAAAGTAGATTTTAAATTATAGAATAATTGTTTCATCTATATTTATACTGTAAAAACTGGGTCTGCCACTGAAAACTGCAAAATCTGTAATTATGTAGGCATTATTCAGATGATTCAGATATGTTAAAATGTATTTAATTGAGAGAGATTTATTGTCATCTATATTTTCAAATAACCAATTTGAAACATTAAACAGATATCTATGAATTAATTTATGCATCCATAAGAAAATTATAAGTATTTTGCATATAAATTATGTATCAGTTAATTTTCTGCATTCCACTTCATCTGCAAAGATTGATTTCTAAACGATAAGTTTGGAGTTATTTTGATCAATTTTCTTCTTACTCAAAAGCAGCTGTTCGTTGTACATTCTTACAGTCTAATGTGACTGAGCAATAAAAATATAAAGCCCCCAAACGACACAGGGGAAGCTCAAGTACATATTGTGAAGGAAAGAAGCTGGTCCAAAAAAGATTATGTACTGTATGAGTCTGGCTATATGACAGTCTGGAAAAGGCAAAAGTATATAGACAGTCGGGGCACCTGGGTGGCTCCGTCGGTTAAGCGTCGGTTGGCTCAGGTCGTGATCTCACAGTTTGTGGCTTCAAGCCCCGCATCGGGCTCTGTGCTGACAACTCAGTGCCTGGACCCCGCTTTGGATTCTGTGTCTCCCTCTCTCTCTGCCCCTCCCTTGCTTGCACTCTGTCTCTCTCAAAAATAAAGATTAAAAAAAAATTTTTTAGTACAAAATATTATGTAAGCAGTAAAAATAGAATGGCACTGGGGCACCTGGATGGCTCAGTAGGTTGAGCATCTGACTTCGGTTCAGGTCGTGATCTCATGGTTCATGAGTTCAAGCCCTGAGTTGGGAGCCTACTTCAGATTCTGCGTGTGTATCTCTCTGTCTCTTCCCCTCCGCATCTCGTGCTCTGTCTCTCTCTCAAAAATAAACATTAAAGTACACAGACAGTATAAAGATCAGTGGTTTCCAGAGGTTCAGGCAGAAGGAGGGATGAATAACTGAAGAAAAGGAGAAATTGACATCACCAAAACTATTGTGTATGATATTGTAGTGATGGCTATGTGACACTATAAATCAGTCTAAACCCATAGAAGTATACAAGGCAAGAACAACCTCATGTCAACAAAAGGCTTTGGTTGATAATTATGTATCAGTACAGGCTCATCAGTTTTAACAAATGAGCCACACTAATGCAGGGTGTTAATAATATGGACAACTAGGGGTGGGAGTGCATATAGAATCTCTATACTTTCTGTTTAATTTTGCAGGAAATCTAAAACCACTCTGGGGGCACCTGGTGGCTCAGTCTGTTAAGCATCCACTTCTTGATCAGGTCGTGATCTCACAGTTTGTGGATTTGAGCCCTGTGTTGGGCTCTGTGCTGACAGTGTGGAACCTGCTTGGGATTCTCTGTCTCTCTCACTCTCCCTCTCTGTCTCTCTCTCAAAATAAATAAATAAACTTAGAAAAAAAATTCAATTATAAAAAAAGAAAACTGCTGTAAAAAAAAACCAAAAAACAAAAAAAGTGTGGTGTCAAAAAGTATTCAGCCGTTTTACATGTAAAATTTAGGGGAGGCAAGGAGAATACGAATAGTGAGATTAATGACCGAACCACATGTAAATTTGATATCTCTCACACCTGAGCTTCTTAAATTGAAATATCATTTAGGCTTTGTTTAAGAGCTAGTTTAGGTGATGTTGGAGTTGTATTCAGAATCTGGAGGTTTTATTTAAAATGCCCAAGAAAGCCCGAAGTGTTGGCCTCGGGGGATAAATCGCAGCCAGGCTCCATGGGGGGTGTGGCGGTACCCATGGGCATCCAACCCCGCTGGGATCCACCACTGTGGAAGAGTCTCTGGAGGTCCTTCCTGGAGGTGTTTTAAAGGGATGAAACCAGTGTCTCCAGTGTTCACGGCCCATATCTGTTAAAGATAGAACCACTGTCTTTACAGTGCTCTTATCTGTATCTCCTGGGGGGGACAGAGACCCAGCTTGACTGAAGATGTCTAGGAAGGGTCCCCAGGACCTGAGCTACCCAGGCGCCCCTGAATTTTTTTTTAACGTTTATTTATTTTTGATAGAGAGAAAGACAGAGCATGAGTGGGGGAGGGGCAGAGAGAGAGGGAGACACAGAATCCAAAGCAGGCTCCAGGCTCTGAGCTGTCAGCACAGAGCCCAACACGGGGCTTGAAATCACAGACCGCAAGATCATGACCTGAGCTGAAGTCGGATGCTCAACCGACTGAGCCACCCAGGCGTCCCGAAATGTTGTTTTTAAAGTTTGAAATGAATGGTGGCATTTTTCTAACGTTAAAGCTGAAGGTACATTAGCTGCAGACTTTATATTTCTGTACTTTATAAGAATCAGACAAGAAATTAATTATGGGAAGTATGAAACTTAGCTCTCAGCTCATGAGTAGTAACAAGTTAGACAAGCAAACAATTTAAGCAATGTTACTTCCACGAGAGGAAATTCAGTTTATGAAGGTCACCCCAGAATATGGCCGATGTGTGTTTTCTTACGTCAACATTTTCTTATGTCAGAATTTCTTATGTCAACATTTTCTTATGTCAACATTAAGATCTTCATACTTTGACAACTCATTGCTCCTAACATTCAAGCCACGTGTGTCCATTATTCTTGCACGTGGCCTTAGCTTTATAAACGTGATGAGTGAAAACAACACATATATCGTCTTGAAGTTTTTGAAGGTCAAAAGTAGGTTGCCTGTGTTCTGTTTTCATAGTTGCACCCAGGCTTGAATCGAGGTGGTGGCCAGGAGTACTGTCTCCTGTGAGGCTTGACTAGAGAAAGGGCTGCTTCTGAACTCATGTGGTTGGTGGTGGAATTCAGTTGAGAGGGATGTTGGGCCGAGGGCCTCAGTTCCTTGCTGAGCGGTGGCAACATCACTCTCAGTTCCCTGTCCCCTTCATCCAATCCAGCAAGGGAGGGAGTCAGAGCCTACAATCTACATTCTTATGTAATGGAATCACTGGGGTGACAACTCATTTTCTTTGCCTTGTTCTGTTGATTCACATCCAGCCACAGCCTGACTGTCGGGTGAGACAAGAACCATACACAAAGGAAGGAATACCAGGGGGAGCGATCGTTGAGGTCCATTTTGGAGACGATCGTGTTTCCATGACTCTCTGATTTTAGTCCTTTCCAGGTGTTTGACCTCACACACACCATGGTCAATCACTAAGCAATGGGACAAACAGCAAATCATTTTAAAGTCTCCTTTATCATCTGAAATATCCTACGAAAGTGTCATACAAAAGCCCCATCAAAACCAGCCTTTGGGTCGCTTTGGTAAATATCTCCTTTTTGTCTCCATTCAAATTACCAGAGGCATCTTTATCTCACTAAACTGACACTGTGCCCACATGTACATAAATTGCTCATAGAATGTAATTGTGTTATCCCAGATATCTTATTTTACAAGTATCTGCCTCGGCAAATGTCTCCTTTTCTAACCTAAACAACTTCCTTTTTAATTAGTGGGAACATTTTTGGTTGGAGATGATAGAAATCCTAGATAAAAGACAATGTGTTTCAGCGGCTGAAATGATGAACTCACCTCATGTTAAGTATAGCAGCATTTAGAATACTAGTCCAAGGGATCTATTTCCAGCCTGTGGTTATTTCATTTGTGCTGGTATCATGATCAACAAGAACCTTCTCACAGGGTAACATCAAAAAACATGAAAATTCTTGCAAACATTTTTTTCTAGCACTTAAAATAAAATTTATGGGCAAGACTGCCATTGGTTTTACAGGAGACATGAACACTGAGCAAAGGAGAAAAAGTACCCTCAGTGGCCAGAGGTGGATAATGAGTCTATCCATACACCCTGGGGCCTGGGGAGACCTTACCCCAACCACGTATACTGGGTATGGAGGAGGTGTTGTTGTCCAAAGTGACATTTGGATACTGTAACAAAAGAAGGCGAGAACAAAATACATGTGTACATACATACTTTATCATTTTCATTAAAAGTTATATAGGTTAGTGTTTATTTAGCCAAAAAAAAAACATAGGTCTTGAACGTATACTGAATATATATGGTCCCCCATTAAGGGTTAAAGCATCTGTAAAGGAGATCACTTTATTTACATTTAGGTCACGTAACTGAGCATATGGACTAAAGGGGCAAAGAGCTCAGCAATCTGGACATGTTTATAAAGGGTGGGATAGAATTAATTTTCCGGAATGTTATTATAGTTCAGGATTTGTTATCAAAGAGCTCAGTGACAGCACAGGGTAACCACACAGTGTAATCCAGATGAGAAGAATTGAGAGCATGGAGAAAAAAATAAGCAGTGATATTAGAAGAGTAAGTATCCTAAGAAAAAGTCATGTGGAAGAAATGACAGCAGGGTTCATCTTGTCAGCTGGAGGAAAGAAAGATGAGGAAGGTTACAGAAGTTGCATTGGCTAGACCACAGAAAGATTCAGAGATGCTGTCCAAACCTCTCGGTTGCCAATTTTTTTTTTTTAATCTGTTGGATCTGGGTAGTATAAATACCTGTGTTTTATAAAAGCGAGATTATTTTCATTAACTTACGATTAAAGCTAGGATAGCCTAGTTAGAGTAACCGATATTGTAAAATAAAATGGAGAATTTGAGAATCAGTTGTGTTGTTGGAAATGTAGATTGGAAATTAAGTGAATAATCCCAACACTGAGGGCATCACATGGCTGCAGTTGAGTGAAATAAGCGAGTTCAAGAGAAAGGTGAGTTTTGTGACACCATCCGTTCAAATACTCTTAGAACCGTTAGAACTTCCCGGTCGAGCAAGAATAAGGGCTAGAAAGAGTCATCTGGAAGCTATTTGCTTAAGTTTGCTAACGTCAACAACACAAGAGCAACATTACACTTTAGCAAGTTGAGGGAGCAGATCAGAACCGCTTGCTTTCAGTTCAGAAGGTACCGTAGAGAAACAAGTAGAGAGAATTTTGTAGGATGTTTGGCAGATAATAAAATAGTATCTGAAATTAAATTTTATCCCAAATTAAAAATAATGCAGGTGACATGGCATTCGTAACCGAGATCATTTGCATCATTTTGAACCCAGTTTCTTAGGGCTGGCGTCTCAATGTGGGACTACCGTGAAAACTTCAGAAAATGTATTATTCAAATAAACGCACAGACACACTTAAACTAACACATTGTATTATTGAATTCCAAACTCTGTCTTGACAAATGGACTGTAAAAAATGAATCATCTTCTAAAACCTGCAGACCCCCTCCAGTGAGCGAACTTGCTGCCAGAGGCACAACAGTTGGTGTCATTTCTGCAGCGGCCATCAATCAGAGTATCGTGTACTCCATTGTCTCAGGAAACGAAGAGGGTGAGTGGATCCTCAGTCTCTGTTTTCGCCATAAACTAACAAACTGGGCTCTGAGATTCATTTTGGATTGAATTACTACTTACCCCATTTTTCTAATAAAATCCTCTCCAACTTAAAAGTAATTGGTATATTTGGGGTGCCTTGGGGGGGGGCTCAGTCGGTTAAACGTCTGACTACGGCTCAGGTCATGATCTCGCAGTTCGTGCGTTCAAGCCCCGCTTTGGGCTCAGAGCCTGGAGCCTGCTTTGGATTCTGTGCCTCTCTCTCTCTCTCTCTCTGTCTCTCTCTTTCTCTTTCTTCCCCTCCCCCGCTTGTGCTTCCTGTTGTCTACCTGTTGTCCTGTTTTTCTCTTTTGATAAACTGGACGGCCAGGCATGTCGTAAGCGGTCAGGAAAGAGTCAATATACATGTAGTAAGTACATAAAGATTCAATATTAAATATTTATATGAATGAATATAAATAAATGCCGTTAAGCAATTTTCAAGGAAATTCTAAGTGTTTCAATGACCAACCATTAACTAGAAATTGCTCTCCCTGCAGCCAA
Source organism: Panthera tigris (assembly GCF_018350195.1). Taxonomy (NCBI): domain Eukaryota; kingdom Metazoa; phylum Chordata; class Mammalia; order Carnivora; family Felidae; genus Panthera; species Panthera tigris. The sequence goes on from NC_056670.1 coordinate 3,558,114, forward strand.
TGCTCACATCTTACTTTTCTTGCTGCCTTTCTTCTTTGTTCCCACTGTGCTGTTATGCCCCCTCCCTAAATATCACCAAAGTCTAATGCCCCCTAGGATGTGGAGGACCATCCAAATCTACTGTGACTGATTGAGTGTGCAGTGCTTCCCAAATGTAATTGACTGATGAGACATTGATTTCCAGGAGAATCTCAAAGTAACTGGAAAATCAGGGTATTCACGTAGGGATGCACTGATGATAATCTAAAGTTTGTGAAAGCCTCCTGTCACTTTCACGTATTACGTATTACATTTATTTATTTTTGAAAAACAGAGTGTGAGTGAGGGAGGCTCAGAGAGAGAGGGAGACACAGAATCAGAAGCAAGTTCCAGGCTCTGAGCTGTCAGCACAGAGCCCGATGCAGGGCTCGAACCCATGTACCGTGAGATCATGACCTGAGCCCAAGGCAGAGGTTTAACCGACAGAGCCACCCAGGCACCCCTCACACATTACTCTTGTTACAAGAAGTGATTTAGGGGCACCTGGGTGGCTCAGTTGGTTAAGCATCCGGCACTTGATTTCAATTCAGGTCATAATGTCACAGTTCATGAGATCGAGCCCTGCACTAGGCTCCGTGCTGACAGCATGGGGCCTGCCTGAGAGTTTCTCTCTCTCTCTCTCTCTCTCTCTCTCTCTCTCTCTCTCTCTCTCTCTCTCCACCCCTCCCCCACTCACTTTCTCAAAAATACACTTTAAAAAAAAAGAAGTGCTTTTAAAATCACAGGGCTTTTAAAGCGACTTTTTAATTTTCCTCTTATAGTGTGAAGGAAATGATCAAGAAGCTGTGTTTTAACTGCAGGTCTGTTTGGAATCCACAACATCACGGGTGTTATCTATGTCAATGCCCCTCTGGATTATGAGACAAGAACGAGCTATGTGCTTCGCGTCCAGGCTGATTCCCTGGAAGTGGTCCTCGCCAATCTCCGAGTTCCTTCGAAAAGTGAGTCATGTTACTTCGGCACTTTTAAGAATTTTGGGGTGCTTCTGCTCATTTCCTAATGAAATACACATGTCTGAAAGTTATCAGGGGAGAGCTTGGGAGACCATCAGCACTTAGGGCTGACTCCACATCCACTTCAGCCACTGAGGCAGGACGGTACAAGGAGCGATTTCGTACTCCTGAAATATCAAGGCAATAACATGCCATCTCCAGATTTTGTATACGCTATTGTTAGAATAACCTTTATTCTCAGTCTCACTGTAAGACTGGTAAACTCTCTGGAATGTACTGTTAACGGGAGGGGATTGTTCAACATTCTCTGAATTGTGTGGCTTCTTGTACTTACGGATTTTCTTAAGTGCAGAGGAAAATGTGGAAAATGCATCTTCAAACAGTGACTAACATATATTGTAAATTATGCATGGCGTGATATTTAACTCACGTCCATTTCTAGGAGATGAAAATTATTATTCCTATTTTACGAAGACAAGATAAGAAAAGGTTAAGCGACTTTTCTAAAAATGACACTGCAGGTAAATGAAAACCTGGAGATTGAAGCTCACATCTTTTCACTCCAAAATCTTTCTCCCGCACCTGTCTGTGGGATGCACAGGAGAGCAAGTAAAGCCAATTTGTGAAGGGACCCAGCAGAGGTTCTGGGAGATGTTACTAATAACGAGAGAAAGGCTGGTCTTTTCCATCCACACAGGTACTACTCCTTTGCACTTCAGGGAGTTCATCTTTTTATAATCACACCAACTTTTTTTAACAGTATAGAAGACCAGAGAAAAATCTAATCTAACCATTGGTAGAACAGAGGCCCAGAGAGAGGGTGAAATGGGACTCTGAAACAGTGACCTTTGGCTCCAGGTCCTTCCCGTGCTGGTGCTCCTTCAATCAGCATCTGTAGGCTCTTTCCATAATTTGGCTATTGTTGAAAGTGCTGCTGTAAACACTGGGGTATGAGTGCCCCTATGCATCAGCACTCCTGTATCCCTTGGGTAAATTACGGAAAGAGCCTAAATGTCCATCAACTGATGAATGGATAAAGAAATTGTGGTTTATATACACAATGGAATACTACTTGGCAATGGGAAAGAATGAAATATGGCCTTTTGTAGCAATGTGGATGGAACTGGAGAGTGTTATTCTAAGTGAAATAAGTCAGTCAGAGAAAGACAGATACTGTATGTTTTCACTCTTATGTGGATCCTGAGAAACTTAACAGAAGACCATGGGGGAGGGGAAGGGAAAAAAAAGAGAGGGAGGGAGACAAACCATAAGAGACTCTTAAAAACTGAGAATAAACTGAGGATTGATGGGGGGTGGAAGGGAGGGGAAGGTGGGTGATGGGCATTGAGGAGGGCACCTGTTGGGATGAGCACTGGGTGTTGTATGGAAACCAGTTTGACAATAAATTTCATATTAAAAAAAAAGGAAAAATAAATCAACCTCTGTAGAAGGGGGAGCAGGGAAAAGGAAGAGTGAGTGAGAGGCCCCAGCAGGATGCAGGTGCCAGAGGGAGAGAGCTCCAGGCAGTGTGAGAAAGGAGACCAGGCCATGTGCCCTCCAATCTCCTCTTCCAGGTCAGTAGTGGATGGTCATGACAATAATGACTCCTGATCTAGGTAGAGAGCTGCACCTTGCTCGTAAAGGTACAACCAAGTCATTTGAAAAAAAAATCAGATTATACAGGGTGTACCTTTGGAATTAAAGAAATTAAGTTGTGTTCAGTGATTATTCATCACTTGCATAATCAAATTGTTTAAAAATAGCAGGCCAGGGGCACTTGGGTGGCTCAGTCGGTTAAGCATCCGACCAGCTCAGGTCATGATCTCACTATTTGTGAGTTTGAGCCCCTCATGGGGCTCTGTGCTGAACTCAGAGCCTGGAGCCTGCTTCGGATTCTGTGTCTCCCTCTCTCTTTCTGACCCTCCCCTGCTTACAGTCTGTCTCTCTCTCTTTCAAAAATAAACACTAAAAAAATTTTAAATAGCAGACCAGTTTCTTCAGTTTTTAAAATCTTTAAGCTGCAGGCAATTATATTTTTATAAAATATAGAGGAAGCTTCAAATTGTCAACTGAATTGTCTGAACCAGGAGTCAAAAAGAGTGGTTCTAAATTATATAATGTAAACTACATTCTTGCAACTAAGAAAAATATGAAAGCTATTTGAAAACTGTATTTGCCATCTTTATTTGAAAAAAAAAAAAGAAACAGATTTAGAAAGAAAAACCTAAATATATAGGTCGTCGAACTTGGCAGTTTTCAAGAAACAGCTCCAAATTCTCGGAATAAAGACAAAGCGATAACTTTTATGTGAGTGTGTTACAACTAGTTCTCGTTACTTTAATGTAAACCTAAGGCTAATAAAAATTTAGCTAATGTACCCATTAGTGTTCTTACACGTGCCCAAGTTTGCCTGTAGAACTGAGACCAGTTATCAGGTTCCTGAATTAGCCTCTCAGAAGTGAATGAAGTCTAAAAGCTAAATGTTGGTTTGTTTAATGCCTGATGCTTTTAATACTGTTACTAACATTTCGTGACTGACCTCTGCCTCGTGAGTCTGTAATACAAACTCGTATATTTAAATCACTGTTTCACTTATTAATGACTCTTAATGGCCTATAATCAACCTCTAGTTCATTAGCTATGCAAAAATAAGAACATTATGTAAATTAGGTTAATTAATTAATGGTCTAAAGGTTTATCCCTGCTTTAGAAGTAGCTGTCCCGTGGTCTTCAGCCATATGTCATATGAATAAAGTAATAAAGAAGGGAGATTTGATTCATTAAAGAAGTATTTTATCATAATTCCTTTACCAAGAATTTATTAATGAAATCATTTGCAAAGTAAGTTTTATGACTATGCTGTAACTGAACTTAATATTTAAATGCAATTTCATATTTAAAGTAGGACCATTTCAGAACTCATTTCATAATTTTGACCCTAGGAATATTGGAAACATGCTAATCTTTTACTGCAGACATTTCAAACATACATAAAATTCCAGAGAGGATTATAATGACTCTCCAAGTGGCGACTACCCAAGTTCATTACCAAGTCCCCAGAAATGCTCTCACCCACTCCCTCCCTTATTATATTGAAGCAGGTCAGACACACAATATTTCATCCACAAAATATCTCAATATGTGTCTCTTAAAAATAAGGACCCAAAACTTAATCATAATACCATTATTACTCTCCCAAAATTAATAAAAGTCCCTCCATATCATTGAATATCCAGTCAATATTCATATTAAAGAATTACTCATATCAGAATCCTAATGTATTAGATCCATCTATTATGATTGGTTGAAAAGGGTTTTAAGTGTCTCTGTTAAAATATAGGCTTCACCACCACCACCTGATTTGACTCCCTCTGATGTTTATTTGTTCAAGATTTCGGGGGCGCCTGGGCAGCTCGGTGAGTTGAGTGTCAGACTTCAGCTCAGGTCATGATCTCATGGCTCGTGAGTTAGAGCCCCATGTCAGGCTCTGCTCTGACAGCAGGGATCCTGCTTGGGATTCTGTCTCTCTCCCAATCTCTCTGCCCTCCTTGGCTCATGCTGTCTCTCTATCAAAATAAATAAACATTCAAAGGAAAAGAAACCAGATTTCTGAAGAGTGGGTTTCAACTATTGAATCTTTAAGGGGCCACTTCAGATCTTGTTCTGTCTCCTTTATTTCCTGTAAAATGGTAGTGAGAGCTAGAGGCCCTGTTTGATTAACTGTTTTCTGGGTTTTTTGGGTTTTTTTTTTTTTTGTTTTTTTGTTTTTTTTTTGGTTTTTAACAAATGAATTGTAGGCAATATTCACTGCTTCCTTAAAGAGGCACAGCAGTCCCTGTGACTCTCCTGATGGTTACAACCCTGATAGTCATTTCCTATCCATTCCTTCCTTCCATTTCTTCTGCATTTATTAGCCAGATATTTCCATAAAGAGAAACTTCTCCATATCAAATATTTAATCACCCCAACATCCTCCTCCTGTAGGAAAGACAGGGAAAAAAAATGTTTGATTCTTCCCTTTTATTTCTTGGTTTTCAAAATAATGCACTGATTCACTCTCCTACTCCAAATGTGACCGCTGCAATAACAAATGTTTTGGGTTTTATGGGCCATATGGTCTCTGTTGAACTACTCAGTTCTGTTGCAGCTTGAAAGAAGGAGAGACAGTATGTAAACAAAATGGCGGCTGTACTCCAACAAAATTCTACCTGTCCAACCAGGCTGTGGCTGGACTTGACCTTTGTTGTAACTCTTACTTTTACTTTACATAATCCACTTGGCCTCCCCCTCTTCTGTCTGTGTATCTCCTCCTGTGAGCAATGCTTCTGTTTCATCCACTTCCTTTTCCCACATCTCTAATCTGAAGAAATACTGTTTTATCCCTGTTAATAAGATAATCAGTCATTGAACTGTCTACAGTTTATCCTGTAATAGACTCCTCAGAGTAGGATTATAAGAACGGCATTTCCTATATCTTTGTGCATTAATGACAGTTTATCTATGGACCTGGAAATTGAATGTAATTTGATTAGATATAAAAGCCTCAAATCATATTCTTTTCATTGGTCTTAAATATTTCACTCCGGATTTTTCTTCCATGGAGTATTACTGTCAAAAAGAATAATGACAAACTTTTTTTTTCCCAAGTGAGTGTTTGTCTTATTTCTGAATTTCCAAGGAATTTACTCTTTTTCTTTAAAGTTCAGTAGTTTTATTGGAATGTGTCTTGCAATTGGCTATTTTGAGTCATTTTCTACATATATACATAGCATATGCATTCAACTCTTATTTCAGAAAACATTTCAATTCTAATTTTTAAAATATTTTTGTTTCACTAACTCGGTTTTCATCATAGGAGACCCCTACTATATAAATGATGAATATTCTCCTATCTTTTATATCCCTTTATCTCATATCTCATTAATATCTCTCTTAATTACATTTAAATATTTTTAAGATTTTAATTTGAGTTTTTCTAAAGTCTGATACACATTTTCCTTTCACGGTTTCTGTTTTTTCCTAAATAATTTTAGTTTGTTTCAACATACTACAGTACAGCTTGAATATTTTTTCAAATGCCTTGATGTTTTAAAAGCTATTATTTTGCTCACTGTTCTTTTTTTCCTTGTGGGCTTTAAACATAGCCTTTTTCAAGTTTTCATGTTTAAGTGAAATTAGATTCTCCATACTTTTAAAAGAGGTAAATGGGCTAAGATAGCTTTGCTAGCCCTAGAATATTATTTCAGATATTTTCACAAAGTGATAAAGAAAACATTATCCTTCTACTTTTAGAAATATGCTTGCCTTTTCTGTTTGTTTGTTTTTTTTTAATGTTGATTATTTTTGAGACAGGGAGTGTAAGCCAGGGAGTGGCAGAGGATCCGAAGTGGGCACCAAGCTGTCAGCACGGAGCCCAATTTGGGGCTCCAACTCTCCACCATGAGATCGTGAGCTGAGCCCAAGAAGTTGGAGGTGTAACCGACTGAGCCGCCCAGGCCCCCTTAGACATCTGCTTGCTTTTAACTGCATTCCCACATTCACTGAAGAAACTTTCTCTCTCTTTTTTTCCCCTCTTTTGCCCTCATTGTCGCCGCCCTGCTCAGTTTCTATTTTGCTCTCAGTGTTTTCTCCTTTCTCGTCAGCGTGGAGGCTGCCCCTTTGCTTTTATGTTGCTGTAGTCACCTTTCCATTTCACTGGCTCCCACGACGGCAGAAATGTTTGGCCTTCCCTCCACCTCCTTAAAAACAGGTGCCGTTTTCACACTTGCTGGTAAGGCAGAGAACTTGATAATGCGGAGAGCTGTTTTCTCTGCTCATCTTCTGTGGTTTGGAGCTTAGCTTGTTGCCATATTTAGCTGGGGATATTATCTGTTTTTGGTGTGATTGCTAGGATATTACTCTAATTACATAAACGTGAAGGTGAGGAGACTTGGTGTCGGAGGACTCCCACAAAAACAACTCTCCATGTTAATAATTTAGTTCCATGGCTGTTGATACAGAGACTCCTGGGTCACAACGTTAGGACCTCAGTGCTCAGGATGAAAGTACCAGCTGGAAGATCAGCATAGAGGTCGGCATACAGTGCGGGTCCCAGAGCTCCAGACCCCACAGGCAGGTGCAAGGCCAGGGAAGAGGGCACTGGGTGGAGGGCATGGCGGGGAAGCAACAGGAGCTCGGAGATGCAGCCACTTTTATAGCAAACAACAGCGGTCTTCCTAGAAAGGGGGACCAGGGAAATTGCTGGACCATGCAACGCGTGTCTGCAAGACAGCATCTCACTTCTCAGAATTGCCAACCGCATAAAGAGTTCTGTGCCCCGGTGGGGGAAAAAGCCCAGGGCATCACAGTGTTGGCACAATCAGCATGACACATGGAGGCTGAAGATCCTACCCCCCCCCCCCCGCCCCGCCCCGCCGCCCAGGGAATTCTGTCCCCAGGACTTGACCATCCAAATCCCGATCTCTTTTTAATGAGGCATGATTCAGGAGGATTGAAATATTACATTTCACCTTAATCATCTTCTTCAGATCCCTAAATGCACATTTTAATCCAAGGATATTTGAAATGATTGTTGAATCAGTGGAATTGTTTCACGGTCGATGGATTTTGGAGAATGAGAGCTCTGGGACCCTCTGCAGCTTTCATACTGTGCTAGCTGATACCCAGTTTAGGATTCGGTTTTTACTCACATGCTTTAGATTTCCCATATAGGGCTTCTAGATATATTTTCCTTTTCTTTTTTTTTTTTTTTTTTTTAATTTTTTTTTCAACGTTTTTTATTTATTTTTGGGACAGAGAGAGACAGAGCATGAACGGGGGAGGGGCAGAGAGAGAGGGAGACACAGAATCGGAAACAGGCTCCAGGCTCCGAGCCATCAGCCCAGAGCCTGACGCGGGGCTCGAACTCACAGACCGCGAGATCGTGACCTGGCTGAAGTCGGACGCTTAACCGACTGCGCCACCCAGGCGCCCCTATATTTTCCTTTTCTTAACTGCTTTTATCATTAAACCCCACTAATTATACTGGGAAGTTGTAATACATATATGATCAAATGAATGATGTATAGAAGAATCCAAATTAACAGAAAGCATTTTTAAAGAGCAAATTTTCCAAGAATAGAAAAATAAACATGAAAAGAAAGGGTCTAGTTCATTAGCTTACTGCTAAAGTAAAAGTAGGTGACACAAATTGTATCCCAATAAGCCACACATATGATAGGTTCCTCTCTTTTTCCCACAACTTCCTATTTAACAAACTGTGGGATTAACGTATCACTGACTAGTCTAGGACGTAGAGAGAATTGTTTGTCTTTGAGGGCTAGGCCATCCCACTGCCTTGATGGTGATTATTAGTATTTATAATATGCCAGGCATTATAATAGGGTTTTAGGGCACAGAGATATTGAAATGAAGTTGCTATTTCCAAAATCCTTTTTCCCATTGCCAGACAGACCATGCACCATGCACCATGCAATGACTACACTATTAGGGATCCAGTGGCTGCTGGGGATCCCAGCACAACATAGCACAAAAGAATGAACAGCTAATGTGTGGGATAATCGAGAAGTCTTTTCAGAGGGATTGATCTGTGAGCTGTATCCTAAAGAATGAGCAGAAGAGATTTGAAAGGATACCTCCAAACACTACTAGTGAGCATGTATTAGAAATGATGACGGAGCGCCTGGGTGGCTCAGCTGGTTGAGCGTAGGACTCTTGGTTTCTGATCGTCTCATGAGCTCACAGTCCAGGAGATCAAGCCCCGCCTTGGGCTCTGTGCCCACAGCGTGGAGCCTGCTTGGGCTCCCTCTCTCGATGCCCCTCCGGTGCTTGTGCTCTTGCTTCCTCTCTGTCTCTCAAAATAAATAAACTTAAGGAAGAAGAAATAAAGAAATGAAAAGAAGATAACTCTTAAATTGGAAGTTTGGAAAACAGTACCAAGATAGGGGCGCCTGGGTGGCTCAGTCAGTTGAGCATCCGACTTTGGCTCAGGTCATGATCTCATGGTCCGTGAGTTCAAGCCCTGCATCGGGCTCTGCGCTGACAGCTCAGAGCCTGGATCCTGCTTTGCATTCTGTGTCTCCTTCTGTCTGCCCCCCTCTCCTCTGAAAAATAAATATAGCATTATTTTTTTTTTTTTAAGTACCAAGATACAATTGACCTAAAATGACCAAGAGACGTGCAGGAAATAGATACAGATTGTCAAAGATATGTAAGATAAAAACAAACAGATCAGTAGTTTACCACTCTATAAACCCTTACTCCCAAGGAGAATAAAAATGATCAAGTGAATGGGGAGTTAGAAAGGACTTTATCTGAAATATTCCTTTGGGGGAAAAAGGTTGTAAAATTTTGTTTGTGTGCCGTTCCCAATACATCCATCCCCAGAAAAGGGGATGTGAGAGTAGGAAGTCTTCGATCTCAAGTGTATAACGTTAGTGACGAGGAAGAACACATGAGTCCATGTCCCAGAGCTGTCAGCGAGGGACTGGAGTGCCGATAGCTGTGAGGACAGCTGGCAGGGTAGAGCTGTGGCCACATGAGGACGAGCCTGTGCTTGTGGGATGACGCAGGCAGAGAACCGGTGAATGTGGTCCAGATCTGGGACACCGACGAACGCTAGCTTTTGTCGAAGTACAGAACAATCACCTGGACGACGGCAAAAAGCAAAAAGCAGAATGTGGAAATGGACTGCCGCCTCCGTCTAAAGGGACAAGACAGAGCCAACTGAAATGCATGTCCCAAGCCCGGGTGCTTGCAGAGGGCACGCCCGTGCTCAGAGCGCCCCGCCACCACGTCTGCTTGAAACACAGGTCCGGCCCCAGGGGGTCTGACCATCTCACAACAGCAGTGTTGAAGTGGGAACCTTCCTGCCTCCCTTACCAACCTTTCCTCCTCAGCCACCAGGGCCGGAGTGTTATGACACAGCAGCCAGAGAACAGTGACGAGGCTGATTAGTAAGGAAAAAAGAAGTCTCTTGGGGCACCTGGGCGGCTCAGTGGGATGAGCACCTGACTTTTGATTTCAGCTCAGGTCGGATCTCACGGTTTGTGAGTTCGAGACCTGCGTCAGGTTTAGCACTGTCAGTGCAGAGCCTGCTTGGAATTCTCTCCCTCTCTCTCTGTCCCTCCACTTCTCTCTCTCTCTGTCTCTCTCTCTCTCTCTTTCTCTCTCTCTAACTAAATAAATACATAAGCTTAAAAACATAATAATTTTAAAAAGTCTCTTACAACCTCTTCCCCAAAGGCAGGAGACTCTCCAGGATCATATCTCAACTGGGGAGGAAGAAAATTTTACCTTTAAATTAAATTTGAAGTATTGATTAATTTATTGAACTAGGTTACTTTTTTTAATGTTTATTTATTTTTGAGAGATGGAGACAGAGCCTGAGCAGGGAAGGGGCAGAGAGAGAGGGAGACACAGAATCTGAAGCAGGCTCTAGGCTCCAAGCTGTCAGCACAGAGACTGATGTGGGGCTCGAACTCATGAACCATGAGATCATGACCTGAGCGAAGTCAGATGCTTAACCGACTGAGCCACCCAGGTGCCCCTGAACTAGATTATTTTTAACTTAACCATGATTATAGTACTTTCTTTTTTTTTATTTTATTTTTTATTTTTTTTTAATTTACATCCAAATTAGTTAGCATATAGTGCAACAATGACTTCAGGAATGGATTCCTTAGTGCCCCTTACCCATTTATCCCATCCCTCCTCCCACAACCCCTCCTGTATAATACTTTCTGTTAATTAAAAATGTTTGCTTTTTTTTAGTATCAGGAGTAGCCTGAGCTTTTGTTCAGCTACAGGAAAAAGGCTGCCCCAAAATCAGTAGGATGAAAGGAAGAGCAGAAAAGACAAAATAGACTTTTATAGTTGTATTCTTTATGTCCATGTGAAGCGTACCATTTCGCCATGGCTGGAGAACAGAATATAGTTTAAACATTTTTTAAATTGTTTTTGAACGTTTATTTATTTTTGAGAGACACAGAGTACAAGCAGGGGAGGGGTAGAGAGAGAGGGAGACACAGAATCCGAAGGAGGCTCCAGGCTCTGAGCTGTCAGCACAGAGCCCGATGCGGGGCTCGAACTCATGGAGTGTGAGATCAGACCTGAGCCAAAGTCAGACGCTTGACCGCCTGAACCACCCAGATGCCCTTAAGCATTTTTAATGAATTTAAACTACTGGAGGATAGGGATTTTTGTCTGATTATTGCAACATTCCAGGAGCCTAAAGGCATAGCAGAAAAATATAGTCAGTAAAGTTTTACCCAGTAAATGAGCAAGTCTGGAAAAAGAAGGCTGGATTATGAAGGGATTTGGCTATGAGGCTAATGGTATGCACCCATACAACCCACCCATTATCCCCATTTAGTTCTCTTCTGCTGGCCCCATTCTCTCAGGTCTCCATATTTTCCTGCTTGCCTCTCGTATTGAGCATTATTTTTGTTCAAATAAGTGTCTTCATTTCGTGAAAGAAAGACAATCATGAAGGTATTCATGTTTTTCATGTTATTTCAAAATTCTGAGCCCCCTTTTGTGCCTACGTTCTCCGTCTCCGCAGACCAGCTCGGTCTCTCCTGTCTTTTCAGGATGGAACGTCACTGTTCCCAGAGAGACCCCGAGGGTCCTGCGTCCAGAACACATTCCACGGACACTTATGTCAGTATTCCTGCCACTGAGTCATCGCCATGTGTTTATCCTGATGTAGAGAAAGAACTCTAATATGCACCTTTATAACTAGCTCCTAGCTGGATAGTTTGATTTGTGGGATTCCACAACTGAAATGCAATTTTTCTTTTATGGTAAAGTTATAATTATCTTTAAGTGTGGAAGGAAAAAAAAAAGCAGCTTTTTATAAATGTAGCCTTGTGTTGTGATTCAATAGCTGGCCTTTCAATCAGGAATAAATGACAGGACAATTAAGATAAACCTTAAATGGGTGATAAAACAACTCAAATGCTATTGATTTCATTTTATAGTTTTGCTTCAGGGTACATGCTTGTAATACATTTCATTTCCTTGGCTTTTCTGGTTCTAAACAGAAGGTCTGTGACAAGTAATGCTAATGACTCTTTACCCGTGATTGACCGACTCACAAAGCATTCCTCATGCAAGTTGGGTGACAACATCGTAGCATCTCACACGTTATTTTCAGTCCTGAAATCCCAGATATGTTCCAGGTCTTATACTTGTTCAACAAATATATAACCATGAGTTTAGAAACTATATTCATATACTTTACTAATTTCAAACTTGGAGATTACATTATGAAAACTAATACCGTTATATCCTTTATTGTATTTTTGTCGCTAACATTCTAGGTATCTTCTATAAACACACAGTTAAAACAATTACATTCTAATGAAACAAAGCTTTATCTGTCCAAGAAAACAACTGAATAGTGCAAAATATCTTTGCTTGGAAAAACAATTTTAAAAATTCTTATTAAATTTTATTAATACATTTTGGAAACCAAGTGCATTCACACAATATTCTTCCATTGACCCCAAAAGTTATTTGTTGAACCCATGACAAAGATTGTTATCAACCCTTCTAAATAGAGTGCAGATTATAATACATGTTTCTTCACATGTATTATGAAGAAAAAGTCCTGTTTCATGAGGAAATCATTTTATATCCCTTCCATGGTCAAATAAAACTAAAATACTTAAAAGGGTCTAGGAATGAATAAAATTGTTCTCCTTAACTTATACCTAAGATTAAGCCCCAGGGCCTAAAGACAGGTGATACAATTTCTTTATTCTTGGGGACTTCTATTTAATTAATATAGTTAATAATTTAATTTTTTCCTTGCCCTTTCAAGCAGAATTTAAATTGAGTTTTGAATGGAGCCCATTTAGTGATTCACAAATATTTTTGCAAACTTGAATTCTGTTTCTGAGAGCAACAATCATTCCATTAATAATAAAGCCCCAAACTATGCAATAGAAACTCTATACCTTTTGCTTCAAAAAACTCCCGTTTCAATAGAGGCAAACTAAGCTCCAGCAAATGCTCATGAAACTATGCACAGCAGAAGTGAGATCTGTTAAATCGTAGATATTACAGAAGTAGCAGCATTTCCAGAAATGGAAAACAGAAACAACTCTCTGGATAACATAAGTATAAAATTTATCTTGCCTATTACAAGTACAGGGGAAATTATCAGAATTTTTGTGTTGAATACCTTGATTCCTCATATTGTTGATGAGTATATCCATTGGCCCTCTACCCGCTGTTGTTACACGACCAAGGTCCGCTATTCTCTGTAGAGTAAGGCAGCACAAGTCTTTTTCCTATTTTGCTAAAGATTTGGATAGCTATTACATCATTGTATTTATTTTTATCCCTTATAACAAATAGAAAGTGAACATTCTTTTCTCTTACTGACATGTTCTACTTTGACCAGTCTTAACAAGCTGACAAACTTACTGACAGGTTATTTTTAGAAAGAAAAACAGTTGCCCACTAACTAGACAAAAATAAATTTCAGCATTATGTTTAAGTAGTAAAAAGTATGGGGGAAAGTGCCATGCAGAAGGAATATAAGGAGGGTGAATTTTCAGAAGTTTTCATTGTCTCTCCTTGAAGGGGTTCTCCATACTGCTTAGCATTTCCTAGGTCACTGCATTCTTAATTTCCATATTGACTGAGTTCTTCCCCCTTTCTCTCAAGGAATTGCTACACCTTGTGGTTTTCGGTTACACCGTTCCCTGGTCCAAAATGTACTTCTGTCATTGTTTTCTGGACCTAATCATTTTACAAGGCTCATTTTACAGCTCTTCTCATGTTTTACCTTTCCTTAATCACCCAGGGCCCCTATCAAGTGAGGAACAAATACATCCGGCCTGTCAGTTTTCAAAGACAAGGATGTGATATCCTGGTGCCTCAGTTTCCATCACAGAGACAACTCCGAGAATATAAAGTTTGAGATGGATCCTAGATAAAGTTTGAGAAGGATCCTAAAGGAGACAATAGTATGGATGACAGTCTGGAGGAGATCAATTTCAGGGGAAAATAGTGAATACTTTTTTGTGCAATGGAGAATTTGCCTGGTTAACTATATTTGATGCCATGTGCTAACATTTTCTATCGGAAAAACCACTCTTGTGTTTTCTATTGCTCTACTCAACTTTGCCTTGTTGACATCTATTATTTATATTAACAGTAACATTGTACTTAACTCTTAGATCTTGTTATGACTGACTTTGGCCAACATTTATGTCATTCTTACATGGAATAACTAATAGAGCCATAATATTATTATTATTCTCAGTGATTGTGACTTGTTAAGCATATGAAGTGACAATAGAATATTAGATATATGGCAAAATAACAGAATCTAGTGCATTCCAAAATAAAAGCTGTGAATTCATACACAGTATGGGCTACAGAATACTATGCTATTTTTATCCTGAAATCAGGTGTCACTTACCTTCGATTACATGACATGGATTGGTAAGTTTTTGTGGTTCCTCTTGTAATTATATTATTCTTTGACTGACACTAGTGTCCATAATTAGAATTACGTAGTCAAGGTAATTTATATTAAAGACATAAAAACTTGGCCTATAATTCTTATTTCATTATACAGGAAAGATGTGTACCTTATTTTTAAGAATGATATCCTAATTTGTGCTAATAGACACATCAAGAGATATGTAAGAACAAAGGAAGCCAAGAAATTATATATGTGGGTGTGGGGGGGGGAGTGTGTGGGTATAGTTATATACCTAAATATGATATACACTTTCACAGTTTATATATATATATACATATATATATATATACATATATATATACATATATATATACATATATATATGTATATATATATATCATTATATAAATATACATACACACACACACACATATATATATATTTTCAAACACACTAATACATTTTAAGTTCTTGTTTTACTTACAGCAGCTATGATCCTTTTGTTTTCTGAAACACATCTAATATGATTAGGTTTCCTGTCACCTGGCCCCAGAAATATCTAATGTTAGAGGGATCATGATAAAACCGTACATTAAACAACTATGTTGAGTACTTGAAAGGCATAAGCATTTTTTCTAAATGCTGTAAGGGGATAAGTGCCTATAAAGGGAGATCATGGTCTTCAAAGGGTCTCCCTTCCCGTGGAGAAACCATGTTGTGCAAGTATAAAAACACGTAGTAGCACCAAGAAAGTATGTGGCCAATTGATGTGAGAGAGGCATAGACATCCATGGTTTGAGTTTAAACAGAATAAATCACTGTGGTAGACTAAATCATTTATAGATTAAGCTGGGAAATGAAAGATTTAGCTAAAGCAATACCTGGTTTTGTCTGCTAATCCATTCTGTTAGGGTAAGTGGAGAAAAGGAAGGACAGAGGACTGAGAGAGGAAATTGGAAGGAAAAGCTGGGGGAAGGGATTTACAAGGTGAGTCCAGAGGACAGTGACCAGCATAGTGGTAGCAGAGAGTTAATGAGAAGAGAAATGGGAAGCAGAAAAGTATAGGAAAAATCAGAAAGCCGTGTTCAAAATATGCACAGTCCAGGAGTACCTGGGGCGGGGTGGGGGGGACGCTCAGTCATTTAAGCCTCTGACTTTGGCTCAGGCCATGATCTCTCAGTTCGTGAGTTCAAGCCCCTCGTTGGGCTCTGTGCTGACAGCTCAGAGCCTGGAACCTGCTTTGGATTCTGTGTCTCCCTCTCTCTCTGCCCCTCCCCAGCTCATGTTCTGTCTCTCTCTCTGTCTCTCAAAAATGAATAGTTAAAAAAAAATTAAAGGTACATGTATAAATATACAGAAGAAGATTTATTATAAGGGGTTGGCTCACATGATCTTGGAGACTGAGAAGCCCCATGATCACCTGTGTGAAGGCTGGAGGCCTAGGAGAGCTGGTGGTGTGGTTCCAGTCCAAACCCAAAGGCCCGAGAACCAACAGAGCTAATGATAAAGGTGTAACCTGCGGTGTGAGTCTGGAGGTCTAAGGACCAGGAGAACCAATGTCTGAAGAAGAAGGATGACCCAGCTCAAGCATAGAGCAACTTCATCCTTCCTCCATCTTTTTCTACTGTTCAGCCTCAGCAGATTGGATCATGTCCACCCGCACTGGGGAGGGTGATCTTCTGTACCTGGTCTGCTGGTTCAAATCTCAAAACATCCTCACAGATGCACTCAGAAAGAATGTGTTACCAGCTATCTGGGCTTCTCTTAGTTTAGTCAAGTTTGACACATAAAATTAACGCTCACCAGTCAGCGAGTTGGGGAAAATGTAGGGCATATGTAAGAGAGAAGTTGATAGAGGGCGCCTGGGTGGCTCAGTTGGTTGGGCATCCAACTTCAGCTCAGGTCATGATCTCACAGTCTGTGCGTTCCAGCCCCATGTCGGTCTCTGTGCTGACAGCTCAAAGCCTGGAGCCTGCTTCAGATTCTGTGTCTCCCTCTCTCTCTGCCCCTCCCCTGCTAATGCCCTGTCTCTCTCTGTCTCAAAAATAAATAAAAACATACAAAAATTTCTTTAATAAAAAAAAAGAGAGAAGTTGATAGGACTTGATGACTGACCATAAATAGAAAGAAAAAAATCAAGGATCATCTTATATTTTTGATCCTGGGCAACATAAATTATATCTAGAAAGTAGTTGGAAATAAGAAACTGAACTTCTGAAGGATGTTCAAGACTTGGCTTATAGATTTTGGAAGATGTCATATAGAATGGGTTGCTTAGGCCAAGGGATTATTATGCCAAGGATCACTGGCATCACATGGTATAAATGTTAATGAGGTTTAACTGGGAAAATCAGGCAGAAAGGGATCAAAGAGAAAAAGCATCTGTCTAGCTTCTGTAACCCTCAGAAAGAACTTTAGTCCGCACATACTTGAACACACCATAAAAGGAGCTAAAATCAGTGGACTCATAATGGTTTGGTTCTCCATATTTAAAGAGAACTTAAAAAATGAGGATAAGGAAAAATTCATTGACCACTTTACAGTGGAGCTTCCTGGTCAAGGAAATAAGCCTTAACACAAGGGGGCTGATGAAGCCAACCAGCCTGTACCAGGGAGAGGCAGTCAGGATCCATTAAACCATCCCAGAGCCAATGACCTTGTTACTTATTAATCTGCCAGAAGAGGAGAACTGATGAGCCCTCAGGGCCCTCTGACCTTGTCTCTGTGAGGGACAGGCAGGAGATAAGAGCAGCAAAAGACTAAATTTGAGGGAAGCCCTTCATTTAGTGAATGAGAGAAAAGAACAGCCAATTGAAGAGGCCGAGAAAAGAGGAGTAAAATTTGTGTAATAATGGCCTGTTATGCAAAGGACAGAAGGATGGTAAAAACATCAAACTTCACAGATATTCAAGAAAATTTGAAGGTGAAGAAATTATGATGGATGACACTTAGCTGACCCATGCAGACACTGTGGTTCATGTCAAATAAATAGAGAAGGCTTGTTCATGGAAGAAGACAGGGAAATCATAGTAGATAAAGGATTTCTTGGTTTTATCAGCACAATAGACACAATTCATGTATTCAACAGTCCCTGATTTTATTAATTTTATATATTTATGAGCATGCCTTTCAGTTTAATTTATGTATTATGTGTATTAAAAAGCCAATGCTGAGAATGTAAGGTTTCAGAGATAAAAAGCTTAAATATAATCTGTCTTTCTTCTTCATCATACTCAAAATGCAAGTCTAGTAGTCCATTTTCTTACAAAGCTAATTCATTCTTTATCCCCAGGAACTTTTGTAAGTTCAGTTAATCAATCTTGTCCCTTCTCAGTCTTCATATCTTATACCTAATTAGTCCCATACATAACATATTAAAAATAATTATAGACAAACAATTCAAAGGAAATCATTATTTTCAATGTTGTCACTTTTAATTTTTAAAGTCTGTTCCAGTTAGTAATTTACAACATATGCTTGCTTCAAGATTCTGTAATAGATATTCCTATATGTATGTTTTATTAAAATGCACAAGTCAGTTAGATACTCTAACCTGTCCAGGAGCTTAATTACACTTATGAAAGATTCATATTAGCTGATATTCCATAAATGCTGAGATCTGCATGAAACTAAAACATCAGAGGCAAAGAGGAATTCTGTAAAAAATATTTATTAAGGAAAATGTTATAACTCATAATTTATCAATGAAACCATTCAAAATCCAGATTACTTCGGGGTGCCTGGGTGGTTCAGTCAGTTGAGTGTCTGACTTTGGCTCAGATCACGATTTCATCATCAGTTTGTGAGTTTGATCCCCCAGTCAGGCTCTCTGCTGTCAGCCCAGAGCCCGCTTCAGATCCTCTGTCCTTCCCCTCTTGTGGACTCTCTCTTTTTCTCAAAAATAAATAAATGCACAAAAAATAGCCTTAACAGAACAGCAGACAAAAGACAGATTCCTAAAAATCTAGAAGAATGAATTGTTTAAGGTCCCTAACTTTGTTATCAGACAGGCCTGAGTTCCATACACATGTCTGATCTTTACTAATATCTTTAAGCTTTAGAATCTTCAACACAATATCAGAATAAATATGTCTATTCCTTCTAAGCTGTTCGAGAATTTTAAACAAAATGATGTCTACAAAGTACTTAATTTATTAGAACATGGGAAACACCCGGTGGAAAAATCCATAGCAATTATTATCTCTATTGTTTTTATTATTGTCACTAGCTATGATATGTTTGAGTGACACTTAAACATTAGTAATAGCATGCTGAAAGTGCTTCGTCTTCTTTTATAGATCATTGTATATAGAGATTCCACATTTCTCTGTAAGTTCTCCATGTAACCAGTGGTTGTAGGTTGTGACATATTAGAAATGTAGTCAGGCCATCTTTTGGCATTTTTAGATTTGAATACTCTTATCTTGATAGATAAATTGATAATGTATGTACAAAAAACTAAAACTGTCAACATTTTCCCAAAAAGACTGGTGGAATTAATGCCTTTTGGTAACTTCAAAGAAAAGATCCAAACGTTTTGTTTAGGTAGGAAGTTATAGTCCCCATTCTCTGAGGTAGACTAAGTTTTTCCCACCAAATGTACCTGGGATGCTTCTTTGGTTAGAAGCAACAGGGACCTCCTCTGACTGACTTATATTAAAAGGAACTTACCAGAAGAGTACTTGGTGGCTTGCATAATCATTGGAGAATCTGGATAGGATCCAAGGAAGGACAAAATACAAGATACGCTTTGGCAATTTTGGTCAGAAACTCAGAGCACTGCTTTTTTGGACACCTTGGATCACGAACCTTCAAGCAAATGGCAGTCAGCTCAAAGGAAAGAATCTGATGAATCTGGGTTGAGACAGGTAACTTTGAACATGGGTAGGGTGCAGAGCACTGAACAAGGCACAAGGCATATGGAGCTATAGTAACTCGAGGGCAAAAAGATGGAGTTCTACGTCTAAAATAAGGGAGGAAGGGATGTTGAGCAGATATATATATATATATATTTAAAAAAATCTACTTTTTCAAATATCAATTTAGGACCAAAATGAGGTTGAGTGAGATGCTTAGGTAGGCAGTGTGGGAACAGTCACATATTATTTGAAAGTTATAGCGCTAGATTTCACTTTCTGTCATAATGAAAATCTAATTTTCATTTTTACTGGGACTGATGCTTGAAAGTTTAAGTAGCTGATTACTTGAACTTTTGATAGTTTACAAGTTTATGTTGCTTCAAAACATTATGTTTTCCTCTTAGAAGTTTTGGAAGAGATTAAAGATAATGCTTGCATTTAATGACATATTGCAGGAACTGTGAACCCCTATTTGACAAGTGTTCATTAAGTACTTTCTAAGGACTAAAATTAGCTTGTTCGTTGCACTAAATAGTTGTTGTTAAATTGCTTCTAAAATTTCTGCGACATCCTGATTATTAATATGTTGTGTACCAGATGACTAATGAGTGAAGCCAAGATCTACGGATAAAGAGTAATTAGATTATGTTTTGCAAGGTCACCTTCCTCTTTGCTCTTTTGTTAAGTGTTCACAAGTAAATCACAAATGCCTGGGGAAATACCATCTCAGAGACAAACAAGCAAACAAGTAAACAAATTCATTTTATTTTAGGGGGAAAATAGATGCTTGATCAGCATCTGCCAGAGCCTGTCGGTGCAGAAAGAGTAGAGGTGCACACAGTTTCTCTACAGGGTCCTCAGATAGAAGACATGCCATTTGGGGAAGGGCACACAAAGGAACCAATGAAGTTTATTTCAAGACTTTTCATCTCTGTGAACATTATGCTGTTCATAATTTGTTTTCCCTTTCCCCTTTCAACATATCGAACCTTAACTTTCTCTTAATTATAAAAGTGTTATCATGCCATAAAATGAGGGAAAATATATAAAGAAGAAAATAATCTATGATGCTACACTTCTGAATCTTTATAAATTTGCATATTTTCTCTCAGTCATTTTTCTTGTAGTTACACACACACACACACACACACACACACACACAGAAATTTTGATCATGCATTCTCTGTTTAGAATCTCTAGCTTTGTATTGCCACTTAGTGTTACATCAAAAATATTTTCATGTCATTAAATACTCTTCAAGAAACACCATTTTAATGGTTGTTTAATATTATTCCATATGGACATACCATGATTTATTTACCTCTTTCCATGTTACTGAACATCTAGTTTATTTTGCAAGTGGCATTTGGAAGAAGTCATTGCTCTTTTTTTTTTTTAATTTTTAAATTTTTTATTTATTTTTGAGAGAGAGACAGAGTGCAAGCAGGGCGGTGGGGGGCAGAGAGAGAGGTAGACACAGAATCCGAAGCAGGCTCCAGGCTCTGAGCTATCAGCACAGAGCCCGGCGCAGGGCTCAAACCCACAAACTGTAAGATCATGACCTGAGCCGAAGTCAGACACTTAACTGACGAAGCCACCCAGGTGCCCCAGAAGTCATTGCTCTTAACCTGAGATCCTTAGAACCTAGGACTGTCCTAAAATTAAAAATCATTAGTCAGATTCCCAAGAGTCCTTTTTATGGAGACACGGTCCATCATTTCCTCCCAAATTTTCGAAACTTTATTTATACCAGAGGAGGATAAATCTAGCTGTAAGTTATAGCAGCAAATGCTATACATTGGAAGTCTTTATTTTTCTTTCTAAATGACTTATACCAATGAAGTAAATTTGCTAGTATCCTAACAGGTGCTATGTATCCTAACACACCTCTCCTGTGTGTTTCTCGTTCACTCTCTTGCTACCTGCACACATGCAACACCTCTGACATCAGGCATGTGGGCTCACCGCTCTGGAGACTCTCTGCAGCACCAGCTGGATGTCCTATAGTTCAGTTACATTCTCACACCCACCAGCCTTGGTGTAGACCCCACAGACCCCACAAGTGAAGCTCGGTCCCACAAGACTGCCTCCCACTTGAGATGCCAACTGAAAATAGCAGGTCCTGGGGTGCCCGGGTGGCTCGGTCGGTTAAGATCCCAACTCCCGATTTCAGCTCAGGTCATGACCTCGCAGTTTGTGAGATCGAGCCCTGCATGGGCTCTGCACTGACAACATGGAGCCTGCTTGGGATTCTCTCTCTCCCCCTCTCTCTGCCCCTCCCTCACTTGTGCTTTCTCTCTCTCTCTCTCTCTCTCTCTCTCTCAAATAAATAAATAAACATTAAAAAAAAATAAAATAGTAGGTCCTCAGGTTACCCACAACTTCTGTCAGGCTTGGTTACGAACAGGAGGTTCCCATGATTCCCCATTGTTTCAATCAGTCACTGTAACAGCTCACAGAACTCAGGGAAACAGGTAGGTTTACAATAAAGCACATGATAAAGGACGCACGTGAAGGGGCAGATGAAGAGATACAGAGGGCGGGGTCTGAAAGGGTCTCAGTGCAAGGGCTTCTGTCCCCATGGCGTTCAGGTACACCACCCACCGGGAAGGTAGCTGTACCCACCACCTGGAAGCTCTCCAAACCGCAGATTATGGGGATTTTATGGAGACTTCGTCGCGTAAAAGGCATGATCAGCTATTAATTCCATTTCCAGCCCCATTGCCCTCCCCAGACAATGGGCAGTGAGCCTGCAGCTTCCAAGCTTCTAATCAGGGCTTGGTCTTCCTCGTGACCAACACCATCCTGAAGCTCACCAAGACTTACCTCATTGGAAAAGAAGACATTACTCTCATCCAGGAATCCCAAGGGATTTAGCAGCTCAGTGTCAGATGCTCCTATCACTCAGGAACTAGGTCTTAGACCTTCTTTGTCAGGAAATGGGGTCAAAGACTAAGTGTTAGGACAAAACATTGTCATAGCACCCCTATTTACAAGAGGTTTTAGGAGCTCAGTGTAAGCAGCCAGGGTCAGCAGATAATATATATATATTTCTTACTGTTTCTCATATACTAATCCAAATGTGTACATGTACAGTATATATATATACGTGTTCATGCATACTTCTTTAGAATGTACCCAGCATGTAAATGTTTTGAAAATAGCAGGTATGCCAAAACACTTGGCAATTTTTATGGCCAACTCTATTGCTTTACATTTTAGGGTGATGGTGAGTACCTACTTGTCCATTATAACATTTAGTCACCAGAATAATCCTCTTGTCTTTCAACAGGTTACAGGTGAGAAGGCAGGGCTTTTTTCCTTGTCCGAATTCAGTCAAAAAGTACTCAAGGATGTGGAAAGG
This sequence comes from Panthera tigris, assembly GCF_018350195.1. Classification (NCBI taxonomy): domain Eukaryota; kingdom Metazoa; phylum Chordata; class Mammalia; order Carnivora; family Felidae; genus Panthera; species Panthera tigris. The sequence continues at coordinate 3,580,770 of NC_056670.1, forward strand.
GGGTTTCTCATTTTGAATTCATGGTGTTCCTTGCCCAGTGCTCTCATGAAGAAGGGATAAAGGATATTTTCAGAAAGGACAAATAGAAACACTTGCACTGAGAAGATTTAATTTTAGCCCAGACTGTGCACATAGTCCTCTATTTCCCTGCCCCATTGTACCACTATTATCTCAGCCATGGGACAGATATAAAAAGTTGGGAAACCCTCAAAATTCCCTAGTAAAATGTTAGTTCTTCCTGTGGTTTTAGGCGTAAACTTACAAATACCTAATACCTAAATATTAATGTAGAATATGCTAGACTGTCCTCGCTTCCCATAAGTCACAAACTTTAGAGAGGTTTAAGGATTACACTGGATTTTTTAAATTTTCCAAACTGAAGGGAGGCCATAAAGTGAAATGGTTAAGAATACATGTTATCAGAAGTTTGGGTCTGAATCTTCTGACCCTTCTTCTGGTTGTACAATCTTGGACACATTGTTTGATCTCCCCAAGCCCCATTATCTGTATCAATAAAATGTGGATAATCAGTAAGTGTTATTATGGGATAAATGGAAGTAATGCACAGAAAAGCATTTGGCTGGGGAAATCTCAGCTTTTAAGTGGTGAGCATTATCACTGCATTAGCGGAACAAAATACCACAGATGAGGTGGTTTAGAAGTGTATTTTCTCACAGTTCTGGAGGCTAGAGGTCCAAGATCGAGGAGACATCAGGGTTGGTTTCTGGTGATGACTTTCTTCCTGGCTCATACATGGCCACCTTCTCTCTGTATCCTCACATGGGGGTGGGGCAACACAGAGCTAGACAGAGACAGAGAGGGACCTCTCCGGTCTCTGCTTCTAAGGTCACTAATCCTTTTGGATCAGGGTCCTACCCTATGACCTCATTTAACTTGAATGATCTCCATAGTGGCCCTCTGTCTAAATACAGCCACATCAAGGGTTTGTGCCTTAACATACGAGTGTAGGGAAGATACAATTCAGCCCATAGCAACTGTTCATGACCACTGTCAGTAATGCCATTTGTAAATGAGAAAGAGTTACAGATATTCCTGTGTTTGTATTCTCACAGAATTTTGCTTTTCCTAAATTTATCATTTGTGAGCATCCCAAAACCTTCCTCTTTCACGAATATGGTGCCTTTCCTAAAAGTATACTTTTTTTTTATTTTTTATTTTTTTTAATTTACATCCAAATTAGTTAGTATATAGTGAAGCAATGATATAAGTAGATTCCTGAATGCCCCTTACCCATTTAGCCCATCCCCCCTCCCACAACCCCACCAGCAACCCTCTGTTTGTTCTCCATATTTAGGAGTCTCTTTTGCTTTGTCCCCCTCCCTGTTTTTATATTATTTCTGTTTCCCTTCCCTTATGTTCATCTGTTTTGTCTTTTAAAGTCCTCATAGGAGTGAAGTCATATGATTTTTGTCTTTCTCTGACTAATTTCACTTAGCATAATACCCTCCAGTTCCATCCACGTAGTTGCAAATGGCAAGATTTCATTCTTTTTGACTGCTGAGTAATACTCCATTGTGTGTGTGTGTGTGTGTGTGTGTGTGTGTGTGTGTGTGTGTGTGTATACCACATTTTCTTTATCCATTCATCCATTGATGGACATTTGGGCTCTTTCCATACTTTGGCTATTGTTGATAGTGCTGCTATAAACATGGAGGTGCGTGTGTCCCTTCGAAACAGCACACCTGTATTCCGTGGCTAAATGCCTAGTAGTGCAACTGCTGGGTCGTAGGGGAGTTCTGTTTTTAGTTTTTTGAGGAACCTCCATACTGTTTTCCAGAGTGGCTGTACCAGCTTGCATCGCCACCAACAATGCAAAAGAGATCCTCTTTCTCCACATCCTCGCCAACATCTGCTGTTGCCTGAGTTGTTAATGTGAGCCATTCTGACAGGTGTGAGGTGGTATCTAATTGTGGTTTTTATGTGTATTTACCTGATGATGAATGATATTGAGCATCTTTTCATGTGTCGGTTGGCTATCTAGATGTCTTCTTTGGAGAAGTGTCTCTTCATGTCTTTGGCCCATTTCTTCACTGGATTATTTGTTTTTTGGGTGTTGAGTTTGATAAGTTCTTTGTAGATTTTGGATACTAACCCTTTATCTGATAATGTGATCTGCAAATATCTTCTCCATTCTGTCTGTTGACTTTTAGTTTTGCTGATTGTTTCCTTTGCTGTGCAGAAGCTTTTTATTTGGATGAAGTCCCCGTAGTTCATTTTTGCTTTTGTTTCTGTTGCCTCCAGAGATGTGTTCAATAAGAAATTGCTGCGGGCAAGATCAAAGAGGTTTTTGCCTGCTTTCTTTTCGAGGATTTTGATGGCTTCCTGTCTTACATTGAGGTCTTTCATCCACTTTGAGTTTATTTTTGTGTGTGGTGTAAGAAAGCGGTCCAGGTTCATTCTTCTGCATGTCGCTGTGTAGTTTTCCCAGCACCACTTGCTGAAAAGACTGTCTTTATTCAATGGGATATTCTTTCCTGCTTTGTCAAAGATTAGTTGCCCATATGTTTGTGGGTCCATTTCTGGGTTCTCTATTCCATTGATCTGAGTGTCTGTTCTTGTGCCAGTACCATACTGTCTTGATGATTACAGCTTTGCAGTGTAGCTTGAAGTCTGGGATTGTGATGCCTCCTGCTTTGGTTTTCTTTTTCAAGATCGCTTTGGTTATTCGGGGTCTTTTCTGGTTCCATACAAATTTTAGGATTGTTTGTTCTAGGTCTGTGAAAAATGCTGGTGTTATTTTGATAGGGATTATGTTGAATACGTAGATTGCTTTGGGTAGTATCGGCATTTTAATAATATTTGTTCTTCCTATCCAGGAGCATGGAATCTTTTTCCATTTCTTTGTGTCTTAAAGTTTACATTTTTTAACAACAGCACTAACATACTTTCTGTAGGCAGAATACTCCCTCCACCAAGAGATGTCCATGTCCTCAATCCCAGAGTCTGTGAATACATTACCTTGCATGGTAAGGGGTCCCCAGAAGTTTTGTAAACTAAGGATTTGAGATGGATGGCTTACCCTGGATTATCTGAGTGGGCTCAATGTAATCACAGGGGTCCTTATAGGTAAAAGGAGGCAGGACAGCCAGGGTGAGGGAAATGCAGATTGAGAAGGACTCCAGGGGCCACTGAGGCCCTTGAAGATGCAAAGGGACCAAGGCCACGGAGCGCAGGCCGTCAGCTTGGTGAAGCTGGAAAAGGCAAGAAAACAGATTTGTCTCCAGAGCCCCCAGAAAGAAAGGAATGCGGACCTGCCCACGTCTTCATTCTAGCCCAGGAAAACGCACTCTGACCTACACAACCGTAACATACGTTTGTATTATGTGAGCCACTGATTTATAGAAACAACAGGAAACTAATACAACATCCACATTTCCTTTTCATTAAAGGGTAGAGGCTGCTGTCTCTGCTTCTACACACTTTAACATGTTATTTTATTATTTGTTTAAATGTCTATTTATTTTGAGAGAGAGAGAGAGAGATAGAGAGTGTTGGGGGGCAGAGAGAGAGGGAGAGAGGGAATCCCAAGTAGGCTCCAGAACAGAGCCTGATGTGGGGCTCGAACTCGCGAACCGTGAGATCGTGACCTGAGCCGAGATCAAGAGCCAGATGCTTAACCAACTGAGCCCCCCAGGTGCCCCTAACATTATTATTTCAAATGCTGTTTTTTCTCCTCCTTCAGCAATACCATAGTCATTTTTATCTTCTTCAAATAGTTTCTCATTACTCTACGAGTGAGAACCAAATATAGAAGACATGACTGTGATAGTGTGCCCTTTGACGTAGGCTGATCCTTTTATTCAGAAATCTTTTATTTCATTTCTACTATTTGCTAGCCTGTATTCTAGAAACTTGGGGGAAATTATCTCTAGTCTCGAAAGGGTAGTTACCTGGTTTCTGTTGGAGATTTTATTCTTGTTATGGAGAGAGACCTGGGTATGAATTTCAGCCATGCTTAGATAGAAAGTCTGGCTCTTCCTTATAGTAGTTGAGTTATTCTCTTTAAGTCTTCGTTTCTTTATCTGAAAAGCAGAAATGACAGTATCTATTTCATGGATCATTTAAAAGGTTTTAAAAAAGATAGTGGAAACAAAGCAGCTAGTACAAGAGACCAATGCAGAGAAACTATCCTAAAGAGAGTAATGCCTCTCTTCCATTAAAACACAGCAAACCATAGTTGGCTTATTACATTTCTTCTTGATGGATTCTTCTTTACCTGTTTAGATGCAGCTCCTTTATGGTCTCAAGAAAGAAGAGTGTAATGTTTCTTTCCAGTTGTGTGTGTCTGTGTGTGGGTGTAGGATCATGTATGACAATTCAATATTGCCTATGTAACATTAGTCATTAAGTCAATGTACCTTTTAACATGCTTAGGAAATGGCATTTCCAAGACATGATCTTTTGCTTTTTGGGCTCATTTTTGTTTGTTTTTTTCTGTATTTAGATATTTTAACAAATTTATCAATCATTGCTTCTATTGAAATAAAACAGCTTTAGCCTTAAAGTATACTTTTTAACTGTATGTAAAATAAAAAAGACAGGGGTCATTTAATAGTATAGTCAAACATAATTATTTTTTTTCTCAGCTCTGGTACTGCATTTTAAGCTAAAAAGATCCCTATAGGCTCTTAATATCAGCAGAATGTTTTTACATCAAATATTGTATGGTGTGTCTATTTTTCTCAAAGAATCTTTGCTTTTTTAAATTAGTTCTGTAAATTTGTAGTCTTGTCATATAACCAAAAGTATGGATATCTAATAAGACAGTTTGCTCTTTAATACTGTAATTTGTAGTATTGTCATGTAAACAAAAGTATGGATATTTAATAAGACAGTTTTACCATATTTCCAATGTTGTTTCATTACTACTTAAATTCTTCTATTGGCAGGAAAAATGTGTATTTCCCAGTACATTATTTGATAGTCCCTATGTGATATACCATATGAAAACAATTTTCTTTTGTAATCTAGGGCTAGGAAACTTTATTTTTAAATTCTGTGGCATTGATATTCTTCCTCCTTTTGATGGTAATAACAATGTTACTAATACTTTCCCGCTTCTACCTTGAGAGTTCCAGAAGCTCTGAGTCCTGTTTGAAGTAGTGAAGTCACCACGTAATCAATATTTTACACATATTTGCCCATCATATGTAGTTCACTATGTGTAATTACTGCCGTGTTATTGATGAGAAACTTTAGCTCGAGGGTGCCTGGGTGGCCAGGCAGTTAAGCGTCCAACTTTGGCTCAGGTCATGATCTCATGGTTCCTGGGTTCGAGCCCCGCGTCCAGCTCTAGGCTGACAGCTCAGAGCCTGGAGCCTGCTTCTGATTCTCTGTCTCCCTCTCTCTCTGCCCCTCCCCTGCTCACCCCCCCCCCCTCAAAAATAAATAAACATTAAAAAAAAAGAAAATTAAAAAAAGAAACTTTAGCTCAGAAAAGATACCTAACCTGTGTAAGGTCACAGGGCGTACATGGGTTATTACTGGGAATTTGACCCAGATCCTACCTCCACAGCTTGTGCTTAAACTTTTACTTGACCATTTCACAACTACAGCATTTTTGTTGGTCTTTAAAGGTCCTGTCTTAAGCTACTTTGTGGAGAGAGTTGGTGTTTAATAGACACAAATGAATTAAAATAGTGTTTATTCTGTTTAATATGGGCCGAAAGAGACCAAGCTAAAGGTCATAATCATTGCCTTGCAAAGCCTCTAAATGTATCAGTTTGCTGTCACAAGATTAACACAAAATGCTGGCAGTCCCAGTGAAAAGAAACAATATTGCATTCTTAGCTTCTATTGTCCCAGTTACTCTTTACAGAGAAACTTGAGTTCATTAAATGTTCCTAATGGGAATATGTGTTAATATGGATACAAAGCCAAACTTCAGCTGATGTGGAGAAGATTATTCTTCTGATTATTTCCCCATCACCATTGTGGTAAAAGTGCCAATGTCATCATTTCCTTGGCTAAAAGACTTAGTTAAAAACAAGGATATGCTATAGTAATCTGAGGGGCAGCTTTCAAAGCCAATAGTTACATGCCGTCATTTCCCTAATTCAGTTACCTTTCAGCACACATGCACACAAAATGTATGTTTTAGATACAAGCAATTAAAAACATTCAAAGGCTAATTAAATCAACACCAAAGCTAAATTAGAAAACTATTAAAAGAACCTCAAAAGATTCATTCTCTCTTGCTGTCTAGCTACAGAAAATAAACTGTACATGTAAGTACAATTCTTGCAGAGCAAAAAGCTAAGAAATAAAAAACAGGTTTTTTTTTAATTATAACATACTTAATAATTTATTTTTCAAAAGAGCATGTGAATATATTGTATTCCTCTGAATTCCATCTAATGAAGAAACTATAGCATATTTCTTCCAAGCCTTTTTAAAATCAAAGCCTACCTTTTTTTTTTAACTGAATAACTATCTATAAACCCTTTAGTAAGATCAGATTAAGTTCTTATGTCAGATTATCTTTTTGCTCTTAAACAGTACTTTATGGAAAGAACCAATCATTTATCTGGCATATAAACTAAGGTAGAGGAACACAGAGGAAATTAACAATAGTATAAATACTATGAATCTCCAAAGTCATTCCAAATAGTTTTTAGAATTATGAAATGATCTCAGAGTCACTATTTTCCTCATATCAATATTTTTTTTTAAAAAATCTGTTACCTTTAAGAGAAGTATTCTTGATCTTAACAGGAACATGCATTTGTTTGGTACCATGGTTTTTAAAGGCTTAAACTATATTATCTTGTTTAATTTATGGGGATAAAATAGAGTGGATTATTTTATTTTATTTTATTTTATTTTATTTTATTTTATTTTATTTTTATTTAGGGGGTGTGAGGGTTTGGTAACAATTTCAGTCTGAATCAACATTTATTGAACACCTACTGTGTAGAAATCACAGTGCCTCTAAAGAATTAATTTATCAGTAAAGCATGTATGAAAATAATATCAATAGAAAAACAGCATGAAAAGGTATGTGTTTGTGTGTGTTTTCATGAGGAACTAATCATTTTTTTGGCATCAGCAAAGGAACAAAGTAGACCTGGTATTTCAAATATTTTGAAAGTTCTCTGCGTAGAATCATTGGAGAATATATGTCATTTACCGTCATTATGATACGTTTCAAAAACTCTATTTAATACATTAGACCATGAAGAATATATAAAAATAAGAAAAACACAATGATTGCTTTCAAGGTTTTAGAGTCAAGTGTATGTTTTCTAATCAGACTAAGCTCCTGTAATCCTAAGTATGACAGTAATTATTTCTTTGATGTATTTATCGGTAGTAATTAGAGATGTGATTGGAGTTTGGAACATTCAGGTGGAGGCCGTGTCAAAAGCAGAGGCCAGCGGGCACTGACAGGAGGGCAGGTGACCGGGATTGAACCCCTGACTTTAAAGAGCGCGGTCAGACTGGGCATGACCAATGTAGGATCAAATCCTTTCAGCCCATTTTGTTTGGAGTCCCACCTTACAGACATGTTCCTGCAGGCAGACTCAGGGCAAGGAGTTCTTATACGTCTACACAGTCTCTGCATTCTATCTTCACTCCTCTAATCTCTCCGTCTTTTGTTTTAACATCGGGTTTTTCAGCCTCATCACTATCCAGTTTGGACTTGATAACCGTTGCTGTGGGCGCCTGTCCTGTTCATCATGGGGTGTTTCTCGGCATCCCTGGCCTCTACTCTTTTCCAGCAGCAGGTCCCCTATCTCCCCACTCTCTGCAATTTTTACCACCAAAAATGTCTCCAGATGGGCAGAGGCAATCTTAGTCAAGAACTACTGCTTCAACTCCTTGGACCATTATTCAGAAAATCCTTTTTGAGAACCCGATGCAATGTAGGCAATAGATTCATTGTGTGGAAGGAAGAAACAGATTGATGTGGAGACACCAGGGGCTTCCTGTGTGAACTAACAGCACAGAATTAATTATTGAAAGTCAAGGGAAGAAGGAAAACAATCCAAACTAAATTTGATCTTGAAAAGCATGGAGTCAAGTTGAAGTTAATAGTGTTTCGAACACCACTTAGTCTTCTGAATGCCTTGCACTTCGTGGCGGAGGTCTGAAGGAACAGAAGGCTATGTGAGGAGATTCTGGGCTGACCCATACTTTCTTGTCTGAGCTTTACCATTAAGTGGCTCTGTCTTCTTCTCTGTCTTCAAACTTGTGAATCTCAAGGAGGTGTCTTCCATTCCCTCACCTGAGGCATCACTTCTGGAACTTCTTGGCTCACTGAAGGCAAAGGTGGTGCCCATAGAACAGGTTCTCTCCTACAAAATGAGAGAAAAAGAATGTCAGTGGGTGAAAGGAAATGAGGCACTACGCCCCCAGGTGCATAGGAAGATTATAATGTCTTTAAGTAAAACCCTTGCCAAATAAATCCACCATCCAGCTTGTAATTTCCTCCATCCCTGTGGGTCCCCTCCCAGTGCTTGTGTGGCCTCACCCAGAAGGGGGCTGAGGGGGTATTGGGACATCCGCCCTCGAAGTTGTGCCTCCCACACTATCTTCTTACCCATTTTGTCAATGCCGCTTTCCTTTTATCCTTCCGTAGTTGTCTTTTTCTGTTATGTGCTTCCTAACTGTCCTAAATAAACAATACAGTATACACACACACACACACACACACACACACACACACGCAAACACACACACAATTCTGCAAATACTCAAAAAAGACAAAAAACGGATTTCCTTAACGGAATTTAAATTAGAGCTGCTTCCAAATTTCTGCCTTTGAAGTAATGAAAACCTAACTTTGGTAGAAGACCATGACAGAGCTCTGAGTCCTTATACACGTGCCATGAAAGTGTGCAAGCCAAGGAATCCTGTGGTATCAGGTGCACTGTGTGTCCGTGGATCAGAAAGTCGAAGTGAACGTTATCCTGGTGATTAAACCATATGGGTGTCATCCATTTATTGTGTGACTTCCCAGTATTTATTTTATGTTGTTGGATTAGACATATCGCAATTCTTTTCCAGCTTTTGTCAGGTATAATTGGCAAATAAAGTTATTAAAGGATGTACAGCATGGTGATTTGATATGCGTATATATTGTGAAGTGACTGACCACAATCAAGTTACCAAGTACATCACCTTACGTGGTCGTAGTTACCATCCGTTAATTCACGTGTGTGTTTGCTGACAACATGGAAAACCTACTCTCCGCGGACCCCAAGTGTCCAAGGCAGTGACCAACTAGTCACCATGGTGTCCCCCGGAGCCTCAGAACTTCATCGTCCTGTAACTGCAAGTCAGTCCCTTTGACCAGGGCCTCCCCATCACCCCTGCCCCTCCCCCAAGTCTGCTGTTGCCACGAGTTCTACTGTTTCTGCATGTAAGTGAGATCGTACAGGACTTGTCCTTCTTTGTCTGACTTATTCCATTTAACAAAATGCCCTACAGGCTCATCCATGTGTCCCTCACTTCATTTTCTACCTCAGGATTCTCTTGGGATTCTCTCTCTCTCTCTCTCTCTCTCTCGGATTCTCTCTCTCTCTCGGGATTCTCTTTGTTCTCTCTCTCTCTCTCTCTCTCCCTCTCTCTCCGCCCCTCCCCTGCTCATGCTAGCTCTCACACTCCCTCTTGCTGTAAAATAAAAAATAATAAAAATTAAAATGAAAAATATTTTCAAATATGTTCCCATAGATGTACAGAATAATTATTTGTACTATTAATCACACTTTGGTGCTGCTTTTTTTCCCATTTCAATAAAATTGTGACTGCACAAAACTGCAGTGTATGAAATGCAATAAGGTTGTAGTGGTTATTATAAAGTTATTGGGTATAAAAATAGAAAGATGAGATTTACATGGAACCCATCAGCATTATACACTGAGTGTATATAAAATATATACAATATTTTCTCTCCACTTCTTTTTCCGGCAGATGAGTTAGAAATTGTGCAGTTCAGTAGCACAGATTTACGATCCAATTCCAATGCAGTTTTATTAAACTGCAGGGTTGTTAGGCAAATATTTTTAAAAATCAAGGCAAGAAACTAACACACACCATATTGAAAGAAGTTAGACCCAAGAAGAGCAACCAAAAACAATTTTTTATTAAAACAATAAAAAACAACAAAAACTCAAAATTAGGTATGTTACATATATGTATGTTTTATTATTATTATTATTATTATTATTATTATTATCCTTATTGTTATGTAAAGATGTCCAAACCTGGCAGAGGAAAACTACATGAAAAATTTAAATAGATAATTCAGTCCTGTGATTATTCTTTCATAATCATGCTTCCCCTTCTCCTATAATTACATGGAAATACAATCAATTTATTTTATGGTTTATTTAAAGCGCTGATGGGGCACCTGGTTGGCCCAGTCAGTTGAGCATCTGACTTCGGCTCAGGTCATGATCTCACGGTTGGTGAGTTCGAGCGCTGCATGGGGCTCTGTGCTGACAGCTCAGAGCCTGGAACCTGCTTTGGATTCTGTGTCTCCCTCTCTCTCTGCCCCTGCCCTGCTCACTCTCTGTCTCTCTCTGTCTCTCAAAAATGAATAAACATTAAAAATTTTTTTTAAAAAAGAAAAGAAACACCAAATGAAATATGGTTAATTTCTGTATCAGTCTCATAACAAATATGGACTTAATTAAGCACAATTGATACTGAATCGTGATATCTTATGTAGTAATGATGTTTGTGAGATAAGTATTTTATAATAGGAAACCTTGAAAAACTTTAGTCCAGATGTTAAAGTGGGATAAATTATGTTACAGAAAATTAACACTCATTGAATATCAATAGTGTAAGTAGGTATTTAGCTAGATATTTCTACGCATATTAATTTTAGAGAATTTTAATGGCTGCTAAACTGATATCTTAAAGAATTATTTTACTGCAGTCTCTCTGGAATTTGTAAAGTGTATACATGTGATATTTGTATTAGCATATACGTGTCGCTTTAAATTACAACACTGAGCTTCCCATGATTTCCCAATACCTAAGGAACTATGAGGGTTCTAAAAGATTTGGTAAAGCACAAATTATCCCTGATGACATCATTCATTTGCATCTGGGTCTCAACCTTCCGTCATCATCTTGTAAAGTGTCAGAAGGGAAGCAGAGAAGCTTCAGAGTGGAAGTTTATTCCTTTACAATGAGCTTAAAATCAACCTTTACTTTCTCAAGTACTGCAAATAGGGACTGTAACTAATGTGGTCATTAATCAAGAACATAAAAATTTTAAAGGTGATATTGTAGATTAGGATTCCTTTTGTTTAAAAAAAAAAAAAAACAAAAAAAAAAAAACGTTAAATCCAGTGCTGTTATCTCCTTGGATTCCAGAGATAAAAATGGTCAGCTGGGAAGATGAAAGTGTTTTTCATATTGGCGAACTCGGGTGGCAGCCGGCCAGGGTGCAGTTAGGAACCCTGGCTCTGCAGGACGGGCACAGGGACTCTGCCATTAGCCCTGCCCCCTGCTGACCCCCTTCTCTGTTGACCTGGCCCCTGTTGATTCTGACTCTTCCAGTTCGGGAATGGTGAGAAAGTAAGAGGCAAACTAAATGGGTAGCAGCAGGGTAGGGTTAAAAACTTGGGGGTGATAAGTCTCTTGTCTCTCTGAACTTTTTCAGGGCAAGCAAGAAAGCAGCCTGTTTCTAAGTTTTCGCTAAGACAGTGAAGGTTATCCATTCATTTATTTAATCCACACAGATCTATTGTTCACCCGCGATGTGCTCACCGTGCTAGTAGGTCAGTGTTAATTGGTTATAGTTGGGATACAATAACGCAACACAATTAGCATAGCCCTGATAAATAATCTGTAGCTCAATCGCCTTATATTTGATCTTAATTGGAATGCGTGAGAAAAGATCACACAGGTACTACATCAGAATACTTCTACAAAGTGGATCTCCCTTTTCTGCAAAGTGGTTACCCACTCATTCCCCATTTTCTCTGCTTTGTGAGTTATTTTTCTACACCGGATTTTAGTAAAGAGTCATTTGTGGATTAGTAACAGGTGCTACATTTCTCATTAAAGGGGTGATGATTGAAGGGGTGAGATTCTAACATTTGATACAGAAATGTGTCCTTTATGGCATATTTACTATGGCAGACATTATACACCCAGTGGATATGAGTCACGCAGCAGTCTTCTCTCCAGCTACATCTTTTCAGTGGATGAATGGTCGCTTGTGGCCATGATTAAACTTGTTTTCTATTTGTGGACATAATCCCTTCACCCAACCATTGATTACTTTCTTTTTTTGTTGTTGTTTTGTTTGGGTTTGTTTTAAACTTAGTTTTTATTTGAAACCGAATTTCACATAATTGACTTCTGTGCTTACCTGAAATTTTTGCTTTTTAAAATTTAGTTTCACACCATCAACAATATAAAGCAACTTTGCTCAGATTAAGATATAACTTTTGAAAATTAGTGGACCAGTTGTAATTTTTCCACGATTGTTCTCTTATTTAATGGTGCGTTACAGTTGTCTTTAGAATTCTCATGTTGAATAACCATAAATAGAGTGAGCATTCACTTGCAGACATACATGAGTTCAGTAAATTATTGTGTGAATCTGTGTTAGGATTTGAACTGATCTTAGGTTTAAAGTTTTGTTGCCATTTCGTTTTCCTTCATTTCTTTAGTTTAGAGGTCAAAGGTCATACCAAAAACACTGAAGCTTCTGGGTGTCATAACTTTCTGGGCTTGAGACCATGGAGTTTCCAGAACCATTTAGATTGAAGAGAATTAGCTAGAAAGCACTGTTTCACCTTTGAAAGTGACAACTGTATAATTCCAGAGTCATTATGGAAGCAGGACAAATTTCCTAAGGGTGAACAAGCACAGGTGAACATCTTTGTGAGGAAATTCTTATGACTGTTAACCCCCAGGTTAGAGGGCAACATTGGTTCAAAGATTGTAGAACAATGAAAAAGAGAGAAAATGTGATCATTATTTAAAATACTTTGGAAAGTATATTTTTCATGGGTATTCAATTTGAAAAGATGAATGAGTTAAAATGAGCACAAGAGAGGCTTGTATGGATAGAGCTATTTCAAACTGGTTTCATAAAAAGAATAACATTCTTATTCACACAATTTAATTTGTGTAGAAGAAAGGAAAACCCCTAGAGCAGACATTTGAGGATTGTCTGACCATCATCCACCCAGTCTCTTCTGAGAACTTCTTAATTTTTTATCTGATGAACTCAGATAAAACCTGAGACATAGTGATCAAGGAGTGGTTATTGAAACCAGAGCAGTCTTTAATGTTTTCAAACTGGAAAATGGTGTGTGGGGGGGTGGGGAGTTATTTGGTATTACGTGATTTTTTTTTAACTTGGTTTTTTTTTTTTTTTTTGAATTTACATCCAAATAAGTTAGCATACAGTGCAATAATGATTTCAGAAGTAGATTCCCTAGTGCCCCTTACCCATTTAGCCCATCCCCCCTCCCACAACCCCTCCAGGAACCTTCAGTTTGTTCTCCATATCTATTAGTCTCTTCTGTTTTGTCCCCCTCCCTGTTTTTGTGTTACTTTTGTTTTCCTTCCCTGATGTTCATCTGTTTTGTCTCTTAAAGTCCTCATATGAGTGAAGTCATAGGATTTTTGTCTTCCTCTGACTAATTTCACTTAACACCCTCTAGTTCCATCCACGTAGTTGCAAATGGCAAGATTTCATTCTTTTTTGATTACCAAGTAATACTCCATTGTATATACATATACCACATCTTCTTTGTCCATTCATCCATTGATGGACATTTGGGCTCTTTCCATACTTTGGCTATTGTTGATAGTCTCCTTTGCTGTGCAGAAGCTTTTTATTTTGATGAGGTCCCCGTAGTTCATTTTTGCTTTTGTTTCCCTTGCCTCCAGAGACGTGTTGAGTAAGAAGTTGCTGCAGCCAAAATCAAAGAGGTTTTTGCCTGCTTTCTCAAGGATTTTGATGACTCCGTGTCTTACATTTAGGTCTTTCATCCATTTTTTAGTTTATTTTTGTGTATGGTGCAAGAAAGTGGTCCAGGTTCATTTTTTGCCTGTCACTGTCCAGTTTTCCCAGTATCACTTGCTGAAGAGACTGTCTTTATTCCACTGAATATTCTTTCCTGCTTTGCCCATACGTTTGTGGGTCCATTTCTGGGTTCTCTATTCTGTTCCATTGATCTCAGTGTCTGTCTTGTGCCAGTACCATACTGTCTTGATGATTACAGCTTTGTAGTATAGCTTGAAGTCCGGGATTGTGATACCTCCTGCTTTAGTTTTCTTTTTAAAGATTGCTTTGGCTACTCGGGGTATTTCTGGTTCCATACAAATTTTAGAATTGTTTGTTCTAGCTCTGTGAAGAAGGCTGGTGTTGTTTTGATAGGGATTGCATTGAATATGTAGATTGCTTTGGATAGTATTGACATTTTAACATTATTTGTTCTTCCTATCCAGGAACATGGAATCTTTTTCCATTTATTTTTTGTGTGTCTTCTTCAATTTCTTTCACAAGCTTTCTGTAGTTTTCAGTCTATAGATTTTTCACCCCTTTGGTTATATTTATTCCTAGGTATTTTATGGTTTTTGGTGCAGTTGTAAATGGGATCGATTCCTTGATATCTCTTTCTGTTGCTTCATTGTTGGTGTGTAGGACTGCAACCGATTTCTGTGCATTGCTTTTATATCCTGCAACTTTGCTGAATTCATGAATCAGCTTTAGCAGTTTTTTGGTAGAATCTGTAGGGTTTCCCACATAGAGTATCATGTCATCTGCAAAGAGTGGAAGTTTGACCTCCTCCTGGCCTATTTGGATGCCTTTTATTTCTTTGTGCTGTCTGATTGCAGAGGCTAAGACTTCCAATAGTGTGTTGAGTAACAGTGGTGAGAGTGGACATCCCTGTCTTGTTCCTGACCTTAGGAGGAAAGCTCTCAGTTTTTCCCCATTGAGGATGATATTAACGTTGGGTTGTTCATATATGGCTTTTATGATCTCGAGGTATGCTCCTTCTATCCCTACGTTCTTGAGAGTTTTTATCAAGAAAGGATGCTGTATTTTGTCAAATGCTTTCTCTGCCTCTATTGAGAGGATCATATGGTTCTTGTCCTTTCTTTTATTGGTGTGATGAATCACGTTAATTGTTTTGTGGATATTGAACCAGCCCTGCATCCCAGGTATAAATCCCACTTGGTCGGGGTGAATAATTTTTTTAATGTATTGTTGGTTCTGGTTGGCTAATATCTTGTTGAGGATTTTTGCCTCCATGTTCATCAGGGAAGTCGGTCTATAGTTCTCCTTTTTAGTGGTCTCTGTCTGGTTTTGGAATCAAGGTAATGCTGGCTCCATAGAAAGAGTTTGGAAGTTTTCCTTCCATTTCTGTTTTTTGGAACACCTTCAAGAGAATAGGTGTTAACTCTTCCTTAAATGTTTGGTAGAATTCCCCTGGAAATGCATCTGGCCCTGGACTTGTTTGTTGGCAGATTTTTGATGACTAATTCGAGTTCCTTACTGGTTATGGGTCTGTTCAAATTTTCTATTTCTTCCTGTTTCAGTTTTGGTAGTGTGTATGTTTCTAGGAATTTGTCCATTTCTTCCAGATTGCCCATTTTATTGGCATACAATTGCTCATAATATTCTCTTATTATTGTTTTTATTTCTGCTGTGTTGGTTGTGACCTCTCCTCTTTCATTCTTGATTTTGTTTATTTGGGTCCATCCCTCTTTCTTTTTGATCAAACTGGCTAGCGGTTTATCAATTTTGTTAATTCTTTCAAACAACCAGCTTCTGGTTTCATTGATCTGTTCTACTGTTTTTGTTTTTGTGTGTGTTTTTTGTTTTTTGTTTTTTTTGGTTTTGATAGCATTAATTTCTGCTCCAATCTTTATTATTTCCTGACTTCTGCTGGTTTGGGGTTTTATTTGCTGTTCTTTTTCCAGCTCCTTAATGCGTAAGGTTAGGTTGTGTATCTGAGATCTTTCTTCCTTCATTAGGAAGGCCTGGATTGCTATATAGTTTCCCCTTATGACCACCTTTGCTGTGTCCGAGGTTTTCAGTTGTGGTGTTATCATTTTCATTGACTTCCATCTACTTTTTAATTTCCTCCTTAACTGCTTGGTTAGCCCATTCATTCTTTAGTAGGATGTTCTTTAGTCTCCAAGTATTTGTTTCCTTTCCAAATTCTTTCTTGTGGTTGATTTTGAGTTTCATAGCATTGTGGTCTAAAAATATGCACAGTATGATCTTGATCTTTCGTACTTACTTAGGGCTGATTTTTGTCCCAGTATATCGTCTATTCTGGAGAACGTTCCATGTGCACTGGAGAAGAATATATATTCTGCTCTTAGGGTGAAATGTTCTGAATATATCTGTTAAGTCCATCTGGGCCAGTGTGTCATTCAAAGCCATTGTTTCCTTGTTGATTTTTTGATTAGATGATCTGTCCATTGCTGTGATTGGGGTATTGAATTCTCCTACTATTATGGTATTACTATCGATGAGTTTCTTTATGTTTGTGATTGATTTATATATTTGGGTGCCCCCACAGTTGGCATATAAATGTTTACAATTGTTAGGTCTTCTTGGTGGATAGACCGCTTGATTATGATATAATGCCCTTCTGCATCTTTTGATACACTCTTTATTTTAAAGTCTAGATTGTCTGATATAAGTATGGCTACTCTGGCTTTCTTTTGTTGACCATTAGCATGATAGATGATTCTCCATCCCCTTATTTTCTTTTTTTATTTAACTTTATTTTTTATTTTTTAAAATTTACATCCAAATTAGTATATAGTGAAGCACTGATTTCAGTAGATTCCTTAATGCCCCTTACCCATTTAGCCCATCCCCCCTCCCACAACGCCTCTCCATCCCCTTATTTTCAATCTGATGGTGTCTTTAGGTCTAAAGTGGGTCTTTTGTAAACAGCATATAGATGGATCTTGTTTTCTTATCCATTCTCTTATCCTATGTCTTTTGATTGGAGCATTGAGTCCACTGATGATTAGAGTGAGTACTGAAAGATATGAATTACTGCCATTATGATGCTTGTAGGAGTTTCTGGTGGTGTTTTCTGGTCCTTTCTAATCTTTGTTGCTTTTGGTATTTATGTATATATATATATTTTTTTCATCTTTTCTCCCCTCAGAAAGTCCCCCTTAAAATTTTTTGCAGGGCTAGTTTCAAACTCCTTTAATTTTTGTTTGCCTGGGAAACTTTTTATCTCTCCCTCTATATTGAATGATAGCCTTGCTGGATAAAGAATTCTTGGCTGCATATTTTTCTGATTCAGCACATTGAATATATCCTGCCACTTCTTTCTGGCCTGCCAAGTTTCTGTGGATAGGTCTGCTGCAAACCTGATCTGTCTTCCCTTGCCGGTTAGGGACTACTTTTCCCTTGCTGCTTTCATGATTCTCTCCTTGCCTGAGTATTTTGTGAATTTGACTATGGTACGCCTTGTTGATGGTCATTTTTTTGTTGAATCTAATGGGGGTCCTCTGTGCTTCCTGGATTTTGATGTCTGTGTCTTTCCCCAGGTTAGGAAAGCTTTCTGCTGTGATTTGCTCACATAACCCTTCTACCCTTATTTCTCTCCCTCCCTCTTCTGGGACCCCTACTGTGGGAGGCCGGGCCCCAGTGCTGGGCTGAGACCGGGTCGAGCAACGGCTCCCTGTTGACTCAGCCAACCCGGTGGTTCCCTCTCCCATTCCCCCACTTTCATGGGCATACGAAAGCCTTGTCAAGGCTGAGAAAGTTAATTCCTGAAGCCTGTGGTCTGTGGGTGTTGGCAGTAATGTTACCTCCCCTTTTTCTACCCCGGGTCAAATAGAAACAAACATTGGAACTGTGTTTTGCTAGCAGTCTTATCAACAAGGTCTTGCTGTGACCCGTTTAGAAA
Source organism: Panthera tigris (assembly GCF_018350195.1). Taxonomy (NCBI): domain Eukaryota; kingdom Metazoa; phylum Chordata; class Mammalia; order Carnivora; family Felidae; genus Panthera; species Panthera tigris. The sequence continues at coordinate 3,598,664 of NC_056670.1, forward strand.
ATTCACAAGGTACACAGAACTAAATGTTTTGGTTGGCAGCGATCATGTGAAACCTGTTTATTCTTAGAATGGCCTGACCCATAAGAGTCTTGATATAAAAGATTGTGTACAGCAACAATAAAGCCGTCACTTGGGCCATCAGCCCAGGGGACCCTCCTGTTCCCAAACTGTCTTCTCGTCTCTCTTTTTTTTCTTACCTTCCCCTACCCTCAGGACCCTGATCTCGGTGTTTGTTGCGCCGGTCGCAACACCCTATGATTCTCATGTTGTTCCATTTAATGAGTCACTGATTCTCTAATTCTTAAATCATGCTCTTTTGACTTAATCTCCTTCTTTTTCTCTGCTTCCTCATTCTCTGTAAGTTTGTCCTCTATATCGCTGATTCTCTGTTCTGCCTCATCCATCCTTGCCGCCGCAGCATCCATCCGTGATTACAGCTCAGTTATAGTATTTTTAATTTCATTCTGGGTATTTTTTACCTCTTTTATCTCCACAGAATGGGATTCTAATCTATTTTCAACTTGAGCTAGTATTTTTATTATCGTGATTCTAAATTCTGGTTCAGACATGTTGCTTGTATCTGTGTTGGTTAAATCTCTGGTTGTCGTTTCTTGATACTCTTTCTTTTGGGGTGAATTCTTTCGTTTTGTCATTTTGAAAGGAGAAAAGGAGTTAATGAGGTAGAAAAATTAAAACTTAAAAAAAAAACACACACACAAAAATCTAACAAATGATGCTAGATCCTAGGTGTGTTTTGGTCTGGGTGTTAAAAGTCTTTTGACAGATTAGAGAAAAAAAAGGGAGAAAAAAAGGAAATGGTTTGAGAATTTGAAAAAATGAATACACTGAAGTAGACTAAAATGAGATGATGGGAGTAAAATAGAATTTGAAAAATTTACATAAAAGTAAAGAATATAGTAGAAAAAATTAAAATATTTTTAATAAAAATTAAAAATAAAAATGAATTTTTTCTCTTTCTGTATTCAAGAAAAAGAAAAGAAGCAAAAAAGACAAAAAAGAGAAATAGAGCAAAGAAATTGTTTGAAAATTTGAAAAAGTGAATACACGGTAGTAGACTAAAATAAAATGAAAGTAAAATGGAATTTGAAAAAATTTACATAAAATCAAAAAATACAGTAAAAAAATTTCACGAAAAATATTTTTAATAGAAATTGAAAGTAAAAATGAAGTGTTTCTCTTTCTGCATTCAAGAAAAAGAAAAGAAAAAGAGAAAAAAGAAAAAGAAAAAAGGAAATCGTTTGAAAATTTGAAAAGGTGAACACACTGACGTAGACTAAAATAAAATGATGGAAGTAAAATAGAATTTGAAAAAACTTACACAAAATTAAAAAATATAGTAATAAAAATTAAAGAAAAATATTTAATAAAAATTAAAAATAAGAATGAAATATTCTGTATTCAAGAAAAAGTGTAAAAGAGAAAAAAAAGAAAGAAAATTGAATAGATGGACCTGCTAACAGATTGAAATAGGACTCAAATGACTTCGTTTTCCCCTAGAAGTCAGACTCTGAAGCGCTTTATAGTCCCTAAACTAAGTAGGTGGTGAGACTTGTGTTCAAGGAGGGAGGTTGGCCCAGTTGGGCGGGGCTCAGTGTAACGGCTCCGTCCTCCACCAGATGGCGCTGCTCGCCTTCTGGGGTGGAGTGTTGCGGCGCTCTTGGGTGCTTATGCGCGTGCGCGGCAGAGGTGCAAATGGCGTCAGCCACCTACCCGGTCTGTTCTCCCGGGTCAGCAATCACGCACCTGTCCTCCGTCTTCAGCTCTCGGCCACGCCCCGCTTTCTCACTGTCCGTGACCAGGCCCCGGGCAGTACCTCTCTCCCGAGTTCTGTCTCAGACGCGGCTGTTTTCCTGGCCCCTTACTTCTGAAGGACCGCGGCTTTGACCCCTTCCGCCCTCTGCGGGAGGGTCTCACCCAGCAATGGCCGAATGAGCAATGGCCGAATGAGCAATGGCCGAGTGTCGGCCGCACCCAGGAACGCTTGCGGGACCCTGCTGCTGCCGGTGCCCGAGACTGCGGCCGGGTGCCAGCCCGCCCCAGAAAAAGTTCGTGAGACGGTGTAGCAAGTGCTTTTCAGGGATGATGGAAACTCACAACACGCATCTGGCACCAGGCTTCACCCTTAACGAGGGTGCTTGTTCCAGCCCCAGCGAATGTGGCCGTTTTCTGGGGTCTGCCGGGACCAGGGGGCTTCAACCGTCTCCACCAAGCGTCCTTCCAGCAGTGGAACCGCTTTTCCCCGTGTGGCCCGAGAATCTCCCGGACCCCACTCTGCTCCTGGGGATTCGCCCTTCCCATCAGAGCACCGCCAGGTAGGGAGCTGCGGAGTTGCAGCCTTTGCGTTACCCTTGTTTCCAGTCTTAATGGAATTGAAACCGTCTCCTTTCTACCCTTTTAGTGTAGTCCCTGCGGCTGTTTCCAATTTTGCACTTTCTCTCCAGCTGCTTTTGTGGAGGGGTGCTTTTATCGTATTCTCCCCGACCCCCACCCTCCCACCTCTCTCTGCCCTCAAAAGCTGTTCCCTACCTTTCGCGGCTTCTCGCTCCCCAAATTCATCTGTCCGCACAGCGTACCTGCTGACTTCTTTGGTTCAGGTTGTGCAGATTGTTGTGTTAATCCTCCAGTTAGTTTTCTAGGTGTGCAGGATGGTTAGTGTTGGTCTGGCTGGATTTCATGGACGTGAGACACACAAAAAACTTCCATGCTGTTCCCCCCTCTTGGCTCCCCTCCTCAACTATTGGTTACTTTCAGCCCTAAAATTAAAAAAAATATATATATTGTACATTATTAAACTGAGAGACTATCGTTGCTAGTTTTGCACTTAAGAATAAAAAAATATTGTTTTAGTTTATGTCAGTTTATATTATTTCATAAGGTGTTTATAAATTTATGTCACTTTGGTGTCATTGGTAGTGTATGTGAAGTGTTTCTGAACATGAACAGTTGAATTGTTTCATTGAAATTAGTAGAACACAATACTTTAGTGCCTATTAAATCAAGTAAAATGAATTGCCAAGACATTGTAATTAAAAGAAATAGCAGCAACTTCACATTATTATGCCGGAAGCAACATTTTCAGTGTCCTCTGTGTACCTCGGGGTATTAGACTTGCCTTTTGGGAATGACTTTCTGATATAAGCCATTTCCATTGTTTCAGTCAAAAAAAAAATACAGTAAGTATTTACTCCAGTGAAATTTTTTTCTAGTAAATAGCCACCAATTAAAAATATATTATTTCTTATCCTCCAGGCAATACGGCTAAAGTGTATATTGAAATTCAGGATGAAAATGATCATCCCCCAGTGTTTCAGAAAAAATTCTACATTGGAGGTGTGTCTGAAGATGCAAGAATGTTTACTTCTGTGCTCAGAGTTAAGGTAGGAGGACTTTTATTAACACACAGAGCTCAGGTAAAGAGCTCAGATTACAGGTAAACTGTAACCACGCAGTTTGCATTAACTGAGTAAGTACTCAGTATTCATGTGGTTTAAAAAAAAGTCTGAAACTCGGAGATACATGAGTTTAAGTAGCCAAACTAAATACAGATTAATTATGAGGCTCATACTATGGAACTTTTATGTTTTATTTTTACTACAAAAACAGGAAAAATTACTTATGATAATTTACACTGAGGGGCACCTGGGTGTCTCAGTCAGTTGAGCGAGTGATGTCGGCTCAGGCCATGATCTTGAGTTCATGAGTTCAAGCCCCACATGGGGCTCTGTGCTGACAGCTCTGAGCCTGGAGCCTGCTTCTGATTCTCTGTCTCCCTCTCTCTCTGCCCTCCCCCACTCATGCTCTGTCTCTGTCTCAGAAAGAAATACATTAAAATTTCTTTTTTAATTTACACTGAAAAAGATATTAAATCAGTAAAATGTATGTCTCCTAGTAGATTTTTATGCCTCCATACAGGCATTCAATAGGTTTAATTCAGGATAGCCCCAAAGATTGCAGAATGGAGTTTCTAGTGGCAAATATAAAATTGCCATTTCCTAGTAGAAGAAATAATAACGTATGGTTGCCTGGATGGCTCAGTTGGTTGAGTGTCTGACTTCAGCTCAGGTCATGGATCTTGCACTTTGTGGGTTTGAGCCCTGTGTCGGGCTCTGTGCTGACAGTTCAGAGCCTGGAGCCTGCTTCGGATTCTGTCTCCCTCTCTCTCTCTCTGTCGCTGCCCTGCTCGGGGTCTCTCTCTTTCAAAAATAAATAAACCTCAAAAAAAATTTTTAAAAAGAAGAAATAATTTAATAAATTATTTTTTCTGCAATATTATTTTAAAATTTAAAATCATAGTTAAACACAGGACTACTAATTTTACACTTTACTAAAAGTTAAAGAAAACTCAGATATGTCAGAAAAAATAGCAAATCTACTTTGAATTTTTAAAAAGCTCAATATCCAAGATTAACGTTGATAATTTTTTCACTTTTCTCCACTTAGTTATCATCAAAGATGTTGAAAGATTTTGTAAATGGCCAGCAGTACATAAAGTTGTACTAATTTTATTACTGAAAACTAAATTGATAGATACTGTATTACACAGGGAGAAAAGTTTGTAGGCTAGTGCATTTTAGATGCTTAATTATAGTTATTTTCCTGAAAGTATTTTAGGAATATATTTTTAAAAACTATTAATGTGCACACAGAAAACCTAAATTTTCCTGAGCAAATCCCACTCATGATCAGTTGCGTTTTTCTTTGTGTACCAGAACCATATGATTAGAACTCTTCTTACATATGGTTTTTCCATGTTCTGCACACCAAGTATGAAGGAGGAAAAGTCAACCAAGCAAATGCGCACATGTATTGTGCCTGCGAAATAGCTCCTTCATACACTGACCCCTGATGGGAATCACCACTTATAACTCAAAGTGGTCCACGAAAGGGTTGTTCTCATCATGTCTAAACCACATTATGATTTGCAAGTACAAAGCAACTCCAAAGAGTTTATTTTTATTGTATTTTACACTTTAGTTCCAAGAACTGTTGACTGATTCTGTTCACTTAGTCAATATTTTTTGAGTACTTATGTCCTTATGTAATGTCCTAGAAATTGACATACAGCAGTTCAAAAAACAATCAAACAAATAAAATCAAAGTTAACACCTTAGTAATATGGAAAAACTGGTGTAAGAAACAAATGATTGATAAAATCAGTAGCTATTTAATAGCTTAATTATAGTCATGTGGTCATGTGGTCAAGGGCATGACTTGCGTATTTCTAGGTAAGATACATTCTGCTCATTATGCTGTCAGGTCCCTAAAGCTAGATGGACTGAGAGGTCAGCATGGCTGGAAGGCTGGTTGGAGAGGAGATTGGAAACATAGCCCAGGACTAGAATATGGGGGTTCTCCTAGATGTGTTAGAAAGGAAGTCTTTGAACTGTTTTGTTCAGAGGCATGACATAATCCAGTATAAAAGGATTATCCTGGATGTTGGGCAGGTTGGAGTGGGGATGGTTAGCAGTGTTTTCAAACAAGAGTAGACAGGCCAACACATGACTTTCCAGGAGAGACTTGAAAGTGGACTGAACCACAGTGGTAGGCTGGGGCAGTGGTCACAAGGGAGTCAAAAACAGCCAAAAGGCTTTGCTGATGGATTATGTGTGGGGCATTAGAGGAAATCAAGATTGGTCCTGAGGTTTAGTTCCTAACAGGTCCCCATCCCTCCCCCATGTACTGTGGTATCAGAAATCAAGAATTCATCTTTAACTCTCATCTTTTTAGAGATTTTATGATGGGGGGAGGGGCTTGTTTAATATGGCAAGGCTGTTGCAGATGCAGAGAGAGAGAGAAGGAAGAGAGAGAGGGAGAGAGAGGGAGGTAAAGGGAAATGGAAAGAGGAAGGGGAGGGAGAAAAGGAGGGGGGCAGAAGGGGAGAAAGGGGAAGAGAGAGAGAAGGAGGGACAGGGACTTTAACACTGTATTGACGCAGATACGTGCTGTGATAATCAAGCCATCTAGGAAAGCACAAATTGCCCTGTGGACTCAGAGGAGGAGACATTTCACTTGGTGAAAGAGCTGAGTGCTCCCTGGAGGATGAAGAATTTGAGTGGCCCCCAAGGGTGGTTACATTTTCTCAAAGTGAAGCTTAAATGGGGCGGAGAGTCTCAGCAGAGGAAGCACAGGGAGCCAAACCCCAAAAGGAGAATGCGCTCCCTGGAACAGTGATTGGAGGCAGGAGCTCGGGAGGTGGTGGGAGTGATAAATCTTAGCTGGTGGACACTTCCCAGAGCTGCCTTTAGCCTTGACGCCTGGAATCTTCTCCTTTCCCAATTTAATCAGAGTGGGAGTGAGCTAAGCACTTCTTTTCAATTCACAAGTAGAGCAGCAAAAATCTTACTGGAAACAGCAAGATTCTGGGTCTGCCAGGCTCCGGGGTTTGATGGAGAGACCACTTAGCAAACAGGGAAGCAGCCCACGACTGGGAAGGAGGCTTTCACACCACTGTCTGTGAAGCAGGGGGCAGCAATACTGCATCTACTCTTCGTGCAAGTTTATTTCCTTTAGTTCATCGGGAAATGCATAATAATGCATTTTCAATTTTAAAAAATTGTGTATTATAGGAAGGGAAAGAGGAGACATTGTAGAATTGGCTAAGTAAGATGAGACTTTAAAATGTACTGGTAAATCAGGATGCCTTTGGCTCAGTCATTTGAGCATCTCACTTGGGCTCAGGTCATGATCTCACGGTCCGTGAGTTTGAGTCCCGCGTCGGGCTCTGTGCTGACTGCTTGGAGCCTGGAGCCTGCTTCGGATTCTGTGTCTCCCCCTCTCTCTGCCTTTCCCCTGTTTATTCTCTCTCTCTGTCTCTCTCTGTCTCTCTCTGTCTCAAAAATAAACAAACATTAACAAAAATTTTAGGGACGTCTGGGTGGCTCAGTTGGTTAAGTGTCCGACTTCAGCTCAGGTCATGAACTCACAGGTCATGGGTTCCAGCCCTGCGCTGGGCTCTGTGCTGACAGCTCAGAGCCTGGAGCCCACTTTGGAGTCTGTTTCTCCCCTCTCTCTGCCCCTCTCCCATTCATGCTCGCTCTCTCTCTCTCTCTCTCTCTCTCTCAAAAATAAATAAACATTTAAAAAAATAAAATATACTGGTAAATTGAATATACTTACTAGCTTAAAACACGGATAGTGGATTAAGGGTGTTACTAACACATGCTAAGGTAAAGGCAATACAATGAGAACATTATTGAAACAATTTGTGCTATATAAGTGATAATAAAAGAAAGCTGTGTATATATGCTCTGAAGTGGCATATCTAATATGCTTACAGACTGGTTCAAAGTTCACTTTTTTTAAGAAAATCTGTATTGTATTCCTGGTGTGTGGAAAATACAGAGGCGAGCAAAACAGACTCCCTTCTGCCCTTACAGAGTTAACATTCCAGTAACTAGACCGAAAAAGTAAATAAATAAGGCTTTATTTGGTCCCTGGCTCAAGAAGTTTGAATGTTCATGTCATGGTAAAGTACTTCCTAGATTGTGTCAAAAGGACACAGAACAAAAGTATTAGTTTGGGAGTATCCACCACATTTACTCTGGTTTGACGTCGATATCTCTGTCACAACTGATTCTACCAAATTGATTTCCATTGGTCACAAGCGATCGTTATTCTAATTTCAGGGAGAGGGAGAAGGAAATCAATAGTAATTTCTCTCTTCAGTCTTTAATACAAGAATTAGCATCAGTTAAAAGTATCACCTTTAGTTTATACCCAGAAGAACTGAAAGTAAGGAGGCAAGCTGGTTCCCTATTGTTCCTAGCATTATTATTATTATTCATAATAGCTAAGAGGTGGGAGCAATCTATGTATCCATTGGCAGGCGGAACGATGGGCATAATGAGGTACAAACAGTGGAATTTTATTCAGTCTTACAAAAGAAGGATATGTTGACATATGCTACATCATGGATAAACCCTGAAGACCATACGCCAAGTGAAATACGCAAGAAACAAACAGGCAAAGGTATACCTGCACTATGTGGGGTTCCCAGAATCATCCCATTCGTCGGGGTGGGGGGAGGGCAGCAGAGAGAGGGGAGTGGGGTAATTAGTGCTCAGTGGTTTCAGAGGTCCAATTTGGGAAGAAGAAAAAGCGCTACACAGGAACAGTGGTAACAGTCGCACAATAATGTAAATGGGCTCAAGGTAACTGATTTAGACGCTGAACAAATGGTTAGAATGGTGAATTTAATGATGGATATTTTAGCACAAGTAAAAGAAAAATCCCAAAGGAAAGGGGGCATCTCCAGTGTTGGCAGAATATGAAAACTGTTCCCTTTGAAACCATTATTCTCCTGTGGTATGCATCCCAGGTTGATGTGCATGTGAATCTTAGACTGGGAACCAAAGATGTGTGGTAGTCTACTAATCTGAATTGATTATGTAACTATGGGTCTTAACATTTTATTCTCCTACACATCATCACTGCTATCAGTCCTGGCTGCAGCCCTGTGGAAGTGACACTCCCACCTGCAGGGCTATGCGTCACAATGTCTAGCACCTTCTCTGTTGCAAAAGTCCCATGTTTGGGGCAAGGGTGTTCGTTGAATATCACTTACTGAAATGTCCTCTAGTAATAAAAAATGACTGATACATTTGCTTACATCAGACTAACACACCACTATGACGGAGATGCTATAATGATTTTTAAAAAAGCAATTAGCTACAAGCAAATATTTTGCTACATATATATTTTTAAGTCAAATAAACAGTGTCCAGAATATAGAAAAAAAACTGTTCAAAAGCAACTATTCAGCCAATAAAAGCAAGGTTGAAAAAAATTCATGAGTATTTCCCATATGACTCGTAATATCCCGTGTGAGGTCAGTAAGATTAAGCTGGACTTTTGAACACTAACTTTTTTGTTCCTGTTTGTACTTTGGGAAGTGTTAATCTATGAGTCCTCCTTATTAATAACAATAACTGCCATCTGTTTCTCTTTATTATTTTTCTGAGAACTGTAAAAAAAAAAATCTTTACATATTTTAGCCAGTAGAATTTATTTCAATAATAACAAGCATGCCCAAAAACTGGGTGGCTCAGTCGGTTAAGTGTCCGAGTTCGGCTCAGGTCAATTATTTCGCGGTTCGTGAGTTCAAGCCCCACATCAGGCTCCATGCCTACAGCTCAGAGCCTGGAGCCTGCTTCGGATTCTGTGCCTCCCTCGCTCTCTCTGCCCCTTCCCCACTCATTCGTGTTCCCTCTCTCTCTCTCTTTGTCTCTCAAAAATAAAACATTAAAAAATAAACAAATACAAACAAACAATACAAACAAAGATATAAAACTCCTACCTGTATGGTAGGTGCAATTATTCTTTATTGTATTGTTGGGGAAAACGGCAATTAGTGAGGTCTAGTAACTTTCCAAGAACCACTGAGCCCGCAGCAGCCAGTGAAGGCAGGATTCACTTGGGTTGACCTTTTTTCAGGACTTTCCTTGTGCCCTGCACACCACATGCTTCCCCTGGAAAGCGAGGAGTGGAATGTGGCAGAAATACAACGTTGGCAGAAATAACAGAGCATAGGAAGTTTCTATGAAAAATCAGGAGGCAATTAACACGACAACTAATTGCTCTTGGCATTGAGATGACCTCTGTGAATTACAAGTCCCTCTGTGAAAGGAACACATCAGCTCTCGTTTTAGAAACACCTCTCAATTTATTAACTAATTTTTCCAGTTTACCACATGTCATCTTAACGGCAACCCAGAGCCCGATTTAATGCAAATACAAGGGGAGGTTAAATATGATTTACAAAAAAAACTCTCTGCATTATGAGGATATTTTCCAGAAGTTCGTGCCATAAGGATTAGGCTTTCTGTCTACGAACTGAAGTTCAGAAAAACTCAGTGTCAGAAAAATTGAATTAAAATGTTGACTTGATGTCTACTGAGTGTCGAAAAGACTATGAACATTGCATCTTTGAGTTGTTAAAGAAGGCAGATTTAAGAAAGTTGTGGACTAAAAGAAAATACTATTTTGAAACAGCATCAAAAGAGAAACGGTCCTCACTGTCAATCCCTAATTCTCTATTACATTTTTCTAAATAAGCATGAGACGTGGCAAGAATACGTAGCGGAGTGATGCTGTTGAGGGACAAAGGCCAAGAGCACGTCTGAAGGATGCAGATTTCCTCAGCGGCCTGGCGTGTAGAAGTGTTCAAGGTTAGCAGTACAGGAGCGATAATATTTGCTTGGAGCTGGGCCGGGGCTTCTGAGGGCTCCTGGTCCCCAGCCCTGTGCCTGCTCACACGGGTCTGAGGAAAAACAATTCCAGCACATTCGTGAGGGTTTAGTGTGAGTCCCCAGGGCAGCATCTTTTACTAGGGCCAGAGTCGGGCCTGGCTCACGTCCAGAATGGTACAAAAAGCTATCCTGTATCTCACGTTTCCACGATACTCGGAAGTTAACTCGTTCATTCCCTGGGAAACCCCATGGGATTCCTTTATTAATCTCAATTTACGGAAGAGGACACACAGGCACAGGAGTGATCTGCAACCTGCCCAAGGTGGTCAGAGAGTCAGTATGAGGCCAGGATGCACAGCCAGACATGCTCTCCTGCGTCCTACATGGAACAGTAGTGGGCTGGGAGTCCAATCACTTGGATTGAGTCCCAGAAATTAAGTCTCTGTGGGGCCTCACACTTGATCTCAGGCCAGTCTCCTCTTATGCAAATGTTGCTTTAGCACTAGGTGCCTTTTAAAATCTTTAACCACTTCTGGGGCCCCGGGGTGGCTCAGTCAGTTAAGCATCCGACTTTGGCTCAGGTCATGATCTTGCAGTCTGTGGGTTTGAGCCCCATGTCAGGCTCTGAGCTGTCAGCACGGAGCCTGGAGCCTGCTTCAGATTCTATGCCCCTTCCCTGCCTGCGCTCTCTCTCTCTTTCGCTCTCTCTCAAAAATAAGTAAACATTAATGCCCTAGGAAAATAATGGCATGGGGGGGAAATGCCCAGTACCCTGAGAGAACTACATTTTAAAGGAAAAATGGTTGGATTCCTGAAATCCAAAGCATCAGCTGTGTCTCACAGTTTTTGTGGTTTATTTCCCTTGAAGTTAGTGGATCCTTTTATGACAATTTTCTCCCTACTCGCTCTGTACAATGGAGATGTAAACAAGAGGTCTACATGAAGGCCTCAGAAAGCAAGATTTTGATTCCCCTTTGCCAACTCTGGGAGACACAGCTTTATGCAGACACTTAGTGCTTCCAGACAGGGGTGTTAGGAGATCATACTAACCGACATGCATCTGACCTGGAATGGTTTGTACCTTGAACAAAGTACAAGCACATAGGTGCCTGAGGGCCGTGGCCCTATAACTGAGTTACTATGTATCTAATTTAGAACTCAGACACATCATATTGTAATTATGTATCTATGCGCCTGTTTTCTCTCCTGTAACTCAAATGTCATGCTTCCCCACAAATTTAATGACCTTATAGATATACGGTGCCTACCACCTCAAACTGATGCTTGTCCAAATTTTGTTTTTACATCAAGCCATGTCTTTTAGCCCACTAAACCAAGGCATTCCATGAAATATGTGAACAAATGATCAGTTTTCAGATAAGTAGAAAGAGTCTTTCTGTTAAACTTCCTTGGGTTTGATTACAACACCGAGATTTACATGACCCCTCGCTTCCCTGGGAATGTTCCTTCTGTCAAAATTGGGAGCTTGGATTTGATAATATCTTTATGAATCTCATGCTTCAATCATAGTTTTCCATTTAACTCCAGTGGGGAAACCAAATGTCAAGAAAATTGCATTTTCCTCACAACTGGCGTACTTCTGTTATATGGTCTTGGATTATGTTGTAGTTAATGATGTTTTCCTTTTGGTTTGTCTGCTGGAGACTGAAAGTCAAGCACCGGATTCATCTTGAGCAACTTTAAAATGTGAATGCCATGGACAGGGGGTGTGCTTTCTCTCTGGTTTCCTTGAGATACTCTGGCTCTTACTCTCTGTTATCCTTCCCTTTAACTGTGTTTATGTTACTGTATCTTACGGAGTTTGGGAATCCTGTGGGGTCTGTGCAAACAAAGGATCGCTGAATACTCGGTTTCTAAGAGTCCAAGCCTTCCCTTTTCCCTTGTAAAAGTTGACACGTTAAGTGTCATGGCCAGTTTCTGATACATCACATACGTCCTTATATAAAATTATAGTTCTGTTGCTATTAGAATAAATGTACAAGACCAAGACTTTCCTTTGCCACAAATGGAGTGTCCAGATAAAATGATTTTCACATGTAAGTTTTACTCTCTCTTCTTCTCTATACAGGTCAGTCTTTCTATTATGACTGAAGGGAGATCTAAAATCTTCTCAATCACATAGTAGTAACTTAATTTACACTTGTTGGTTTGAATATAACTTAAGTTATATGAAGATAATTAGGATAATTAAGAATTGTCTTGATTTTCATTGTTTAAAATTGAAAGGGAACTATTTTTTCCAAGCTATAAAGTATCTGAAGAATGAGGAAAGTTTGAGTCTTTAAAACTAGGTAAAAAGCTTTTTATTCAGGGAAAGTTTTTTGTTTTTGTTTTTGTTTTTTTTAAGGAAAGAAATTTCCTTAAAAGTAGAGAGTCTGGGGAATTTTTATGGGTCTTAAGCCTTTGGACATGATACATGAAAGGGAAGTGCTTTACTCAGTGAATGGCCAAATCATTTTGCCTTTCCTAAATTCATTGGTGGGTCATATGTTTCAAAGTCTGATCACACTCTCCTGGGATTTGAAATGTATTTAATGCCTACATGTCTTTCAGATGTTTAAATGCATAACAATCCAGGGTGTGGATTTGGAATATTGTCTTTTGAGTCAAGCTCACATTTTCCTGTAGGAGAGTTTGTATGTCGTGGAACAGTGATGATCGCGTGTGTGTGCTCCTGTATTATGTTTCGAGGACCATATCTTCCATCTGCTAGGAGGGTTGACACTCAGCTTAAAAATCTCAGAATCCTTGTGAAAGAGAGGACTGCACTGCAAAACACAATTGCAAAGATAATGGAGGCAATAAGAATTACTTTTGTCTGAAAATGTCCTGTGATTTCTTAAACCTTAAACATTTAACCTTGTGCTATAATGACCCCACAAAGAAGACCTAAAATACCAATCTAAGCAAAAATGATTGGCGCCTGGGTGGCTCAGTCAGTTAAGCGTCCAATCTCGGCTCAGGTCATGATCTCACAGTTCGTGAGTTCCAGCCCCGCGTTGGGCTCTCGGCTGGCAGCTCAGAGCCTGGAGCCTGCTTCAGATTCTGTGTCTCCCTCTTTCTCTGCCCCTCCCATGCTCATGGTCTATCTCTTTCTCTCTCTCTCTCTCTCTCTCTCAAAAATAAACATTTTTTTAAAAAACAATAAGAAATGATAAACCATCTTTTAAAAAACTTTATTCATATCTCTAAATACATCTTAATTTTGAATTGCCTATTAATATTGCCAGTAAGAAGAGTAAAATATTAGATTTGTCTAATATGTATTATGAAGAAAACATAGGTCTAAATAAGTCATAAAAAATGGATGACTGTCCCTAGTAGTTTTAATGAATTTTCATTAATGAAAACCAGCAGACCTGAAGCAGGATTATGTGCGTAAAGAGAACATAATTCACTTTGGTCCGTTCATTATACATCTGAGAAGTGCCAAAGGATTTCTACTTTTTTTTCAAAAACAGGCACAGAAATGTCTGATTTCACAAAATTGCATTTTCATGCATAGATATAATTAAACTTTACACTAGAAGTTCCTGTCAAGTAGATCCTGAAACTTTATGTAGTAGCTACACTAGTTTTTGTAAACATACCTATTTTTTTTTTAATTTTTTTTTTTTAACGTTTATTTATTTTTGAGACAGAGAGAGAGACAGAGCATGAACAGGGGAGGGGCAGAGAGAGAGAGGGAGACACAGAATCGGAAGCAGGCTCCAGGCTCTGAGCCATCAGCCCAGAGCCCGACGCGGGGCTCCAACTCACGGACCGCGAGATCGTGACCTGAGCCGAAGTCGGACGCTCAACCGACTGAGCCACCCAGGCGCCCCATGGCTTCCATTCTTAACATGGTCAGAGCTCCCACATATATATATCTATGTCTCCCTCTCTCTGACCCTCCCCCGTTCATGCTCTGTCTCTCTCTGTCTCAAAAATAAATAAAGGTTAAAAAAAAAAAATTAAAAGACAGAGTCAATGAGGTTCACAGTAATTTGAAAGACTTTATTACCACCCAAAGCCAAGGACCCCCATTTATGTTACAAACTAGTATCAAAGATCTCCGATCCAGAGCGTAGAAAGAACCCCAGCAAAATGATGATTCAAAACAAAACAAAATGAAACACCCAAGATTAAAAAGACAGGAATAAGATTGGAATGAGCCCTGCATAAAGAAAATATAGAAATTGGCAAAAATATATATATATATATAAAGAGGCATTCGATTTTATTAACTACTAGGGGATTACAGAATAAACCACAGGAGGCCACCACATGTTCATCAGAATGGCTACACTAAGACAGATGAAACCAAATTTTGCAACAGCTGGAGTTCACAGGGGTTGCTGATGGGATGTAAATTAGTGCAGCTTTCAGGGGAACGTTTGACGTTGTCTATTAAGTGTGAGCATATATGTAACCCCTGACTCAGAACTTCCACTCCTAAGTTTTGACCCAGAGAAATGCACACATTTGCTCGTAAAAGATATTTACAAGTTCACTTTTTGTAGGTAGTCCATTATTGTAATTTCTAACAGTTGAAAACAACATGAATACCGAACAACTTACATGCATTAAATGTAGTATATTTGTACAACGGAATTCTATAAAGCAATGAAAACAAATAAACTCTGGCAACAACACAGATGGATCCTAGAAATTTACTGTGACGGGACGCCTGGGTGGCTCAGTCGGTTAAACGTCCAGCTCTTGATTTCCACTCAGGTCATGATCTTGTGGTTCAGGAGATCAAGCCCTGCATCGGGCTCCATGCTGACAGTGGGAGACCTGCTTGGGATTCTCTCTCTCCCTCTCTCTCTGCTCTTCCCCTGCTCTGTCTCTGTCAAAAGAATAAATAAACTTAAAAAAAAAAGATATATAATCTGAGCAAATGAATTCAGACAAAAAAAAATTTCCTAAGCCCATTTATATAAAGTTCAAAAACTGGAATAACTAATCCATTCAGAATGGTTATTTTTTGGAGGAATGCTGATAATGCTGGCTACATCTAGATGCTGGCTACATCTAGGGATATAACTGGAAAAATAAAAATAATTTTTTAAAAAATGTTAAAAAGCTCTAAAATCATAAAAACAAAGAGAAGATGTTCACTTAAATTTCTGGTAATTTTAAGCTATTCCTCTTGGAAGATATAGTAAAATACTTCTGACAAAAGTGGAGGGGATTATACTTTTCTTGTTACTCTACTGTTCAGTTAATAATTTAAAAAAATTTTTTTAATGCTTGTTGAAATAATGCCATCTAGTTTTCTAATGGATTCTAGTACAAAAGCCTGTTTTGGCACACTGTGTTATTTGTGGCAGTGGCTCAGAAATGCCAGTAGTTGAGTACAGTAGGTTAGATGTGGAAGGTGTGGTTGGTGGATGCACGTTAGTATGAACGGGTTCCAGAATCCAGAATTATAAGCCAAAAAGATGAGGTTTGGACCTGACAGTTGTGTAATCCTGTAAATAGGGCAGAAACAGGTGGAAAAGCCCCTGTCCCTGAAGACGCATGGGCACAGGCAGAGGTCCTGATGATGCTGTTTTATGACGAGGACACATGAATGCAAGCTGGGTCGGAGGCCTAGATGAAAGGAATGAGGTGGGAGCCACAGAAGAGCCAGGGGGAGGAAGGAGTTAGCCTCTCAGCAAGGGAGCAGTCCACCTTCCTGACCGAGAGCCCTGGTGAGACTCTAGAACCCACCGCAGGTGAGTCACATCTGAGCAGGGCAAGGCCAGGTGAGACGCAGACCATCACTTTGGAGACACAGGCTCTGTGTGGGTTTCCCGTGTCAGGTTAGAGCTAAAATCTAAGCGTGGGCTGAGACTAAACGTGCAAAAAAGAACACAGAAACAGGTACATCTGCAGGCAGGAAATGAGTGCTGGGTCCTACTCTTTCTGTGCGACAGGAATTAGTAAGGGAATTAGAGAACTTTTGATTTAAGTCAATATTGATTAAAGTATAATCCGATGTTACGAATATGCTGGATCCCCAGAGCATGAAAAAGAAGGTTAATGAATACGAAACATAAAGGCCGTAAAAGTAAAGTTTTAATATTTAAATCTATATCCCTTTTCCAAAAGCGTCATGAAGAAGACAAACTTGGATTGTTACCTTTCAATCACTACTGGGCTGCTTAACCTTGAGCAGAGTTGTGAATTTTTGTAAGCATCAGGTCTGCAAGTTATAACAGGGCGGTATAACACATTTCTCATGACTATAAATGAAAAAACTGCGTATCAAGCACTGAGTACAGCACCTACCCCAGACATACCTCTCAGTAAACGTCCATTGTCACTGTGAATTATTTTATCTGACTAGGTTCTTTCTACCTATAAAATAACTGTGGTCTCCATGCTCCAAGTTCCGTATGCAAGGTGCATAGAAGTTATCAAAACAATTCTATGGAACACTGAGGTATTTGATCGTTGCCCTTGAAAGTAAACAGTGGGTCTCCCTTTCTAGAACTCACCTTAGTATCAGTGCAGAATACTAATTTTTCTTCTTATCTGAGTGATAGAATAAGAAATAATTATTGGGGCACCTGGGTGGCTGAGTTTGGGTAAGCGTCCTACTCTTGGTTTCCGCTCAGGTCATGATCTCATGGTTCATGGAATCGAGATTGAGTGGGGCTCTGGACTGACAGGGCAGAGCCTGCTTGGGCTTCTCCCTCCCTCTCTCTGTCCCCTCACTCTCTCTCTCTGTCAAAATAAACAAACATTAAAAGAATAACCATAAAAGCTGAACAGTAATATAAAAACAGTTTCTTCCATTATGTAATGACTGGGTACATTCAATCTTTGAAATACACTAAGATATGATTGCATTGAGACATAATCCGTGTAACTTCTTCAACTTGCATTTTGTTGAACTATATCCCCTTTTCTTATTTCCCCGTCCCCTCACCCACCTCCCTTCTGGCAACCACCAGCCTGTTCTCTGCATTCAGAGTCTGGTTTTTTTTGTTGTTGATCCTTCTTTGTTTGTTCATGTGTTTTGTTTCTTCAGTTCCACGTATGAGTGAAATCATATGGTATTTGTCTCTCTCTGAATGACTTATTTCACTTAGTATTATACCCCCTAGGCCCATCCAAATTGTTGCAAATGGAAGATTTCAATCTTTTTTGTGGCTTAATAATACTCCATTTTCTGTATACATACTACCTCTTCTTTTTTTTTTTACACTTTTATTTAAATTCCACTGCAGTTAATATACCGTTTAATATTAGTTTCAGGTGTACAACATAGTGATTCCACACATCTATACATGACTGTGCTCATCACAATTGCCCTCCTTCATCCCATCACCTACTGGACCTGTTCTCCCACCCACCTATCCTCTGGTGACCATCAGTGTGTTCTGTGTAGTTAAGGATCTGTTTTTTGGTTTGCCTATATCTATCTATCTATCTATCTATCTATCTATCTATCTACCTATCTTTCTTTATCTTTCTTTCTTTCTTTCTTTTAATCTCTTTGTTCCTTCTTAAAAAAAATTTTTTTTTAACGTTTATTTATTTTTGAGACAGAGAGAGACAAAGCATGAATGGGGGAGGGTCAGAGAGAGGGAGATACAGAATCTGAAACAGGCTCCAGGCTCTGAGCTGTCAGCACAGAGCCTGACACGGGGCTCTAACTCACGGACCGCGAGATCATGACCTGAGCCGAAGCCGGCTGCTTAACCGACTGAGCCACCCAGGCGCCCCTCTTTGTTCCTTAAATTCCACATATGAGTGAAACCATATGGTATTTGTCTTTCCCTGATTTATTTCACTTAGCAAAATACTCTCTAACTAAATCCATGTCATGGCAAATGGCAAGATTTCATTCCTGTTACATGGCTGAGTAATATTCCATTAGATATATAAACCACATCTTTATACATTCATCAGTCGATGGACACTTGGGCTGCTTCCTTTGTTTTGCTATTGTAGACAATGCTGTAATAGACATTCGGATGCGTGTATCCCTTCAAATTAGTGTTTTTGCATTCTTTTGGTAAATAGCTAGTAGTGCTCTTGCTGGGTCGTAGCGTAGTTCTGTTTTTAAGGAACCTCCATACTGTTTTCCATGTGGCTGTACCAGTTTGCATTCCCACCAACAGTGCATGAGGGTTCCTTTTTGCCCACATCCTCACCAACACTTGTTTCTTGTGTTTTTTGTTTTAGCCATTCTGATAAGTGGGAGATGATACCTCATTGCAGTCTTGATTTGTATCTCCCTGATGATAAGTGATGTTGAGCATCTTTTCCTGTGTCTGGCGGCCATATGGATGCTTCTTTGGAAAAATGTATATTTCTGTCTTCTGCCCATTTTTAATTGGATTATGTTTTTTGCATGTTGTGTTTTATAAGTTCTTTATATATACCTTTTCTTTATCCATTCATCTATTGATGGACACTCGGGTTGCTTCCATATCTTGACTTTTGTAAATAATGCTGTAATAGACATGGAAGTGAACACATCTTTTAGAATTAGTGTTTTGTTTTCCTTGGGTAAATACCCAGTACTGGAATTACTGGATCATACAGCAGTTCTATTTTTAATTTTTTGAGGAGCCTCCATACCGTTTTCCATGGTGGCTATGCCAATTTACGTTCCCATGGAGGAACATGAAGGTTCCTTTTTCTCCACATCTTTGTCAATACTTGTTATTTCTTGTCTTTTTGGTTCTAACCAGTTTGACAAATGTAGGGTGATATCTCATTGTGAATTTGATTTTCATTTCCCTGATGATCAGTGATGTGGAATATCTTTTCATGTGTCTGTTGGCCATCTGTGTCTTCTTTGGGAAAATGTCGGTTCAGGTCCTCTGCTTATTTTTAATTGGATTCTTTATTTTTTGGTGTTGAGTGGTATAAGTCCTTTGTATATTGTGGATAGTAGCCACTTATTGGATGTGTCATTTGCAAACATCTCCTATTCTGTAGGTTGCATTTTTGTTTTGTTGATGGTTCCCTTTGTTGTGCAGAAGCTTTTTATTTTGATGTTGTGCCAATAGTCTAATTTTGCTTTTGTTTCCCTTGTCTTGGGAGACATCTAGAAAAATATTTCTATGCCTGATGTCAAAGAAATCATGGCCTATGTTGTTTTCTTCTAGGAACTTTATGGTTTCAGATCTCACATTTGGGTCTTTAATTCATTTTCAGTTCAGTTTTGTTGATGATGTAAGAAAATGGTCCTGATTCTACTGCATATTGCTGTCCAGTTTTCCCAGCACCAACTGGTTGAAAACATTGTCTTTTCTCTGTTACATATTCTTGCCTCCTTTGTCATAGATTATTTGACCATATAATCGTGGGTTTATTGCTGGGCTCTCTTTTCTGTTCCATTGATTTATGTGCCTATTTTTGTGCAAGTACCATACTGTTTTGATTACTACGGCTTTGTAGGGTATATTGAAATCTAGGATTGTGATACCCTAAAGATGCTACAAAAGAGCCATTAGTGCTGAAAAATGAATTCACAAAAAAGTTGTAGGGCCCAAAATTAATATACAGAATTGCATTTACATAAACTAATAATAAAGTATCAGAAAAAGAAATTAAGAAAATAATCCCATTTACAGTTGCACCAAAAAGAATAAAATACCTAACTAAGAATAAACTTAACCAGGAGGTGAAAGGCTGTATCCAAAAAGTATAAAATATTGATGAAAGAAATTGAAGATGACACAAACAGAAATAGTTTTCATTCTCGTGGATTTGAAAACCTAATATTGTTGAAATGTCCATATTACCCAAAGCACTCTACATGTTCAGTTCAGTCCCTGTCAAAAAACCAGCAGCATTTGTCACAGACCTAGAATAAATAATTCTAAAGTCTGTATGGAACCACAAAAGATCCTGAATAGACAAAGCAATCTTGAGAAAGATAAACTTACATATTTTGAATGACATAGTTCTTTTATATCAGCAGTGATCAGTTTCATATTTATGAGGCATATTTGTATGTTTTATTTATTTTTAAAAAAATTTAATGTTTATTTTTGAAAGAGAGAGAGAGAGAGAGCAAGTAGGGGAGAGGCAGAGAGAGAGGGAGACACAGAATCCAAAACAGGCTCCGAGCTGTCAGCACAGAGCCCAACAGGGGGCTCATGAACCATGAGATCCTGACCTGAACCAAAGTTGGATGCTTTACTGACTGAGTCACCCAGGTGCCCCCCATATTTTTATGTTTTAAATGAGTAGTATTACCTTAATGCTGCGCTATGAAGTATTTTTCTACATATATTTGTCAGTAATTATCGATGGCTTGGTGTTACCCTTTTAGGAAATCATAGCAACTTTAAGAAAAAAATAATGTCTACATATGTAGATGTAAGGTTCTGAATAGCAAACCCTAACAGCACAGCTAAGAGAAATTTCAGCCTTCAGTTAGTACCCATATCAACTTATACAGAGAACAGGTTTAAAAAGAATATTTTTTGGGGGGGGGGGCGCCTACGTGGCTCAGTCATGAACTCAGGTGGTTTAAGCCACCGACTCTTGGTTTTGGCTCAGGTCATGACCTCAGAGATCATGAGTTCGAGCCCCACGTTGGGCTCTGTGCTGAGTGTGGAACCTGCTTGAGATTCTCTCTCTCTCTCTCTCTCTCTCTCTCTCTCTCTCTCTGCCTCTCCCCCACTCACACTGTCTCTGTCTCTCTCAAAATAAACTTTTAAGAAAGAATATTTTTTTAAAAGGGCATATTGGAGTTTTGGTCCTTGTCACACCATACCAGATCAAAACATAAAATTGGGTGAGGTGTTTGTCTAGTAACCACATGCGAAGTAACCGCTTGAGCTAAAGCCGACCCTGAGGTTTTTGTCTAGGAACTAATTAATGTCTGGGAAGTGGGGAAAAAAATCTTGAAATTCTCTTAAAATATAAAAATAATTTAAAAAGTCAACAAAATTTCTTAAACTGTTTCAGAAACAAGGTACTAACGCCATGTAAAAATAGTCACAAACTGGAAATGATTAGCAGTTCAGGAATGTTTAATAGATTTCTTAAATTCCCCTTTGTAGATAGATATGGTCAAAAATACCATTTTTCAAAGAAAAATATGAATAGAAAGTTCTGAACTGCAGAAAATTTATCTTTCGAGATTATACAATGAATTATCTGTTAAAAAGTTGAAAAATGAAGAGTCCTTTCTCTGGCTTTAATGAATCACAGCATGACGAATAGTCTTTTCTGGCACCTCCTGAGCATGTTAATGTTATGTTGCGTTAATAGTCTTTGTGAAAATTAGGAATAACTAATGACGGAAGGAAAGGAACATGATGAAAATGTGTACGCTCCCCTACGTTTATTAGGGTCTTATTAGCACTAAATGCAATTAAAGCACTGAATTCTTTTTTCACATGTCATTTCATGGAGCAGGATCCCTGGGGTAGGATAGAAACGATGCTTCTTTTTGCCAGGCTTTGTGTTCCGCTTGGTCCTGAAAGAGGGATGCCAAGAGAAAGCTACTTGTCTTAATTTAATTTCTTACTGAGTCTGATGAATATCTTCACAGATGGAGGGAAAAAAAGAGAGAAATGTAACTTGCAATTTTTTTTTTTTTCCAACGTTTTTTTATTTATTTTTGGGACAGAGAGAGACAGAGCATGAACGGGGGAGGGGCAGAGAGAGAGGGAGACACAGAATCGGAAACAGGCTCCAGGCTCCGAGCCATCAGCCCAGAGCCGGACGCGGGGCTCAAACTCACGGACCGCGAGATCGTGACCTGGCTGAAGTCGGACGCTTAACCGACTGCGCCACCCAGGCGCCCCAGTAACTTGCAATTTTTAATAAAATCTGTTGGTTAGGTTACAGGTGCGCGCTCGCTCTCTCTCGCGCGCTCGCTCGCTCTCTCTCTCTCTCTCTCTCTCTGTCTCTCTCTCTCTCTCTCTCTCTCTGAAACCAGGATCTGGAGATAACCTTCAGTCCAACACATACTTCCCTCCATCCAGTTCACTGGCAAATCTCTCACGGGCCTCGGAGTCAAACATTCCAGGATCCACTCACCAGCTGTGTGATTTGGGGTCATTTGCGGAGTTTTACTGTCACACCCACAGCTCAGGAACAGCATCTACAGAATGGCTTTGTTCTTTATACCTACCAGAGTTAAGAAAAGTAAATGATCCCCTGTTTATAAGGTCCTTAGCCAATGCAGAACACTTTGTACACCCTTATCTCTTAGGCTTTGCCAGATCTTGTTTGAGTATAATCTTTTATTCATTACAGTTCTTCAGTGCTAACACTCAATCCGCATCGAGTAAGTTCCAATCATTGTCAATGCCAGTTCTTAATTGGCTGAAGAACTATTTAGATTACCGGAGGTTGGCCAAAGGCAAGTAGGCTAAAGACAGATGGGCCAATGCTATTTCTCCGCCAAAACAAAGCAAACAGAAACTAACAATTTTATCAAAGATGAATGTTATCTAGTAACTCTTTGTTTCTTCTTTTTTTTAATCTGTATGTAGTTGACCCACAATGTGACATTCATTTCAGGAGTACAACACAGTGATTCAACTTCTGTGTAAATTGTGCTACACTCAACACAAGGGTGGCTACCATTTGTCACCACACAGCACTATTACAGCATCACTGACTGTATTCCCTGGGCTGTGCCTTTTATTTCCATGAGTGATTCATTCCATAACTAGAAGCCTGTACTCCCTTCCGCTTCATCCTTCTTGCTCATCCCCTCAGTCCTCTCCCCACTGGCAACCATCAGTTTGCTGTCTGTATAGGTCTGATTTTGTCTTCCGTTTGTTGGTTTATTCATTTGTTTTGTTTTTTAGATTCCACATATGAGTGAAGTCCTGTGGTATTTGTCTTTTTCAGTTTGACTTACTTCACTTAGCATAACACCCTCTGGGTCCATCCATGCAAATGCCAAATCTCATCCCTTTATTATGGCTGTGTAATAGTCTGGTGTATACATACCACATCTTTCTAATCCATCTGTCTATCAACATCCACATGGTCAACAGACACATGAAAAAATACTCCACATCACTCCTCATCAGGAAAATGCAAATCAAAACCACAATGAGATACCACCTCAAGCCAGTCGGAGTGGCTAAAATCAAACGCATGAGAAACAGCAGGTGTTGGCAAGGATGTGAAGAAGAAGGAAGCCTCTCACACCATCAGTGGGAGTGCAACCTGGTGCAGCCACTGTAGAAAACAGTATGGAGGTTCCTCAGATATTAAAAATAGAACTGCCGGAGCGCCTGGGTGGCTTGGTCGGTTAAGCTTCCGACTTCGGCTCAGGTCATGATCTCACGGTCCGTGAGTTCGAGCCCCACGTCGGGCTCTGTGCTGACAGCTTAGAGCCTGGAGCCTGTTTCGGATTCTGTGTCTCCCTCTCTCTCTGCTCCTCCCCTGTTCATGCTCTGTCTCTCTCTGTCTCAAAAAAATAAATAAATGTTAAAAAAAATTAAAAATAAATAAAAATAAAAATAGAACTGCCTTGTGATCCACAAATTCCACTACTGAGTATTTACACAAAGAAAACATAAGCACCAATTCAAAAATATATAGGCACCCTTTTGTTTATTGCAGCATTATTTACAATAACTAAGGTATAGGGGCAACCTAGTAACTATCTTTTGAGCCTTGACAATATTGGTACAATTTATAGATTTTATATAGCCCTTAAAAATATGCTTATTTTTAAAAAGTATTACTTATTAAAATTTTTAAAAATGCCACTCTTCCTATTATGTGCTGTTTGAAATAGAAATAGGCTGTTTTTGTTTAAGATTAAAAAAAATCCATATAGGGGCGCCTGGGTGGCTCAGTCGGTTAAGCGGCCGACTTCGGCTCAGGTCATGATCTCTCAGTCCGTGAGTTCAAGCCCCGGGTCGGGCTCTGTGCTGACAGCTCAGAGCCTGGAGCCTGTTTCGGATTCTGTGTCTCCCTCTCGCTGACCCTCCCCTGTTCATGCTCTGTCTCTCTCTGTCTCAAAAATAAATAAAAACGTTAAAAAAAAAATTAAAAAAAAAATCCATATAACTGGCTAACGACTGAAAATAATAGGTTATAAAAGCCATACAGATCATCTGATCCTGGTTACAGGAAGCATATCTATATATAGGAAATATAAAAGGACATATATAAACATATTAATAATGGCTATAAATGGATACAATGTAGAGTTTTTAGTATTCCTTTGCTAATATACATTTTCTGATATTTCTGTAATAAACAAGAAGTAATCAAGTATTTATATATTAGACACATTATAAAAGACAGTTGGACATTTAAGTGGCTAAAATTTTTCATCTTTACAAATAACACAGAGCAAGAATAATAATATGAAGTGGCACCTGGGTGGCTCAGTTGGTTGAGCGTCCATCTTGGACTCAGGTCATGATCTCACAGTTCATGGGTTTGAGCCCCGCATCAGGCTCTTTGCTGACAGCTCAGAGCCTGGAGCCTGCTTCAGATTCTGTGTTTCCCTCTCTCTCTGCCTCTCCCCTGCTCATTCTCTGTCTGTCCCTCTCTCTCAAAAATAAATAAACATTTAAAAAAAGTTTTAAGGGGCTCCTGGGTGGCTCAGTCGGTTAAGCGTCTGACTTCGGCTTAGGTCATGATCTCACAGTCCATGAGTTCGAGCCCCACGTCGGGCTCTGTGCTGATAGCTCAGAGCTTGGAGCCTGCTTCGGATTCTGTGTTTCCCTCTCTCTCTGCCCCTCCCCTGCTCATGCTCTGTCTCTCTCTGTCTCTCAATAATAAATAAACGTTAAAAAAATTTAAAAAATAAAAATTAAATAAATAAATAAATAAAAATAAAAAAGTTTTAAAAAGATTAATTTGATTTAGGAGTCAAAAAAGAAAGAAAGAAACTAATTTAGGAATTTTTAAAAAGGAAAACAGGGTGAAAAAAGCATTTAAATAATTTTGCCAAAGTAGATTCATAACTTATTACAATCTCATCCATGCTTCTCAAAAGCTAAAAATATTTTTTAAAGTTAGCAATTGAGAATACTAATATTTTAGCCTAGTATCTCAAGGTGGAATTGTAATGTTGGCCACTCTGCTTTGTAGTATATTGTTTGGGGGCCAATTCTTTTTAGAATTTCATCCAACGAAAAATAATAGTAATAGGAATTTTACTTTTGTGTTACAGCTGTTTCTTCTTATCAAACTTGTTAGATGTTAGACAAAATATACATTGTTATAAAACTGAAAAAATATGTCTGTGCATACATGTTTACATGTATGTGTGTCATATATCCATGTGTATGTATGTGTATATATATACACACATACATAGAGACAGAGAGATGGTTTCTGAAATACCACCAATTTAAATGAAGGACATTGCAGAAAGCAAGTTTTTTTGTTGTTGTTGAATGTGTTGTTTACATTAAAATGTTGCGATGTATATATATTCAAGGAGGCAGATTTTATTTTCCCATGTGTAAATAGCACCATTCCAATCTGTCAGTATGGGCCTCTGTATAATTAGTGTCACGTTAATGGTCCTAAAGGCTTTTCTGCTGCTAATCATTAATTTCATCATAGTACTTTATATTCACTATATTTTTGAAAGTTCTCCATTTATTTTCCAAAGTAAAAGGTTTATAAATTGAATTCCATTTTCCTTTGACATACTCTTTAAAAAGCAATGATAAAGGTTTTGCTTTTTGTAGTAAAGCTTTTTGTGTGTGCTTATTGTTTCTGTCTTAAATGGGCAAACGTTGTCAGAGGGAACACACAGAAGATGCCACATTCGTATTTAATTTGCAAATGCCTTGCTATCAGGATCCTCCGATTCCCTCTTAAACTTAATAATTGAAGAATAAATAGGCTTCTTATACATTATTCATATCCTAAACCTTTTTGCAATGATGAAAATGCCATTCTTTATCTCGTAAATTAATTGTGCTTTAAAACTGTAAAAATATAAATGAGGATGTTTAAGTGACAGGATACTCAAATCTTTTCATGAAGCAAGGTGGTCCAAATTTTTGAACACATGAAGGACAAACTTTCTTAAATAATTTAATGATGGGAACAAAAATAAGCTTAAAAGAAAGTTTGTGTTCAAGAGGATTTAAAAAAAATGTTATATATCCTCTTTAAATTTTAATTTTCATTTTTGAAGGATATTTTAGTGGCCAATCTGAAAACCAAGTCACAAAAAATATAAAAGAATAAGAAAATCAAGTGTAATAGATATGCATAAATAGTATAACATGCCAAGGTAAATGCTATAGTAAAAAATACATAAAATTTAGTAGTTAGGAACATGCAGGTGGAAACAGCAGTGCCCCTAAGGGAGTTGGGACAGACTTGAGAAAGTTATCATTTAAGGTGAGACTTGGCTTTATTGTTCAATATTATATATATTCAGTATGTGTAGGTGTGTGTGTGGGCGTGCTCACACATATACCATAATATAGTCCAGGAGGGAGCACCATTTGGCCTAGCAGACAAAAGACACTTCTTAAAAATTTTTTAACGTCTATTTATTTTTGAGAGAGAAAGAGAGAGAGCATGAGTGGGGAAGGGGCAGAAAGACAGAGAGACACAGAATCTGAACTAGGCTCTGAGCTGTCAGCACAGAGCCTGATGTGGGGCTCAAACTCACCAACCTTGAGATCATGATCTGAGCCAAAGTTGGATGCTCAACCAACTGAGCCACCCAGGCACCCCAATAAGAGACATTTTAAATTAGAAGAAACTGAGTAAAGAGTTGGAATCATAGAAGAACACAGATTGTTCAGGAAAAAAAAAAAATAGGTAGTATGATTTGGGGGAAATTCAAGTAGAGGTACCTGTAGGGCAGGAAGTTGGAATGGTGCACTGGGATCAGACTAAGAATATTTCGTGTGCGTGTCATAATGCCCCTCTTGTGGCAGGTGGGGGCTCTTGACCGTCTTTCTGCCATGGCTGGAGTGAAAACTCAGTCGTGAGGGCCTGCTTGGGCAGCATCTGCTTGGTAGATAGTCTGTGAACTGAGGGGTATTATTGCAGATCTCCAACGCGGAAGGCTTGGGACAGACAGGAAGTCGGGAGGCCTGGGGCCAGATGATGGATGCTGAGATCTGTGGCCCAGTTCATGTCTGGGTGGGGTGCCCTTGCCAGGTGGGCAGACGACGGCGGGAGGGACCAGCACAGCAGCTAGAAGAGGGACAGGAGCCGGAGAGATGAGAAGGTGGAACTATATTGGCCTTGGATTGATCTAATGTAATGTAATTAACAAAGAACACAGGTGAGAAATAAGGAGGATCATTTAATTGCTTTCAATGCTGAAGGATTGGAATTCATAACTGCAGAATCATAGCAACAGTACAAACTTCTCAGACATTCCTATAATAAGTGAGCTTTCACCAAAAACCTTTAACATTCTGGTATTCAGAATCAACATCAAAAACTCGTTTTCCTCTCTCAGAGAGTTCAAATTGTACATGTTTTCCGTTATTACTGTGTGTTGAATGGAACACAATTTCTTTCTTTTCCACCTGGATGAAAAGGTAGAGCAAATATTTCAGAGTCCATTTCAAAGCTTCATTGGAGAATATATGATCAGTCATGAGAATAGCAATAATGAAGAAAAGAACAAAGCAAGTATTTTTTGAGGTAGTATTTCTTTTCTGAAGATTTTACAAAGAAAATAAAATTAAACTTAAAAAAAAGTTTCAATGATCACATAAATGCAAGTCTTTCCGATGTTTAAATCTCATGCCTCCTGTAATAAAACATGGTTCAGTGTATAACTTTAAAAATGATAAAAGGAAGATTTTGCTGTTCTCCAGTCTCTTTCTTTAATTTTTCAAATAGGAATTATCATGTGCTATTGGGCACCACTTTTTAAGAGTAAGCTTTGATAAATTCTAGCTATAATGAAATAACAGTAAAACTCCTGAAAAGGTTTTTGTCATTCAAATTGTGTTGCCTGTGTCTACCTTACATTATTAAATTGTTGTTTCTACAGTAAGTTTTATTTTACTCACTAGAATATCTCTGAATTATATTAGACTTTTACTTACGTATACAAATAGTAGATACATTGGAATTAGGAAGTATTGGACTGTACCCACCTTTTTGACATCCAAACACAAAACTAAACAAAACAAAAAACCAGACATTAAGCTTTCTTATTTGAAATGTCTATGCCCTCTCTTTTTCTGCCTTTTATTTTTTTGCATAAGTCTTGAATAGCCTTATAAATAGACCTCTCTACCTGACATTTTCCTTTCCTCATTCATATTTTATCATATGTTGGACATATGTATTGTCTTAAGAGCTTTAAAATGAAGGTTTCTTTGTAGTTCCTGAAAATACAAGAGCCAAGTTAAAGTAGTTTAAGAAGCCAAGGATCTGTTCTTTTTGCCCCTTACAAACACAGCTTGACATGCTGACATTAGTAGGTGGAAATGTGGGATTTGAGAGTTTTTGCCCTGACATTCTAAAATACTTTCACTCTATTACAGGGAGAGTGAGCCTTCAGTGCTGTTAAATGTTAAAATGGGGTCTAATTGAAAAACTGAAGTTTAAAATTAGCATTATTGGACTTTAATGGGCTTTGGAAGTTCTTAGGACATCACTAATTATTCCACTAATATTTCCACATCCATAGTATTCATTTAGGCAACAGAGGGGAACAGTTATTTAGGCTGCTAGAAAATTAATGGGCTCACCTACACCCCTATATGATAGAGGCAATTATTTGGTGATTTTCTCTTAATGTTGGGCACCTGTGTGCATTAAAATTTCCAGATGAGGTCTTAGAAATTCATAAGTGGTTTCCTGTGTCTTAGCTTTCATTTAGAAATATAATTACAACAGGTATAATTATAATATTCATTTCTGATTTTCATTCTTTTAAAACAACTTTAGACATAACTTTCCTGATTTTACTCACTAACAGAAACTCCCAAAAGTCTGTGAATCAAATCTTCCAAGGTTACCTCTTTCAGATAATAAAGACTGTGCCCGGAGCCCAGTGTACATTTTTTATTATAAAGAAGCTGATAGAAAAAGTCAAGTGGCATCGATTCTGTAGCAAATTTGATTCAGTTACAATTTTCACGATGAGCCAGCTTTAATTTTTAGGTGTTAATTTAACCAAGTTTGTTAGATGTGTCCTTACTACTAGCTAAAAATCAACTTGTAATTTTTACTTATATTTTCCCCTTTCTTAGAATATCTTTAGGAATTTTCCCCATTTTTTAAAGAAACAATGCAGGTTATATTCACAAAGGTTAATTTATTTAAAAAATAGTACTTATCTCTTTTGTTTTATTCATGCTTAAGTTCTCCAATGACATCTCAGGCAAATAGTGAAACTCGTTCTTCTCAGCCACACATGAACGCATCGGGACTAACTTCTAATATTGTTAACATTTTTATTTATGTATCTTTAAACATTTTTTAAGTTTATTTATTTAGAATGTGACAGAGAGCATGAGTGGGGGAGGAGAAGAGAGAGAGAGAATCTCTAGCAGACTCGCACTGTCAGCGCAGAGCCCGATGCAGGGCTTGAACTCGCAAACCATGAGATCATGACCTGAGCTGAAACCAAGAGTTGACCGCTTACCAAACTGAGCCACGCAGGCGCCCCCTTGTTAACATTTTTAAAAATCAGTTCCTTCTCCAACCCCCCAGCAAAAGCCAGAAAGGTAAATTTCTATATGAAAATAAATTTTCTAAATTAAAATGAATTTTGACTTATGTTTCCACTTTCCTCCTTTTAGCATTGATGTATTATACATTAGAGTATATTCTATCCCCTGTGATTAACCTGGTTTGTTAAGTAGAAGATTGAATTATTTTTATTCTAACTGCAGAAATGATAGATTCTTACCCTCTATTGCTTTATTTTGTATTTCCCTTGTCCTGTTTTGTTTTGTTTTCTATATTTTTATCTCATTTCTTTTCCTTCCCTGTGTATCCTTTGTGCATTTGAGATGTTACATACTCTATTTTATTTAATAAATGGGACGCCTGGGTGGCTCAGTCAGTTAGGCGTCAGACTTTGGCTCAGGTCATGATCTCGCAGTCTGTGAGTTCGAGCCCTGCGTTGAGCTCTGTACTGGCAGCTCAGACCCTGGAGCCTGTTTCAGATTCTGTGTCTCCCTCTCTCTCTGCCCCTCCCCCGTTCGTGCTCTGTCTCTGTCTCAAAAATAAATAAACGTTAAAAAAATTATTTAACAAGTGTTACCTTAGAAATTTTAACATACATGTACCTAAAAATACCAATGTACCCTCCACCCTGAATATTATTTAGAATATTCAGACATTTAAAGTAAGTCCTTACCATTGAAATTTATATGTTATTGTTTTGGGATATCTTAGTCTGTTTTTTTGGCCACACAGAAGAATATAATCATGCATTGTAGAGCCCATGCTCAAGTAGAGTGATTTAAACATTTAATACTTTATTTGCTTTTTCATATCTTCCTATATCTTAGACTTTCCACTGGAATCATTTCATTTAAGGGACACCATGTAGAACTTTCCATCGGTACCTTTCCACGCCACCCTGTGATTGTCTCAAAAAGTGTTTATTTCCTTCTTGTTTTTGAAAGACATTTTTGCTAGGGCTAGAATTCCAAGTGTGCAGCTATTTTCTCTGGGCACTTTGAAGAGATTTCCCTCCTTCCACTCAACCACCATTCTTCTACTCCTGAGACCCTTCTATGACTCCCCCTTCTGTTGGGGGTAGGCTGCCACGCATTCTGCAGTTTCTACAAGATGTGGAGGGCACTTTGTGTTTGTCCTGTTGGTACTTTATTGGGCTTCTTAAATCTGTTGACAGCTGGTTTTTTTGTTTTGTTGTTGTTGTTGTTGTTTTTATCAATTCTGGAAAATTCTGTTTTTCTTGAACCTCTGATTAGACATTTGCTAAACTTTATCACTAAATGCTATGGCTCAAATTTGCTTTTAGGTTTATGTGTCTTTTTGTCCTGTAAGGCATTCTGGGTCATTTCTTCTATCCTACCATTCAGTTCACTAATTCTCTCATCAACTCTGCCTACACTGCTAATAGCTTCATCTCTAAGTTTTTCATTTCAATTACTATTTCTTCATTTCTACAAGATACTTTTTATTTATGTGCAGCTATTCTCATTCCCCCTCCTATTTTTAAGATGTCTATTTACTGAAACATACTGAACACATCTGCTTTGTATTCTGTGCCTGCTAATTCCCTCCGCGGGTATGATTTTGCTTTATTTATTTATTATTTTTATTTAAGTTTATTTTTTGAGAGAAACAGAGAACAATCAGGAGAGGGGCAGAGAGAGAGGGAGACATGGAATCTGAAGCAGGCTCCAGGCTCTGAACTGTCAGCACAGAGCCCAATGCAGGGCTCGAACCCACAAACCTCGAGATCATGACCTGAGCCAGAGTCAGAGGCTTAACCAACTGAGCCACCAAACAGCCCTGATTTTGCTTTTTCTTCAACTAACTCTTCTTTATGGAATTTTGTTCCTTCTTCATTTTTAGGATTATTTTACTCTAACTTTTTTTTTTTATCTTTCTTGCAACTTACTTGTTAGGATTATTTAAGGCATAGGTTGGAGGTGGTTGTTTTGAAAATGCACTTTCTTCTGGAAAGAGGCTAGGCCACTATCAGTGACAGATCACTTTTCTTACATTCTCAGTTGTGGTTTTTCTGTTTATTCAGGTAGAGTCTAGGACCACTGGGTTTACGAGTTCAGAATATTATGATTTCTCCTTGAATTGAGCACATTGGTAGTGTATGAAGAAGGCTACAGACCCAATGAGGTCTTGTGTTGGTTGGATTGATTCTCAAGGAAGGTTTTTCCCCACTGCAATCAACATCAAAGCTTAAGCCTGGAGATTTTCTTAGCAGTTTGGGATGGTGGTGGCAGTGGTGGCTGGAAAGGAGAGATGAATTTCTCAATCGTCCTTAAGGTGAGAATTTAGCATCCTGGGAAGGGTAGTCTTAGACTCACTTCCGTGAGTGAGCATTGGGTATTGTTTCCTATTCTCTGAGCCAATCACAGCCGCAAGAATTTTAAGCTCACCTAGATCAGCAAAAAGCCCTCTATGTGGAACCACACTCAGCACTAATAAGAGTTTTGTATTTCTGCCTTCACTTAGTTTGTGGCCTGCATATGTATTATTTTCTTTCTGTGTCCCTAACATGTCTAGGAAGAGTTCTTGTCATCTTTTATCTAGCACTTACTGTTGTGTTCACTGGGGTCTCAGTCCTGGTACTTAGTGTGACAGATTGAGCCTAGTGGTTTCCATATAGGTTTTAGAGTGAGGCCTCCCCAGGTTTGCTATCGATTGTCATTGTGATTATGAGAAAGTAACTACTCTCTGTGTGCCTTCCTTCCTTTATCTATAAAATAATAACAATAAAATTTACTCAACAGGAGGGGTGCCTGGGTGGCTCAGTTAAGCGTCCACCTTTTGATTTTGGCTCAGGTCATGATCTCATGGTTTGTGGGTTCAAGCCCTACATCAGGCTCTGCATTGACAGTGTGGAGCTTGCTTGGGATTCTCTCTCTCCCTCTCTGTCTGCCCCTGCCCTGCTTATGCTCACATGCAGTGTGCTCTCTCTCTGAAAATAAGTAAACTTTCAAAAAAAAGGAGAGCAAAGTACAGGTATCTTGAAAAAATTGATTAATGGATTATTTTAAGGAAGTTACAATCTCATGATAACATGTCTGGAGTAATAAGCTTAATTTTGTGCATATTCATTGGTAAATATCATGATATGAAAAATGTTAAAATTTTTAATATTATAAAATATTAAGTTATGATAGTTATACTACACTTGGCTATCTTTATATATGTATATATATGTGTGTATATATATATACACATGTACATATTTATCTTGAAATAATGTTTGTTGATCAATGGTTTTTTTTTTCATTTTATGAATAAGGAAAACTGAAACTCTGAGTGATTTTTTTTCAAAATCACACCTGACATTTGAGTCCTTATCTCTCTAAAACACAACCTACACATGCGTGCGCACACACACACACACACACAGCATAAAAGTAAATTTAAAATTATCAAACATAGAAAGCAAATAGTTATTGTAGTACACTCTGCTGAAACTCTCACTTTTCACATCTGAAACCAGATTTAAAATTGTGTTCTTATTTTTTTTATCAGTATTTTTGGTGTAATTTAGTATATAAATATATCATGTCTTCTCATTGATATCATGAAGGAATATTTGGTTGTTAATTATGTGTAATTCCCATGTACCTACACAACATTGATCAGTCACATCTTATAGACAGGTTTCAGTCTTAAATCATGTGTTTGTTGAAAATTAAATACGCTCAAAATTGAACTTGAAAATACTTTAAATTACTTCTAAGTGTGGTACTAATTGGAATTTTTATCATTCACTGTCTAACTGGCTAGTATTCAACTAGATGTACTTGGGAGAAAGGAGGGAGATTTGAAAGAATATTGATGACCCTGGGAAGCCATCATCAATGCCTGTTTTCTGAAATGAGGTCTTTGAGATTCCAAAAAGGATTAAGACCATGCAAAGAAATAGAAATGCAAAGTGAAGTCATTACTGACAACATTAATATGACAGTAGTAATTTTATACTTTTGGGAAAATATCCAGTAAACGTGATTCTTAAAAACCCTGTATCTCATTTTTTGATAATTTGCTCCAAATGTACTGTGAAAAAATCATAAAAGAAATTAGATATTTCTAAGTTGTAATTGTTAATTTCATACCCAGACTTTTGCATTAAATGATTATTTGCTTCAGGAATGGTACTGATACCAGATGGGCCAAGGCTCTGAAAGGGAGGGTCTCAGGACACTTGCCATGTGGGTTCTTGGCTTTGTCTGTGAAATAATTCAAGAGCAAGACATTTAGAAATAAGAAAGGAGCTGCTTCACAAAGTATTGGTCTCCCTCCCAGATGGGGAAGAAGACCCCCTTTGTCTCTACTGAAAGGCTTTAGAAACCATATAAGGAGGGGGTAGCTAACCATATAGGGAGGGGGTAGCTCTTTAACTTTGGGTTTATTACTTACATTGGGCCATTTGTTTTTCCACTGTCTTAGGGTTGTGGAGTTAACCACAGGGAGCAGTCTTAAGAATGCCCAGCCTTTGTGGCTTTTATTGCCAGAGGGCATGGGGCTGGTAGTCTTCCAAGAGTTGGATCTTGTGAATCTTTATGTTCAGGGTCAGCCTAAAACCAATATGGCTTCACTTTAGTCAACTTGTCTCCCAAGCCTCCCTTCCCTCCTGCCTCAGTGTGTTTGAAAAAGCACCTTAACCTGTTAACCTATCTACTTTGTGGTTATCTTAATTTAGTAACTTAGAAATACTAGAAAGTGAAATTACTTGTTTGTTGAAATTGGACGTTAATCAGTAAGAACTGTACAAAGAAACTGAATGTACCGAGCAATCACAATGATTTTACTGTAACTACCTTTTCTTTCCTAAATATAATTGTGTTGTGCTACAGGGTTCATTTAAAATTACAAAGGTTTGTTTGACTGAGAAAGACAAGTAGCATAAAATTTCACTCATTCGTGGAATCTAAAACAAACAAACAAAACCAAGTAAACAAACAAACATAAAGCAGAATCAGACCTATAAATACAAAGAACACACTGATGGTTGCTGGTGGAGGGGTGGAGGGGATGGACAAAAGGGGAGAAGGGGGGGAGGGGAAGGTACAGGCTTCCAGTTACAGAATGGATAAGTTACAGGGATGAAAGGCACAGCATAAGGAATGTCATCAATGATACTGCAATAGAGTTATATGGTGACAGATGGTAGCTACACTTGGGGTAAGCACAGCATGACATACAGAGGTGTTGAATCACGCGAAACTAATGTGACACTGTGTGTCAAGTTCAAATTACAAAAATTTTTAAATTAAAAAGAAAAAAAGCACAGGACTAGATGTTAGCTGTAAATACTTGGGAGCATGGGAAATGTGGTGAATTGGACTTAGATTCTAGAGTCGGAATGATCAGAATTCAAATCCTGAAGCACAGAAAGAGCTAAGTGGATTAGGTATATAACTATTGAGTCTCGTGTTCTTCATAGGTAAAATAGGGGATAATAATACCTATCTCATGGTGTTAGAGGGAAGATGAAATAAAATGATTTAAAATGCCTATAACAATTTAAAAATATAAGGGTTTAGAATCTTAGAACACAAAATTGAGTAAAAGAATTCAGATAGAAGAGGGAACATATAGTGTGATCCCATCAACATAACATTTTAAAATAGGCGCAACTACTGAATGGTGTTAGAAATAAGGCCGGTGGGTTCCCTAGGGAGTAGGTGTTGTTCGAGGATATAGAGAACATTCTGGGGTGCGGTAATGTTTTCTTTCTTGAAGCAGGTGCTAGTCACGTGGATGTGCATCGTTTGCAATTTTTTTGAGCTGTATACTTACGATTTGTGCATTTTTGTACATGTTTTTAATACTTCACTGTCATTTGCATTAACAGTAAAAAATTTATTTCAGTGGAAACATCCATGCTAATTATAAGTTAAAGGATAATACTCAACCAAATCTTTGACCTATTTGTCATTGGTCCCAAGTTTGCTCATCGTATGCCAAAGAAATGTCTTTGATTACTTGATTCAGACTCTGATTTTAATTTTAGTTGGGAATGGGCTTTTTTATTTTTTATGTTCTACTTTATTAAATGAATAAAACGCCTGAGTTCAAAGCTTAAAAAGAAACACTTTGATAACTATTTTTTCTTTGTTCTTCTTCCCCTTTTAGTGATAATGTGATCTAATGTTGAAATCTAATTACTGTCCCTCTAATGCCAAAACTCAGCTCCACCATCATGTGAAACATAGACCATCTACAGAGATGAGTTGGTGCTGGAGCTCAGCTCATCTGACTTCTTAGAAAGTCATTTTGACAAAATTCAAGAAATCTCTTACCCTGAAGGAAAATATCTCTTTGTTTGCTTACTTTAAGTTACCTTGTTTAATAGAAAGGTAGAGCTATCCTCAAATGTTTCCAATGGTTGAGCACATGTATAGAGAATTTGAAGATGGAGATCCAAGCCCATGGTAACCTTCAACATGCATTCACTATTATTGTCATTCTTTATATCCCAACTTCACCACCTACTATGTAGCCTTTGGCCATATCACTTTAATTAGAATTAAAATTTCAGTTTCTTAGTCACATAAGCCTCATTTCAAGCGTTCAGTGGTCATATGTGGCTAGTGGCTGCTGTGTTAGAACACATTTAGTGCATTTCCGTCACCACAGAAAGTTTCACTAGACAGCATTAATTTATATAATTGGCATAATACATTTCTCAGAGTTTGTATTTAAAAAGATGATGCTTTGTAGAATCCTTAGCATTGTAACGACATCGAAAATGCTTGATACATGACACTTAATAATGTTTTTTAGTAAAAATAACTAGATAATGAAAATAATGAATAATAACAATATAAAAGTTATATATCTAGTATCATGAAGCAGGTGTACGTAACCTTGTATAAATTCACTAAGACTCTCCTATCCATTATTCCTCCTCCAAATATTTCACTACGAAATAATTCTCAAATTTGTGTTCTGAAACATCTCTGAAGTAGAAGCTATAGAGCCAGACTAATATATTACCCTCAAAGCTTCATTACAAAAGACATCTAAACAACTATTTACCTTTTTAAATTCTAAATATTAAGAAACCTTAACATGTAGATCATTAGTACCTACAACTAGGAACAAATCTGATTAATCAGGATATTGAGCGATTAAAAAGGAACAATTAGTATTCTAACCTTCTCTAATTATGACATGGCATTAACTAATTAGGATCTTTATATATCTCTAGACTTATTGTTGAAAAAGTTTTGAACTTTTATTCTTCTTGTCATCTGAGAGATTTTAGTGCATTATTTTATTTTTTCCCCTTTCGGAAATGGGTTAGATGAAAAGCACTATCACAAGCTATGCCTATTACACAAGACAATGGCTAGGTAAACAATCACTCCCATCCTTAAACCAATTTGGATCCCAGCCCAGAGTGGAATGCATCAGACATGCCAATCAAAACACTTGATTCACTGACTGGACCCGGTTAGTGTCTGTGTCCTTGGAATTCACCCTTGGGTAGTCATTATCATTCATCCCTGTGGACACAAAGGCTGATAATCTACAGGATGATATCCAGAACAATAGACAGTTAAGAGGGTTGTGTTGTGTTATTATCACAAAAGAACATCAGTCTTACAAACAGAAATAAGCCCTTTAATACAGGCTATTTTTTTCCTGCTTATTTATACCCTGTGTTTTGTTTTGTTTTGTTTTCCCCTCCTAGGCTACTGACAAAGATACTGGCAATTATAGTGCCATGGCATACCGACTCATCATTCCACCAATTAAAGAGGGAAAAGAAGGATTTGTGGTAGAAACATACACCGGGCTCATCAAAACCGCTATGCTTTTCCACAACATGAGAAGGTCCTACTTCAAATTCCAAGTCATCGCAACTGACAACTATGGGCAGGAGCTAAGTGGCAAGGCAGATGTGCTGGTAAGTAGGTGAAAGTTGAGATTAGGGGACCGGAGTGCAGTTACCCCATTGTCAGTGCTTTCAACTAATAGAATTTTTTTTATTTAAGTTTTATTTACTTACTTTGAGAGAGAAAGAGAGAGAACGAGCAGGGAAGGAGAGGAGAGAGAGGGAGCAAGAGAATCCCAAGCAGGCTGTGCACTGTCGGCACAGAGCCCCACATTGGGCTCGAACCATGAGATCGTGACCTGAGCCTAAGAATCGGGCGCTTAACTGAATGAGTCACCCAGGTGCCCCAACTCATAGACCTTTTAAGTTTAATCCAAATAGGTTTTCTAAAACCTAAATTAATTTTCATCCAGGTTGTTGATAAGGCTGT
Organism: Panthera tigris; assembly: GCF_018350195.1. Taxonomy (NCBI): domain Eukaryota; kingdom Metazoa; phylum Chordata; class Mammalia; order Carnivora; family Felidae; genus Panthera; species Panthera tigris. The sequence goes on from NC_056670.1 coordinate 3,636,726, forward strand.
GCATTTTTTTCACACTTGGGAACTACATCATGATATGTTTTTATATATGATTGTGACAGCAATTCCAAAGTATCGGATTACTATTTGGTCTTCAGATCTCATTTTTACTATAGAGTTGGCTGGAGCTCCTTAAAATTTTTTAAATACTTCACAGAGTTGTGCTGGAGAAATTAAAATGTATGAAATTTGTATTAATGCTTAAATTCCTTTTAGACCTTTTGTAATTAAGAAAATAAAAGGAAATTTTTTGAAGCAAATTCCTGCTCCAATAGATGTAATTTCCTTATTTGACCCAAATCCCTAATGATAGCCATCGATGATTCTTGACTAAGTTATATTTGGCTCAGTCAAGAACATTGCTTTCCTCTGCTTCTTCTTAGGCTGGACACCATCTCAGTGGTAGAGCATACCCAAGGGTGGTTTGATATTACTGCTTATTCAAGGTGTTCAATACCCGTGTTTCTGACTTGTGGAATTTCCACCAACCTGGTGGTGTGGACTAGTTGGATTTTTCTATGATTACAAGTTGTAATTATTACTGGAAATGCTTCTCACATAAAGGCATCATCAACTATAATTTTTCTTTTGCCATTTGCATCTTATTAAATCTTCATTTTCACCGTTCCATGTAATTCTCTAAACTAGTTTAACCTTCTCAGATACGCAGACAGCAGGATCAATGTTTTTCTTCTACATAGGTACTCATGAAGACCAACCACCTTGACTATGATGGCTATGAAGTTCGAACATCCCCATTTAGAACAGTGCAGTGGTGGTAAACAAAGGCCAATCTAAGTCTGGAAGATTTGACATAGAAGATACTAACGTTGACACTGATTTTTGATAAAATTAAGATCTGCAAACCTAATATAAAATAATGTTGCTATTTCCCTTCCTGTTAAAGGGCTGCACACTGTGATGGTGTAAGATTAGCCACTAGGGTAATTACGCTAAGTATTTATAATTAAAATACTACTTTGTGGCACCTGGGGGGTTCAGTCGATTGAGCGTCCAACTCCTTATCTTATGATCCCAGAGTCGTGGGGTCGAGCCCCGCATCAGGCTCCACACTGAGCATGGACCCCCTTAGGATTCTCTCTCTTCCTCTCCATGCCCCTCCCCCTCCTAAAATAAAAAAATACTACAATCACATAAATAAAATATAACTATGTAGATTATATTTGTAATATGTACATAAGCTATGCGAAGTTTATGGGTTTCTTATTTTGACTCTATAAACTATTGTGTGGAAATTAAAAAGTATACCTTTAAAACTACCGTGTGTGTGTGTGTGTGTGTGTGTGTGTGTATGTGTATGTGTGTGTGTGTGTGGAAAACTTCCTAGCAAAACAACATTTATGATAAGTCTGAAATACTGTCAGGCAAGAGAAGGGAATGTGGAGAGAAAGGGAGAAATGAGGCTTTGATGGAGAGGGAACGGCCTGGGCCAGAACCGAGAAGGAAGACAAGTTGTGACAGCCTGAGTCCCGGAGAGATAGTACTCAGCCCAGAGCAGCGAGTGAGCAGAGTGCATGAGAGCCGAGAGCCAGGCTGGGCATGGCAGTAGGTGGCTCATGTGGTGGTCGTCGGCCATGTTAACAAACTGGAACTTTTTCTTAAAAGTAGTGGGAAAGCATTGGAAAATTTTTAGCAGGAGTGAGTGAAGGTAAGATTTTTAATTCAGAAGAAACCTTCTTGCTTATTGGGACTCTGTTCTCCCAAGAGGACACTCCTCACGCTGCTGGCTTCTGTTTGAATCCTTTTCTGTTTCTGTTTGCCGCACTTCAGACCACGCACTGGCCGAGGGGGACCTCTGAGCGTGACGTGGCTACTTCTAGACCTTCTCTCTTCTTGAGATCCAGCCTTGGTTCTCCCCGTCTGAGCCTGTCACTCACTCTCCCTCACATTGTTGCTGTGATCTCCCAAACCTTGGGTCTCCCCCCACCCCCAACACACTCAGTGAGTTAAGTTTCTGGTTACTGTCACCATTTCCAGCAATCCCATTGTCCTGATTTTTGGCGGTTTCACGCACGCAAATGATTCCTCCAGTATCCTGAGTTTACAACCTCTTGGCTGCCTCTACTCCGGTGCTTTTGCCCTCCACCCTATCGCATCCACTAGAAACCAGCTATTTCTGCCATTACCAGTGAATGCCTCCCCTCTATAACCTCCATGTCAAACCTCCCACTCTTCGAAAGTACTACTGAACATACCCAGCTAACACCAGCACTCCGTGGCTCCTCCAGGACCTTCAGTCCACTTAGCCTCCCTCCACCCTCATGGTTTCTCTCTGCTGCACACTAGCTTTATAGTACAACACTGACCACCATAAGCCCTCCGTCACATAGGGATTCAACTTCCTTGCCCTTTCTCCCGACATCATACTCATTTGGCAAAACATAAGTCTAAATAATTCCAACATTCTCCTCTCTCCAGACCTATAGTCATGCTGAGTATGTCTCCAGAAACATACACGGTTGTAGAGTCTTACTTTAAATTAATGATAAAAGCCCCCACGTGAGCACCACACTGTGCTTCCTGGTCCCTCCACGCGTCTCTCCTGCAAGAGTCCCTATTGTGCAGTCCTCCAGTGTCTTCTCGACCTCACTGTTGTCTGGGTAATGGACATTCTGTTTCACTGAAAGATAAAATTAAGGCATTAGAAGACGACTGCTACAATCTGCACCACGAATCCTACTGATCTACGAGAATTTATACCAGTGTATGCTCTGTCTTCTTCCCTGCTCACTTAGACAAGTTCTTTATGCTCCTGTCATTACTTCTACCTGTACGACAGGCCCAATCCGCACCCGCCAGCTCTGGGACATCGTTTCAGCCGCTCTTCTGTTTCTTTTATGCAAGAGCCATATCAATCTCCCCTTTATTGGATTATTCCCATAAACATGCTGGTTTTCCATCTTCCAAACTGATGTTAAAAACCCTCTTGACCTACATCTCCTTCCAAATACCACTTCATTTCTATGTTTCTCTTTCCAGAAAAAGTCACTGCTGGGCTGGGCTCTAGGTTTTTGCTGTGGAATCTCTCTTGAACCGTCTCTAATTATAACTCTGCTCCAAGCCCTCATCCAGAACTTCCATGTTACTAAATCCATTGGTAATGTCAGTCGTCATCGTATTTGAACCATCAGCAATACTCGACTGGTTATTACCTTTATGAGGCTTCTGGGCCACATTATACTGTGGTCATCTCTTACCTCACTGTTCGTCCCTTCTCAGTCTCCTTTCTGGTTCATTTTCTTCTCCTGACCTTTTAATATTGATGTTTCTTCTGGGTCAGACATTAATTCTCTTTTCTGTCTATTCTCACTCCGTAAACTCATTCAGTCACCAGAACTTTAAAATGTCATCTATATATTAAAGAACATCACATTTACGTTTTGGCCCCAAAGATCATTTCTGAACAGCAAATTCATAGATCTGTGTGCACACTGGAAAGTTGGGTGAAGATGCCTATTTAATGTTTCCTGAACTGAGTTCCTCTTCTTCATCACATCTCTTCACTCTGTCATCCCTCCCTCCCCGTCTCCTCAGTTTTACTCGATGACCAGATCATCTTTGTGTTCCTTAGGCTAAAAAGCTCTTGATTCCTTTCTCTCCTAAGGCACACAATGAATCCCTCAGTAAATACTGTGGGATTCATAAATGTTATGTATATATGTGTGTGTGTGACGAACATATATATGTATATGTGTGTGTGTGTGTATGCATATGTGTGTGTGTGTGTGTGTGTGTATATATATATATATATATATATATATATATATATAAATGTATATGTCATCTACACATTTTTCAACCCTTCTCCTATTGGAGCCTGGTTGAAACCACCCTCCTATTTCACCTGTGTCATCTCACAAACTCAGTAACTTGCCCCCATGCTTCCTCTCTTCCCCTACTCAAGTCTGGTGTTAATATAGCAGCCAAAGTGATCCCTTACAAGGTAATTCAGGTCCTCTTGTTTCTCTGCTCAAAAGCTTTTCCTATCACCCAGGTCTTTCAGAGAAATTCCTGGGTCATTACAGAAGACTATGAGGCCCTGGATAATCTGGCCTTCATTGACATCATTTTCTATTCTCCATTGAAGTCCTTCAGACCCAGTAATATTGGCCAACTTGCTGTTCCCCAAATAGGCATACATGCCCTCACTTTTGTGATTTTGCAGTGCTTCTGTCTAGAATGTTCTTTCCCCCAAAGTGTTCAGAACTAGCTCCCTCATCTCCTCCAAATATTTGCAAGGATGTATTTCACACTGGAGCCTCCTCAGACCATCCAGCTCAGAATTGCAGCCAACTGTGTAACATCACACCTCTTAATTGTTTTCTCTTTACAGTGGATTTATATTCATGTTCGTATTTCCACCCAGAAACTGCATGAGGATAGCTTTTTGTTGTTTTTAATTAACTATTTTATTCCCTGATGTATCTCAAGTGCCCAGAATAATTCCTGACATACAGAGGGTACCCAGTGCCCATTCGACGGGTGAATCACCTCTGTCTTACAGTGTAAATTGGCAGTTATCAAAGTGTGGTCCATGGAGTGCCGAGAACCCCCCCCCAATCATTTTGGGGTTTGGTGGAGTCAAAACCTTTTTCATGAGACTGCTAGGGCATTGTTTGACTTTTTTACTGTATTGCATCTGCCCCACTATTTTCACTGTATCCTTCATAGTCATACATAAACAGGAAAAAAAAAAAAAAAAGCTTGAAGAGTGTCCTTACTCGTAAGCAGTAAAACTGATTAATTTTAACAAACCTCCACTCTTGACTAAATACCTTTTCAATATGTTGTGTAATGAAATGGGAAGTATGCTTCGAACACTTCTGTTGTTTAAGGACGTAGAGGGCAGTCTGAAGGAGAACTATTATGTAAGCTGAATTGGCTGGGTTTTTGTTTTTTTACGCAATAGCTTTTGCTTTGAAAAAATAACTTGAGATAAAATAGGCTTATTCAGACTTGAATATTTGGTAGACATTTACACAAAAATGAATGAAGTGAGACGGTCAGTTCAAGGAAAACAACGGACAGTATTTGTGGCTACTGATAGCATCAAAGCTTCCAAGCGCAAAGTAGAATATTGGAAAGCTTGGGGGCGCCTGGGTGGCTCAGTCGGTAAGCATCTGACTTCAGCTCAGGTCATGATCTCGTGGTTTGTGGGATCGTGCCTCATGTCTGCGCTCACAGCGCAGAGACTGCTTGGGATTCTCTCTCCCTCTCTCTGCCCTTCCCACCCCACTCTTGCGCACTCTCTTGCTCTCAAAATAAATGAATACACTTAAAAAAATGAAAGTAAATAAAAGTAAAATAAATTTTAAAGATAAAAAGAATATTGGAAAGCTTGTAGTCAGTCACCAGTGTGAGCCTGACAGCTTCCCATTATTAAAGACCATGAGATCAGTGGTCATTTTAAGGAATGTGACATTTTTCTTGATATTGTATTATGTAGTGTTTCAATATTTGAAGAATCTGTGTTACTCAATGAACCGGCATTTTCCAAATGACCAATGCATGATATTAAAGCATCATTTGTGGGTAAAGATCCATTGAAAGTGGAAGATAGATAAATGTGTTTTAATGTAACTAAACCCGATTTTCAATTTCACACTCAGACTAGCACTTGACTTTTGGTGTTGTATCAAAGACTATACAAAGCTGTCTAAAAAAGATTATTAAGCTGCCTCTTCCTTTTCAAGAAAAATGAGATGGCACCAGAGACCAGTCAGGAGAGACAGTGACCAGCAAGAGAAGGTGAGGGTTTCTAGAGCTTTGCTGTCCAGTGTGTTAGTCACTTGTCCTCTGTGGCTACTGAGCACTTGAAATGTGGCCGTGTCACATTGAGACGTACAGTAAGTACGCATACAGTACACACTGGGCTTCAAAGACTTAGTATAAAAAATGTAAAATGTCTCAATAAGTTGTTTTGTATTGGTTGTGTGTTGGGATGATAATCTATTAACACACTGGGTGAAGTGTATTATTAAATGGCTTTCACTATTTGTTTAATCTTTCTATCGTGGGGACCAGAAACTTTTAAATTACATATCTGCATGTATGTGTGGCTTACATTAATTTTTTTATTGGCCACTACTATCTGAAGTACCTGGGCACAAATAGATAAAAAAAGGAAAGCTAAGAAGTTCATTAGGAAGAATTAGAAGAACTTAGAAATAATACGTACACTGTCAACCTCTGATTTTAGAATGTGTGCTTCACAAATGTTACTTTTTCTTCTTTTGACTCTTTCTTGTAATTTTAATCCATTACAGAGATTGAACCCAACAATAATAGAAATATGTTTTTAAAAAGTCTTTATAAGCAGAATTTTATAAGCAGAATTGCTTCAAAAATGACCTGTTTATTTCTGGAAATATTTGCCTAACCACTGCACTGGGAAAGTAACATAAATAAGATCTAGGATTGGTAAACATTTAAATACCTTTGTTGTACATGATACACAAAGCCAGTATTCAGGGATGTAACAAACCCAGCATCTGCTGAAGCAGACATGAAGGCTGTCTAATGATCCCATGGAATGAATTATTCTAACTACTCACATCTCAGCTTCTTAGTCACACTGGATGAATGCTTTCCCGAGATTTGTAAAACCTGTGTTTTCCATTATCCTGAGTGTTCTTAAATAACCCGATTAGAAAAACAAACGTGCCTTCCTTCATGCTTTAGACAATCACCAACCAACAAAAAAAACCCACACAAACCAACAAGAGTAGAAGTCACTTAGGGCTCTGTTACTTCTAAGTAAGCAATGATAGTCTACCCATCTCCACCTGCCCAACATCCAATGGCGGTTGTCTAACTAAAGATACTTATTCCTAAATGAAACATGGGGAGCCACTGGGTCTATGCATAGTAGGAAAGAAATGGTTATAAAAATGCTCGTTAGTTCTCAACGGGCTCTGGTTCTCCTCCCTGCAGGTCTCTGTGGTCAACCAGCTGGACATGCAGGTGATCGTTTCGAACGTGCCCCCGACTCTGGTGGAGAAAAAGATAGAAGACCTTACAGAGTAATGGATTTTTGCTTACTTATATGTCTATATTCATATAGCTATATTTTTATTGCACTAGGTCATTTTAATCACTACAGTGTTCAGATTAAACCCATAAAACACCATCTTAATAATTCAGTGTACCCTTTTCCTGAAATGGAGAGCTTCACTTAAAATACGTGGAGATTCTGAGAGTGCCTTCAAAGAGGTATGGAAATTAGATGTGAGATGATGCTGTTATTCAGGATGCTTTGACCGATGCATCAACATAACCTCAAAACGCTGCAGAGAAGAAAGGAATCTTAAGAGTCATTATTAGAGTATATATCTTGATTTTTTTGTAGCCCCATGATTCAGAAAACTCATTGAGTCATCAATCCAGTGAGCCCAGGGAATGTTATTTCTCAAAGTGATGGCTCTAGATGGCCAAGTCTTATTCTTTCAAAAACCAAGGAGACTAATTTTAGACAATATTAGAAAATATGCCACATTGTGCCTTTTGAACAGTGTATACCTAACATGTCATTGTTGAATCAGACAAAGTTGGGACTATTTATGAAGCCACAGTTCTCTGATACTCTGAATGCTATCAAAGATTACTAAATGTCTTTACTAGTTCACTCTGAGCCAGCCAACCTAGCCTGCCATCATTTCATAATTTTTAGATGGACACTCATTTGTTAATTCTGCATCTTCCCTTGAGTTCAGGTTGACAGGTACCAATTTCTCACTGCTTCTCTCTAGCAAAATATCTTTCACTTCCAAGTTGCCAGAAGAAGCTTCAGATATCAGATGGCGAAACTTTTAGTAATTATGTGTCGTATACAATAAGAAAAGCTTAATGAATGCCTGAGTATTTCTTCTGTAATAAAAGCATGCACTCTGTAACAATTATCTCTTACTACGCCACAAACTTAACCTTCGAGCGCCATGTACAATGTCCTGTGGAGAAGAGGATTCTCAATATTTATGCTTGGAATATCAATCATTCAGTGTCTGGGTTACCGCTACAGAAGGGGTTTATGTACACTTAACCTCTTGTCAAAATAATAGCTGATTTACACCTGAAAAAAAATCTAGAATCACGCCTGTCTCTTAGCTGCTTTAATGTTATCTATGGAAGCAGACTTTCTCCGATTGTACCGTCAAAATATGGTACAACCATCTTCAACCTCTAACCCTTCATTCTGCTTTCTTTGTCTTCAAAGCATTAACTAATATTTTCACTCTACGTCAATTTCCCACCGAAGTATAAGTTCCATGAGGATAGGATGCTGTCCTGTATTTTCATTGCTGTCATTCAAGTTATGTAGTAGGCACCCTATCCATTTTATTGAATGGAAATTTTATACAAGCTAAATCATGATTCCCCTTTCTCATATCAAGACAAAATTTATGAAAACTGAAGAAATGGCAATGTAGAAGTATGATTTCATAGCAGTTTTATGATTTTTCCCCCTCTTAAGTGGAAAGGAAGACCTGAATGAGAAAGAACAGGCAGCTTTCTAGTCTTGAAAGAAATATATCCCTGTGAAAGGAGCTTAGACTTCGTGTCACATATCAGTTTTGGAACACGATCAAGATGCCTTGGTCTTCCCCAGTCGGCCTTACCATGTCTTATCATTTGTTCACAAAAGCTGGTGAAGCTTATATCGTGGGATTGTTGTGAAGAACTCAATAATATAAGCCATGTAGGGCAGTGAGAATTGTGAATATTCAGTAAATAACAGATATTCTAACACCGAGGTTAGTGAGCCAGTCTGGAGTGTGAAGATAGAGATGCCAGTTTTTTCCAGAGGGTAGTTTAGTGTGGAGCTCAGATTACGGGTTCAACCTGACCAGTTTGAAACCTAGGGTAACTGTGTGACCTTCAGGCAAGAGATTTAGCACTTAGGGCCACACTTCCTCGTCTAGAAAATTGGAACAAGGATGTCAATCCTGTGTTGTGTTTGATAAAATTAAAGGTACATTTAGGCAGTATAGCATCATTTGTCAGCAGTTGTGTGGTTGAATCATTCAGGGCCACAAAATCAAGATCTAGACTCTCATAGTGAATGTTGGGATTTCTTTCTTCTATGCAGTGTTCGCTGGTTATGATGATGAATCAGAGTGCTCTGGATAACAGGATGGTATAGCAGGCACATGCCTAATTCCTTAGTGTCAATTTTTAAAAATCTGTGTTAATTTAGAGATTCTTAAGCACAAAAATTTCTGATCCCTTTAAAAAAATAGACTATTTGTTTAGAGCACTTTTACATTCACAGCGAAACTAGGCAGAAGATGCACAGCGGATTCCCAAGTGCCCACCACTCACAGCTTCCCTCACTGTCAACATCGTGCCTCAGAATTAGTGGCGCCTTTGTAGCAAACCGACATGGACACGTCGTAAACGCCCTAAACTCATAGTGCACGTGAGGTTTCCTCTTGCCGGTGTGCACACTGTGGGTTTGAACTCATGGCTAACGGCCGTTACCTATCACTGTGTCCCGTACAGTGTGTCACTGTACGGGACACAGAATAGATCCACTGCTGTCAACGTCCTGTGTCTCCACCTCTTCATCCCTCCTTTCCTCTCTTCCCCTGGCAACTACCGCTCTTCTTACTGTCTCTCTGGTTTTGCCTGGTCCGGAATGTCTTATGGTTGGAATCCTGTGGTCTGTAGTCTTTTTTGATTCCTTTTTGAAAGCTGCTGGTAGTCCTGATAAGGACTGTTAGATCTGATTCAGCCTGATGAAGCACCAAACACCCTTTAGTGTCCAGGGGAGGAATAAAAATACACAGTAACTGAGGTAGACAACAGAAGGACAGCTTGTTCAATAAAACAAGAATTTATTGTTCCAGTGACCAGACTAACCAGCACGTTGTTTCCTATAGACGTTCTTAGATGGCAAGTCACATTACCATCAAAGATATTTTCTTTTTATTTCTTTTTTTTAATGTTTATTTATTTTTGATAGAGAGACAGAGCATGAGTAGGGGAAGGGCAGAGAGAGGGAGACACAGAATCCGAAGCAGGCTCCAAGCTCAGAGCTGTCAACACAGAGCCCAATGCAGGGTTGTGAACTCACAAACCAGGAGATCATGACCTGAGTCGAAGTTGGACACTTGACCAACTGAGCCACCCAGGTGCCCCCATCAAAGACATTTTCTATAGTCCCCATATCTTTATCCGTAAGAAGGAAACTTAAATTCCATATGATCATCACTTTTTTTTTTCTTCCTTTAGACAGACCCATAAATGAGGCCAGATCATAATCCATAGTTCTCTTGGCAAGTGTGAAATCAGTACAAACCGGGAGGGTTGATAAAATAAAAATTTGATGACCTAATACAATCATTTCATGATGGGGAAGATTTTGCAAAGGGGGTCAGTATCCTTTGATGGCCAAGAACACAAAGCCTGGAAAACAGAATGCTCCTTGTAAATGAGCGTTGCTATAGTGATGGTAATGATTATTCCCCATGCCCCTGGCATAAATGGCTCTACTGAACACTTTCAGGTTTTGTTTTGTTTTGTTTTTTTACTACCTTTGTTATTCGGGTTTAGGGAATTTATGGGAGACCAACGCTCCTTTGTAATGAAACATGTTTCTTTTAAATTGTATTAACTTATTCAGCAAATTCCAGTGAGAATCTGTGGCTGCAGGTGGCCCTTTCATGTCTATGTTCTCAAGTACTTTAGGTTAAATTTAGGATTTATCTCTTTGTGGGCTCTGACTTAACAAATGCTTGAGGTTAAGGGGTGGGACAGGGCTGTAAGGATGAGGATGGGGAAACCGGGCTATGACCAGCAAAGGACTGGCGGTAGTGTGTGAAGAGGAAGCTGGGAAATGTTGGGGTCCGTGTCTCCTTTCTCCATCCACTTCATCATGAAGCCCAAATGAATAGAAGAAGGTTGGGATTCTAAAATTTAAATCTTTAAGAATCTGCAGAAATGGCATTTTTTGAAGCGTATGCATCAAGGAGTTTCAGAAATACTGTGTTCCAGCATGAATTGGAATTGAAAATTAAGGTCACAGAGTTGCTCAAACACTTCTCTTACTTTCTAAATACGATATGAAAATTCAGCGACCGTAGACTTTATTGAAGTAGTTATTGATTTGGCGTAGGAGAGCCCATCTCCATGAAATATTGATACTGCATCTGAAATGTGTCTGTGTCACTAATTTATGGCTCCTTGAATTAAGGTTACAAAACATACTTCAGAAATCTAGCCGAGACACACATTTCTAGGATGAGAATTATGAAATCTCTTGGGAAGAGAATCTATGAAACAGTAAACAGTAAATGCTCACACTTATATTTTCTTAAATCAGTGTAATAAAGACTGGTGTTGAGGGGAAAGGTCAAATGGAAAGGCAGATCAATAAACACATTAGCTTTGATCATTTTTACCCTCTCCTTGCTTTTGAGGTCCAGACACTCTAAAGGGACAGATATTCCTATTATAAATATTAATGTTAATAGACTAATACATTTGAAAGAGATTTTTGTAATGTTTATACTGTTACTTAAATTTTGGTTTTTACTACATTATTTCTTTCCATTATAATTTTTTTTTAATTTTTTTAACATTTACTTATTTTTGAGATAGAGACAGAGCATGAATGGGGGAGGGTCAGAGAGAGAGGGAGACACAGAATCTGAAACAGTCTCCAGGGTCTGAGCTGTCAGCACAGAGCCCGACACGGGGCTCGAACTCACTGACCATGAGATCATGACCTGAGCTTAAGTCGGACATTTAACCGACTGAGCCACCCAGGCACCCCTTTCCATTATACTTTTTTAAGTGTTAACAGTAATTTCAAATTTAAAAACAATAATTTTAAATCAATGGTTTTAATAACAATACTTATGTAAGTAAAATTCTATTTCCAAAAACAGATAGTAGCCTGAATTTAGTTAGCCAATATGCTTTAACTTGCAAATTCCTAATTTGGAGTGTTACACTCTCTGGATAGAAAAAAAAAAAAATGCTTATTTATTCTATTCAGATTCCTATAAGAAAACACTTCAGAGAAAATCTCATGTAAAATTCCTAAATGATATATTAACTCCCCCCCTCCCCCACCCTCACCCAGGAAGTTGATTCTTCTTGAAGGGACCCTAGGCTCAAGCCCCACCCACCAGTGACTAGGTGACAGGTCTCTGGCCAATTAAACTCTCTAAGTCCTAATATCCATATGCAATGCTGGAAATCTATTAATTAAATAAAAAGTAGTTACCGGTTGTTAAGTACTGGAAGCGTGAGTATACTAAGCAAAGTCTGTGCTCCATGGAGCTTCCATTCTATGGGGGGGAAAACAGCAAATAGAATAATAATAAATTCATATATAATATGTAACAATATGAAATTATGGAAGAAAGGTCCTGTCTCACATAGGATGATGGAGGAAAGCCTTGTGATAAGCCGAAATCAGAGCAGAAAGGAATTAAGGGAGACAGCCAGGTGATTACCATGATGTGTGGGGGTGGGGGCCGTTTTCCCAGAGAGAGGACACTGCTGATGCGAAAACCCAGATGGAGGAGACTGTTGTCATCTCAAGATAGGAAGTGAGTTCTATGGGATATCATGGGCCACTTGAAGGATTTAACATTTTACCCTGTGGAAGATACAAAGTCCATAGAACTGTTAGTCTGATATCATAGCCATGAGGCATATGAGTGCTTAACATGTGGTCAGTCCAAATGGAAGGTGCTCTAAGTATAAAATATACACCAGATTTAAAAATATTGGTAGCCCCCCGCCCAATAAAAGGACAATATCATTAATACTTTTAGATGGATTATACACTGAAATGGTATTTTTGGGGTGTATTGAGTGAAATAAATATATTAAAATTAATGTCACCATTTTTATTGTTAATCTTTTAATGTGGGTACTAAAAAATTTGAATTTGCATGTGATTTGCATTATATTTCTTTTGGCCAGTGTTACCTGTAAGGATTTGGACAGAGAAATAATGTTCTGGCTTAAGTTTTTAAATATTGTTGAGTGGGAGACAAAGTGAGGAGCTATGAGTCCAGGGAGAGATCTCCGGGGCTTGGACTGTTGTTAAGGTAGCTGCAGGAGAGATGTTTAGATGAAGGGTATATTTTGAAGATGCAGTCTATAAAATTTGTAAAATTCCTTGGTTTGGGGTCTTAGCAAATGGAAAAAATAAAAGTTTCTTTACCTGGCCACCGAAGACTTTGATAAAACGATATGTGGGAAGGTCACAGTATTCTCTTCTTGGAGACAGTCGACTTTATTTAGCAAGATTTGGTTCCCCACAATAAATGATGCCAGTTCCTTTTCTCGTCTTCATCCTGCTGATTTCTCAACTCAGTGATAAAGTGAAACTCCATTATCTACCTCCTCTCACCATGGGCGCTTCCCTAGCCCTGCAATAAGGTTATTTTCTTTTGTCTTATTTATTCCTCATGAACTGAGTGTATTATATACGTCAGGTATGGTATTATCGTATAAAACCAGTTGCAAGCTGTTTCAAAAATATGTCCAGCTGGAACATATGGAATGTTATTATATCTGAGAGATTCTTCAGTTGTGTAGTCTTTCTTATTTGCTGTATTTTAAATTAAATTGTTGTAAGTATCGGCAATCACAAGCCGATTTTAAGTATACTTAGCACAAAGATGTGGTCAAAGTTGAAGAGCTTATCAACAGAGAATGATCATAAGTGATCTAATTTTTATCACAATGAAGCACAGACAGTTCAATGTACAACTTTTGGAGACAACATTTTCCGAATTAGTCATGTAATAGCTATAAAATAAATTGAAGCTGATCATAAAAATAAAACACAAACTCAACATAAAATGTTGAGCTACTTTTTACTATTTAAGGTACAATTCATGATTCTTTAGAACACATAAATATGCTTTGGTTTTAGTCAGTCTTGGTGATTCGTTGTTTCAACACAAAGGAAATTTATCTGCTATTTTTTTCAGAAATACTCAGTTTGGGGCTTCATTTTGGTAGAGAAGGAGAAGTCATCTCTTTTTGCAAGAAAAATACTTATTTTCAACTTACTGTGTTGATAATTCTTTACAGAATGGAAGTTGGCCCAGAATGCAATGAGGCTTTGATAGCATACTATCTGATGTTGTTATTCATACATATTGTAGTAGTATGTTTAATGCTTAATTCCTTGAAATGTGGGAAAGTATAGACATTTGAATTCCATTTCTATACAAATGTAGAATTTGTATTGCATGGTAATACAGCAAAGTTTTAAATTATCCCAGTGTCAGTATCGAGCTGAATCATAGTTACAAAGAGGGGTGCTTCAGTACTCTCATTTCTGGGGTCCTATTTGTGAGGGTCAAAATGTCCCATTTTGTATGAATTCTTAGTTTTCATTTGAAGATATGCTATCATAGCAGAAAATGAATATATTATTTACACTAAGGATTAAACTTCTGTCCAAATGGATCAAATTCATGGTACTTAGTATTTTGTTTCTGATAATATGTTTCTGATGTGTTAGGGTAAATTTTTATTTTTTTATTTCATGTTATATGCATTCTCCACATTCATATTACACTTGACTCTCGAACAACATAGGGTTCAGGGGTGCTGTACAGGTGAAAATCCACATATGACTTTTGAACCTCCAAAATTTTAATAATACTCTACTGTTGACTGGAAGCTTTACCAATAACACAGTCAATGAACACATATTGTGTGTGTTACACATATCATATGCTACATTCTAACAATAAAGTCAGAGAAAAGAAAATGATAGTAAGAAAATCATGAAGGAGAGAAATACATTTGTAGTGCTGTACTGTAAAAGCTCCGTGTATATACGTGGAACCATGCTGCTCAGTGTTATATATGGGTCGACTATATACTTTCCTACATGCACAGTTAACCAAAAACAAATGACTTGTCAACTAGACTTCACTTTTTCTTAAGATACCATCATATAGTAATTCAGTAAAACATTATGTATGCTGATGTCTTGCTTTCAATAGATTTGTTTCATATTTTAATGGTCACAATACCCATCATTCACTAACACATTTTAGAATCTTTTAATATTTTTTAAAGTTTATTTATTTTTGAGACAATGCCAGAGAAGAAGCGCAAGCAGCGGAGGGGTATATAGAGGGAGACATAGAATCCGAAGCAGGCTCTAGGCTCTGGAGCCTGACGCGGGGTTTGAACTCACGAACCGTGAGATCATGACTTGAGCTGAAGTCGGACGCTTAACTGACTGAGCCACCCACGTGCCCCATTTCAGAATCTTTATAGTCAAAACTATACTAGTTTCTGTTGGAAGAAACAAAAAGTACTAAAGGAAAATAAATGGTGTTTCTCAGTTAATACTTACCACCTGACACTTGTCATATAGAAAATTTAAATATATTATTTGTGCCATGTCCCCATCTTCCTCAGCAACATGGACATACAAGTACTTTTGTCTCTCTTTTATCTTTTTTCTGCTTTTTCATTGACACTCAAACCTTTGGAGATGATGAAAAGGAAGCCAAAACAAACAAAATGCTTCCTATAATTCCATGGGGGATGTTTGGATTTTGTTTGTAAAGCGTTTGAAATATTTGAGCTATAGCTGTTTTTTTCAAGAAGAGATAAGTAGACTCTTCCTTAGCTGAAAATCTGTTTTCATGGAAGATCGATTTAAAATGCTATTTTTTGAGATTCGGAGCAGATAGAGACATTTTCTTTATTGCCTTTGTTTGCTCTGTGAGAAAAGTGGAAGCGTTAAAAAATAAAGTTGTATTGAAGGAGGTTTCCTGTTTAAGAGAATAGAAAGCTTGAAGCATAGGGTTTAGATTGAGGGGGAAATCAGTTTAATCCATAAGAGACCATTGTAATGAAGGTGCCAGTATATTGTCTAATATTCTTGTTTTAACTTAAGATCTGTGCTATATTACATATAGCATTTATACATATAGCACAGATCATATGTATATGTATATATATAAAGAATTTGAATACTTATTAACATAAGTATTAAAGTTAATAAAAGAAAAGTTATATAAAAGTTAATAAAAGAAAAGGTTAATTTATACAGGTATATTCCATCCTGTGATTTGAGAGAAAGTGGCTATTCATACTCCAAAGGTGAAATCCATTAACAAAAACAGTGAAGAAAGGTATTTTCCAGCTTCCTATTGAACTTAGCTTTTGATCAAAAAAAAAAAAAAATCATTGGGAGCATAGTTGGGAAATTAGAGAAGCAGAAACAAGTCGAGTATTATAATCTCTGTTTTACTTTTCCCAAATATCACACCACTGAGTTCCATTCATGTTTCAGAGCCTTTGCTCGCAAAATAGAACATAACTGGAAAATGGATGCAGGGTACAGATTGTTACATATGATATGTCTCCATTAAAATGTGAATCACGGTTGCTTCTAAAGGTCTTCAAAATATATAGTGGGTACTTTTTCCTTTAAAAATTCTTCTTTCTATCATAGTCTTTTTTTTTTCCTGAAAGTTTTCTTTTTTAATTTTATTTTTTGAATTTACATCCAAATTAGTTAGCATATAGTACAACAATGATTTCAGGATGAGATACCTTAATGCCCCTTACCCATTTAGCCCATCCCCCCTCCTACAACCCCTCCTGTAACTTTCAGTTTGTCCTCCATATTTAAGAGTCTCTTCTGTTTTGTCCCCCCTCCCTGTTTTTATATTGTTTTTGCTTCCCTTCCCTTATGGTCATCTGTTCTGTGTCTTGAAGTCCTCATATGAGTGAAGTCATATGATACTTGTCTTTCTCTAATTTCACTTAGCATAATACACTCTAGTTCCATCCATGTAGTTGCAAATGGCAAGATTTCATTCTTTTTGATTGCCGAGTGATACTCCATTGTGTGTGTATGTATGTATATATATATATATATATATATACACACACCACATCTTCTGTATCCATTCATCCATCCATGGACATTTGGGCTCTTTCCATACTTTGGCTATTGTTGATAGCGCTGCTATAAACATGGGAGTGCATGTGTCCCTTCGAAACACTGCACCTGTATCCCGTGAATAAATGCCTAGTAGTGCAATTGCTGGGTCATTGGAGGAGTTCTGTTTTTAGTTTTTTGAGGAACCTCCATACTGTTTTCCAGAGTGGCTGTACCAGCTTGCATTGCCACCAACAATGCAAAAGAGATCCTCTTTCTCCGCATCCTCGCCAACGTCTGTTGTTGCCTGAGTTGTTAATGTGAGCCATTCTGACAGGTGTGAGGTGGTATCTCATTGTGGTTTTGATTTGTATTTCCCAGGTGATGAGCAGTGTTGAGCATTTTTTCATGTGTCAGTTGGCCATCTGGATGTTTTCTTTGGAGAAGTGTCTCTTCATGTCTTTTTCCCATTTCTTCACTGGATTATCATTTTTTTGGGGGTGGGTGTTGAGTTTGATAAGTTCTTTATAGATTTTGGATACTAAACCTTTCTCTGATCTGTGATTTGCAAATATCTTCTCCCATTCTGTCAGTTGCCTTTTAATTTTGCTGATTGTTTCCTTTGCTGTGCAGAAGCTTTTTATTTTGATGAGGTCCCCATAGTTCATTTTTGCTTTTGTTTCCCTTGCCTCTGGAGACATGTTGAGTAAGAAGTTGCTGCGGCTAAGGTCAAAGGGGTTTTGGCTGCTTTCTCCTTGAGGATTTTGATGGCTTCCTGTCTTCCTTTTAGGTCTTTCATCAATTTTGAGTTTATTTCTGTGTATGATGTAGAAAGTGGTCCAGGTTCATTCTTCTGCATGTCGCTGTCCAGTTTTCCCAGGACCACTTGCTGAAGAGACTGTCTTTATTCCATTGGATATTCTTTCCTGCTTTGTCGAAGATTAGTTGGCCATACGTTTGTGGGTCCATTTCTGGGTTCTCTTTTCTGTCCCCTTGATCCGAGTGTCTGTTTTTGTGCCATCATAGTCTTTTAAGTTTTATGGTGCAGAAGTTTTGCCAAATACAACAGCTTATTATTTTTTAAAATCAGTCCCACCCAGTGGTGGGAGGTGAATAGAGCATTTTATTGTGCAGCCCCTCAACTCGGAGACCCGACCAGCAAGAGCCCACACCTCTGTTCTCTTAGCTACATGTATGGTTCTCCTCCTAACTTCCTCCAGCTCATGCACAATTTACCTCTGACTTTGCTGTTGCTTTTTTTAACATAAATACATTCAGCTACAAGCGTATGTAAGAAAATCCCATTTGTATCAGCAGCAACACAAATGGTATTTTAGATACTTTCTTTTCTATCGAAACTGTATGAGATGCCACATTAAATTATTTTTTCAATGTTCCACCTTTGCAAAGAGAAGTTGAGGCACAATGATTCATACAACAACACAAGGTAGGGGCATCTGGGTGTCTCAGGTTAATAAGCATCTGACTTCGGCTCAGGTCATGATCTCACAGTTTGTGGGTTCCCCCGCATCGGGCTCTGTACTGACAGCTCAGAGCCTGGAGCCTGCTTCACATTCTGTGTCTCCCTCTCTCTCTCTCTCTCTCTGCCCCTCCTCTGCTCGTGCTCTGTCTCTGTCTCTCTTTCAAAAATAAGCATTAATTTTTTTTAAAAAAAGGTAAAGTACGTGTCATATGAGTCATAAAAATAAAGCAAGCAGAATAGAAAGAAATGGAGGGAGTTGAGTAAGATGAGCAGAGAGAGGCCGTGACCATGCCCTGCAGATTGGTAGAGTGCTCCCAAACTTGATTTTCATCATTTTAGGGTCAAAGTGAAAGAGGCAAACCAAGGAACAGACCAAAAGGAACAGAATCAGTTAAAAATTGGCGAGGCGGGGGGGGGGGGGGGGGGGCGGGACTTGCGGTGGGAAGACAGAACCATTTCTGAGTCAAATGCCAGAAGAGAAGGGGATGTTTCCATCCTGTGGAACATCACAGAATGTACAAAGTGTGATGTATGAAGTGGTCTGTGGTTCTCAGCACAGCACCTGGGACGTGCTGTGGGTGGGGTCTCTAAGGTCTGTATTAACAGAGGACATAGTGCAGGGTATCAGGAAAGCCTGTGCTGTATCCCTGTGGGCATCCACAGTCCTATGGGTTCCTTTCAGCCAGGCTTTTGAAGAAACATCCACAAGTACCTGGGGTGGGGCTTGCAATCACTAACTGTGAGGGGCTTCTGTGACAACCACGACAAATAACTAATCTTTGTGCTGCTCTTTTTTATTTGTTGGGGGTTGTACACTTACTGGGCGCTAATTAACTTCTCACAGAGCCCTTTGGGGTAGGTCTGACTGCTTTCCCCTTGCACCAGTGAGTCCCCTGCAACATTGGAAGTTGAATACTTTCCACAGAGAGACACAGATAGCAAGTGGGAGAGGTTTAATCCGAATCTCCATGTAGGGGCCAGGGGCAGGCTGGGTCCCTAACCACTCCCTCTTTGCAGTGCTTCTTAAAAAGGAGGGAAACCTAATTACACATGCAACCCATCCTCTCCTGGGAGTGGGCCACTAACTCACAGAGAAACTTCCATCAAAGGGTAATTTTAGCACGGCTCCTGCACACAGAGGGACGTCAATAGGATGGCTGCTGATCTTGGTGAAAAAAAATGAAAGCTAAATCCATAAGTAAACAGGTACCTACGTCAGCTATAAAACTTTTTCCTTAAGCCTCCGCGCTTAACTTTTTATAATGCAATGTCTGGCTGAGCTCACGGAAGAGGTGCATATAGGTAAATGGATACAGTGATGCTGTAAATTAAAATTTAGGGGCATCCGCCAAAATGGTTTGAGAATAAACTACTTAAGTGAGCCAGCTCTTTATTGGTACCTTCAGTTTCTGATTAAAAAAAAAATACTATTTACACAAGATTTCAGTTAAATATGCCTTTGAACATTTATTGTAAAATTTATTCAACATTTATTGTAAAAAAGCTATTTAGATAAACTACTTATAAACTAGTTTAAATTTATTTCTTATTTTTTTAATGTTTATTTATTTTTGAGAAAGACAGACAGTGCAAGCAGGGGAGGGGCAGAGAGAGAAGGAGACACAGAATCCCAAGCAGGCTCCAGGCTCCTAGCCGTCAGCACAGATCCCGATGCCTGGCTCGAACTCACGAACCGTGAGATCATGACCTGAGCCGAAGTCTGAAGCTTAACCGACTGAGCCACCCAAACACCCCAAACTAGTTTAAATTTAAATTAATTAACATGTGGTAACAAAGTAAAAATATTTATATGCATGTATTTTCATATAAACTTTTATGTGTAGAAAACATAACACATACATACAAATACACATATATAACATGTAAATATATATTCTTGTATAAATATATGCATATATATCCACCTATGTATATTTATATACATATAAAATGTATGTGTCAATTAATTTTACTTTAGTTTCTGAAACATTGTCTAAAGATTACATAGTGACATATTACTAAATAATTATGAGTACATTACAAATCTTTTAAGCTAAATTAGAAGAATGAACCCTAAATAAACATTTAATTTCTGGTTAATGATTATAATTATTATACTAATTCGTTTGCACTGTATTTGCTTGTTAGAAGATCAAGCACCATGGTTTCTCTTAAGAAAGTTTTTTCATAATCAAATACTAATCATATATATATATATACACACATATATATATATATACACACACATATATATATATATACACATATATATATATATATATACACATATATATATATATATTTTTTTTTGAAATCGATATATTCCTCCCAAGAATATAGATTCATGGTGCATGTAAATGACTGAATTTTTTCCAGAATACAAATTCTTATCAAACTCTACAATGAGCAGCCTTGCAACTTAAAGCAGAATGCAAAATACACGGCCAGTAGAATTGCAAAGAGTCTAGCGGGACTGATGAGACAAGGACCAGGAAGATCAGGCAGATGTTGCTACCGTGAAAGAATTAGAAAATGAGTCGTGCTTTAGCGCAGCTGGACCTTAAAGGGGAATGTGCTTAATACTAGTTCTAACGTGCCAGCAATCGACTGAGGCTCCCTTGAGTGCAGGGAACTTTATTGGAAGCTGTGGGCAGGAACACAGGCTGGGGAATAGTCCGGAACACAGGCAGGTGCAGGAGCCTGGGAACAGGAAGTGGAGGAGTGAACAGGTGGGTACGCAGTTTCAGTCTGATGAGCAGGGAGCACCTCACGTGAGTGGGTCCCAGCCGTCTTAAACTCTTGTGTCTTTGACTCAAGGACCAAACTCCAGGGAGAAAATGGCCTGGCCTGGGTCACCTGTGGTCTCCTTTGGCCTGGGATGAGGCAGGACAGGACCAGTGATTAAAGTCAGCCGTGTCTGCGGGAGACAAGGCTAATTCCTCCTTTGAAATCAGGGTGTTTGGAGGGAGAGAATATGAATGCTTTGTAACCAAAACCCAACGAAGTCTACACGGGTCCTGTAGGTATGAACGCCTTTTTTTCAATGCCTTCTTTTCACGTATCTCAACGGACTAAACCCAGTTCTTGTGGTGTGGCTAGCGCAGTCCCAGGCACGTAATTTTATCCACCAGGGAAATGAATGACAAAAGGGGGACAGTGGCTTCCATGTGCCAGAGTAGACGGCACACGGATGACAGTTCATTGCCAGCATGGGTGGCGGTGGGGGGCTAGATCAGCCTTGCTTGTTATTATTTGTGATTTTTAGCGGCAGAGACAAACATTAGAGCTTATTATTTTATAGTTCGTTTGGACCGTTTTTAAATTCTAATTAAGTAGTGCTGATGAGAATTCACACGTCTTAACTGACAGAAAAGCAGCTAATGCAATTGGAAATTTGGGGCCTCACGGCTGCTTCACAGCAGGCATCGGGGATCAAGGAAAGGGGATAATGAATAATCATTTGCTCCATGTACAGTTTGCTAAAAAGTCTTTACATCTCGCCTGGTTAGGCTGCGAATACACCCTCATTTTGTAAGACCACACAGGAACAGGAGAAGCGGTCTCCTTCAGCTGTCTACGATGTGTCTAATAAAAGCAAATCTGGGTTTAGAAGAAAAAACTTGGTTTGTAAGGATTATTTGTTGGAAGGCAGGAGAGAGGAATTGACGTGCCAGGGAGAAGAACCATTGTAATAGGGGAACTGTCTGACCAAGAGGTCCCATAGCTCTTGGGGATTAGGCAGAAAAAGCCTTTTTTTTTTTTTTTTTTTTTTTTTCTTTCCATAAGGAGTAGAGAGAATGAGAGGAGGGAAGGGGCCTTTAGGAGGCTTATACACTGTCACAGTTTAAGGGCGGGTCAAAATTCAGAGACTTGAAAAAGGACACAAATTTAACCAATGTTTGGGTAACAAAAACTTCTCCTTTTCCTTCCTGTTCCCCTTTCCCTTCTTCTCCTTCTTCCTCTCCTCCTCCTCCTCCTCCTCCTCCTCCTCCTCCTCCTTTCCTCCTTTCCTCCTTCTCCTCCTTCTCCTCCTTCTCCTCCTTCTCCTCCTTCTCCTCCTTCTCCTCCTTCTCCTCCTTCTCCTCCTTCTCCTTCTCTTCTCCTCCTCCTCTTCTCCTCCTCCTCCTCCTCCTCCTTGATCAGTGGGGACAAAACAGTCCAGCTAACCATGTATGAGACAAAGTATGGGAATTTGGAGGATCTGTGCCTGGCTTCCCCGTGGCTTAGAGAAGGATGATTCTTTGCAATAAGCAGTTTCCTGGAACACAACTGGCTGGCGGACTTCTTGCTCTTTTCTGGGAGCAAAGATCTTGGGTAAAATCCAGCACTGTTATGTGTAAAAGGGGGATACTGTCTGACCCCTAATCTTCTATTTTCAGGAACATAATTAGCCAACATGCTTTACTAGGTATTTCTTTGTTCTGTGTCCATGTGGTATTACTTCTTTAGAGGTCCCAAATAGCATGCACTTTATGGCAGGTATTAAACCACTCAGCAGTTATGACATTATAAAATATAAGCCCCATCCCCATCCTAATGTAAAGCAGAACCCTGGATTTATTTTTCTAAAATTTAATATTAGATACATTTCTAAAACACTCCTTCTATAAAGCCAAGGGAGGGGGAGGAGGGCAGGTGAATGAAAATCAGGGAAGGAAATCAGAGCACTATTAGCATAAAGTTTTATTTGAAAATGCCAGGCATGGAAGTATCCCAAGGACCTTGGGGAGGGAGGACAGAATGTTCTATAGGACTTTAACAGTAGAGGATTGGCTAAGGTTCAGCTGGTTTTGAGAACAGAATTGCTCTTGGGGCAAGCAGCCAAGGTTTGAGTAGTCTGGGTGATTGAGAGGCGGGCGGGGAGCAGGTACCGACCCAATGCATACATCAGAGGTCCCCCTGCAGGGGGGAAATACTCAGCCCTTCTGGCTCTTTCACAGATATTGTACTCAATAAATACTTCCCTATTACTGTTTTTATTTTTGCAGCTTAATGCATTTTTCTCTACAATATACACCTGAGGTATCATCAAACAGTTTCATCAGAGGTGGCTCAGTGTGTTGAGCCTCTGACTCTTGATTTCAGCTCAGGTCTAGGGTCATCGGATCAAGTCCCGTGTCAGAGAGATTCTCTCTCTCTCTCTCTGCTCCTCTCCCCAGTTCACACACACACACACACACACACACACACACTCTCTCTCTCTCTCTCTCTCTCTCAAATAAAATTAAAACTGAGGTACCTTGGTGGCTCAGTCGGTTGAGCGTCCGACTTCGGCTCAGGTTGTGATCTCACGGTCTGTGGGTTCAAGCCCTGCGTCGGGCTCTGTGCTGACAGCTCAGAGCCTGGAGCCTGCTTCAGATCCTGTGTCTCCCTCTCTCTCTGTCCCTCCCCCACTCTCACTTTGTCTCACTCTGTCTCTCAAAAATAAGTAAATGTAAAAATAAAAAAAAAATTGTAAATAAAACAAAATCAAAAAACGTCATCAAATAGTACCCAGTGGTCATGCATACACTCCACTTTCTTTTTTTTTTTAAGCATTTTTTTTTTCAACTTTTTAAATTTATTTTTGGGACAGAGAGAGAGAGCATGAACGGGGGAGGGGCAGAGAGAGAGGGAGACACAGAATCGGAAACAGGCTCCGGGCTCCGAGCCATCAGCCCAGAGCCTGATGCGGGGCTCGAACTCACGGACCGCAAGATCGTGACCTGGCTGAAGTCGGACGCTTAACCGACTGTGCCACCCAGGCGCCCCTACACTCCACTTTCATGAGACGTCAGCCAGCTTTAATGAAATACTGTATCACAGTGTGGTTATGCCACAGCCACCATGAAAACTTCTCCTCAGACACAAAGTACTGGACTTCATAAAGAAACAATTCAGAAGGTTCAAGGTAATTGAGAAGACACAGAGAAGGGATCTGTGCTCTATGTTCAATACAAAAGGCAAGAGAAAGAAGCAGCCAGAACTCTGAGAAGATGTCGCCCTCTTTTGAGAGCCACCTGTGTGTAGGTACACGCTTGGAGGGAGATAAGGGAGCATCAGAAATTGGTCTCTGAGCTTCAGGATCTCCTTTGTGCTTTTCTTCAAACAATCATCTATAAAAGTTGGCCTGCTTCACAATGAACAACCACAAAAAGCCAACTCTTACCTGGGTCAACTAGATAATTACTATTTGTCCAGTTAAGCATTGCATGTATCGATCTATTTTAGAGGATTTATGCCTCTTGTACTTTTCATCAGGCATATTAATAGTATATATGTTAATACCTGATGATGTGAACCATTCATGACTAACATCAGAGATTACTCAGTCTTCTTTTCCTCCAAACTGTTGAGTAGCCTGAGCATTTGAGAAGTTCTTCATCCCCTTAAAGCCTTTCCTAACCTGTTTCCCTGATTCTACTCTTGGCTCCCACTGCAGCCTGTTGGTAACAAAGCCGCCAGTGTTCTCCTCTTAACCACAGTCACCCGTATGACGTCCGTGTTAAAACTCCAGCAGTGGGTTTACTGAGAACAAAATCCTCAAAAGTCCCTGTGTGACCTGCCCCAGCCCTCTCTGTTCCAGCCACACCACAGGTCTACATCTGGACTTTCCCCCTGGGCCGTTAGCAACTTCCTCTTCCTGGGCCGTTAGCGACTTCCTCTTCCTGGGCCGTTAGCGACTTCCTCTTCCTGGGCCGTTGGCGACTTCCTCTTCCTGGGCCGTTAGCAGCTTCCTCTTCCTGGGCCGTTAGCGACTTCCTCTTCCTGGGCCGTTAGCAGCTTCCTCTTCCTGGGCCGTTAGCAGCTTCCTCTTCCTGGGCCGTTAGCGACTTCCTCTTCCTGGGCCGTTAGCAGCTTCCTCTTCCTGGGCCGTTAGCAGCTTCCTCTTCCTGGGCCGTTAGCAGCTTCCTCTTCCTGGGATGCTCCTGCTCACCAGGTCCACGTTGCTGTCTCCTCAGGGTCTGCTCACACATCAGTTTCTCAGGGACGTGCTTCCTGAACATTCCTGCCAATTTTATTATTCTATTATCTTGTCTATCTTGCTCAGTTAGAATGTAAGTTCCGTGATGCCACAGACGTTGGTTTTGTTCACTGATGTGAATTCCAAAGCTCTAGAACAGTGCTTGGCCCATGGTGTACATTCAGTTAATATTTGCGTTCCGTGAATTAATGAAAATAAATGGATGAGTGAATGAAAATTTCCCACTTACCTAAGTTTTCCAAAAATTTATTAGACAACTGTGACTCTAACTTAATTTTCTGTTTTTTTAAACTCTGAAAAGAAAGACTTTATAAAGATATTTTAAAAGAATTTGGGGAAGAAGAGCTAGGGAGCTAAAAAAGTTTTTTTTTTTTTTTTTAAATGACTGTATTGTTTTATTATGCCCATTACAAGAAATTCAAGCAACATATTACAAAGACGAAAGTTTTCATGGACTTTTTATGGCAAACTCAAAATCATACCATTGGGACCTAAGCATTATTAATATTATTTAAATATCAATGCAGACATCTCCCTTGATATAGGGAGATATCCTTGACACAGAGTTTACAGATTAACAATGTTGTAGACCTCTCTGTGTCACTGTGTACAAGTGCGTATCTGTATACTGGTAGTGTGCAAATACTTTAAGCTGATAGGCTGGAGACACATGCTTGGTTGTAATGAGTTTACATGTAGTAAACTCTCATGATATTTGATTCCAAAATGTATGTATGACTTGCCTTGACAT
This sequence comes from Panthera tigris, assembly GCF_018350195.1. Classification (NCBI taxonomy): domain Eukaryota; kingdom Metazoa; phylum Chordata; class Mammalia; order Carnivora; family Felidae; genus Panthera; species Panthera tigris. The sequence goes on from NC_056670.1 coordinate 3,662,827, forward strand.
ATTAATAATTTAGGCCAAAACATAAACATAAAGGCAATTTAAACGTTGGTATAAATTTATATGAGTCAGTTCACAGTGACTAAAGAGCTATATTTAAAAAATCATGAAGTCAACAAAGCTTTAGGAAATAACCACATACCTATGCACATCTGAAGATCAAAGGGCTGAAGAACTATTCATTGTTATAATTTATGTGTATATGTAATGTAATATATGTTCGTATGTAGTTAGCAGAAATGCTTAGGTATGTGGACATAGACAACAAGTGGAGGGACAGATTTTTACAAAATATTGTTTAAAATTTGTTAAATTTCATTTAACGTACATTTATCAGAAAAAGGTACGGAAGAAACTGCAGTGTAGACACCTTTTTCTTTACATGAGAGACTTCATTCCAAAAGGTCTCTAAAGTTGTAAGAGAATAATGTTCAGGGAGAAGAATTTGTTGTAAGTCTTAAAACACATAATTCATTTTTAGGTTTCCTTGATGTATGATTCCCTGATAAGATAAAGGAATTAGTACAGATATACTTCATTCCACATTAATATTTCATTCCACAGTTTTAGTACTCACGTACGACTCTGCAACATTCCCCAGAAATATAGAAAAAGGCACAAGTTCAATAGCCACGTTTCTTCATTGTACAAAAACACAGTTTATGCATATACAAATGATTTCCTTGGAACATGTTTAGTCAATGTGTGAATGCACTAGAGCAGTTATAAGTCATTAAAGTGAAGTATCGGGACTGATAGCCATCTTCTGCAATACATTTCACAATGTACTCATCTTTGTTTTTTGATCGGTGAACTAATATTGCTAGCGAAAAATCGCTAATCATTCCATAAATTTGTTAAATGTCTCGAACGAATTAGGGGCAGGGAAGAAGCTTATTAATGCAAACCTTTAAGCCAAATTAATACTAAGCAGCATCATAGTTTCTGGAACAGTGACTAAGTGCTCCAAATCGTGCCGCGATTTGACTACAAGCGTTAGTGCATTTACTGCACACAACCACCCCATGTGGCAGATTTCCTCATTTTGTGATTCCCCTGTGATGGCTTCCTGTGGGCCAAGGTTTTGCAGTTCATAAGTAAAGGAGCTGGAAACTGAATCCAAACGTCCGTGCTCTTTGCCACTGTGCCATTACCAATCCGTACCTGTATCAGCCGTCAAGAGTGTAAGTGGGTGCACTCCAAAGCCTTTCTTTTTTGTTGTTGGTTTTTCTTTTGTTTTGTTTGTTTTTTGTTTTGTTTCTGTTTTTGTTACGGGAGCGTAAGTCTCTAAGGAAAAGAATCCTAAGACACAGTCTGAACACTGTTCCACATCTGTGTCCTCGTGCAGACACCCTCCTCAGGTAGTGGGGAGAATGCATTCTTCTCTTTATTCTTCAGCAAAGATCTCATCAGAAAAGATACTGGAAGGCAGCCAGACCAGTGGGTGTGAGCTGGCAGAAAAGGAAGAGAATGAATCGGACTTTTAATAAGAGAGACTCCGCCTACGCGGGTCCGTACACATTGGGAAGCAAACCAACAAAGCGTTTTGCTGTGTTTCCTGGTGCGCACACCGCACACCTGTGCTCCCGGGCACAGCCTTTGGCCTGGGTTCAGCATCAGTGCTTGTTATGTTGACAAGGGCACACCCAGCACGTACCCGACCCTTAAGGCAACATTTTTTTTTTATTTCTTTAAATTTTTTTTTCACTCTCTTAAATTTAAATTCAAGTTAGTTAACATACAGTATAGTCTCAGCTTCAGGAGTTGAACCCAGTGATTCATCTCTTACATGATACTCAGCACTCATCCCAACAAGTGCCCTCCTTAGTACCCATCACCCATTTAGCCCATCCCCCACCCAACCCCCCTCTATCAACCCTCAGTTCGTTCTCTGTGTTTAAGAGTCTCTTACGGGGGCACCTGGGTGGCTCAATTGGTTGAGCCTCCGACTTCGGCTCAGGTTATGATCTCATGGTTCATGAGTTCGAGCCTCACATGGGACTTTGTGCTGACAGGTCAGAGCCTGGAGCCTGCTTCAGATTCTGTGTCTCCCTCTCTCTCTGCCTCTCCCCTGCTCATGTTCGCTCACTCACTCTCTCTCAAAAATAAACGAACGCTAAAAAAAATTTTGAGAGTCTCTTAATGGTTTGCCTCCCTCTCTGATTTTATATTATTTTTCCTTCCCTTCCCTTCCCTTATGTTCATGTGTTGGAAAGGGCCTCACAACGTGGACTCCAAACAGAGCTTTGAATCTATAGATAAATTCAAAAACATTTGCCGTGTGTAGTTATTAAGATCAATTCATTTGCATTTGAATGCCTATAAATATTTAATAAGATACATTCTGATGTTAATCTCAAGAATTAACAATATAAAGTTTTTAATAAGGAAAAGATATTAAGGAAATTACCATTTGTGGCAATACAGACTTGTACTTCCGATTAAAATGAAATTGTGCAAATTGTATTTTCTAGAAAATTACCTACAGGTTAACATTATTTCTGTCTTTTCTATTGAATGTTACTGAGTCCATACCAAATGATAGATCTTTCTGCTGTTTGTATTCACCTAAGTAGCTTCTGAGCCTGGCATGCATTTTTTTTTTTTTTTCCTAACCTGATAAACCTCCCATAGCAAAGCATCTATACGTTCTTCCACTGCTGCAAGGTTCTAAGAGTCGTGATGCCCTGGAGGAAACAGATAGCCTGGTCTGGGACCCTGGTATACAGCTATGCACCTTGGGTCACAGAATCTGGTGGAAGGTATAATTTATAACACCAACTACGTGAACTCAAGAGTTCTAACCACCCCCCCCCCCATCCCTGGCTCCTATAAAGCACAGACAGCTTGACTTGTACATCATAGTGGGCAATTCCCATGAGACCTGTAAAGCTCAAATGGTATCGTAAATTCAAAGAGTCTAGAATTCAACGGGACATGGTCGATGACCTTTCTACCTTATTCAGCTTCTAGCATCATTGGGACTTAAATGCTGACAAAATATACAGAATTTTTTTTCAAGCGTTCACATTCAGTAAACATTAGCAAAAACCAGGCTGTCATCATTTTTCACTTTCTAAATGTCATTTCAAGTTGAGAGTGAATGCCATGTTTGTACTTTGATGTATAGGATTTTGGATCGGTATGTTCAGGAGCAAATTCCTGGTGCCAAAGTGGTGGTGGAGTCCATCGGTGCTCGCAGGCATGGGGATGCCTTTTCGCTAGAAGATTACACCAAATGTGACCTGACTGTCTATGCGATCGACCCCCAAACCAACAGAGCCATCGACAGAAATGAGCTTTTTAAGTAAGTCCTCTTGTTGTCTGTAACAGCTCTCCGTTGGCAATATCAAAGGCCGTAAGTATTTAAAGTTTAAAACCCACTAAATTGTTACTGCAAGTGAAGTGTAAGCAGAAAATCAGAGACGATACCTAGGGTATGCATGCCGAGATGTTTTGGGGCCCAGGTGTGGGGCAGCGACTTCGGAGGTCGGAAGGTCCATTGTGCTTAGAAGCAAGGTGCAGTTCATCAGATGGTCTCAGAGGAGCTCCTCCATTGCTGCCAAGCCCAGCGGTCAAAGGGGGAGTGCACAGATTCCTTCTTCCAGCGGCAGTGTGCCCATGACAATGTCACTAGGCATGAAGTTTAAGAATAAATATAGCTGTCCTCAAGGACTTATTGACTCAGCAAAAATTACTATTTTTTTTTCCCTTGACCCCTTCCACCTCAGTCCATACTTCCCATCTATTTATTTATTTCATCCTGGTGAATGTGAATTTTGAGGTCTGAATCCTAAAAACAAAGAAAATGCAGAATTTTAAACAAAACGCTGCTACGTGTTGTCCCTTGGAAATGATTTTAGGACAGCTTACAACTTTGTTGTTTTGTTGTTCTATTAGTTTCAGCTTTGCTCTAGTGACACCTAGCGCCCAACAGATTCTTGGAATGTAATTCTTATTTAAAGTAAGACACATTTTTAGTTAAACAATATATATTGATATATAACCATACGTACCTACGCTAAATATTTATTGGTATCTGTGCATATGCGTACCCAAATACATAATTCCAAAACTTAGTTTGCCTGCGTATACTAAGAGCAACAAATAAATTTAGGCGTATACTAATTTACACGTACATATATCTCTATGTGGCTGCACTTATGTATTTAGCAAATATCTATTTACCCGTTTTTTTTTTTTTTTTAATTTTTTTTTTTTAACGTTTATTTTTGAGACAGAGAGAGACAGAGCATGAATGGGGGAGGGTCAGAGAGAGAGGGAGACACAGAATCTGAAACAGGCTCCAGGCTCCGAGCAGTCAGCCCAGAGCCCGACGCGGGGCTCGAACTCACATACCGCGAGATCGTGACCTGAGCCGAAGTTGGACGCTTAACCGACTGAGCCACCCAGGCGCCCCTATTTACCCGTTTATTAAAACCCATTCATTCTGAATTTAGTCTTACTTTAAATCTGTTCTTCAACAAAATTTCACTGCTGCTATTTTAGAAATAATGACATAGTGATTTGTATCAACTTAATTTTTAAAAGAGCCGTGGTTATTAAGTATGTTATTCATCAGTTTATATTTAATAGATATTTGGGCCGTATGCAAGATAGCATGTTAATCACGGTGGAGAATAGGGATGACTAAAGCAGTGGCTTCTTCTCAAGTTCTAGAATCAACATCCGAATGAAGTACCATTTAGATCCGCCAAGCCAGTTTTTGCATATTTCATTAATTTTAAAGTTTATTTAGAAATATGCTTTAAAGTTACATATATTCTATCAATTGCCATTATTAACACTTATTTAAATCCACCTGTGCTGTGTTTTTATATACATTGGTTTAAATTTTAAATATGATGATAGATTGTTTGAATTTAGGGTGTTTTTCCTAACTATAAAAACATTTGTATTCTTTAGGCAGTTAGCCCAGCCTTAAGAAAGAGTAAAGTAAATGATCCTGATCATTTGAATTGCACATGTAAATATTTTAGAGGTAAACAGTTTGGAAACTGAAGCCAATTGGGTTTCAACTGAAACAAGTTTTCCCAAACCTAGATTATATTGTAAAGAGTAAAGATAGAAACTCAACTGAATAACAATTATAACTGGAAGGAAGGGGAGAATAGAGAATAACTATAAATCAAAATTTGTATATTAAACAGAGAACTGAACAGCCAGGAAGTATTAAAATTTTCCCTTAGCAATAAATAAACTTAACAAAAGGTGGGGGGGGGGTGGCACCTGCGTGCCTCAGTTGGTTAAGCTGCTGATTTCAGCTCAGGCCATGATCTCATGGTTTCTGAGTTTGAGCCCCACATCAGGCTCTGTGATGATGGTGTGGAGCCTCCTGGGGATTCTCTCTCCTTCTCCACCTCCCCTACTCGCTCACTCGCTCTCTCTCTCAAAATAAAAAATAAAATAAATAAAATAAAATAAAACAAAATAAAATTTTAGCAGCTTGAGCTGGGAGCTGGGACACTATAATAAGTTGAATATGTTATTAATTATTATTAATATAATAACCTAAACCCTACAGTTGTTCCTTGAAATATTTTATAGTGAAATTATATAGATGTAGTCCATAATCCAAGGCTCATAATGCACTGATATTATTCTCTATCCTGTAGTTACAAAAGCTATTGAAAATTTAGTTTTTTAACATTGAAAAAATATACTAGAACATTAAGATTAGTGCCTGATGCCCAGTCCAATGGAAAAAGGATTATTATTTCAACTTTCCCTTACCCAAAAATCTAAGCTTTTGAAGATGTTGGAATTCTCAGGCGAAGAATCAGAAATAAATAAATATATAAATAAGGTATTTCCTCCAAGGAGTCCACTTTGATTTTTAAAAATTGATATAACTAGGGATCCCTGGGGGGCTCAGTCGGTTAAGCATCCAATTCTTGATTTCAGCTCAGGGCATGATCTCAGGGTTCTTGGGTTTGAGACCCACCTCTGGCTCTGCACTGACAGTGTGGAGCCTGCTTGGGATTCTCTTTCTATCTTTCTCTCTCTCTCTCTCTCTCTCTCTCTCTGTCTCTGTCTCTGTATCTGTCTCTCTCTCCCTCTCCTCCCCTCCTCCTTCTCTCTCTCAAATAAATAAAACAAAAAATGAAAGAAAATTGATTAGCTATATCACAACTTTTTTTAAAAGCTTATAAATGTATAGAGGAGACTGGAATCCCCATAACGACATGCTAATTATTTTGTTTTATAAGGTTATGAGTATTTAGATTTTTTTTTATTTTTGGTTATCTGAATTATTTAGATTTTTTCAGTAAATACATACTATTTTTATCCTGCTTTTATTCATCTTGTGGTTCTCTGAACTTCTTGTATCTGCTTTTTTTTAATGTAGTTTCTATTTCTGGAATATCCTTAGACATCTTTTCACATATTTCTTACAGCCCATTCTCTATCCTCATTCCAGGATTCCAATTAAAATTCATTTTTTCTCTGAGGTTTTGGATGCTCTGTTCTTGTTCTTCCTCTCCTCTCTCTCTCTCCATCTTTCCTGTTTGTGTTTTACTTTGGATAATTGCTGCTGCCTTGTTTTCAAGTTCACCGATTCATCTGTGTTAGCCTGCTGATGTGCTCATTAAAGGAATTCTTCATCTTTATATCCTTGTTTTCTTTCAAGTCTTCCATTTCCATTTGGTTCTTTGTTTACAGTTTCTACCACTTTATGGAACTTCCTATCACTTCAAGCATGTTTTTTGACTTTCCAATGGATTCTGTAAAGCACTACGCAGGGCTGTACCAAAGTCTGTCTGATGTCCCAGCATCTGGGTTGTCTCTGGTCTGGCTCCATGGCTTCATCTTCAGCAGACCCCGTGAACCCGTGCCGCTGGGGGCTTCTCTGCATTCTCTTAACCCTCCCAACCCGACAGACTGCCCTTGCTCACGGCCTGGTCCCACTCTCACGGTGGAGATGTGGCCACATGGCCCGGGGCTCTGGGTTCTCCTTGTCCAGCCTGCGTGCCCGGGACGTGGGCTGGGCTCTCTCGGCTCTTCTCTTCCCCCTCCCCGTGGCAGCCACATACTGTGCCATATTTGTGGTGTGTCTTGGGGACAGGACAGTTCCCTGCCTCTCCCAACCAGTAGGCGACCTCTCTGTGCCCAAGAGAGCTCCTGTTCCTCACCGTGGGAGATGGTATTTTGCTTATACCTCTTCCCCAGAAGTAGCGGTCCTTAGCTTGAGCCCTAGGGATTGGAATACTTCCTCCCCTCTTTCTGTGGCTTAAGGCTCTTGCTCTGCATGAGATAGGGGTCTGGAGAACTGTGCGTATCCAGCCTTAGCCGACTGCTTCCTCTGCCCCCGCACAGGAAGGGGATCTCTCTCCTGTCTCCAGCCTTGTCCCCAGTTTATCTGACAGAGGTCCTTGGAAATAGTCTGCAAGTGAGTTCAAGGTAGGCCCCGCTTGTGTTCAAGGGTCTCTAGCCTTACATGTTGGTACGTACATTGCTTCAAAAAATTCATTAAAATTTTAGCCCATTTATTTGATTTGCTCTTTTGGCAGCTTCCTTTTCCGTGTTCTGCAAAGGGTGAAATAATCGTCTCATCTCCCTGTGGAGGAAATTGTCACTTTTTGGAATTTGTTATGGTTTTAGTATCACCTGGCTTTTTGTCATGAGGGTGGGAGTCACATTCTCTTACAGCTTTTGGCATCCTTGGCAGAAACAGGCCATATTATTTTAAAATAGAACTTAATTAAATATTTGTTTATAAAAGCAAATACAATTTTAGCTCATGCCCCTTTTTATACAGCCAGCCTCTTTTAACATTAGTCTGCCCAGATGGTAAATGAGAAATGCAGAAGAAGGTAGAAAAACCCTGAATACTCTACAAACTGAATTTAAAATATAGTGTATAGGGGCACTTGGGTGGCAGTTGGTTGAGTGTCTGACTCTTGCTTGGTTTGAGCTCAGGTCATGATCTCACAGTTTATGAATTTGAGCCCCACGTTGGGCTCTGTGCTGACACCGCAGAGCCTGCTTAGAATTCTCTCTCTCCCTCTCTCTTTGTCTGCCCCTTCCCCACTCACACACACTCTCTTTCTCTTTCAAAATAAATAACCTTAAAAAATAAAAATAAATAAAATACAGTGTACAAAAATCACATTTATACTTTAAAATAGAACCTGACTACCAAACTCTAAAGCTTCTTCCAAATTCCTAAGACCAGGGAAAACAACATAAAAATTAAGAACACTGAAAATTTAAATAATGGAAAACCAATTATCAGACTCTAGCTTACTATAAAATATGAAGGAATACAAGTTAGTCCATAATTTGGAACTATATAAAGGAAATAGCGGTCTACCCATGGTTTGCTTTATTCAGCCAGACAACCTTATCCAAGTGGAATGGGTGTGGGCATATGTGTTAAGCATCACTCACTCTGCATACCTGGTTCAGAGACCCAGACTGTGTACCCACCAGGGAAAGAGGTATCTGCCCCTCCACCATTTAGGTTTGGGGTTTTGTGAAGTTCAGAGTGTGTTCTGTTCAGCGTCCCCTTTGTTTCTGCATTTATGTGTGCATCGCAATACCCTTTCCACAAAGGTAAAATGCAAGGTAGACCAGTGGTTCCACACCATACTTTGATGGCCGAATCCCACCACAGGGGTCAACAGAGGTGGGGGCATGCCTGCACATGCCCCGTCAGCAGAGTGACCCGGAAGACATGGGATTGGTTTACGAATTGATCTCATCTCGGGAAAACAGAGCAGAGCTGACAGATACATCTCCTCTCTAAGATAAGTAAGCGGCAGGCAAAATAGGGTCAGTAATAAATACTGGAAAACAAAATAAAAGAAATAATGTCCCGATGACTCAAATGTAGAGTTTAACTCTGCAAAGATTCTCGTATGGAAAGCACTGGCAAACAATGGAACATTTTTAATAGAAAGCAGGACCTTATGGGACAGTGAAATGGTATGCGTGTTGCACAGGCCTTGAATCCTTCCCTGTTTCTGGTGAAAGAAGCCCACAGGGGAAGAGTGAGAACTGACTGTCCACCACTGTGGTGCCCTTGAACGTGCCCCCCCTCAGGATGCGGTTCCTGGGCTCACACCGATGGGGTGTGGTCAGCACACAGTCCAGGGGAGGCCAGTTAGAGTCCTTCTTCTGGGATTGGCATGGAAGCTGGCTTTGTCCCGACATCAGAAAAAGTATAAAACAAAGCCCCAGGAGTAGCTCAGTCGGTTGAGGGTCCGACTCTTGATTTCAGCTCAGGTCATGATCTCACAGTTTGTGAGTTTGAGCCCCATACTGGGCTCTGCACTGATGGCACAGAGCCTGTGAGATTCTCTCTCTCCCTCCCTCTCTCTCTCTCTCTCCCCCTCTCTCTCTCTCTCTCCCCCTCTCTCTCTCCCCCTCTCTCTCTCTCTCTCCCCTTCCCCTGCTCTCTCTCTCCCTATCTCTCTACACCCTCCTGCTCTTTCTCTAAACAAACAAACATAAAAAAAAGTATTCTCTACCATCTTGAGATTAGCACTTTTTAAACAAGCATATTAAGGAAAAGAAAATAAAAGATAAATTATAAAAGAGATCAAAATATATTTAGAGGACAATTGAGCTACAATCTGAAAATAGTATCTCTGAGGTAAAATATTGTACTAGTTATCACAGAAATAAGAGCTAAAAAAGTAATTAAAAGACTTCATTACTTTACCAGAAAAAATCAATGCACATGTCATCATGAGTCACTAAAAAGTATCAGAATATGTTTTAAAACCATTGAAACAAAAATAAAAGTGACTGAATTACAAAGGCACAAAAATTAGATAAGCCTTCCACATGCCATATGCGTGATAAAATGCCAAAAGGTAATGGAATCAAATCCACCATCGTTTAAGGAAAAAAAAATGTTACGATTCATGTATTTTTACCTAGGCAAACTGTTTTGCATGTAGAAAGCAAAAAGAAAGATATTTTAGACTAGGGACAGGTTCAAAAGCAATCAACTCTTCTAGTAAACAATTATGACATTTACCTAAGTTGGAACATAAACCAAAATAAATATCTAAATAACAGAGCTCTTGTAGTGTCAAAAAACTAAAGTATCTTCCCTCAGGTTATTGCAATGTCAATTGCAGGAACCCAGTAGAAGTGCGGTCTGTCTAGTGGGTTCCACATGATATAGGTGAAACCGTCCCTAACTCTAACGATCTTTCTCTACTTCTGATCCTTCCCAGTTTCTAATGTTTTCTTGTAACTTAACTCTTAATCTGCACTTTATCTGGAACTTCTTACTTTATCTGGTAAACAATTCAAAAAAAATATTGTACCATTCTATTCTAGCACTTAGAACAACGGTTAAACCTTTATTATATATTTTTTAACATGCCTAAAAATTACCTAGGAAAATTGCTATAAAAGTATATTTTATATCTACAAAAGCTTATCTGTCTTGTGTTACAGGATGGAAACTTGAGTAAAAACATGTGCAGCTTTAAAACTAAGCTTGAGGGGTGCCTGGGTGGCTCAGTCGGTTAAGCGGCCGACTTCGGCTCAGGTCATGATCTCACAGTCCGTGAGTTCGAGCCCCGTGTCGGCCTCTGTGCTGACTGCTCAAAGCCTGGAGCCTGTTTCCGATTCTGTGTCTCCCTCTCTCTCTGACCCTCCCCCGTTCATGCTCTGTCTCTCTCTGTCTCAAAAATAAATAAGCATTAAAAAAAATTTTTTTTAAATAAATAAATAAAACTAAGCTTGAGTTATCTGGGCCATTGGTTTTCTTAAACGGGAAGACTAATAAACTACCCAGTGGAATTCACATCTGACATCAGGCATCTATTGTTTCTACAGGGAAGGTATAAATGCTGTGCACTAGATATAAGGTCTGAATGATTACTTGGAAAATTAAAATCAAAAGTGTCAAAGGGATAAAAATAGACTGTAAAATACACAATCATGACATGCTTTGTTACCATCTGATGGTGAAATTTGGGGCCGTTTTTATTTTTTTCTTTTCCATTTCTTTATGTTTTCTACATTTTGAACATAAGTGTGGTGGTTATCTTATGAAATATATTTCTAAAATGATAGTTTTCATTTCATATATGCTGTCTAATTATGAGTATATAAAAATATTTCTTGGGGCACCTGGGTGGCTCAGTCAGTTAAGCTTCCAACTCTTGATTTTGGCTCAGGTTGTGATCTCAGGGTCATGAGATCAAGCCCCACGTCAGGCTCTGTGCTGACAGTGTGGAGCCTGCTTGGGATTCTCTCTCTCTTTGCCCCTCCCCTGCTTCTGCACTCCCTCTCTCTCAATAAGTAAATAAACTTAAAAAACTAAAAATATTTATAGAAAGAAATTAGATTTGGATATACCAAAATGTGAGCAGCGTTTGCATTGTGGGCCTGTGCCTAATTTTGCTTTTGGAACTGTTTTGTGTTTTCCAACTTTCTATAGTAAGATATCTGACCTTTATGCATAAACGTCTTTAAAAATACAAAAATGAGAATACCTAGGACCTGGTATGGCTTTGTGGTGTTAGGAACGCAATTGTTACATTAATATTGTGGGATTTATAAGGGATTATGCAAATGTTCCCAAAGAATTTCGAAAAAAAAAAAAACTATTATCTGCTAATTACAACATAAAATACATAACAAAATCGTTCAATCCAGTAAAATTAAGTAACACTTATCCCTTGATTGTCCCCTCCAGCCCAATGGAATGGCCATAGCTGGAGCTGTATTACTCATAGGAAGGGTTTGCAAGAACTGTTGGCTTCAGTTGGCTAATTCTTGTCATCCTGGCTGATTTGCTGTCTGCATCATTCCTACAGTCTCTCTCTCTAGGCAGGAAACACCTTTCAATTTGTTCACCTTTTGCCCATAAAAAGCTTTTTGATTTGGGATTTGAGAAGGTCGACATACAAGACAAATGTAGATTTTGGAGACCGAAGACTTGGTGTCTCAGATCAATTGCCGTAACTGTGTAGCTATATGGCCTGCAGTGAATTAGTATTAAGATGTTCTGTTCTACAGGATTATTCTGAGGACCCAGGCAGACAAAATGCAGGAATATAATTATAAACTATGCTATATGTAACTCAGAATATTTTTTCACCTGAATAGCTGAATAATGTCAGTAATTTCAACATAGTGATAGTAAGCTCACTGAGGTTGATAATTACTTTTCTCAAGTCTGTGAGCATATGAAGTAAGGGTCATCGTTATTAATATCTTTGATATGTGTATATAGCTGTGTAGTTACAGTTCCTCATTGCTCTTGCTTTTTGTATATTTTTTATTCCTAACACTGATTCAGCTTGTGTTTCAATTAAAGAAATTTTTAAAAGATATTACAAAATTATCTTTTCTGTTAACATCATTGATTTTACTATTTATCTGACAATCAGATTTTTGGATGGCAAACTGCTTGATATCAATAAAGACTTTCAGCCGTATTACGGCGAAGGAGGACGTATTCTGGAGATCCGGACCCCGGAGGCAGTGACCAGCATTAAAAAGCGAGGAGAGAGCCTAGGCTACACAGAGGGGGCCCTGCTTGCACTCGCCTTCATCATCATCCTCTGCTGTATCCCTGCCATCTTGGTAGTTCTGGTCAGCTACAGACAGTAAGTATTCCCACTTCTAAACACGGCCTGATCGAAAAGCCATCCCTGGCAACGTGGCTTTGTAGTCGTAAAACAGTAATGATGCCACCATTTAGGGCATTGCCGCATCCTTCTGGCACCAAGCGGCCTTCCTTTAAGGCGGAACGAAACAAACTTCCAGCGTTTTCGCCCGATTCCTCAATGCTGCCATGTTCCTAACATGCTCTCATCCGTTAGGAATTTAGGGTAGCTCCTGTGGCTTTGTTCGTGCCCCTCATCAGGTGCAGAGCCTTGCGAGAGAATACAGCGGTGTCCTGGGGGAGGTGTCCTATGCAGCAGAATGCCATATCCAGATTCCCCGGTCTCTGAGGAAGGTCTGCAACCTGTCCACACTGTCATGACAAGTTTTAGTCCGTGTTGCAACACTGACATCTGTGGAAGTGATCGAAGCGTTGGCAAAACCATTTCAAAATCATAGTATGCCACGTGTAATTCTCCATGGGGTTTCTTCCTTCCCGGATAGCCCTGCCAGATCCTACAGTGTAACATATGACAGGATATTTTGGCTGCACAGGCCTTACTCATTTCTTGTTCCTACAGGCAAATACATTCACTTAAAATACCTATCTTTGGGGCGCCTGGGTGGCTCAGTCGGTTGAGCGTCCGACTTCGGCTCAGGCCATGATCTCTCGATCTGTGAGTTCGAGCCCCGCGTCAGGCTCTGTGCTGACAGCTCAGAGCCTGGAGCCTGCTTCACATTCTGTGTCTCCGTCTCTCTCTGTGCCTCCCCCGCTCATGCTCTGTCTCTCTCTCTCAGTCAAAAGTAAATAAAACATTTTTAAAAAATTAAAAATAAAATACCTATCTTTTACTCTGTCCCTTCAAAGTAGTGAAGTAATTCTAGCTGATTTAAGCATCTGTATTTGAAGTCCTCTATTAAGCTATTCTTTATTTCACACCAGGTACAGGGAACTTTTGTGATAGAAGTCCAGGCATTTCAGGTATATCCCTATTGACAGTGATGGGTAACGGAAGTTGTGGAATAGGTTGAGAAGAGAGGTAGCCCTAAGGGTGCCATAAAATGAAAATAAATAAGACGGGGATCATAAGTCATATAAATTACTTGACATAACAAAGGGTAAGACAGAATGGTGGAGCTGCTCTTCATCATGTAAAATACCTGCAGGGAAAGCACTAAAATAGTGCTTATATATTCTTAACGTGTTATCTTTGTTCTCTAACACTGAGAATTTTCTTTCAGATTAAGTAAGGTTAGGTAATTGCAACCTAAAAGTTGAAAAGTGTGCTCTGCATGAAGATGCCATAGGGATATTCTGTCATCACCAAAGCCATGTGAAGTTGCAAACAGAACTTTCAGGTTGACCTACTGGAGTCTGATGTATCCTTAACAAATGCACCAATTCTAAAGGCTAGAAAGAAACTTAATAATGGACAAATGGTTTTGAATTACTAAGCCATCAACTCAATATTAATTTTCATGTTGGAGCGAACCTGTGTTACAGTTATTCTGTTTCATTGCACTGTTTCCCAGAGGAATCCTGCTCGCAATAAAATCGGAGAGAAAACTTGTATCTGGCACACAACACAGTGCTCAAAACTGAAGCATCCTGGATGTTATAATTTAACAAACCACTAAGATGCTTGGCATTTAAACGTTTCATAGATGCATTATTTAATTTTTTTTGGTTCAGTAATGAGTTCTATACTCTACGAATTGATTGTAGTCACTGCTTTTTGTAGACCGATGGAATTAAACAAGATGAGTTGTGCACCATGTGTCAGTGTAAAATTCTCACATTTAAAACTCTAGCTTTTGTACTTTCATATTCTGCTTGTACATAGGACTGGAATGGATGGCTCTTCTTTCCTATTAACATTCTTTTTTTTTTTTAATTCACTGTACATGGAAAACTAAGAAGCAAATGTGAAAAAAGTATCATGGATTCATTATCCAGGAACGTCACCTTCCAGTTCCAGGCTCAGCTTCAAAGTGAAGCCCACGGTATAATCAGCCCACTGCCTGCCTTCGTCTCTTTAATATTCTTCAGGCACAGGATGCCAAGAAGCCAATTATAAAGATCAGATCACCTTTAATAACCCATTTCTCTATCAGAGTTCAAATTCATGTATCCATGTTTTAAGCCAGCTTTTTTTTTGAAATCCCATTTAGTTCATTTCTTTGTTTTCTTGTAAAAAAATGTTTTCACAGCTTGTAGGACAGTGACAGCAACAATAAAGTGTTCCCCCATTTTTACTTTCTGAACTGAAACACTTAGTTTCCCTACTGTGTCAATAGGTCTGTGTCGTTATGAGTTTCACCAGTAAATTATTCAGAATTTGGAATAAATCAGATGTTAAAATATTATGAATGCAGTATTTCTAATGTAGCTTTCTCTTTTTTTTTTCTAATTGCTTTTCAAAACAGGTTTAAAGTGTAAGTATAATTAATATCTTGCATATGATTTTACGTAATATGAAAAGGAAAGGCCTGGATTCTGCTGATAAAGTAGTCGGCCTGCTCAGAACCATGGATCACCGGTCTGTCTTGTGTTTGCAGAAGGTGTATACTTTGGTTCAAATTCCCATGTGCTTTTGTATGTAAGGAATCAGTCTTGGTTTTGACATGGGATAGGAGGGAGGAAATGTGAAAAAGGCAGTTGACTCTGACGGTTCCCACTCTGAGATTTGGGTTTTGAGGAAGGAACTAAGAGTTGGGTGTCCAGGACATTCAATAAGCGTGGCTGCAACTCCAAGGCAAGAATCCCAGGCCTCCCAGGAGTCCAAAGGAGACAAAAGCCAGCCACGTCTCTCTCCCAAAGGGGCACCGTAAACTAATGTCAAACATGTTTCAAATCATTTAAAATGAAATAACTTTTCTTGAACTAGATGGAAGATGAATAATAAAGAAAAATTATGCATCTTCAACGTGCCTCACCTGAGGAAGGAGACCTACTCCATGGCCCCCAATTATTAAATCACATTTTTATAGATAGCTTGACTCCTACCTTTCATATTCCTATTTCACATAATATGCAAATATTTCTACTCAATTCCAGCCATTATTTCAGGGTAGATATTTTAAAGGGGAAGAAGATACAGGAAAACGATACTCTGTGGGGATGCTGCTGTAATCACACCGGTTTATAAGTCCTAGTATTTGTGTTAACGATTTTTTTAAGTGGGTTCTTCTGAGAAGTGTATGATTTCTAAAATGGTTTTCCACAACATCCCTGCCTTCTCAAAGACGCCAAGCCGAGTGCACCAAGACAGCGCGAATCCAGTCGGCATTACCCGCAGCCAAGCCTGCCGCACCTGCGCCCGCACCTGTGGCCGCGCCCCCGCCGCCCCCGCCGCCCCCGGGGCGCACCTGTATGAGGAGCTGGGAGACAGCACCATGTAAGTAGGCCAGGGCGCTGCTCTGCCAGACAGGTGGGCCTGATGGATGCTGGGTGGTGAGTATTTCATTTCCACCTGATGCGGAAACACGGTTTGCAGCCTACTTTATTTACTACTTTGAATGGGAAAAAAAGAAAACAAATTGTTAAGACGAGAACCTAAGAAAAGTTGAATTGAAAAGTCATAACCAAAACGCAAACAAACAAACAAAATAACATTTTTAAACAATGAGTAGAGAAAGAAGTACTTGGCTGGAGGAGAGACATCTGTAGATGACTAGCTTGAATCATATAATCTCTAAACCTTCACAGTTATGCACTTTTTTTCCTCCAAAATTCAAAACACATTCTGAAAAAAAATGTTTTTCTCATAAAAAATAAAGAAAAGGTAAAGCACAATCATAAAAGAGTAATTCTTGATTTAGTATGCAAAGGCAACTCTTATTTGGTAATTTAAAACCAATGGTTTGTTCTAAAATCATAGACTCCTTACAGAGACTGTCTCGGGATGTCATAGGATGGGGTAATTAAAATCTGAGCGAAAATCTGAAACCCAAATAAAGAATCAAATATTAAATATCCAACCCCTTAAAGAATATGCTTTTTATTATATTCCCCTCAAAAGAGACTGCTGTGATAGCTTAATACTTCTCCTGTGTTATTTGGAACCTCTAAGCAATATTAACTCATACACATTTGAAAGACTTTTAAAGTATTGTGAAAAGACTTCACAGATGTTTCCAGATTGGTGCTACCTTCATAACCAGATTCCTTTCTGACTTATTTAACTTGCCTATGTTTTAAAAATAAAGAGGAACTATTTCTGGACATGAAATGCAAAACAACCAAGGATATTATAAAATTTTGGATCTGACTAAATTAAATCCAAGACACCTTTTATTAACTAGAATTTGGCAGAGTTGAGGGACTAAAACACATTATTCTACTCTGTTACATTTGTAGCATTTACTAGTAGGAATAAAGCAAGCCTCAAAAATTAAGAAATTTACCTTTTAATGGGAAAGCCAGTTTTAAACACATGTATCGATAATTTTGTCATATTACCACTATTTTTATGAATATAATTTATTGTCAAATTGGCTTACATACAATACCCAGTGCTCATCCCGACATGCGCAAGGTGATGTTAAGAAGTTTCAAAAATGTTAAAACTGATTTTAATGTTGTATATTTGAATGCTAAAATTGAATTTAATGCTTGACAGCTTAGTATTTGACATTCTATTTCTAAACTAACAATATAATACAGGATTCATGCTTTAAATATAGTTTTAACTTTTTAATAAGCTGAAAATGATGGTATCTTTTTGAATTACTGGTGAATGTAGGAATTGAGCCAATACGATTTGATTCTCTTTATATTAACCACCTCTCTCCAGCAAAAAAATATTCAGAAACTAAGAAAGACTTATGTGTTAAGTTTTATTTTCTCTGAAATTACTGAGGGATATATATTCATTTTTATTTAGCAAAAGTAAGCATACTGTAACATCATCTGGAATCAATATAGTGTGGTGGTGATCATTTTCAAATAGCAACAGTTAAGGACTACTTCTGTTTGAAAAACTGTGATAGACTAAGTAGACAGTTTTGCAATTATAATATGTATTTAATGAGGGATCCTGAGTTCTGCACATTGAATTATCTTTAACAAATGTTTGACCTATCTCTTAAAAAACTTTATACAAGGATTCAAACCTTATGTTACTAAAAAATGGACTAGCTCCAGAGGAATTATTATCAAATTTAAAAGAAAAAAATCAAAGGTCATTTTGAAAAAAAATCTTCATGAACTAGTTGATAACTTCGTACGGATTCAACAACCGCTGTGATAGTCATCATAGCATTATATGTTTACTTTCTTCCAAACCCTAGTTCTATCTTCTCTATAAATCGGCGCGGACTGATTTTTTAGTTAGGACATAGAAACTATTCTTAGAGTCTCATTTAAAATTTCTGTTTGGGGGCCGAAATCAGCCGTGTGTAATGAAGGTGAATCTTGCCTATGCACGGGAAATGGATGGCTAGCTACTTTCTGTGATGAGACCACTGGATAAGTGCCATATGATTTTATCTAAACTATTAGCACATATCATTTGTATGAGTAAATACACGGAAAATATAAAAACGTGTGTTTTCTTTTCTGGATATACATATTAAATGTTTAAAGCAAGTTCCTGTTAGTATTTTCATAATCACCTCCAATTAACTATAGTTCAAACTCTTTTTTTTCTGTCCCATGTTTTCTCTTTCCCACCTGTGGATACATAGGCATAAGTAAGTAAATAATATCATTCTAATACAAGGCATTAGGGTAAAAAGATACAATAGAATAGATTAACTGCTGTTTTACTCTAAATTTAAGTAACCGTCATCTTCTATTTTGGAGTCATCGGCTTTTAAAAAGAAAGTCCCATCTTCCATATCTCATTCCCTTTTGGTATCTTGAAATGGCGTGAACTTAAAACAAGTGTTTCACTGACAGTACCTGTGCCTCTCAAGGCAAAGTATTGAAATTCTTAAAATGCTTAAATTTAAAGATATTAAAATATCTTGAAAATATTTAAAGATACCTCTCCATCAAAAGTGATGTAGTATCATTCTTTCCAGGAAAAATTAAACAAGAACAAATCTATAAAAAATTGCCAAATAATATGTCAAGTCCATTTTTTGAAAAAGAATGACTTGGCAAGATCAGAAGTAAGTGTTTGTTGTCGGTTTAATCCACATTATCTGTCCTTCCTTTATTATTCAAGGGGGCCTGACACCCCACATCCACGTGTAGTTTGTATCTTAGTGAAATGATTCAGTAACAACTCTGGCTTTATATAGCATTTTATTGCCTTATCTGTCATTCTTACCAGCGCGGCTACTTAATTTTTATTCACAGTGTTTCCTTTTATTTCATTCCTGTGTGGCTAGAGATTAAATAATAACAAAAGTCAACGTTACTCTGTTTGGGCTTGAGAGCAAGACCCAATGAGAGACTATTGGGAAGCACCCAGCCTTGCCGGGAGGTGGGGGGACGTACCGATGCTTTCCTTAGAGACCCTTGCTCACGTCCCCTCACCTACTCAATTGCATTTGTCACTCGCAGCCCGTCACTCAGTGTCAGTGTCTGAGCACATCTTGCAGGGATATCGAAACTGTTATTTTACCATAAAGCTTTCCTTAAAGTCGGTCTTGACCAAAATTGGATGCAGATCATATTCAAACTAAATACCACTAACCCCTCTTATGGTGATGTTGATAGCGTTTTAAAACTGATGAAGCTTAAAATGGAAATCGAAGAAAGTAATCTCTGTCAAGGTTCTGGCATCAATTCCATTTCTCAATTGTGATTTTGAGCCCTGTGAGAGAAATTTCTCCCGTCTGTCCTTGGAGAATAGAGAAATCCTTTCTGCATTCTCTGGTCAGCTGCATCGCAGGTACGAGAGTACTTTTAGCTCCAGGACAGAATTACTGAGATGAGAGATAATGACCCCGAATCAGATACAGCGAAGGATCCTTTCCCCAAAACCATCAGCTCTGAGCACCCTAAAGCAAAGCAAAGGATGTAGAACCATTCGCCAAAACCCTGGTTTGCAATTTGGAGGATCGTGATTTCTACATAAGAGAACTGTTATGGGGTGCCTGGATGACTCGGTCGGTGAAGCCTCCAACTCTTGACTTCACCTCAGGTCAGGGTCTCACAGCTCCCAAGTTCCAGCCCCATGCTGGGCTCTGTGCAGAGCCTGCTTGGGACTCTGTCTCTCTCCCTCTTTCTCTGCCCCATCCCTCTTGCCCTCTATCTCCCTTTCAAAATAAATAAAATTAAACTTTATTTAAAAAGAGAGAGAGAGAGAACTGGGATGTCTGGCTCTGGATACTTCGCTGTATCAGAGTAATCAGGGAAAAAAAAATCAGTCTACAGATTGACACAGTTTTTAAAAATGAAAATTTCTCCTGCCACTCACAGCTCTCAGGCTTTTCCTGCCCTGCCTTTCTGAGACCAAGGGCACGAAAGTAATTAGTAGATTAGTGTTGCTAATCAGTAGATTAGTGTTACTTGGCCTCTTGTGTCTTGAAGTAGTGACGAGAACCATAAAGACATCTTTCTCGTGAAAGTTATGTCACAACCTGTTTCCTTACATTTCATTATGTTCTTTTCTTTCAAGTCTTTTCCTTCTCTGCCATTTCCAACAAAGCAGGGGAAATAAATCAGTCTCAGAAGACAGGAAAAATCAACACAGTGGGATGCCCTTTTCTTCCAGCACTGTTCGGGCTCACAGAGAGGCTCGTGTAGACGGACCACTTAACGACCAGCCCGCGTCGGCAAGAACGTTCCCACTGGTATCTGATGAGGACGCCTTGAGTACCCACGGTGCTCTTTATAAGGAAACCGTACATCCAAGACCAACAAATTCAGACTTTTTGCTAAGAACAGATTGCATAGACTCACTTTTACCCAGAACAAAAGGCAGGAGTGAGTCCCTGAGGGGCCCGAGAGAAATGTTTCAGAGGATGTGGAATCGGCCAGTCTGCTTCCCTCAGAGACCGGTGCGGGAACTTCCCAAGAGACCAGAGACCACGGATCTGCAGCACTGGCCGAGCAACGGGCGGGAAGGTAGAAAGGAAAGCCCTGGAACCTGTCCAAACCAAAGAGGTAGCGGGAGGCCCCTGCCGAGAGCCGGGGAAACGCAGGCGGCAGAGAGAGAGGAAGTGAGGCCAGGTGATTCAGTGCCTGTGTTCGGAACAGAACACGTGGCATCTCCATCTTCAGACTCTTCCTGTGTCTCTCCTTCACCTCGCTCCTCCTCCTCCGCTTTGCCAACCGTGTCAAGAACTGTGGAGCTCCGGTCAGAGCCTCATGCCGCCATTTCTCCGGCTGACTGTTCCTTGGAACTTTCTCCTTCGACGCCTGGCATTTTGCATTCTCCAGTCTTTAGGAGGGAGGCACCCGCGTGTATGCTGCCTGTCGAAGCCGAAAGGAACATTTTCGAAATTCTTCCCGCACCACCCCGTCTCTCTCCTCCTCCAACTCCTGTTGCTTTCTCCTATCTTCCTCCTTCCCATCCTCCTCCTCCACTTCTTCCGCTGCCCGGCCCCCCTTCCCCTCCCTCTGCTGCTCCTTCACTCCCTCTCCCCTCCCCTCCTTCCCTCCCTCCGCCATGCCCCCCTCTTCCTTCTCCACTGTCTCTTCCCCCTTCGGTTCCGGCCACCAGGTGTGTCCGTACACCAGCTGTTAAAGGTACTGTCGGTGTAACACCAGCGGAGGAAAGGACGTCCTCTGGGACACAGCTGCCAGCACCCACCACGGAGTGCAAGGCGGATCCCCGAAGGGAACCAAAAGGCATCCTCAAGCATGTTAAAAACGTAGCGGACCTTGAAAAGTCAGTAGCTAACATGTACAGTCAAATAGAAAAAAACTTCCCACCAATGCACAACTCAGGCCTTGAAACTAGTTGCCCTGCAGAGACAGAAAATGTGGAAATGACCTCTGGACAAAACCAGGGGAATTTGCACAGGATTGGCGAGGGAACTGAAAACCGACCTCACAGCGAATCTACTTCCCTGTAATGTTGCTCTTCGTGTTTTAACCGGACAACTCTCTTGTTGACCGTAATCTTCGAGTGGAGGCAAATGGGAACGTTAGAGAAGATTCCGTTCTTTTACCCAAAACTCCGTGCAGTGCTGTTTTTTCCCTCATTTTTTACTTTTAAAGATTATTAACCTCATCGTTTCTAACTCATATTATAGATTTACCTTAATTTTCTTAACTACGAAGTAGCATTATTTGTCTACGTTTGTTTTAAAAAGTAAGTAATTTCAGTCTGTTTTTCAGTGGGAATATGTGGGCAAGAAAGTTAGATATCCAACTTAAACCAGTGGTTTGTTAACATGTTAATACAGTAACGTCTACATTTGCTCCCTGATCATAGTTTTATTTGAGTGCTCCAGAAAAAAAAAAAAAAAAAGCAAACTGTTAAAATAAGCTAAAAAAATGATATCATAGGTTCTGTTTCTTCCTTGAAGCCTATGTATTTGGTAAGATTAAATACTACCAAAGTAAAAATGTTATGTATCTAGAAATGTAGGAGTTGACAGACATTATGGTGTTCCAAAATAAATCCCAGGTGCTATGAGATGTAGTCATCTGTTTTCTTACCTGAACAGTCTTCAGTCTGGCTTGCTTTGATCTTACTAGTATGCTTATACAGTTGAAAAATCTTTTATGTTTTCAGTTACTGTCTTAGTCTACTTATTTCTCATGATGCTTTCTCTTCCCCTCTTTATAATGAAAATAAATCTTGAGCTGTTGGCTTTTATAAGACATTTCATTGTTCCCACAGATGTTGACAGGGACCTTCGGTTTTGCTTGTCCACATGATGTTATCATCTTGTCATTATAATTTTATCATAAGATTCTCTTTCAAAGAAAATATTTATCTCAGTTTAATAAAGAAATTCTAATTCGCTTCACCAAAATAAAGTTAACTAAATGTCTACAGAGGTTTATCTAGTATGAATTTAGTTGCTATTTGATGGATGAAAATTCTAAATGTTTTTATTAAGTTTATCAATAATATAAAACGTTTGCCTACCTTAATTTTAGAACAACATTATTGGCTTCATTTCTAGTTACCTTTAATTACTCTAGATAAAACATCCAAACTTATTTGTATAAATAAGATATAAAAATTTTAAATAGAAATCAAGAAAGAATATGTCTGGTGGAGTGTCATCAGTTTTATATAGGCTTTTACTCTTTGTTTTAAGTGAAGAAGATAAAAATTTATCCTCGGAAAAAAACAAAAAACAAAAACACATTATGTTGTAGTCTTTCTCAGAACTCAACTTGGAAAATTCTTAAAGACCTCAGCTGAGCTAAGTGCTATCTTCCTATCTCTTTAATGAAAACTACACTTGACCAGCAAGTAATTATTCTGTTTTCCCACCTAACCCATGGAATAAATTTTATTTACTGGAAATCCCCACTTTGAATACAAGCATAATTATTTGATTTACTCTGCAGTTTTAATATTGTAGAAGATAAAAGTTTGCACAGGAAAACAAAACATGGTTTCAAAATGTAGGCCAAAATCTTGCCGGCTGATCTCCATTGTAGATACCTAATATAGGCCCGTATAATGCATCATTTCAAAGATTTTGTTCAGCTCTTATATTATGTGACATTTCTTCAAGAATTTGGTCTGTCATCCTTAATTAACAGTATCAGATTTTTTGAAAAATCTATAAATCGAATTATTTTCATTAGCTCCTTTGCTTCAGATTCTTTTCATCCAAATCAAGAGTGATTTCCTTCTTGGGGTTTTTGAACCTGATTTTTTTCTGTCTTTCACTGAAACATTTCAGTTGGAATTTTTGTTGGCAGCTGGTCATATGCATTGGAAGTTGTGCTATTTGGCGGACTCTGACAAGGTATTATTCATAATTGTGTAAGCTTTCATTTGAGTGTGTGTGTTTTTTAAGCTATTTGTATCAACTTCTTGGATATGAGAAATTTTTAATATACCCTCTAAATAATTATAAAGAAATATTATGAAAACTCCAAATAACAGTTTTATGTAGGTATGTGCAGCCTCACTGAGTTGTCACACTGTCCTTTTCTGTATCATTTTTATAGTATTTGTTTAGTCTAAACATTTTATTAGTATATTACACTTTTCAAATGAAACATCCATTCCCATGTTTTATATTTAATAGTTTTTATTTCACGTTCTATTTAGAGATCCCTGGATTCATTGTAAAAGTCCGTTCGAATGCCTTCTGCATGAGACCTATAAATATTCTTTGAGTTCGTAGGCCAAAATATTATTTCCCTTCTCAACCCATAAGCCCCCACAACCTGCCAATGAACCTCCAGAATCATAATACATTATTTGTCTTCTGCATTTATTATGTTCCAATTGTGCATAAGAAATTATTAGATGCCTTGATAAAAGATATAAGTAAGTTACCATATGTTTTCCTTATTAAATGCATACAAATGGTATACAATGATAATTAACACACATGGAATACCATATGCATAAAAATGCATCAGTATTATGTGACTTGTCTTGTAAGAGTCAACAGAAAGTCACATTAATTGAAAGCATACAGACAATTATACATACTGATTCTGTTCTGTACTTTTTCTAAGTCACTTTCTGCCTTTGAGCTGAGACAAACAATCCAAATAACTACGTGAAAGACAACAAAAAGATTAATGGAAACAGTGTAGTTCATCTATTGGTATTTTATTCTCCACACGTAGGAAAAAGACTGCTACTGAAAAAAAACAAACACCAAAAAAAGGCAGCATAAAAATCCTGGAGATCAAAGTCCAGCTTTCGTTGGACATTTATATCATGTATATGACTCAATTCTCATTACTAAAACCTAAGTATGAGCTTTCTCTGTCTCTGAAAGATATAAATTCAGTAAACTTCTAAATGCTTTAGAAGGATTATAATTTGCATAACTATTGGAAGAATCATAGAAGCAAAACTCACTGAAGGTCCATTTCAGATAATAAATTGCGACAGGATTAACTAAGCATTATATTACCATTATTACCAACCATTTCAATCAGCAATGCCTTAACCACTTAAGATTTGTTCAGATAAGTAGACTTCTTTTGTAAAGGCCTTGTAATATTTTAAAGAAATTTTCTACAGATATTGTTTTGTTGGACTTTAAAGTTATGAGTGCCTCTTCGTAGCAGTTACTAGCTTTGTATACTCGGTCTTTCGCACCATACTATACATATAACACTTTAGATCAACTGTTTAGTGAATGAGAAATAAAAAATCTTTATAATTAAAGACATTCAATACTGAAAGCATTCTATATATATATATATTTTTCCCCTCTCAACTATACTCAAACCTTTCCCCAACTTGTCATCCATGAACTTTACAAACCCTTACGTAATATCGAATGTTTGGCTCTTATACCTCTGACAATAGTCAGCTCTTATATTATATCTGATAATGTCCTTGACCCTTAAAGGCTAGTCAGTATTTTGCATTCATTACTTTTAGAATAAATTGATGCAAACAGACAAAAAAAAACCTTTCAAATGTTTGGAAGAATATATTGTAGTCATTGAGGCAATTTTTTCATTCTGTACCAGTATGCTTTTCATGTATAAAACAACCTTTTCCCCAAATGAGCATCTTATATACATTAAAACTTGTCTAGGATGCAGATGATGTAGAATACTTTTGATCCACTTGACAATAACAGAGTCAAAGTGTGTTATTATACACCACTGGGATATAATAGACTGTGTATGGTTGAGTATCATATGGCATGTGGGTCTTGGCTGGTCACTGTTTTTAGTAATGCAGGCATGAAACTTCGATCCTCCTGTCCTGATACTGCCACAAATTGTATTTCTCACCGAGACAATTTTTAGTAAAAATTACCTTCTCAGTGTCCCTCACATTTTTAAAAACACCCTTATCTATAATTTTATTTAATCTGAAACTCTAAGTTGTTTAATACTGATTTCTTTGTTTCTGCCTTGCAGGAGAGGGTATGCATCAGAGGTAAGGGCTTTATGGTATTGATATTATATCAAGCCTACTAGGAAAATATTTGCATTATAGGAAAGCCTGGTTTACATTCTTTCATAGCCAGGGTATTCTCCTTTATTTCAACGAAACTTATAAATGTGCTGTGCTATTTATTCTCTTGTGTACCTGTTACCGTTTTGTTTGGGGGTTTTAAGTGGGTGAACAAATACCAAGTGCTCACCTTTTCAAGGATAAATCATATTTTGCCTGAATTGCTGTTACTTGATATTGTCCAATATTCCACCAAATTTATTTCTTGGAGGCTATAAACCTAACGTAGCCACCTAGGATTCCTTAACTTTTATCCTTTTTACCAGTCCAAGGCTCCTTCCCAACATATTCGAGCTAAGATCGTAAAGAGTTGTGAAAGGTCAGACTGAGAAATCTCTGGTTTTGCATCGTGTTCGTTTGAGTCTGAGTCTGTGGAGACGATAGCGGGTGTTCTGGCCAGTGGCATCTGGCCGGCCGCTCGGAGAGTCGTACTGCCTATGAGGCCACCGAGAACCCAGCAGAGTTTAGCAGACAGCTTCCCAGTCAAGATGGTGAAATGAGTGTGCACCCTGATTGGCCAGTAGTGTAGAAATGCACAAATCCTAACGTGTTTGGAGATCAAGACAAGTGAATTTAAGAATAATTGGTTTTCGGGGACAATTATAACAGCTAACAGACCGGATAGGATATCTCTAGCTCCAACTTCCTGCTTCCTTGAGTGAATGCCTTAACTAGACCAGCTCGCTCACAGCCGTGTCGTGGAAACTGTAGCCCTTCAATCTCATAGCTGTCCTGCTGGTCCTTTCAAACGTCTGCTTCACTGCTGGAACTTCTCCCGGAACTTCTGTGCCCACATTCCCAGTGCTTACTGTAAGATTCATGTTGTGTAGCTACACCCCCCCACCCCTCAAAGAGTGGGTAAGCCACAGTTTGATAAATTATCGTGAAACGGACCAATAGAGACCTGGTTTCCTTTCAGTAAGTATGGGTGAGGTTGGGAGGCAGTAAGAAGTGATCCCCACGAAATCAGAGGAAGGACGATGTCCCTAATCACAAAGAACCTCCGAAAGTGTGCTTAATGCCTGAATGTAAGCAACTCGTGTTTTGGTAAAAAGAAAAATGGGGAGCATTTCTTAAATATTGATGTTGAGTATATTACAACTGTATCATGATTTTGTGTGCTCTCCTCTTCTCACTAATCAACCTGATTGCATTTAATGTGATTGGGGAGAAAAAAAAGAGGGGCAATTTAAAACAAGGTTAGACATGTTCAAAAGGATTCTGTGGCACTTACAGTGCTTTTAAAATCATAAGTAACTATATTAAGTTTGTACTAAAAAGTTATTTATAAGTTTCTTATTAAGGTGATTTGAAGTTAATCAAACAATGATGAGATTTGTTTTGCAAATCCCTATTATTTTATGTTCTAACATAAATAGTCAAAATATCGGTTGCTACCACATGAATGATCAATCATAATCCCAAGGTAACCAGTTTTAAGCTGTGGCCCTCTTTTTTCTCTCTTTTCAATCACGATCTTCCTTTTCCACCCGAAGTCTTTTCTAAACCTTGTTCTATTTTAACTTCCTTTGGCAGCAACAGCAACTGCTGAGGCCTTCTCTTCTTAAACCAGAGGTATCAGTTTTCTTTTCTTTTCAACCTCGCTGAGCCTTCGGAATTAAGGCCCGTTCTACCTGTAGGCAGACTGGGTGACTGCCAACACGATTGTACAAGACAGGACAGGAGGTGGTTAAACATTAACACAAATAAGTAGGCGAGAAAATCACTCCTCTACCTGCTTGCCGGAGGTTGGGGGGGGGGGGCTGAAATTCTGAACCCTTAGCTCCGTTCTCTAGGAGTTAGACAAGGAAGCCCTTGGCTCCTGTTGAAAACAAGCTCTCATTGAAAGAGACAGATCACGAACCTGATGATTCTCTTGTCTCAGTGAATCTAGATGCATCAGAACCCTTCCTGGGACCAGTCAGGGTTTGAGGAAAGAGCTCTGGCCTCTGTACTGAAATAAGGAAAAGTAGAAATTGGGTTGTGATTGCCACTCTTAAATCATTTCATGGGATTCAAACATGATGCCTTTGGACACATGTCTATTTCAAAATGCCTAGGACATTTTCTGCTGCCATGAGAAAAAGATAATCAGAATTTTAAAATTAATGCACATAATTAATACTTGTATGCACTATGAACGATCTAAATTTTTTAAAATAATGTTTATTTTAAATGTATCTTTCTTTTGGCATAGTTGGCTGCCAAAGTGCGATCCAAGTGGTTAAGTGGTTAGAATTGACTCTCTAAAATTTGGAGGTTGAGTGGCAGGAATATTCAACTTTTGTAAACTTTTAGCTAAAATTTCTAGGAAGACATTCCCATAGACTACTGAATCAGATAACTCGGACTTAAGATCCACATGGCAATTACTCGATGCAAAACCATAGTCAAGACATGCTCCTTCCGTTTCATCGTCCCCAAAATCTCGGCAGTAATATTGAATATACAAGCTCCTACCTCAGCCACCGGAGCACGGTAGGAAGAAACTCAGCAAATGGTAGTAATACTGTTGCTTTTGTTTGCATTAGTATACACGTTTACACTTTGTCAGTAATTTGCTAAAATAATTCTGTCTTGTCTGTGTGGTCAGAAAAAATGTGAGGCAACAGGGACCGCATGGGGCAGTGGAAAGAGTTGATAGCCCCAGTCTGTTCAGGCCAGTTAGGGAGCCTGATGGTTGCTATGCCTTCCTTCATGTATTTATGTGTCTGTGTATCTATGTACGTATCTATGTATCTATCTATGTACCTATTATCTATAATATATCTATTATCTATCATGTATCTACCTATCATCTGTCTACCTACCTATCATCTATCTCTGCATAGTTGATGCTCTGCCCTTCAGTAACTGATGGTATAAGAATCTAAAAGGAACCCTTCAGATGATTCCCTTCTACCAGCTTCTGTCTTTTCCCACCTAGCTCAGACAACACAGTGACTGATTGAATCCAGGATTAAGTTTCCTGGATTCCTTTCCAATTGCTTCTATCCTTCTGTGATATTTTTTAAGTCATCTGATAACAGGTATATATCCTATTCTCCCTTTAGGAGAATAAAAGTGTGTGTCTGTAAAGGAAATTATTTGATTCTAACTCTGAAAATCTGAAATTCACTCAGTTGCATTATGTTTCCATAAATATTTGTTTTTCATTATTGCCAAAAGTTATCAAAATTCAAAATGACTTTGGTTTTTAATTGTTGTAACGACACATAACTTGAGATCTTCCCTCTTAAATTTTACATGGATAACACAGTGCGGTTGACTATAATAACACAGTGTTGCATAAAGGATCTTTAGAACTTTCCATCCTGCTTCACTGAAACTTTATACCAGTTGAAAGCGGTTCCACATTTCTCCCTCCCCCACCCCGTGGCCATATCATTCTAGATTGACAATTTTAGACACCTTGTTCAATGGGATCATGCAGTATTTATCCTTCTGTGACTGGCTTATTTAACTTAGCATAACGTTCTCAAGGTTCATCCATGTTGCTGCATATAACAGCAACCCCTTCTTTTATAAGGCTGAGTGATATTCGCTGTATTTATGTACTACATTTTCTTTATCCATTCTTCCACTGATGAACATTTAGGTTTCAACTTCAAAATCTGTTGGTCTTTTCTCAGTCTCCATATGCATGACACTAAACATGCATTGGCCAAAGAGTTTAAAAGCGTTAGTTCTGAAATCAGTTTGCTTCATTTAAACCAGTATAATTGTGTTGGGTTTTAGATGTGTCAAAAGTCCAAGCCTACCAATATGAAAAATATAGGTAGAGAGATTTATATTTAAAGTGTTTAGTTTGAATAACTTAAATTTAGACTTTGACTGTGTCCCAATTGTTATTGACCTCATTTCCTACTACCATTTTCTGTAATGAGCACTTTTTGTTGAAATATAACTACAGACATAAAAGTAAGCAAGTGATACTGCACAGCAGGAAAAATTTTTACAAAATGCACACCCCCTACTAGCCTGTCCATACCAACACCCGCATATTATTTCTCCTTTCCGCCAATGACTCAGCTGGCTTGTTTTTTTCCTAAGTATGTTAGGTAAAAAAATAATATAAAATAAAAATTAAAATATATATATATATATATATATATATATATATATATATATATAAAATTTCAGCTTTAAGTATATTTGACAAAATCATAAGAAATTTAAAGTTTACATTGTTGTGATTGGCTATTTGGTGAGAACCGTTATCTTTTTTACCAAATTTCAATTACATAGTTATCAACTGCAGTCACCATGCTATACATTCAATCCTCAGACCATTCTCATCTTGTAGTTAAAATCTGTACCCTTTTCCCAACTTCTCCCCACTTCCCCCAGCCCCTGACAACCACTTTGCTAATCTTTGTCTTTAGGAGTTTGCCTTTTTATTTATTTTTATATATTTTTGTACTCCATGTATGAATGATACCATCCAGTATGTGTGTTTTTGTGTCTGGCTTGCTTTCCTTAATGTAACACTCTCAGCTGCCACCCGTGGCCGGACTTTCTTTTAAAATGTACGCTTGTGTGCACGGTGGCAAGACAGTAACCAGTGAGGTTTATCCAAGGTACTCTTACCACGGATTGGAAATTTTTCACTGGCTTCTAACACACATATCTGTTTGTCTGTGTTTCAAGCTTATGTAAATAGGAGTATATAGAATTGTGTGTTTCTTTTGCCCATCACTCTGTTTGGGCGGTTCATCTCTGTGACTGCGTGAGGTAGGTGTGTGTATCTCATGGACTTGTGCTCTGGTTCTGGTTTTTGGCTTTTACAAGTGATGTATTTTGGTGCACATTTATACTCATTTATGTTCAGCATATAAACTGAACTGTACTGAATTTCTGTCAAAGGATATGCATATATTTGACTTTAGTATTACTGCCAAACATTTTCCAAAGGATTTGGCACATTTGTAATCTCTCCAGAAGTATGTGAGACTTCCGGCTACCCCATGTCACTGCCAAAACATGTGACTGCTGACCTTGTTGTTTGCTTGTTTTAGCCATTCTTGTGGGTAGACTGAATTAGGTGTTTTGGTTTTCTTTTTCAATTTATTCTTATTTATTTCGAGAGAGAGCAAGTGGAGAAAGGGCAGGGAGAGAGGAAAAGAGAATCCCAAGCAGGCCCCTCACTGTCAGCCCAGAGCCCAACTCAGGGCTCAATCTCATGGGCTGTGAGATCACGACCTGAGCAGAAATCAAGCATCGGATACTTAACCGATGGAGCCACCCAGGTGCACTGTAGAATTAGCAGGTTTGAAAATGTAAACATCCCTGAGCGGTCTCACACATTAATGTTGTGTTGAATTAATGTATAAATGATCATCATCATATCCTTTAATAAAAATAAATGTAATGAATAGAAGTGCTCCGGGTACTATGAAGCTGTTCTTAGGAAATGAAAAAATGCTAAAGACAACATTATAATTCCTTCAGGCTAAAGTCTGTTAATAAAACAAGTTAAAATACAGTGAAGTATTTTCTACTGGTAGTTTGTAAAGTTACCCAGGAACAAGTGATATGCTCATCTGTAATCTTTAATAGATTCACCTAATAGATCTAATAGACTCACCATTAGAAAAAAATGTATTTTTTTTACCCCCTCCATTCTAATGACATAACTTTCATGTCAAATAGTTGGAGCCAGAAAAAAATGTTGAATATGTTTAACTAACATTTGAAATTAAAGTTTGTTGGCAGGAGTGTTCTGAGAGTCATGGGGATTCTAGGTCTGGAAATCTAAATTCATATGATATGAAATGTGATGAGAATTTATTTTCAAATGCAATTTCTCTTTTTGAACAATAGGAGTTATCCATGGAGTCTGGAATTGATCCTGGCCAGGAATTTGGACAAGATTATTACAGTTATGAGCATGGGTACATCTTCAGATTTTTTTTTATCCAGTATCAATATTTTTATGAAAAATGAGTTATTAGATATTACTAGCATTTGTGTTGCAAATGTGATTTCATCCATTTCATCCTTGAAAATGAATTATGTATCTACTTTTAGTTTCAATCAGGTTTTATCCATTTTTTTAACATTCACTTCTGGTTTGATGTTCTATGCTGATATTGACCACAACTCTAATGAAGCAGTAAAATGATTCAAACTTATTTAAATGAGGAATAGAATTCAAACATATTTGCTCAATTCCTGAATTCACCATTTATTTCATAGGGTATGTTTAATATTTGATGTAACTAGTCAGCCTCAAGACTTGCCCAAGAGAAATTAGGAAGAAAACATACTTTAGAACCCAGTAATAAGCATTTCAAGCCACCCTACACACGTTAACTGCTTTCCCAAAACACAGAAAGAAAATGTAAATACCATTCCAGATCATGTCTGAAGCAGGTCTTTGCTGTAACTATAGAGACATTATGTTGTGAACAAGCTATTAGTTTTACAAAGAACCTATTTCATGTTCTAAATTCTTCAACTCATTAAGGAACGATATGCTGTTCCCTTCACACTAGCCTCTCCCCTAACCTGAATCTGAAATAACCTGGTTCTTTTTGCTGTTATTCCAGGGCACTGTCATGGCAAAATCCATTGGCCATCAGGTTGTAGTTCTTGCTCTATGTTTTAGTAACTAGTTGATAAGGAGCATGATAGGTGGTGCTGTAAATAGATGTCTGTTGATTGAGTGATGAAGACAAAGAAGAACACTGAGATCAGTCAAGGTTACACGGACCACACAGAAACGTGTTGAAAGTTGTAAGTTTCTGTTACAGGTATGAGATGCCTCAGTATGGAAGCCGTCGCCGTCTCTTACCGCCAGCTGGACCAGAGGAGTATGGTGAGGTGGTTGGTGAAGCCGAGGAAGAATATGAGGAGGAAGAGGTAATGTGATGTTTAACCCTATTTGAATAGCAGACTACAAAATATTTCAAAAATCAGAACTCCCATTCGCTTAGTACATGTTTTTCATGGAAATTTCATTATGTGGACCATTTCATCACCTTGTTTATAGAAGGAAATTCATTACTGTGTATGTTTAACTTATTTCCTATGATAAAATGTTAAACACCTGGAATAAAGCCACAATGAAGTTTATATCTTCTAAAATCCTAAATGTGACTCCATAAAAATAACATTATAATCAAATACATAAAAAGTATTTTGCAAAACAATGGTCACTTTGGTTCCCACATTATCCAGCATATCTAAAAATCATGAAAACAGTATAGTTATCAAACGGAAGGAAAGCATTACCACCAATATTTTTAATGGAATTCTATCACTTACGTTTTAATTAACAGGAGTCATTTATATACTTGTCTATAATATTTACTTGAAACATTTATCCAAAATAAGAACAAAAACAAATGTTGCTAAGGTTTTCCCTGTTCAAAATTAAGAAAATAGTCAAATTTCACATACACCAGTCAGATAAAGTATTTAATACTTTATTTACATAATTTCCTGATTATTTAAAATTTTGTTTAAGAAAACACAAAGTGTTTAATCAATGTGTAGGGATGGGAGAGAGAAGAGTTAACGATTACTTCTTTCTCTTTTGATCTAAGACGCAAAATAAACTCTGAATAAGAAAAAGAAATGTGAAAGCGTTAGATTCTGGTAATACAAAGTACAAGCCAAAATAAAATACTTTTTTGTGATCACTCTGTGCCTGGATGCGGTGGGGTGAACGGTGGAGAGCCGCCCGCTCATTCTCTTCAACTAGTTACAACCTGCAGGTTCGTCCCTGCCCAACTTGTGCGGGACAAGGTCACCCGGTAACCGTCCCCCAGCTGACACTTGAATTGCATTTTCGTGATTTTCAGGAAAAGGCAGAGAAAATTAAAAAACCTAAAGTTGAAGTCAGAGAGCCTAGTGAGGAGGAGGAAGTGGTCGTCACCATCGAGAAGCCACCGCTGGCCGAGCCTCCCGGCACCACGTGGGAGAGGGCCAGGATATTCCCCATGATCTTCAGGAAAGTTAGAGGGCTGGCCGAGAGGAGGGGCGTCGTGGACCTCGAGAGTGAAGAGTGGCAGCGACGCCTTGAGGAAGCGGACAAGGATTATCTGAAGCTCACCCTGGACCGAGATGAGGCCACAGAGAGCACGGTGGAGTCAGAGGAAGAATCCTCGAGCGACTACACAGAGTACAGCGAAGAGGAGTCGGAGTTCAGCGAGTCGGAGACGCCCTCGGAGGGGGAGTCTGAGTCGGAGACGCCCTCGGAGGGGGAGGAGGAGGAGAGCTCTACCCCTGAATCCGAAGAGTCGGAGTCCACAGAGTCAGAAGGAGAGAAGGCCAGGAAGAACATCTTTCTTGCCAGAAGAAGGCCGGTTGTCGAGGAGGTCAAGGAGGTCAAAGGCAGGAAACGGGAGCCCCCCGAAGAGCCCGAGGAGGAGCCCAGGGAGGAGGGGGAGGAGGAGGAGGAGGGCGGGCCAGCAGGAGGGGAGAGCGAGCTGGCCTCCGTGGACGAGCCGGCAGACCTGGAGGTCACCGAGGAGGGGAGCGCAGAGGCGGCCCCGGGGGAAGAGGGCTCGGCCAGCGAGGAGGAGTCCGAGCCGGCCAGTAGTGTTAGCAGCAGCAGCGAGAGCCAGTCTGGAGGGCCCTGGGGCTTCCAGGTGCCAGAGCAGGACAGCAGCAGGGACGCGCGCCGGGACAGGCGTCCGGGAGGCTCCGAGGGCTACGACACGGCCCTCTGAGAGCAGGACAGGTGGGAGTGTGCGGTGCTCCTTGCTCTGTGTGCTGTGCCCTCTGTGTGCTCTCCGGGGTGACGCCTGCAGGGAGGTCGTGGGCCTCCTCTCTGTGTGACCTGACACTGGCATGCCCGAAAAGGGCAGCCCGCGCTGTCCACGTGTATGTGTGCGTTAGAGGGTGTCAGGGGACACGGACTCCCCTCTCTTCTGGGTCGTGGAAGACAAGCGACCAATCCATATTTAATACTTCCTAGTGGGGCTCCTGGGAATGCATCTGGCATCACGGCTCACCAGGGACGCCCGGCCTGGCCGCGTGGCTCCGTGAATCCATACGGGGGTTTCGGCTCAACAGCAGACCGTAAAATCAGGACACAACTTGCAACAGTGACAGCTCTAAAAGTCCACTTTTGTCGATGTGTACATTTCGAGTGGCCAAAAGTATTCTATAAAATACCACCCAGGGGCGTAAATGTCCGACTCTTGATTTCAGCTCAGGTCATGATCTCACGGTTCGCCAGGCTGAGCCCCACGTCAGGCTCTGTGCTGACAGCGCAGAGCCTGCCTGGGATTCTCTCTCTGCCCTTCTCCCGCTTGCATGTGCGCTCTCTCTTTCTCGCCCTCTCTCAAAACAAGTAAACTTAAAAAAAAATCCCACACATGTTCAAACACGTTTGTAGCTGGTGCTTGGAAATACTAGAAGCTAAATGAAATTAAGTTTAAAAATGAAGTGTATACCATTTCTTTTTCATCGTGGGTAGGGGTTAAAGATTTAGGAAAAAAGGAATTGAATTTTCACCAAACATTCTTCTGGGTAAGTAAACATAATAACTTTGAAAGATATACCTGGAAATCCAAAAAGTGTGGCTTACTTACTGCAACGTGTTGGTGGTTCACATATTCCGAAAACGTGGAACTATTTAGTACTGGCTAGCCTTCACTCCTTGTCGTTTCTGACGTGGACTGGTAAAAGAAAGATGTAGAAACGTCCATGTGTTCCAGCTGCTTACTAGAGGAGAGTTCACAATAATTTGTTTACCGTTTTGTGTATTACTGGGTAAATTATTCAGGATGGGAAGATATTTTCTTTCAAGTTAACATACATCTAAGTGGAATCTACAGAACATATATATTAAATATATTTAAATGAAGTATCCAGAACACTAGGATGCTTCTCATTTGGCTAACAGAGGATTAATTAGGAATTAGAATAATGCAGGTTTAAAAAATATCTTTAAGATTTGGGGACAAGAAGGATTTTACGAACAGGCTATACTAATGCTGTGCCTGCCTTCTAACCTGACCTCCCCGAAATGTGTAGCCACTGTCCAACAGTGGATGAGATCCTCACTCTGATATAAATAATACGCCTGTTTTTCACAGAGAGCAGTAACTTGATCTACAAGAACACAAGTGCACCTGCAAAGTCAGCTCCTTAAGGGAGCCCCACTTGACTCTGAGAAGGGATGCCCTACCAGCCGTGGGCTGGGCCGTGAATGGACAGTAGTTTCTTCCTACCTCTCTCCAGTCCTTTACCTCCGACAGCTTTGCATCACGGGTGTTGAATTTCACAGGCCTTGTAACCTTTGCCCCTCTGATTCCTGTGACAGTGACTCTTTGTCTTTTCTCCCGGCAGTGGGCCAGGAGACGGATGATCAAGCTGGTCGTGGACCGCGAGTATGAGGCCAGCTCCACTGGAGAAGACAGCGCCCCAGAGTGTCAGAGGAACCGTGTGCACCCTCGCGGCCCGCACAGCAACATCAATGGCAACATCTATATCGCACAGAACGGTTCCGTGCTGCGAACCCGCCGGGCCTGCCTCGCTGATACCTTAAAAGCCACTTCCCCCGTGCGCCTGGGGAGGCACTTTAAGAAACTCGACAAGTTGGCAGTGACACAGGAGGAGAATGTCCCCCTGAACACGTTGTCCAAGGGCCCGTTTTCCACCGAGAAGATGAACACAAGGCCCACTCTTGTCACGTTCGCCCCTTGCCCCGTGGGGACCGACAGCTCGGCAGGGAGGCCGCTGGGCCCCAGGCTGAAAAGCACAGTTGAACAGGAGGCCGACAGTAAGAACGTCAGGGACCCTCTGGAAGTCCACAGCGACCACACGCACTCAGACGACGAGGAGCTCTGGATGGGCCCCTGGAACAGCCTGCATATACCAATGACAAAACTGTGACTGGGGTTTTCTAAGAAGTTACTTTGATTTTTACTTCAGTTTTTAATAAACTGTGCTTTTTATTGCCGCTGACAAAACGACGTATGGGATTTATATCATGCACACAAGCGAAGACTTTGGAAAATATGCTTTAAACTTTAAAAAAAAAAAGACAAATTTGCACTCACATTTGTATCGGTGAATTGTTCTTCCGGGAAAATCTTTTTTGGACAGACTCTCAATTCAGTAAATAACATCTCACTTAAATGCATCACTTAGCTGTTTTGTTGGGTCTTGAATTTTTTTTTTCATTATAATAAACAAGAAATAATTTACTAAGTCATCATTTATATTTTGTTGATTAACATAGATGACTCTTCATCTCCACCTTCACAGAACTTTTTTTGGTACATGTGAATTTTCTTTTCATTAAAAAATGGGAAAAAAATTTATATTAGAGGATTTTACAGGTAATGGGTTTATACAGCTGCTGTCTACACCATACTGATTTTTTAAAAGAATAGAATTACAAAGTGATAGCAAATGTGGGAATCTTCCGTAAATTATTAGGAATCATGAACCTCTTTTCCTTATTGTCCGATATAAAGTTTTTCAAAATTTTACATATGTATCTGTTGACCTTTTAAGGAACACTCGAGGTCCTATCTCTTTTATAAATATCATCTGCGGTTTTCCCTCACTCCCAACCCCTTTGCACACACACTTTATGAATACTGTATCCACACCAAACATAGTATAATTGAGTTTCGCCATCTGAAGTGAAATAATTATTTGGAATTCTCCAAATAAATTCTCCACAGAAATCTCCCCCTCATCAAAAGCTTACTGAGGTGGAAAAAGATCAAATAGGAAGAATGCATCTAAAACCACAATTTCAATATGGAAGACGTAGAAAGATCAGAGAAGTCTATTTCAATATGGAAGACGTAGTAAGATCAGAGAAGTCTCACATTAATGTCATTGGACATGAACGTTTTATAAAGGAATTTGGCAGGGTCAAGAATTTAGGTAACATGTAAAATGCCTAGGAAGGGTATAAATCTATGGCTTCAAGTCTATTATGGTATTTCACTTCTCCAGCTCCAGTTTCTTTATAGACTATTTTAAGAATGGTAATATCTATGTGCATAAAGTGCAGAACAGATAAAGAAAAAAATGCCCAGGTAATCATTATCAAAGAACACAGTCAAGATTTCTCACCACTAAACAAAGCACAGCGTTTCACCATTCACAGAAAGGAAAACCAAGTATCCTTTCCAAAACAAAAAAAATCTCAGAAACTTGCCTTGTGTGCTGCACACTCTCCAGATGTTAAAAGGATGACACTATAATTGAAGAGAATTCAGAATTTTACTGAATAGGACTTCGTCGGATATAGCTATAGTTCACCTCAAATTTTGCACAGTATTGACCAAGTTCGGATTTCAATAAAATTCTCTCATGCATGCTTATTATATGGTTGAAAGAGATTGAATAATGCACTATTATTAATTCCTCTCTCACGTTTCATACTTTAAAAATAGCTGATTATGTTTCCTTATTTCCAAAGTGAATGAATTGTATGTAACATAAATTTGCCAACTTATATAAGTAGTATGTTTTAATTTCAGGTTTCAAAAAGTACTTGAGAGCAAATGCAGGAACATCTCATTTCTCTGACATTATTGGAAATCGATGCCTTCTATACCCTTGCCAGAAAACTACCAGTATTAACTGGAAAGAAATATGACATTCTAACATTAGCTTCTTAGAAATTTAGAATCTTGCTCCCGCCCCCAGGTCTACTAAACAAACATCCACATTCTCACAAGACCCCAAGCTGGTTTGTATGAATATTAAATTTTGAGAAACAATTATCTACACATTGAACTCCAGGTCTTACTTGTTGAAACACTAAAGCCAGTGTTTTTAGTATAACATATTTTGGATAGAAGTTAGAGTAAGCATATTATATTTTCCTATTTGCTCAGAGATCACTAAATATAATTTATTTTCCTGATTTTTGAGGATCATCTGACCTAACATCCCATGATATTCTCTCTGCAAAGAGCTTTATCTGATTTTGTTTTTCTCCTTCTCCAATTTCAGGCTGTGATATTTAATGAATTTTGTCACTGAGCCTCTCTAAAATTTTTTCTCCAGTTTATTTCTAATTTCCTGGTGAGAAAGCTTGTGTCTCCATTTGTTTTGCTTGTTAGTGAAAAATCATAAAGCCTGAGACAGGGATCAGGTATGCAGATTCAAATGAAAGTTTGGAGATTCTCAGATGCTTTGGGGCATCGCTACTGGTTTCTGAGCATGGTTCGAGAAATCCGAAATTGGAAGAAGACTAATGTCCTGATAATATGAGATGTCATTGCACTTTACGATTCAAGTTTTATAAAGAAATGGCAAAATATCACAAGGTACTTAGCAGATGGACATTTTTCAGCAACTTCAAGTTGATCATTTCAATAAAACCACTCATGAAGTTAACCTGTCCCTAAGTGAATGCAGTTAGTATGAAGATAAGCAGTCTTTACACAGAGCAACCAAATCAAACATTTGGTTGGTGTATTTTGAGGTCAGGTATACACGGCGGCAAGAACGTTAACACTAAATACATAAATCTGGAATGATTGAATAGTTACTTTGATAGGACTGTCACTGTTCTGGAAAACTGACTCAGGATTAAAATCGTGGAATCCAGGGGAGATGTCCAAGTAGTTTAAACGTAAGAATACTTGATATAAAGGATGTTTCTATGTAAATGCTTATAAAGAAATCAATGGTTATTTTTTCCTAGATAGGCAAAGCAATTGTTTGTTGTTGTTCTTAGCACCAGCTTTCAGTCAGGAAGAAGAACCCGCTAATCCTAGCTGGTTAAGATGAGAACAAGCTTATAGGACTGGAATTGCACTAAACCTGCGGACTTGGGAAGGTCGCATGGGTGTGAAGGCAGGGGAAGAAGAATGAAGGTCGACATTTGTGACTCAATGGCCATCAGATGGGGGACACTAACCTCCTGGCACAGCCTTCTTCTTTTCATTAATTACAGACTGAGAGTTGTTACAGAATCACAACTGTAGGTTGGCCAAAAGCACGCTTTTAAGTCCAGAAAAAAAGTCTGCCTTGAATTTTACATGTGATATGTCATTTGTGTTATGAGACCACATTGTTTTTAGACCACATGGTTAACGGGGAAGTTGAAACATGTTGTTTATCCTAAGTGTGTCTTCCAAGTCCAATATGGTAGCCACTATTAAACCACCATTAATTGCATATGTGTATGATAAAGCCGGGGCGGGGGCGGGGGGGGGGAATATTGATGCTTGAGGGAAGACATTTTCTTTCTCTTATTTCATGAGTCTTGCTTTTTCTCTTGTTCTGCTTCACTTTCTGTAGTCTATACGGTAAGTGGAGCTTAAGTACACCACATCCACTAATTAGGAAAATAGGCAGAATGTGCTAATAATCTATTCTCAGGGCAGATGCCCACTGGTGCCTGTAATAACACAGCAATAGGCTGAGAGATATGTTCAAAATAATACTGAGAACCTCGATTTTTATTGATAGTTTCTCCCTCTTCTCAAGTGATAATGTGAATTCCTTTGTTCTACTTTTTTCTCTTTTGTTTTTGCATTTGTAGACCTTGATCTTTATAAAAATCCTTACTTTTTATATTGTTTTTTTTTTTCACTGCAATCTACTTTAAATTTATGGTAAGTTAAGCACATGTACGGAAGGTTTGACCTTTGTCTATAGTTTGGGAAATTATCAACACAGTCACTACTTTCCCAATTTCTTTATCCAAACACCTGTTTTTCCTTAACAAATATTATGTTCCTGTATGAAGAATCTGAATTAGAAATTTTCAGTTAAAATGCATTGTTACTCACTACACAATGTCTCAAAAATAAATTTCCATTTGAAAAATATGTTTCTCATTATTCTGTCAGGTGGGGATAAAAATCAGTAACTAGTTTCCCATTTACATGCTCAGTATTTCAGTTTGAAAATACAAAGAAAAGCCTTCCCTGCAGACTCTTATCTTTGAACTAATTGGAAACAGGAAGTCTCATCCTTTTTTACACATTTCAGTCATTTACACATATCACCAAGTTCTAAGAATGATGGACACTATTCCCTAAAATACTTCCTATTTAAAAAATTATAATTACTAAACACATATGTTCACTTATAATCAGTTATATTCATAGAACTACTAACCAGAGTAAATATATCAAAAAGCATACTCGATATGAAGTTACATTGTGTCTTTTAACATGATTGAGTCTTGACGTTTCAGAGATTTATAATTTGTATGCTTGAGTCATTATCTACCCATTCATCCACTGCTCTGGCTGTAGGAATTATTTCCCTGTCCACATACAGCTTAATTTCACTTTATAATGTAGCTGATGATGTAATAATTTCAATCACCTTTTATCTCAATCAAGATTGGCAAGAATAAATTTTCTAAAACAATCATTACGAAGACGGAGAGAATTCTTGGTCTGTTGCCATTGTGGCATTCATGTCATGGAACAGAATTTTATTTATCTCTGTATTTCCAGGGCCCACACACACCTTATATAAACAACAGCTGTTGAGAAAAGTATAGTATTTTTTTAATGTTTATTTATTTTGAAAGAAGGAGAGAAAGAGAGAGAGAGAGAGGGAGAGTGCATAAGTGGGCAGAGAGGGAGAGAGAATCCCAAGCAGGCTCCATGCTGTCAGTGCAGAGCCTGATGTGGAGTTTGAACCCACAAACTGTGAGATCATGACCTGAGATGAAATCAAGAGTTAGATGCTTAACCGAATGAACCACCCAGGCACCCCCCAAAAATATCGTATTCAACAGAATGAATTAATTTTAGCCCCATCACTGTATAACTTTGGGCATGGCATTTTACAATTTATCCTATTAGAAAATGGCCATAATAACATCCACCGCAATTAAGAGATAAAATCAGATATTTAATCTGCACATATTTTGCCGCTCTATAGTATTCTATGTAAAGAATAAAAGATTAGTAAACTTCCTTTGCATTCTTCTTCATAAATGGGTCTTCTAACATGTTCATAGCTAAATGCCAGTGTAAGTTTGATTGATCTATTCCACACTGTAGATATTCTAAATTATTAGCAAGTATGTTCCTTGCCCATGGTACTGAAAAAGGTATAGGTTTTCAAAGAGAAAAGAAGCGTATGGGAAGTTTTTCCCTCTGCCTTGGGCATATATACATACGTATCTTATATGTATATTTAATTTTATGTGTATATATATCTTTAACTTATTGTGTGTGTATATACGTCTGTATATGTATTTAAAGCACCTGTCCAAACAGCACTGTGCAGTGGGTGCACTACAGGAAGACTGTTTGGTGACTTCACAGGTGTATGAGGGACCACAGAGAAGTCTTGTCTAAAATCTGCTTCATTCTAACCTACTTACCTTAAATGCATCTTTTATATACAGTAATCACCGAATTAACAATGGTTCTTTTCAATTTGTTGTGAAAGAGATTAGATTTTTATCAAATCTGGCCATGTCACCTTAATCTCAACATCAAGATTTACATAAATGAGTGTATAAAACAAAGACGCTTTGGAAATGTCAGTATCTGTGACTCTGTGTCCCTTTACTATTTCTCTCTTCCGTCTCCTATAAAGAATACTGATTTCTTAAACCCTCTAAAAATATCATTCATAGAACTATGAGAGAAAATGAAATTTTACCTGTCTTTTAGATACATAAATAGATGATAGATGGACAGATAGATAGATATACATACATATATATAGATATAGATGGTATATAGATAAATATAGATGGTATATGTGTGTATATGTATGTATGTGTGTGTGTGTGTATATATATATATATATATATACACACACAATTTAAACATGTGGAGATATATCTCCACATATTTATATATATATATATCTCCACATATTTGAATTGTTACTTTAGTTGCATAGATATATTTAAATTCATATAAATTAAACAATATATTATCCAATGGTGCCTGGATGGCTCAGTCAGTTAAGCATCCTACTTCAGCTCAGCTCATGATCTCATGGTTCATGGGTTTGAGACTCGCATCAGGCTCTGCGCTGAGAGCTCAGAGCCTGGAGCCTACTTGGGACTCTGTGTCCCCCTTTCTCTCTGCCCCTCCCCCATTCATGTTCTCTCTCTCTCTCTCTCTCTCTCTCTCTCTCAAATAAATGAATAAACATTAAAAAAAAACCACAATATATTATCCAAATACTACTTTTATTGACTCTCACATGTCATATAATCTTATTTATACTATTAAATTCATCATCAATATCAGTCAGTATGTGTTTTTTCCAGAACTACAGGTATTCATTCATATAATATTAAGACTGTTC
Source organism: Panthera tigris (assembly GCF_018350195.1). Classification (NCBI taxonomy): domain Eukaryota; kingdom Metazoa; phylum Chordata; class Mammalia; order Carnivora; family Felidae; genus Panthera; species Panthera tigris. The sequence goes on from NC_056670.1 coordinate 3,705,690, forward strand.
TTTTCTGCGAGGGAGTGAGAAGGTGAGATTAAAAATGTATACTCCTGGGGCACCTGGGTGGCTCAGCCGGTTAAGCATCCGACTTCGGCTCAGGTCATGATCTCACGATCCGTGAGTTCGAGCCCCGCGTTGGGCTCTGTGCTGACAGCTCAGAGCCTGGAGCCCGTTTCAGATTCTGTGTCTCCCTCTCTCTCTGACCCTCCTCCGTTCATGCTCTGTCTCTTTCTCAAAAATAAATAAACGTTAAAAAAAATTTAAAAAAAATGTATACTCCTGATACAACAAATATTTGCCAATTAAAAGTAAAGTATATATACAGTATGGCTTTTCAAATTAACTTTTAAAAGCTTATTTATGCTAGCAAGTATAATGGAGATATCATAACCTGTATAACTTGCTTGCTGAGCAATAAATATAGGCTAGAAACAAGTATCTAAATAATATTATTAGGTTTATAGCTGGTCCTTGCTACCGAGAGGCAAATTTGCCCAAAGAACCATCGATCTTGGTAAAATCAAAAACTGAAATAATTTGGTTCCTAAGCTATGAACACATCATTATCTGGTCGTTTCCCAATGTTTACCTCTGAGGTTGCTTAAGAATACATTTTGGTTCCAGTCTTTCTTTTGTTACTATATTATGTTGGTCACATCCCAAACTCTCTGATTCAGTCACCATATCTAAGAAATGAGTTTGGATCTAAGCGTCCCAGGGCCATTTTGAGTAGAAGCTGAAATCATGGGAGCACATTACCTGGAAACAAGCCAGCCTTAGGAGCATAGCTGGGCTTTCCAGAATCAGCAGCCGTACCCATGTCCCACTTGTTCTCTCCTTCCATCCCACTTGAGAACAAAAGGACCTCACGGTGATTTTTAAAAGTGCTTAGACTACAAGAGGTGAAATCAGGTTGAAAGAACCAGGCAAAGGGAAATAAAGATAAGGGAAGAGTAAATACAGTGGTTACATGAGCACCCAGACTTATGTGTCCCACAGTCCCATACATTAATGATTCCGGCCACAAATTGAGCCCTAATCTCCCATAGCCATCAGGCCAAAAAAGAAAGTAGAATTAGTTACAAGATTCATAGTGTGCATAAAGTTAAGAAACAATTATTGGAGAGAAGTCAGCTTTGCTCATTGCCAAGACCTGAGAGAAATCCTTCCTAAGGGTCTTTAGTAAAACTACACTATATGATATATTGACTTCGCTGTAGGCATTCAGACCTCTCACACAGCTCGCAAACATCAGCCTTTCTTCCAGGGGATCTTCAGTGTTTAAGTCACTGACTGTCACTCTGTTATCAGTGTTTCTTACAATGATTGCTGGAAGGGTAGATTGCCAGAATATTTCCTACTTTCACTAGCATTCTTTCTTACCAACAGATTTATATTAATCCCACTTTAATTAAGTCATTAATTAAAGGCTGGGTTGTAAAGGTCTGCAATTTTCACAGCTCTGTGGCAGTGCTATTCGCTGATGATGGCATATGTAAATGTAGACCTATTTCTCTAATTCCTCAGAATATAGACTTTTTCCACCCTTGAAGCTCAAGCCTGAATTTAGGGATTTTTTTTTTCTTTAAATGAAACTAGCTGTTATGAGCAGGTAAAAACATAAGGAATATGCTATCACCTTAATTGCTGGACTCATTTAGCCTAATTATGTCCCGTATATTAGCATTTCATATGCCTATATTTGGACAAGGATAGGTGCAATCAGTGTTATTTACAGCAATGTCCTGGTAAACCAGCTCTCCAGAAAAAAATAAATAAATAAACAAATACAAATAAAACAGAGCAAAATGGCCTGTTGTGTTTTCAGTTTTCTGTGTTAGGACTTTGAGTAGAATCATCTCCTAATGGCTAAATAACCAGCTTCCCAAGTTCTTGCACTTAACATTAGACTCATAGCCCAGTATGGACTAGGTCCACATGTTTTGTATTAATAATTTTTTTGTTAATTCTTTATTTTGAGAGAGAGAGAGAGAGAGAGAGTGTGAGCAGGGGAGGGGCAGAGAGACTGGGACAGAGAGAATCCCAAGGAGGCTCTGTGCTATCACTGCAGAGTCAGACATGGGGACTTGATTCTCATGAATCTTGAGATTATGACATGAGCCAAAATCAAGAGCAGGATGCTTGGTGTCCATGAAATACAGCCAGACCAACGTGAAACCATCTTACACAACAAGAAATCTGACTGGAGGATTAGCACAACAATCTGCACAACCTGAACCAAAGAAGTCAGAAGGTACGCAGCAAGGAGAGGTGAATTTGGGGAGCAAGAAGCCGCGAAAGGTGGGGAACCACTTTTGAGGGCGGAGAGAGGTGGGAGACTGGGGGTCGGGGAGAATACGAAAAAGGCACCCCTCCACAAAAACAGCTGGAGAGAAAGTGGAAAATCGGAAACAGCTGCAGGGACTAAACTAAAAAGGGGAAAAGGAGAAAGGAGAGGGTTTCAATTCCATTAAGACTGGAAACAAGGGGGACGCAAAGGCTGCAACTCCGCAGCTCCCTACCTGGCGGTGCTCTGATGGGAAGGGCGAATCCCCAGGAGCAGGGTGGGGTCCGGGAGGTTCTCGGGCCACACGGGGAAAAGCGGTTCCACTGCTGGAAGGACATTTCTCGGAGACGGTTGAAGCCCCCTGGTCCCGGCAGACCCCAGAAAACGGCCACATTCGCTGGGGCTGGAACAAGCACCCTCGTTAAGGGTGAAGCCTGGTGCCAGATGCGTGTTGTGAGTTTCCATCATCCCTGAAAAGCACCTGCTACACCATCTCACGAACTTTTTCTGGGGCGGGCTGGCACCCGGCCGCAGTCTCGGGCACCGGCAGCAGCAGGGTCCCGCAAGCGTTCCTGGGTGCGGCCGACACTCGGCCATTGCTCATTCGGCCATTGCTGGGTGAGACCCTCCGGCAGAGGGCGGAACGGGTCAAAGCCACGGTCCTTCAGAAGTAAGGGGCCAGGAAAACAGCCGCGTCTGAGACAGAACTCGGGAGAGAGGTACTGCCCGGGGCCTGGTCACGGACAGTGAGAAAGCGGGGCATGGCCGAGAGCTGAAGACGGAGGACAGGAGACGGGTGAGCGATTGCTGACCCAGGAGAACAGACCGGGTAGGTGGCTGACGCCATTTGCACCTCTGCCGCGCATGCGCATACGCACCCAAGAGCGCCGCAACACTCCACCCCAGAAGGCGAGCAGCGCCATCTGGTGGAGGACGGAGCCGTTACACTGAGCCCCGCCCAACTGGGCCAACCTCCCTCCTCAAGAACACAAGTCTCACCGCCTACTTAGTTAATGGACTATAAAGCGCTTCAGAGACTGACTTCTGGGGGAAAACAAAGTCATGTCAGTCCTATTTCAATCTGTTAGCAGGTCCATCTATTCAATTTTCTTTCTTTTTTTTCTCTTTTTCAGCTCTTTCCTTTTTCTTGAATACAGAAACAGAAAAAAATTCATTTTTATTTTCAATTTTTATTAAAAATAATTTTTTTAATATTTTTTACTTTTGTGTAAATTTTTTCAAATTCTATCTTACTTCCATCATTTGATTTTAGTCTATGTCAGTGTATTCACTTTTTCAAATTTTCCCATGATTTCCTTTTTTTTCTTTTTTCATTTTCGTTTCTTTTTCTTGAATGTAAAAGAAACTTCATTTTTACTTTCAATTTCTATCAAAAATATTTTCCTTTAATTTCTTACTATATTTTTTGCAAGTACGTAAATTTTTTCAAATTCTATTTTATTTCCATTATTTTATTTTAGTCTACTACAGTGTATTCACTTTTTCAAATTTTCAAACAACTTCCTTTTTTCCCTCTTCTTTCTCTTTTTCGTTTCTTTTTCTTGAATACGGAAAGAGAAAAAAATCATTTTTATTCTTAATTTTTATTAAAAAATGTTTCTTTAATTTTTTCTACTATATTCTTTACTTCTGTGTAAATTTTTTCAAATTCTACTTTACTCACATCATCTCCTTTTAGTCTAATTCAGTGTATTCATTTTTTTCAAATTCTCAAATAATTCCCTTTCCCCCTGCCCCTTTTTTCTCTAATCTGTCAAAAGATTTTCAACACCCAGACCAAAACACGCCTAGGATCTAGCATCATTTATTACATTTGCGTGTGTGTGTGTGCATGTAATTTTTTAATTTTAATATTTTTTAAATTTTAAGGTTTTTTAATTTCAATTTTTCTACCTCATTGACTCCTCTTATCCCTTCAAAATGACAAAATGAAGGAATTCACCCCAAAAGAAAGAGCACAAAGCAACGGCAGCCAGGGATTTAACCAACACAGATACAAGCAAGATGTCTGAACCAGAATTTAGAATCACGATAATAAGAATACTAGCTGGAGTCAAAAATAAATTAGAATCCCTTTCTGCGGAGATAAAAGAAGCAAAAACTAGTCAGGATGAAATAAAAAATGCTATAACTGAGGCACAATCACGGATGGATGCCTCAGCGGCAAAGATGGATGAGGCACGACAGAGAATCAGAGATATAGAGCACAAACTTACCGAGAATAACGAAGCAGAAAAAAAGAGGGAGATTAAGGCAAAAGAGCATGAGTTAAGAATTAGACAATCAGTGACTCATTAAAAAGGCACAACATGAGAATCATAGGGGTCCCAGAAGAAGGAGAGAGAAATAGGGGTAGAAGGGTTATGTGAGCAAATCATAGCACAAAACTTTCCTAACCTAGGGAAAGACACAGACATCAAAATCCAGGAAGCACAGAGGACCCCCCATTAGATTCAACAAAAACCGACCATCAACAAGGCGTATCACAGTCAAATTCACAAAATACTCAGGCAAGGAGAGAATCATGAAAGCAGCAAGGGAAAAATAGTCCCTAACCGACAAGGGAAGACAGATCAGGTTTGCAGCAGACCTATCCACAGAAATGTGGCAGGCCAGAAAGAAGTGGCAGGATATATTCAATGTGCTGAATCAGAAGAATATGCAGCCAAGAAATCCTTATCCAGCAAGGCTGTCATTCAAAATAGAAAGAGAGATAAAAAGTTTCCCAGACCAACAAAAATTAAAGAAGTTTGTCACCACTAAACCAGCCCTGCAAGACATTTTAATGGGGACTCTCTGAGGGGAGAAAAGATCAGGGAAAAAAATGTATATACCCACACACTCACGCACATACACACACATACACACACACACACACACACATATATATGTATACACACACACTCATACACACACACACACACACACACGCACACACACATATATGTGCATACATACCAAAAGCAACAAAGATTAGAAAGGACCAGAGAACACCACCAGAAAATCCAACTCTACAAGCATCATTATGGCAATAAATTCATATCTTTCAGTACTCACTCTAAACCTCAAAGGACTCAATGCTCCAATCAAAAGACATAGGGTAACAGAATGGATAAGAAAACAAGATCCATCTATATGCTGTTTACAAGAGACCCACTTTAGACCTAAATACACCTTCAGATTGAAAATAAGGGGATGGAGAACCATCTATCATGCTAAAGGTCAACAAAGAAAGCCAGAGTAGCCATACTTATATCAGACAATCTAGACTTTAAAATAAAGTCTAGATCAAGAGATGCCGAAGGGCATTATATCATAAGCAAGGGGTCTATAAACCAAGAAGACCTAAATATTGTAAGCATGTATGCGCCAAATGTGGGGACACCCAAATATATAAATCAATTAATCACAAACATAAAGAAACTCATCAATAGAAATACCATAATAGTAGGAGATTCAACACCCCACTCACGGCAATGGACAGATCATCTAATCAAAAAATCAACAAGGAAACAATGGCTTTGAATGACACACTGGCCCAGATGGACTTAACAGATATATTCAGAACATTTCACCCTAAAGCAGCAGAATACACATTCTTCTCCAGTGCACATGGAACGTTCTCCAGAATAGACCATATACTGGGACACAAATCAGTCCTAAGTAAGTACAAAAAGTCGAGATCAGGGGCGCCTGGGTGGCTCAGTCAGTTAAGCGGCTGACTTCGGCTCAGGTCATGATCTCACGGTCTGTGAGTTCGAGCCCCGTGTCATGCTCTGTGCTGACAGCTCAGAGCCTGGAGTCTGTTTCAGATTCTGTGTCTCCCTCTCTCTCTGCCCCTCCCCTGTTCACACTCTGTCTCTCTCTGTCTCAAAAATAAATAAACGTTAAAAAAAAAAATTAAAAAAAAAAACAACAACAAAAAGTCGAGATCATACCGTGCATATTTTCAGACCACAACGCTATGAAACTCGAAATCAACCACAAGAAACAATTTGGAAAGGAAACAAATACTTGGAGACTGAAGAACATCCTACTAAAGAATGAATGGGCTAACCAAGCAGTTAAAGAGGAAGTTAAAAAGGATATGGAAGTCAATGAAAATGATAGCACCATAACCCAAAACCTCTGCGACACAGGAAAGGCAGTCTTAAGAGGAAAGTATCCAGCAATCCAGGCCTTCCTAAAGAAGGAAGAAAGATCTTAGATATACAACATAACCTTATGCCTTAAGGAGCTGGAAAAAGAACAGCAAATAAAATCCCAAACCAGCAGAAGTCAGGAAATAATAAAGATTGCATCAGAAATTAATGATATCGAAACCAAAAAAACAAAAACAAAAACAAACAAACAAACAAACAAACGAAAAAAAACAGTAGAACAGATCAGTGAAACCAGAAACCGGTTCTTTGAAAGAATTAACAAAATTGATAAACCACTAGTCAGTCTGATCAAAAAGAAAAAGGAATGGACCCAAATAAACAAAATCAAGAATGAAAGAGGAGAGGTCACAACCAACATAGCAGAAATAAAAACAATAATAAGAGAATTTTATGAGCAATTGTATGCCAATAAAATGGGCAATCTGGAAGAAATGGACAAATTCCTAGAAACATACACACTACCAAAACTGAAACAGGAAGAAATAGAAAATTTGAACAGACCCATAACCAGTAAGGAACTCGAATTAGTCATCAAAAATCTGCCAACAAACAAGAGTCCAGGGCCAGATGCATTTCCAGGGGAATTCTACCAAACATTTAAGGAAGAGTTAACACCTATTCTCTTGAAGGTGTTCCAAAAAATAGAAACGGAAAGAAAACCTCCAAACTCGTTCTATGAAGTCAGCATTACCTTGATTCCAAAACCAGACAGAGACCCCACTAAAAAGGAGAACTACAAACCGACTTCCCTGATGAACATGGAGGCAAAAATCCTCAACAAGATATTAGCCAACCGGAACCAACAATACATTAAAAAAATTATTCACCCCGACCAAGTGGGATTTATACCTGGGATGCAGGGCTGGTTCAATATCCACAAAACAATTAACGTGATTCATCACACCAATAAAAGAAAGGACAAGAACCATATGATCCTCTCAATAGAGGCAGAGAAAGCATTTGACAAAATACAGCATCCTTTCTTGATAAAAACTCTCAAGAACGTAGGGATAGAAGGAGCATACCTCGAGATCATAAAAGCCATATATGAACAACCCAACGTTAATATCATCCTCAATGGGGAAAAACTGAGAGCTTTCCCCCTAAGGTCAGGAACAAGACAGGGATGTCCACTCTCACCACTGTTATTAAACATACTACTGGAAGTCTTAGCCTTTGCAATCAGACAACACAAGAAATAAAAGGCATCCAAATAGGCCAGGAGGAGGTCAAACTTTCACTCTTCACAGGTGACATGATACTCTATACGGAAAACCCAAAAGATTCCACCAAAAAACTGCTAGAATTGACTCATGAATTCAGCAAAGTTACAGGATATAAAAGGAATGCACAGAAATCGGTTGCAATCCTATACACCAACAATGAAGCAACAGAAAGAGATATCAAGGAATCGATCCCATTTACAGTTGCACCAAAAACCATAAAATACCTAGGAATAAATCTAACCAAAGAGGTGAAAAATCTATACACTGAAAACTACAGAAAGCTTATGAAAGAAATTGAAGAAGACAGAAAGAAATGGAAAAAGATTTCATGCTCCAGGGTAGGAAGAACAAATAATGTTAAAATGTCAATACTACCCAAAGCAATCTACATATTTAATGCAATCCCTATCAAAATATCACCAGCATTCTGCACAGAGATAGAACAAATAGTCCTAAAATTTGTATGGAACCAGAAAAGACCCCGAATAGTCAAAGCAATCTTGAAAAAGAAAACCAAAGCAAGAGGCATCACAATCCCAGACTTCAAGCTATATTACAAAGCTGTCATCATCAAGACAGTATGGTACTGGCACAAGAACAGACGCTCAGATAAATGGAACAGAATAGAGAACCCAGAAATGGACCCACAACGTACTGGCAACTAGTCTTTGACAAAGCAGGAAAAAATATCGAATGGAATAAAGACAGTCTCTTCAGCAAGTGGTGCTGGGAAAACTGGACAGCGACATGCAGAAATGAACCTGGACCACTTTCTCACACCAGACACAAAAATAAACTCAAAATGGATGAAAGAGCTAAATATAAGACAGGAAGCCATCAAAATCCTCGAGGAGAAAGCAGGCAAAAACCTCTTTGATCTTGCCCGCAGCAACTTCTTACCCAACACGTCTTCAGAGGCAAGGGAAACAAAAGCAAAAATGAACTATGGGGACCTCATCAAAATAAAAGCTTCTGCACAGCAAAGGAAACAATCAGCAAAACTAAAAGGCAACGGACAGAATGGGAGAAGATATTTGCAAACAACATATCAGATAGAGGGTTAGTATCCAAAGTCTACAAAGAACTTATCAAACTCAACACCCAAAAAACAAATAATCCAGTGAAGAAATGGGCCAAAGACATCAATAGACACGTCTCCAAAGAAGACATCCAGATGGCTAACAGACACATGAAAAAATGCTCAACACCACTCATCATCAGGTAAATACACATCAAAACCACACTGAGATACCACCTCCCACCTGTCAGAATGGCTCACATTAACAACTCAGGCAACAACAGATGTTGGCGAGGATGCGGAGAAAGAGGATCTCTTTTGCATTGTTGGTGGGAATGCAAGCTGGTGCAGCCACTCTGGAAAACAGTATGGAGGGTCCTCAAAAAACCAAAAATAGTACTCCCTTATGACCCAGCAATTGCACTAGTGGGCATTTATCCAAGGGATACAGGTGTGCTGTTTTGAAGCACATGCACCCCCTTGTGTCTTGACACAGGCACCCCCATGTTTATAGCAGCACTATCAACAATAACCAAAGTATGGAAAGAGCCCAAATGTCCATCGACGGAAGAATGGATAAAGAATAAGTGGAGTATATATACAATAGAGTATTACTCGGCAATCAAAAAAATGAAATCTTGCCATGTGCAACTGTGTGGATGGAACTGGGACATTATACTACGTGAAATCATTCAGTCAGAGAAAGACAAAAATCATATGACTTCACTCCTATGAGGACTTTAAGAGACAAAACAGATGAACATAAGGGAAAGGAAACAAAAATAATATAAAAACAGGGAGGGGGACAAAACAGAAGAGACTCATAAATATGGAGAACAATCTGAGGGTTACTGGAGGGGTTGTGGGAGGGGGGATGGGCTAAATGGGTAAGGGGCGCTAAGGGATCTGCTCCTGAAATCATTGTTGCACTTTATGCTAATTTTGATATGAATTTAAGAAAATAAAAAATAAAACAAGTTAAAAAAAAAATAGGATGCTTAACCACCCAGGCGCCCCTGTGCTGGGGTACTTATTAAGAGCACATAGGGAGGAGCCAAGATGGCGGCACAGCATGGAAGGTTTTTGGGTGTCCGGCGTCCACGAAATCCAGCGAGACCAAAGCTCAACCATCCTGCACACCTAAAAAACTGACTGGAGGATTAACACAACGATTTGCACAACCTGAACCACACAAGTCAGCAGGTACTCGGCGCAGGAGGTACCGAGAGGTGAACTGGGCAGAGAGAACCCGGCGGCGCTCAGGGAGCCTCTTTTGCAGGCGGAGAGACGAGGGAGACTGGGGGGGATCGGGGAGAATATGAAAAAAGCACCCCTCCTCAAAAGCAGCTGGAGAGAAAGTGGAAAATCGGAAACGGCCGCAGGCACTAAACGAAAAAGGGAGAAAGGAGAAAGGAGAGGGTTTCAATTCCATTAAGACTGTAAACAAGGGGGACGCACAGGCTGCAACTCCGCAGCTCCCTACCTGGCGGTGCTCTGACGGGAAGGGCGAATCCCCAGGAGCAGGGTGGGGTCCGGGAGGTTCTCTGGCCACACGGGGAAAAGCGGTTCCACTGCTGGAAGGACACTTGGTGGAGACGGTTGAAGCCCCCTGGTCCCGGCAGACCCCAGAAAACGGCCACATTCGCTGGGGCTGGGACAAGGTCCTTAAGGCTGAAGCCTGGTGCCAGATGCGTGTTGTGAGTTTCCATCATCCCTGAAAAGCACTTGCTACACCATCTCACCAACTTTTTCTGGGGCGGGCTGGCACCCGGCCGCAGTCTCGGGCACCGGCAGCAGCAGGGTCCCGCAAGCGTTCCTGGGTGCGGCCGACACTCGGCCATTGCTCATTCGGCCATTGCTCATTCGGCCATTGCTGGGTGAGACCCTCCCGCAGAGGGCGGAACGGGTCAAAGCCGCGGTCCTTCAGAAGTAAGGGGCCGGGGAAAACAGCCGCGTCTGAGACAATTCGGGAGAGAAGTGCTGCCCGGGGCCTGGTCACGGAGGGTGAAAAAGCGGGGCGTGGCCAAGAGCTGAAGACGGAGGACAGGAGACGGGTGAGCGATTGCTGACCCAGGAGAACAGACCGGGTAGGTGGCTGACGCCATTTGCACCTCTGCCGCGCATGCGCATACGCACCCAAGAGCGCCGCAACACTCCACCCCAGAAGGCGAGCAGCGCCATCTGGTGGAGGACGGAGCCGTTACACTGAGCCCCGCCCAACTGGGCCAACCTCCCTCCTTGAACACAAGTCTCACCACCTACTTAGTTTAGGGACTATAAAGCGCTTCAGAGTCTGACTTCTAGGGGAAAACGAAGTCATTTGAGTCCTATTTCAATATGTTAGCAGGTCCATCTATTCAATTTTCTTTTTTTTTCTCTTTTTCAGCTCTTTCCTTTTTCTTGAATAGAGAAACAGAAAAAATTCATTTTTATTTTCAATTTTTATTAAAATATTTTTTTAATATTTTTTACTTTTGTGTAAATTTTTTCAAATTCTATCTTACTTCCATCATTTGATTTTAGTCTATGTCAGTGTATTCACTTTTCCAAATTTTCAAATGATTTCTTTTTTCTTTTCTTTTTCTTGAATGTAAAAGAGAGAAACTTCATTTTTACTTTCAATTTCTATTAAAAATATTTTCCTTTAGTTGTTTACTATATTTTTTCCTTGTATGTAAATTTTTTCAAATTCTATTTTACTTCCATTATTTTATTTTAGTCTGCTACAGTGTATTCACTTTTTCAAATGTTCAATTTCCTTTTTTTCCCTCTTCTTTCTCTTTTCAATCTGTTAGCAGGTCCATCTATTCAATTTTCTTTTTTTTTCTCTTTTTCAGCTCTTTTCTTTTTCTTGAATACAGAAATAGAAAAAAATTCATTTTTATTTTCAATTTTTATTAAAAATAATTTTAATTTTTTTACTATATTTTTTACTTTTGTGTAATTTTTTCAAATTTTATCTTACTTCCATCATTTTATTTTAGTCTATGTCAGTGTATTCACTTTTTCAAATTTTCAAATGATGTCTTTTTTTTCTCTTTTTTCTTTTTTTCATTTCTTTTCTTTTTCTTGAAGGCAGAAAGAGACAAACTTCATTTTTACTTTCAATTTCTATTAAAAATATTTTCCTTTATTTTTTGCTTGTACATACATTTTTTCAAATTCTATTTTACTTCCATCATTTTATTTAAGTCTACTACAGTGTATTCATTTTTTCAAATTTTCAAACAATTTCCTTTTTTTTCTTTTGTCTCTTTTTTGTTTCTTTCCTTTTTCTTGAATACAGAAAGAGAAAAAATCATTTTTATTCTTAACTCCTATTAAAAAATCTTTCTTTAATTTTTTTCTACTATATTCTTTACTTCTGTGTAAATTTTTTCAAATTCTATTTTACTCACATCATCTCCTTTTAGTCTAATTCAGTGTATGCATTATTTCAAGTTCTCAAACGATTTCCTTTCTTCCCCCCATTTTTTTTTCTCTAATCTGTCCAAAGACTTTCAACACCCAGACCAAAACACACCTAGGATCTAGCATCATTTATTAGATTTGTGTGCGTGTGTGTGTGTGCGTGTAATTTTTTAATTTTAATATTTTTTAAATTTTACGGTTTTTTAATTTCAATTTTTCTACCTCATTAACTCCTCTTCTCCCTTCAAAATGACAAAACGAAGTAATTCACCCCAAAAGAAAGAGCACAAAGCAACGGCAGCCAGGGATTTAACCAACACAGATACAAGCAAGATGTCTGAACCAGAATTTAGAATCACGATAATAAGAATACTAGCTGGAGTCAAAAATAAATTAGAATCCCTTTCTGCGGAGATAAAAGAAGCAAAAACTAGTCAGGATGAAATAAAAAATGCTATAACTGAGGCACAATCACGGATGGATGCCTCAGCGGCAAAGATGGATGAGGCACGACAGAGAATCAGAGATATAGAGCACAAACTTACCGAGAATAACGAAGCAGAAAAAAAGAGGGAGATTAAGGCAAAAGAGCATGAGTTAAGAATTAGACAATCAGTGACTCATTAAAAAGGCACAACATGAGAATCATAGGGGTCCCAGAAGAGGGAGAGAGAGAAATAGGGGTAGAAGGGTTATGTGAGCAAATCATAGCACAAAACTTTCCTAACCTAGGGAAAGACACAGATATCAAAATCCAGGAAGCACAGAGGACCCCCATTAGATTCAACAAAAACCGACCATCAACAAGGCATATCATGGTCAAATTCACAAAATACTCAGGCAAGGAGAGAATCATGAAAGCAGCAAGGGAAAAAAAGTCCCTAACCGACAAGGGAAGACAGATCAAGTTTGCAGCAGACCTATCCACAGAATCTTGGCAGGCCAGAAAGGAGTGGCGGGATATATTCAAGGTACTGAATCAGAAAAATATGCAGCCAAGAAATCTTTATCCAGCAAGGCTGTCATTCAAAATGGAAGAGAGAAAAAAAGTTTCCCAGGCAAACAAAAATTAAAGGAGTTTGTGACCACTAAATCAGCCCTGCAAGAAATTTTAAGGGGGACTCTCTGAGGGGAGAAAAGAGTGTAAAAAAAAAAATACATATATATAAAGACTTGGGCTTTCATCTCATTGTTATCTCTTTCTGTGAGAGGTGCAGAGAAATCAGGAGGAAAGCAAAGGGTCACCGGCCTTGGGGATTGGTGTCAGGACATGTCTAGGATGCGGTGTCCCATAAGATCTAAGTAACAGTGACAGTGTACATCTAGAGTCTGTAGCTCAGCGGAGTAAGAAGGACCCGATGTAGAAAATTCAGAAGACATCCAACTAAATACAGTTTTTAAACTGTGGGATTAGATGAAAACAGAGCACAGGGTAGGTCAAGAGAAGAAGAGAAAATGCGTGAGAATATAGCTTTGGGCAATCTAGCCTGGGGTACTGATGTCACTGTACCTACCACATCAGTTATATCAGATTTTTAACTCCTTCTTGGGGCTGTATATGGGATGTCTCCATTAATAACATTTTTTAGGGTATAACACTACTTCTCTAGCCCAGTCTGTTACAGACACAACACCACAGACCTTGAAACTCATCTGCATCATGTTTCTGGTTCTGGACCTTTTGCAATCTGACAGTGATGCCCTCCTTCTCACAAAGGAGTCGACGAATTGGATGGATGTTCTGTGTTCCCTGCCACTCACACACATCTGGAGTTGTTGCACATATTGGGATGGCAACCTCAAAAATCAACTCAAAACTATTTCTATCTCCCTCACCTCCACCGGCTCCACATACCTCGGTAACACGGTTTCGTCACCAAATATGGCCGTCTTTCCCAAAGGATCATCTCTTCTTGGCGGCTTTCTGAACAATAAACAGAAGTGGAGGGGGGCTACAGAAACCTACTTTAAAGTTTGGGACTTTGCCTTGAAAAGTCTTGGACTTGTTTTCTATTACTTGTAAAAGTAACCACAGCCCAGCGTGGTTTTACACCCTTTGGGTGGAAAGATGACCAAAGGGGCCAGAAGGATTCAAATGTAATAATGATTCAGACATCGGGAGTAAAGCACTTGGTTCCTCTTGCGCAACTACGAGGTGATCACAGAAGAGGTGAAATTACTGGCACTAGAATGGGCCACAGCAATGCTGGCATATGGTGGAGGGGAAGCATTGCCCCGAGTTCCTGGGACCTGACCCTAGGAGTTACAAGGGACCTGGCATGAACACCTCTGCCTAAAGCAAACCTCATCTGCATCTGGAATTCTGGCCTGCTGCTGGATTTGCCAACCCTTCCTGGTGCCATGAAACAGGAAAATGCACACGGACATGACGGGTCCTATGATTTTCATACTCACCCTTTGGGCACAGGGGTAGGTCGTTGATGAAGGAAACCCGCCAAGATGCAGGGGCATTCCTCAAAGTTGCTCACTGCAAACATAACCCTGAGAAACAGCCCTGAGGACAGAGCCATCAGACTTGCTTTCCCCCATGTCCCCCATAGGGCCTTTTTGTGCCAGACCCAGGTGTTTCCAAAGAGACACCTCCCTGTGTGAACGGCTTTCTGCAGAACCCAAGAAGGCAGAATTATAGCAAGTTACAGATTGTGGATTTCTATTCCATTTTGCCAATGTGCCATCACAGGCTTCTCTGCCATTAGCGAGCCAAGTTCATGCCTTCTCCAACACGATGTGGATCTCAGGTCTGGAGGAGAGGGGTCTCCCTTCCTCTGAGGAGGAAAAGCCTGAGGGCGTATTTGAATTTTCATATTCCTGTTTCTTTATGTTAAGTGTGGTGAACACTTGATGTCCTTTATTTTGGCCAATTGCCTGAATAAAAAAATAAAAGAAGGCCAGTTGTTTATAATTTTACTCATCGTAATTATCTTGCACAGACTAAAAGGTGCTAACAGGTGCCCTAAGGAACAGTTTTGGAAATGAACTTATTTAATATTCTAATTAATGATCTGCAAGAGAGAAGAACAAGGCCTTTAATGAACTATCAAGCATGACTAATTTGAAAGGTACTAAAGACACCATCAGAGCAGATAAATTATAAAAAGTTACTTAGGAAAGCATGAGAAACTGAAACAAATTCATATTATGCACAAAAGAACTCCAGTCAGTCTAAAGGAAATGAAAATAATGTTCCAGTACTAGCAAAGGGACAATAAGATTAGGAAAGAACTTGCCGGACCTGACAGGAAGCGATCTGATTCAACACTAATATTTTTATGTTTTGGAGTTTGTGGATTTAAGTGTTCGCAACAGCAAATGATTTTTTTTTTTTTTTTATGAAGACTTGACCCCCTCCTCCCTCATAACAAAATAGAAATGAATGTATGTTTATTCTTTTACTGGGTCTCCTGGTTTATTTGGCAAGCCTGTCACCCCTCTGGCCATCAGCAGGGTCTGAGAATTCTAGTTCTCTGGACCCTCCAAAGTTTGATTTTATCAAACGTTTAAAGTTTTGTCAGTCTTGTAGGAGATAAAAACATCTCATGGTTTTAAATTACATTTCCCTCTGGGTGCCTGGGTGGCTCAGTTGGTTGAGTGTCTGACTTTGGCTCAGGTCATGATCTCGTGGTCCATGAGTTCAAGCCCCACATCCACTCTGTGCTGACAGCTCAGAGCCTGGAGCCCGCTTCAGATTCTGTGTCTCCCTCTCTCTCTCTGTCCCTCATCCGCTCATGCATCACCCGTCCCCTCTCTCTGTCAAAAATAAATAAAGATTTAAAAAAGAAAGCATTTCACTTGTAAAAAATAATAAAAATAGGGGCTCAGTCGGTTGAGCACCGGCTTCAGCTCAGGTCACGATCTCACGGTCCGTGAGTTCGAGCCCCGCGTCGGGCTCTGTGCTGACAGCTCAGAGCCTGGAGCCTGTTTCAGATTCTGTGTCTCCCTCTCTCTCTGACCCTCCCCCATTCATGCTCTGTCTCTGTCTCAAAAATAAATAAATGTTAAAAAATAATAATAATAAAAATAAATAAATAAATTACATTTCCCTTTTTATTAATGAGATTGAGTGTTTTTTTTCATTTTCTCATTGGGCATTTACATTCGTTCATCTATGGCATCCCTCCCTGTGTACTTCACTCGTTTTTATGTTAGGTTTCTTCTTTGTATTTCCAAAAATAAATTTTGTATGTAAAGAATATTATGGGCGGCTCAGTCAGCTGAGTATCTTACTCTTGATTTCAGCTCAATTCACGATCCTAGGGTCATGGGATAGAGCCCCATGTCAGGCTCTGCATTGAGTGTGGAGCCTTCTTGAGGTTCTCTCTGCCTCTCTCTCTCTGTCTCTCTCTCTCTCCCCCTCTGCCCCTCCCCCCTGCTCTTGCCCTATCTCTCTAAAAGTGAAATAATAGAAATTAAAAAGAAAACTTTACAAAAAGAATGTTAAATATTTGTCATGTGTGTTGTAAATACCATTTCTGATATATATTGTGTCTTTTGAGTTTGCTTATGGATTCTCATCACACAATATAAAATATCTAATTGTTAAATATATTTACTTCCTCTTACATCTTTTCAACTTTCTTGCTACAGAAAGTTTCACCATGCTTAAATCAAACAGAATTGTCCTAAACTTTATTCTAATCCCAAAAATTAGACTATTA
This sequence comes from Panthera tigris, assembly GCF_018350195.1. Taxonomy (NCBI): domain Eukaryota; kingdom Metazoa; phylum Chordata; class Mammalia; order Carnivora; family Felidae; genus Panthera; species Panthera tigris. Next base: position 3,722,486 of record NC_056670.1, read on the forward strand.
ATACACCTATTTTTTTTTTTTTTTTGTACAGGTGTGTTTGTAGCAGTGGGGGACACAAAAATAATTCACTGTGGCCAAAAGGGAAGAATATCAACTATTGTCGGAGACAACAGTTACAGGCTCTGCTTTAGCTACATGACTTTGGGGGATATGTTTAATTTCCTGGGATCTTAGTTTCTTTCTTTCTTTCTTTCTTTTTTTTTTTTTTAAAGAGATTAGGTCTATATTCTTTTTAAAAAAATGTTTAATGTTTATTTATTTTTGAGAGAGAGAGCTGTGGAGGGATAAAAAGAGAGGGATAAAGATAAAGATAATGAAGCAGGCTCTAGGCTCTGAGCTGTCAACACAGAGCCAGATGCAGGGCTCCAACTCACTAACTGTGAGAACATGACTTGAGCCGAAGTCAGATGCTTAACCGACTGAGCCCCCCAGGCGCCCCAAGAGATTAGGTCTATATTGTGCCCAACAGAGTGATCTCTAGGATACGTATAAGGTGCTCCGGGAATGTGTTTATTATGGAAGCCCTATCTATTAAATAATTCAAATCACCCTCATCAGCCTGTTACCACTTTGTGTACCTTGATCTCATGAGATCCTTCAAAGGGAATGAGGTGCTGGGGAAATCTGCTATGGTTGTGAATCCCAGAGCTCTTTGGGGCATCTGGTCACTCCCATTGATGGGGAGGATAGAGGATCAGAATGTTCCCTGAAAAGGACAAATAGAGTCCCTGCCCATCTGGGTCCTGATTCAAGCTCAAGGTTTCCTGCTGGAAAGGCAGAGCCTGATTGACAATTAACAAAACAAAACAAAAACGCCAGTTATCCTTTTAAAACAGAGTCGATCTCATTAAATATTTATTCACCCTAATGATAAATTTGTAAAACAGTTTCTAATCCCTATTAGTGAGACTAGTGGGTCATATTGATGGATCAATGTTTACTTGAGAGATGCTCCAGTTAGTGGCCCACAGTAAGTTATTATCAATGACACAGAAGGTATTCAAAATGCATTGCATTGCAAATTTGAAGTAATTTCATCACATATATTTATTTTTTTATTTATTTTTTTTAACGTTTATTTATTTTTGAGACAGAGAGAGACAGAGCATGAACGGGGGAGGGGCAGAGAGAGAGGGAGACACAGAATCGGAAGCAGGCTCCAGGCTCTGAGCCATCAGCCCAGAGCCCGACGTGGGGCTCGAACTCACAGACCGTGAGATCGTGACCTGAGCTGAAGTCGGACGCTCAACCGACTGAGCCACCCAGGCGCCCCATCATCACATATATTTAATAGTTGACATTATGGTACTTTATCTTTCTATCAATTCCATACATAGGATACATCACAGAGTGGTCACTACATAAATACGTAGTGGTTACTACGTAACTATGTAGACAGTTACTACGTTCCAGGTCTTGTCTCATTTCCCTTCATTCAATAATTATCCTCTTAAATTAGTAGAAAAACTTGTCTTTTTGTCATGGGTCTGATTCAAGGGTCTGTCATTATTAGTCAGTAAAATTTGGTCAAATGACTGTGAAATGGAGATCATAATGTTTATTTTAAAGACCCTTGGTTTTCCACGCAGTGACATAGTGGCACTTAAGAAGCACATCCCAGGGGCGCCTGGGTGGCTCAGTCGGTTAAGCGGCCGACTTCGGCTCAGGTCATGATCTCACTGTCCGTGAGTTCGAGCCCCGCATCGGGCTCTGTGCTGACAGCTCAGAGCCTGAAGCCTGTTTCAGATTCTGTGTCTCCCTCTCTCTCTGACCCTCCCCTGTTCATGCTCTCTGTCTCAAAAATAAATAAATGTTAAAAAAAAAAAATTAAAAAAAAAAAAAAAGCACATCCCATCTTTAACCCAAAAACGTGGAGGCTGGATTCTGCATACAGACCGTAGAAATAGCCCATCAGTGAATCCACAGGGCCCCACGGTATCTCCAAGGCCCAGCTGGGCATGGGGTATAATTTCTCTTACGATGGGTGGAAGGAAAAGTGTGTCATTTTGCTTTCAGAAGAAAGATCTGTGACACAGTCTGCAGTGTCCGGGAGCCGCAGGACAGCCACAGGGCCGGCCCGTCTGGAGCTGCAGCCTTGGGGCATCCTGACCACGTTGGGTGCGATTTGCAACTACAAAGGGCGAGACGGAGCAGTGTGCACGAGGAAACGTGACTGGAGCTTATGATTTCATGAAATAAATTTGCTTGGTACACCTTGGACGGTTTCAGAAAACTAATCACTAAAGTGAAGGAAAGAAATTCAGTTAAGAGGCTTTTTAAAACTTGACTTTGAAATTCAAACAGGGGCTTCTGGTTAACTTTGAGGGGTCTTCCAATATACTTATCTGCCTGTGTTTTGCTGCCTTGGTTTTGGCAGTCCTGTTCTGTTTCCAAACAAATTATTTGATCTCACATAATCATCGTCTACAACCCACGCCTCCTAGTCACATGGGTTCTTAATAACCACAGTATCTGACTCCTTATTCAAAAATGATTTGAACTTCGAAAATACAAACATTTTAATATTGACTTGGTGCAACTAAGAGCCTTTCCTATAAAAAATTAAGAGACACAATTGCCCTGTTCTGTTTTTCTATCCACCCACTGTTTCGTTTTCAGGGATAGAAATACTATTTATGTCGTCTTTCATACGTATGTTTTTAAGAGTGTTTTCACCTTCACCAATCACAAGTCCAAAATCCACTCAACTGGAATAACGTCCTTATTCATCACCTGGGGTCCATCGCATAGGCGGTGCCGATGGACAGATTTATAGGTAAAGTGCCAGAAATACGCCGGGTGCTTGATGAAGGGCTGCGCTTTCTTGGCTGAGAACAATTCAACTGAACACATATTTTATTAAAAATAAGCAATCGACTTTTGAATGATCTGCCTCTCACACAGAGAATCACACTAACTCTGAGCTGTATGCTCTGTTGTCATGGCCAGAATAAATTCATGGCTGATGATGAGCTCGCTTGTAACAGAAAATGCCATCACTTTAAAGGCTTCACATTTCCTTAAAAACATGCACTCAAGTATCTGGTGGAGAAAAGGTGTGCCTCTGACAGTGGCTCCCATACCTGCCTCACTTACGGTGTCAGGGTCTTAGAATACAAGACAGGGGCTGAGATTCCAGGAAATGTCGGAAGTATAGTAGCTTATTTACAAATGCATTATCTCAATTCTTCCAACAAATCGTCTACCACAAAATGTTACAGCACTTAATCCCATGAGGCCCCTCTGCCGATGACCCCTTCCACTTACATCTGGTCTCCACTCAGGAGCACTTGCCTCCCATAATCACCCATGCAGCACAGAGTTCCCCGCTTTGGGAACATGCTAGCACAGTACCTTCCTTCATTGGTCCCGCCTGCTGCTCAAGGAGTCCTCTGGGTCCTGACTTTTCCTTCCTCTCTGGCCCTCAGATTCTACAGTTTCAAGGTTAACTGTGGCTTTTGTTCCACAACCTAAGTCACCACCAGTAACCACAGCTATCCCTTCCCGACACCGACTGAACTGCCAGCCATGGTGTGTTCACTTATACAACCGCTACAGCAACCCGATGAAAATGCAGTCTTACTTATTTCCATTTGACCAATTAGTTAGAAGAATGAGTTAAAAGGGGCACATGGAGATGGCATATTTTACTCAATGTGACATATCTTTGAAGTGGTGAAGCAAGGATTGGGGAGCAGGTGGTCTGATTCCAGAATCTGAGTTGAACCACTTCGTTGATAGAGAAAATGGCCCTAGGCCCCTATAACAAGAATTATTATAATAGGAATTATCATATGAGAATAAGAACTTAGTTCATGGGAGAAGCAGTAGCTCAGGCCCTCTGTCCTGGCAGATGAAGTCCAGCTCTGAGAGGAGATCTCAGCTGGGGGTCCGTGATCACATAGACCCGGTCCTATACCGCTTGGTCATCTGTAAGTGACACTCTTGTGCTCATGAGATATACCATGCAAAATAAATTTTAGATTTAGTAAGAATACACATAAATTTTGGGACACCTGGGTTGGCTCGGTCACTGAGCATCTGACTCTTGATTTCATCTCAGGTCATGATCCCAGGATTGTGGGATCAAGCCCCACATCGATCCCCATGCTCAGCAGGGGGGCTGCCTAAGAGTTTCTCTCTCTCCTTCTGCCCCACTCCCACTCATCGGGCTCCCTCTCTCTCCCAAAAATAAATAAATTAAATAAATACACATAAGTAAATAAAAATAATACACACAAATATAGTCTATGTAAAATTTTTATCATACCTACTTCAAAAAATCTGAGTCTCTTAATTGACCTCAATTGATAAGCTTATTCATTGATTCTTCCATCAGTTAAGACTAATGTATTTTAAATTGCCATTACCATTTTAAAATAATAATATTTGTCATTATATTAAAGTTTTAGATGAATAATGGTTTGTACCAGTTCTTTATCCTCCTTGTATTACCTTTAACATCTTTCTGTGCTCTTGTTTTTCTCCCTAATGCTGCAAGAATTAAAGTCTCATGAGGAGATTTGCAAACCTCTTCCAAATACTACTGTGGTTGCATGAAGCCTTTTAGCTAATATGCACGTCAGCAATGAGCACCTCTAGCTCACTAATGGACACCCTGGTCCAGGGATTTCCCTGCATAACTTCACTAAGAGTGGCTGGAAAAAGAACAGATCCCTTTGAATATATTAGTTCTGCCCACACTGACCCAGTGAAGTGTTAATAAGTAATTGCCCGCTTTTGTCTTTTATCCCTTTGCATTTGGACACTAACACACCATCAGCTGACTTGTTAGGTATGTATATCTTTCCACACACTGTCGAGCAGGACTATGGCCATTGGCATACACATCTTCCGTGAAGCAGTTTTGCAAATTGTTTTGTGACAACTGGGATTCACAGTGTTAGATTTGCATTCACATAGAAAGTGGCAGGAATAAACCCAGGGAAGGAAAAATGGTAACTACCAGACCCTGTGAACTCAGAGCTTGGATGCCACCTGTGGACCGAATGGTAAGCTAACCTGGATCTTTTTGGTTTCAACCTGGACAGCTAGGCTAAAATCATCAGCAAATTTGAAGACCCACAGTAAATATTTATTTGTCTATTATACACAAGTCTCTCCATTATATAATGAGAATTTTAAAAAATATATACAATCGTTATACGTCCCTCTTTGTCTCTCCTTTGGGAACATCTTTGGCTGTCCACTGGTATAGAAAGAAGGCAGGAAACACAACCATATCACCCCTACAGCGGGGGTATCTACATCTAGGTTGAGCATTTTTTGCCATTTACAGGTGTCTCTGTATCGATACTTCTCACCTCGCTGGAGGCCACATGAAAATATTTTGTCACTCTTTATCATGGAGGAGCTGGGAGATTGCTCTCTTCCCTCATTGTCAATGGTGATACAAGTCTCCTTCCTGCCCTTCTGCCCTTACTTCAGTTTTATAGTAGGCTGTTCATCATAAAAGGACATTAAAGCATATGGGGGGGGGGGGCAATGATGAGGATATTTGTATATGTTTCTACCTTACAGCAAAGGGTACTTTTTCCCCTGCCTCTTACATGTTCTTCTAAGGGTCACCTCTGCTTGGTAGCTTTCTCTGACTCAGAGAAACAGAACTGTATTCCCTTACGAGTCTGTTAGACTATATATATCATCTTATTTTATAATAGACTATATATCATCTTATTTTATAATTAGTCATTTATGTATTGTTTTCTGCCGCCAGACTGAGAGCTTTTCCAGGGGATGAATTATGCCATGGTCACCTTGCGTGTACACTGGGATCTGACAATATTTCATTGAAAGAATGACTGAATTAATGAGAAATTCATTACAAAATTTAGGAAAGTATTTTGACAGAGTCTTTTGTATTCTTCATATAATATTTCTGGTCATTTGAGATCAGTGTTTACATAGCATCTATATAATTCTGTGAGTGAAATAAAATACTATAAACCACTTTATTTCAGGATGCGATTTAGTGGTCAACTATTATTCCATCTGTTTTAAATACTTTTCACTTAGGAAAAAAAAAGCATTTTTATAAAACCTCTGGACAAGAAAACCCACACTGATAAATATTTTACATTTTTCATGAAAACTCTATATGTGGAGTTATTAAATGTACAATGGAACTGAAGTCTGTCCTTCTCCAATATTAAAACGTCAGTCAGATGTCGCAAGATAAAGTACCGAACCCTCAGCAAACGATGTGAAGTTGAGAGATGAAATCCAGTCTTTTTGTGCACCTTCCTCATTTAAAAGGGTTGGAGAGGGTTCAGCATGGGAAGAGCCAGAAGCTTTTATTTTCCGCTTAGAGGAAGTAGCAGGAGATGAAACTAAGATAGACAGGGAGCTCCACAATCAGTCAAGATTAAACCAATTTAAAGGATATGAAGAAAGAAATGTCTTTACAGTTTTCAAAGGTTTTCCATGCCTGAGGATCTTCCTATCTAAGGCCATATAATTCCAATCCCATTTGGGTTGTCTGTTGTTCATATTGGAATGTCACATGGGGACATTCAAATACAGCTTCCAGTACTCAGTACTCTTTTCTTAACCAAATGTATTTCCTTCTAATGCCCAAATAATAAGGAATGGAAGGAATTTGGATAAGGGTAACAGAACATGAACTGCTAAATGTGAGAATAGGCTGGCCCGGGCACAGAAGTGGGCACTTGGGTACAAGAGAGAGAAAATGCACCAGGGAACAGAAGAGTATATCAAGAAAGCAGTCGGTGGACTGGCAAAACCAATTTTGACTAATATGGTGATGGGGCCTTGGATATGGTGCAAAATGAGGTGAACACTGAGCTCAATGCTCAGAGCTTCTCAAGTAATGGTCACAGGACTTTTACATTAAAAATGGATTCCTGTCAAAAAACAAAACAAAACAAAACCAAAAAATGCATATTCCAGGCTCCTCTCAAAGTTGCTCAAAGTAAAATGTCATGTAAAAATGTCATGAGGGGCGCCTGGGTGGCTCAGTCGGTTGAGCGTCCAACTTTGGATCAGGTCATGATCTCGCGGTCCGTGAGTTCGAGCCCCACGTCGGGCTCTGTGCTGACAGCTCAGAGCCTGGAGCCTGTTTCAGATTCTGTGTCTCCCTCTCTCTCTGACCCTCCCCCATTCATGCTCTGTCTCTCTCTGTCTCAAAAATAAAAAAAACGTTAAAAAAAATTTTTTTTAAATGTCATGAATGCTACACACTTATCTTGCAGATTACTCACAGAATTAATGTATATTAGGACCTAATTAAAGAAGAGAAGAATCATCAAATGTGAACTACAAGGAAAAGTAAGTAAAATCACCTTTTTAGTTTACAAATAAGGAAACACACAGGAGCATTAAAGACACCTGTTGAATATCCTTTTTTAAAAAATTATTCAAAATGCATTGTTTTAGGATGCACAGTAAATACTACAACTATAGAGATGCTGTATATACCATTGTGCCTTCTGACCGTCACCGCCTAAGAGCAGAGACGGTGACCCACACTCTACAGGCTCCGATGACACCACCAGGCACCTCCTGCAGGTCCCATTATCATTGTCTTTTATTATCTTTTTGATGTCTGCAGAATCTCTAATGTTCTTTACTATTCCCGACTGTGGCTGTTTTTGCAAATTTTTTTTTTAATTGGTCTTACCAGGGGCTTATCAATGTCACTAGTCTTTCCAAAGAATCAATTTATGACATCAATTTTTACATTTATTTCCATTATATTAAATTATCTTAATTATTACTATTAATTTATCTAAATTATTATTAGATATGTTATCTAAATTATAATTGTAAATTTATATTATTTTGTTATTAGGTTTCTTTATTCCAATTATTTTATTTTAATAGGATGTTGATTATAAATTCTTAGAAGGATGCTTAGGGCATAGTTTTTATCCTTTTTTCGATAAATGAATTTAAATAATAAATTTCCCTCAAAATAATAGGTTTCTATACAATCTTTAACTTTGTCATTATTTTCATTATCATTCAGTTTAAAATCTAATCTAATTGTTATTCAGATTTATTCTTTAATCTCCAGGTTATCTAGAAGTGAACTGCTTCTCTAAAAACATGAGATGTTTTAAAAATGTTTTTGATGTTGTTGATGTTTCCCTTAATTCTATTTTGATCAAAGAACATAAGTCAGTTTATTTCCATCCCTTACCATTTTTTGAGACATTCTTTATTGCCCAGGAAATACAGTTTTTAAAATTTACTCTGTGTCCCAGAAAATGATATTCTCTGAAGTTGTTGGGTGAAGCATCATGTCAATCAGAGCTGCTTCATTTTCAAGTCAGAGCTTCTCGATGCCATAGATTATTTACCTGCCTGGTTGTTCTTTCAGTTATAAGAGAAATACATTATTTTCCGTCAAAATTTTTAAATTTATCCCAGCCCTGTCAATTTCTTGCTTTATGTAACAGGACATGTATGCACTCACATAAAAAATGTTATAATTTATGGGTGGATTAATGTTTTTATCAATATTAACATTAATGTTAATTATTAAATATTATTAAATATTAATGTTAATATAAAATTATTAATATTAGTTATCAATATTAAGTGCCTCTGTCAAATAATGTTTTGCCTTAAATTGCTAATAATGTAGCGATATCAGGTTTTTTTAGGTTAGTGGTTTCATCATATTATATCTGCATAATCTATGCTGTCAACCACACCGTATCATTATATTTTAGGTCTTCCTCTTAGAATCTAGATATAGGTGACTTTTTTGTTGTTGATTTTGTTCATTTGTTTTGTTTTTTTATTTTAGAGAGAGAGCAGGAGCAGGGGAGAGGGGCAGAGAGACAGAGACAGAATCTTAAGCAGGCTCCGCGCTCAGCTTACAGCCAGACATGGGGCTGGACCCCAGGAACCATGAGATCATGACCTGCGCTGAAATCAAGAGTCTCATGCTCAACCAACTGAGCCACCCAGGGACTCCAAGGTGGCCTTTTAAAAATCCAGTCTGACAAGGGGCACCATCAGTATAGATCCTGCTTGGGATTCTCTGTCTCCACTCCACTCGTGCTAGTATGTTCATGCGCTCTCTCTCTCTCTCTCTCTCTCTCTCAAAGTTAAATAAATTTAAAAAACAATCCAGTCGACAATAATTTTATTGTGTAAGACTTAGTCTACCTAATAAAAATTTTGATGAATGTATCCTGAAATATTCTTTTTTACTACTTTCTTCTTATTTTTTTTCTGGTCCTATTTTTTTTCTCTTCTTTAAGATTAATTATTGTATTTAATAATTCCATTTCCATCCTCTATTGGCTAATCCATTACAATGCTGCTTTTTCCTGGTTATACCAAAGACTTCAGTACGTGTTTCCTGAATACCTTTCTCATTCCCCAGGAGACGTGATGACTGTAGAATGTCTTAACTCCTTTTCTAGACTCCCAAAAAACATATTATAGATGTCATGTGTATGTTTATGTATAAGCCTGTTATGTATGTTTATGTGCCTATACACACCATTTGCTGTTTTATGCAATGTGTACATATCCAATGCTATGGTTCTATAGGTACAACTTTTCGTTTAAACGCATTGACACATTTACCGTTTCAACTAGTTTTTATTCTTTTCTGCAGCAGCAATGATCTGAGATCATTTTATTTCTGCCAGAAGAATACTCTTTGGTATTTTGTTAAAAGCTCTGTTGAAGAGTAGGAGTTTTTTGTTGTTGTTGTTGTTGTTGTTGTTTTTTGTCTTTAAGCTTCATTTTACTTTCAGATTTTGACAGATCACGTCAGTAGGGATATGACTCTTGGTTGCTGTGTTCCCCAAGACCACTATCTCGCTTACAGATGAGTAGCAGTCATGAGACTCAGCATAAGGGGTACTCGTGACTGAAAGTTATCCCCAGGGCCCGGCAAGGATATGCAGCTCCGTCATGAGGGCACAATACGAACACAGAGCGTAAAGGAATCCACGTGCAGAGTTCCTCATACTCTTTCCCTTCTGAGGAATCACACAGAGCACACTCTCCCCTAGCCACAAAACTGCCACAAGATGCGTGTGATTTTGTGTGCAGGGAAGCCTGTAAGAGACCCCACATCGGATGTTGTGATCAGGGCTGGTTACACGGACACCTGCTGTGTAGCACACACCAAAGTTCTAGAATCCCAGGAAAGCAGGTGCTTCACATAAACCATAATGTTTTCATAACAAGTCTAGGCATGCTGAACATCCTTTTCACTTAACTGATTCCTGGAACACCCTAAAAAACACATTGTGAGATGTCACCAAGGACAACATTAGAAGTAGGTCTTTCTAAACATAGCACTCTTTTTTCTTTTTTTGAAAAAAAATTTTAATGTTTGTTTATTTTTGAGAGAGAGATTGACAGAGGACAAGCAAGGGAAGTACAGAGAGAGAGGGAGACACAGAATCTGAACCAGAATCAAGGTTCTGAGCTGTCAGCACAGAGCCTGACATGGGGCTTGAACCCAAAAATTGCAAGATCATGACCTGAGCCAAAGTCACATGCTCAACCAACTGAGCCGCCCAGACGCCTCTAAACATAGCACTCTCAAATTTGGTAAGTTTCTCTGCACAGTTGGTAATTAGTTTGTAAGTCCTCTGCAGATATGATTCCCAGGACTTCTCCTTACTGTTGTTACCAGTTATAAGCCAGAAGGTAGCATTATTGATACAGTTTTTAAAAAACAATATACGTTCTATTTCTAGTTAAGATTTGTCTCCAAGATTGATCACAATGTGCTTAGATTTGGTTTCTTCTAACATTTATCCTGCTTTGCTGCTTAAAGGCAGTGCTTTAAATCCATGGCTGGGTATCTGCCATAAATTTTAGAAAATTTTCAGGCATATCTCTTCGTACATTTGCCCTTTTTAATTTCTCTTCTGCCCCTAAGATTCCAATCATTTCTATGTGTGACGTTTATGCCCTATTTCATATACAGTAGCCAGTCCAAATGAAGACGTGTTGTTGCCAACAGCTCAGAAACCCTCTGAACACTGCTCACATCATTGTCTATGTCTCAAAGGTAACCCAGTCCTGACTTTTACATTGGTTTATTTGAATCGTTTTTCAATACCTTTTTAAAGTACTGAAATTGCATCAACAACCACATTAACTTCTTTCCGTTTGAATCAATAAGTCAAAATAGTGATATTAACAATGAAAATAATACTAATTTAGTCATTGCTTTTAGATGAGGATTCGCTTTCTATATCCCTCCCCTGTACCTCTATGTGCACCTCCTTCTGGGATGCAAGCTATACCCGCGAAATAAATAAAACAGAGAGTATTTAGCAGAAAATGTGCTTAACTATTTATGTTAAGCAGTGGCATGAACTACTAGAAATGTGTTATCTGTGTACAGCTGATCCTATCATCCCTCTGCTGAAAATCTTTTGATGGCTCGTCAATAGTCTTAGGCTTAAGTCTGAACTTCTTACACTTTTACTCACAAGACTCGTCTATGCTGCCTGAATAATCCAGCTACTGCTTCCATACTGAGTGTGGACTCTCTGTTCCCATATCTTGCAACCATGTCTCAAGCTTATTAAAAGGCTCCAAATTCCTTATTCATGGTCTTACACTTTTCATCTAGATCTCTGAAAGTTTGAATATTCTTTTTTGTTATTGTTCCGTTTGCCAAAATATATTATTTGAATTTTACACTGAATTTTAATTTTATCTCTTTGAAAAACACCATTAATTTTTCCCATATAGGGGAATGAAATATTTCTGAGCACTACTCATTCTATCTATAGTGATATTTATTTTATGATAAAAATGTCTGTATCATATTCCTCAATAAAGGAAAAGATTTTATTATTAAAATAACTATCTCATTGTTAGATAGTGAGACATATTTATGAGCACAAAGCAAATTCTATTTAATCAATGAGTTCTTATAACACCTCTAGCCAAGAGTAGTTTTTTAAATATATTAAAACTTTAAAGAGCTTAATTGTTTTGTAATTTAGCCAATAGCTTTGTAATTTATTCTCTTTCATTGTCTATGATCTATCCATATCAAAATAACATACTGGGAAATCCATTGAATCCTTTTTCAAATTATCTGGCCCATGAGACCCTGATTCTTACATAGATTCCACACCCTCCCCCCCGCCCCACTGAGTCTTATGAATGAAATTACATTATAGATCAACAGAAACCATTCTTTAATGATATTTCAAGAAAAAAAAAATCTCCTTCCATTTATCCTTCCTACTTGGCTACAGAATCTATGAGATCTTAATGATTCCACTGCAAATAAGATGTAGAATTTATCCTTGAATGGAAGGGCCAACCAACATTTCCAATAATCTATTGGGCATTTTATGGAAACAAGAGGAAGAATCTACAGTAACTGGAAAGATACACTGAAGCAGTTTGATTTTTGAAATTTCTGTTTTCCTTTCTTTCATTACATTCTCACCAAATTATAATAATCACAAAGAATACATTAAACACATTCTAATGGAACTACAGAGTCTGCTGATTAAATAGGCTAATCATGCAGAGATTTAAGGGCGTGTTGTGAATAAATATGTTTAAAATCACATTAGTATCACTAGCGTAATTTCACTCAAAGTTTTATAAAAAATGTAAACACTTCATAGTTCCAATTCCCATAACCAACTACATTAGCTGAGATTGCATTCTGTGGGGAGATATCTTTATGTCTGCATCTGAGGAATAATTCTACATGTATTCAAGAGACAATTCCCTTTCACAAGAGGTATAAATAGTAGGCTTCCTGCTGGTGAACGATGATCTTTAGTTTGTTTTGATGCCTCACTATTAAGTGAAGAAAATGATGAGATTATAGTTCATATTTAAAGTGTATGGGGAAAAGCATCATAGTTGTTGCCGAAATACACCATCCATCGTAGTCAGGAAGTACAATGCTGGCAGATTTTTTGACGCAACAAGCTGGTAGCTCGTTATTTGGGGATGCACATTTTTAGTTTTAGGAAACTCTTGAATGTATTGGCATGAGAAAGCTGAAGGGAAATAGAACTATCATGAGCAATTCCAAATTAAATTCAAATTATGTTTTTAAAACAGTTTTACTTGGCACAAATGAATAAACATAAGTTAATATACATAAATTTACAGAAGTGTGAATGTGTGTGTGTATATGTACATATATGTATAATATATATTATATATATGTGTGTGTGTGTGTGTGTGTGTATAAGGCAAGTAACATGCCTTAGTCCTCATCTTTACTGCTCCCCTGCTTTGCAGACTTTAAACAGTCTTCTTTCCCTTTCTCTTCCACTACCACTAGTTACTGGAGTAAGTAGGCTCTAAGTTCTAGTATAATCCTCATTTCCTCTCCCAAAAGTTTGGTCACTAACTCTATCATAAAGGTCTATCTCTCTACATTCATAGCACTCTTTACTTACTTTTATTCATTTATTCATCATCACCAAATATATTCTTGAATACCTACTGTGTGCTAGGATACTGGGCAGTGGGGAAACAGCATGGATAAGACTTATCTTTTGCAATGAAACTTGCATTCTGTTGAGAATATTGCAGTGAAAAGTATTACAGAGAAAGTCACAGTAATATCACTTGCATCTATGTGTCCATCCATTTGTCTTCTTTAGATCATGAGCTTTTTTAAAAGTAGTTTCTCTGGGGGCACCTGGGTGGCTCATTCGGTTGAATGTCTGACTTTGGCTCAGGTCATATCTCATGGTTCATGGGCCAAGCCCCATGTCAGGCTCTGTGCTGACAGCTCGGACCCTGGAGCCTGCTTCAGATTCTGTGTCTCCCTCTCTCTCTCTCCCCTCCCCCACTCATTCTCTCTCTCTCTGTCTCTCTCTCTCTCTCAAAAATAAATTAACTTAAAAAAATAGAAGTAGTTTCTCTATTTTACTGGCAGTTGTACTATCTTTTTCCTATTGGCATCTAGCGGGATCATACAGTAATTTCTCACTAATCACTTGTTGCATTTTACTGACAAAGGCAGCCTAGGTATTTAAAGATTTTAATGGGTTCGTATAACAAAATTATAGACACCAGTTATTAAGAGTACATTTCCACATAAGTATGATGCTTTTACTGATAGGTAACTACCTAGTCATGATGTTGAGCCAGAACCTACCAACAGGACTATGACAATTGGAATTAGTTCTCCAAAAATATCTAATACTTTCTTAGAAAGTATAATGAAAAACACAAACTGTATGGAGAGTTTGTTTGTAAAGAGATGTATGTGACATCACCTTACAATGTGCCATCAGATTTTCACACGAGTACCATTCAGTAGGGAGAAGACCGGAGGACGAAAGCAAACAAGCGAACAAGTGACTTCGCTTCTTGGGAGCCAGGCTTTCATTTCAATTAAACAAGCATTCAATACCACACACCAGTTATCTCAGCGTGGGAACAGTTACAAGGACAAACGCTATGAATTTTTATGTTTATTTATTTTTGAGAGCGAGGGGGAAGGGGCAGAGAGAGAGGAGACACAGAATCCGAAGCAGGCTCCAGGCTCTGAGCTGTCAACACAGAGCCTGGCTCAAACCCAGGAATCGCGAGATCATGACCTGAGCCGAAGTTGGTCGCTTAACCAACTGAGCACCCCCAGTGTCCCTGATTTCATGTTTTCTTACTGTCGTGTGTTGGGGTTGTTTATGGGTCGATATGAGATGAGCACCCAGAGATCCACAGCAATGTGGCCCCAGAACCACGCCATTGGCGAGGTGGAGAACGAGGTATGTAGCATTATTAAACAACCCTTTGATTAGTTGGTCCTTGATAATGTACATAGTGGCCATTTACTCGTCCATCCACAGGATCTAGGGCATATGAGATGGGCCTTTTAAGGTTCTGTGTTTTCCTCAAAACTCTGTCTTTGGTCTTAGCTATTTTTAAGACACATTTTACCAACGTGTGTGATCAATTTTATTTAATATATCTCTTATAACATCTTTTGGATTTGCTTCTTCTCTTATTTAAGTTTTCTCCAAGATTGTTTGTAATGGAAGTTTGTGCAGCAAGCCTTCTGAAGTCTTGTATGCCTGAGTGTATCATTAATAAGGCCGTATATTTGAGTAACAATTAGTCTGAATATAAAATTCTAGGTTCTGAGCTTCTTTTCTTTAAACTGTTGAAAATTCTAGCTCAGCCTTATCTACCTCTGAACTTTTCAACTGCCTCTGATACCCAACACTTCAGGAACCATTTGGCATCATTAGGGGAGACACCCCAAGGGAACAGGCATCACAGAAACAAAAATTGGGTCTTCAAATATAAGTTGACTCCATTGTCATTTGCAATCCAGTGTCATCATAATAAGAATACTATTCTTATTTCCTTGGATGTGATATGCTTTTTCTCTCTATAAATAGATTATGCTCTTTTTCTTAAGCTGAAAATTTCAGGTTAAATTAATTAAAGAAATTTATTAAACAAATTTAAATTTATTAAAAGAAAATTAATTTTCTTTTTAATTTAGGGAGATTTCTCTTTATTTTTTCAGTAACTATTTCCTACTATTTATACTTACTTCTCTTTCTTAAATCTTATCATTCTAAGTTTTAGTACTTTTACCTTTAACTTCCCTCTTTCTTTTATATTTCCTATATATTTGTCCTTTCTTCCATCTAGGAAATGACCTTAATCTCTTAATCTGAACTTCTATTAGTAAAACAACTTTTTAATTAGCTGTATCCATTATTCCATTTTTCTCAACAATCCTGTCTTTTTGAAAATGTTTCACTTATTATATTTTTTATACCTAATATTCCTGCTTGGTTAAAGATTAGCAGTATAAAGCAAGAATAAGAAAACAAAAATAACCATTTTACAACATGTTTCACACTCTTGGATATCAGTTCACATGTTGTCAACAATTCAAAAATAGCTGTCATTTTCAAGGTCATTTTTTTTTAATTTTTTTAATGTTTACTTTTTTTTTTTTTTTTTGAAAGAGAGAGAGCTCCAGCAGGGGAGGGGCAGTGAGAGGGTGATAGAGGGTCCAAAGCAGGCTCTGCACTGACAGCAGCACGCCTGACATGGGGCTTGAACTCACGAACCATGAGATCATGACCTGAGCCAAAGTCGGACATTTAAGCAGCTGAGACACCCAGGTGCCCCTTCATGGTCATCTTTAATAGTGACTCTACTTTGATAATCCCTATACTGTGAGGAGTCATGTCTTATGAGCTAGAATCCTCAGTCCAAAACAGCACCCATTCCATTACTAGGAATTAACACTTTTTTTTTCTGGATTTTTATAGACTAGAAGATTCTCCAAGGAAAACATTAAGTTTAGTTTGTTTACATTGTGCTAATTCTGCACATATAATTTATTTTTTTCAACAAGACCATCGTGCCACCAACTCTAAGGAATTTCCTTTCTGTTTTTCTAGAATTTTAACAACGAACCAAACCTTTGAAAATACTATGTTGTGATACAAATGTTTCTAAAATATGGTAGAGATCACATCCTCTTTGAATTATGTAATTTTTCATTCAAGTAAAATATCATTCAGCATGCTTTCTAATGTTTTGTGTATAAAACTAATGACCTATATTTGGAGTTACTATTTCCTTGACTCATTTAATCCTCAATCCATTAAAACATGCTTCTTCCCTAGCACTGTAACGACGTTTTCCTTTAGGTGCTAAAAAAATGTCTTATTTGTTGAAATAGCCTGTGTATGATTTCACTCTAATGTCTCATTGAATACAGAAACTAAAAGTCTTCAAAATTGTGTCCCTATAATCCCAATTTTTTGTAAAATGATGTTCTTTTTCTTAAAGATGTCCTATCTTTTTAAGATATCATCAGAACGTTTCCTGGTGCCTTCATGGCTCAGACGGTTAGGTTAAGCGTCTGACTTCAGCTCAGGTCACGATCATGTGATTCATGAGTTCAAGCCCCACATCCGGCTCTGTGCTGTCAGTGCAGAGCCTGCTTCTTTGCATCCCCTGTCTTCCTCTCTCTCCGTCCCTTCCCGACTTGTGCTGTCTCTATCAATGATAAATAAACATTAAAAAAATATAAAATATTCCAAAAGACGTAATTTATAGCATAATGTATATACAGATAACTATGAAGCACTGTTACATCTTTCATATATATATTTATTATCTCATGGAACCTAAAGAATGTAGTGATTTGAAACCTACCATCATCCACTCCAAAATACTCACAGGCGCCTGTGTTGCTCAGTGAGTTAAGCATCCGACTTAGGCTCAGGTCATGATCTCGGGATTTGTGAGTTTGTGAGCTCACATCAGCTTCCCCTACTGTCACCACAAGGCCAGCTTCCAATCCTCTGTCCCCCTCTCCCTCCCTCCCCCGATCATGCTCACTGTCACTCTCTCTCAAAAGTAAATAAACATTAAAGAAATTAAAAGCCAAAACAAAATATTCAAGCAAGTTGTACTTTCATATGTAGTAATTACAGTTATTTTTTCTCTGACCTCGTATATTGATAATATATACATATAATATTATGTTTGCCCCACAGAATTTTATCATAATACTATTTGGAAAATATTGAAATATATGAGTACATCCAGTTGTTTTGAAAGTCTGAAATATTTGAAAAAATGCTTAAAAATTTTTTATTAATCACCTCATTTGCTGCCACCAAATTATGTATATGTTTTAAATAGAATTTTTTTCCTGTGACTACAGTCCTACTGTTAAAAGTCCCAGTCCATCACTTAATTCCATTTTAGTAATAATTTCAATTATGACTAATGTACAATTGATAAAAAACAAAAACATATTGCCAATTTTGATAAAAACGTTATCAGAAACATGTCTTTCGAGGACACATTAAGTTACGGACACTTTCATAATTTGCAGGGGGGAGACATTTGTGAGATGAATGAATAGACCACGGACTAAATAAATGAATGAAAATGGACTTTCCAGAGTTGTTTTTTCTTCCCCCCATGAGCATTACCTCTTTTAATTAGTATTTCCACAGAAAGTCCTTCAGCTTTAACTTTCCTTTGAATCTCAACAAATACAGTTTTCCCAATGAAGGAATCATTTAGATAAAATTGACAGCAAAGGAGAATCTCCCTGTTAGAACCGAATACTTGGGGAGAATATACAGAATTTTATGTTGCCAGAAAATAATGACTCTTATTTCCTGAAAAGTTTAGCAGTTCAGGCAGTATGATACACACTTTACATATGCTATTCCACTAACTCTTGCCACACCCTAGAGGATAAATTATCACACGGTATTTTGTGTAGGAGAACAGAGAAACGGGATGGGACTTACCCGGATCAGCAGAGCCACTCAGATGAGAATCTTCTCCAGGGGACCCATCTGCCTTCCCGCGAAACCACATGCAGCTTTGGGACACGTGTATGAGGTGGCTACTTGGCTTTGGGTTTGGGCTAAGTGAATACAGATAATTAGATACATTACATGTTTGTGGGGCACCTGGGTGGCTCAATAGGTTAAGCATCTGACTCTTGGTTTCAGCTCAGGTCATGATCTCATGGTTCAGGGAATCGAGTCTTGTGTAGGGCTCTGCCCTGACATCAAGAAGCCTGCTTGGGATTCTGTCTATCTCTGCCCTTCCCTTGCTCATGTGCTCTCTCTGTCTCTCAAAGTAAATAAATAAACATTTTTAAAAGTTTGTAATTTCCCTCTCTTATGAAGAAGATCATTTCTCGTAGGTGTCCATATTGCTAAAGAAAATATGAGCATCATTTGTAGACTTTCACTTTTTCTTATTATCAAATATCTCATCAAATCACCTTATAAGAAATACCTGTATGTAATTTCAAACTCCAATTATAACAATTTACTTCCATTTCTGCCTTAACTTTTTACAGTTTTAGTTGAAATAGTTACATGGTTTAATGTATTTCTTTCCTAATGATTACATTCAGTGGTGTCTTTGGTGTGAAGGAAACTATTCATATATGATTGAAAGCCTACCATGGTACAATCAAAGACTAAGACCATATGTCTGGAAGCGCTGGGTTCCTCATGTCTTAAAGATGCTTAAATACTTTCCAGTCTGTTCATATCATTTTTCATGATAGCATCAAATTTTTCTTGCATACATTGTGATTATTATTTGTTGAAGGTACATGCTGATATCTTTGGAACTTAAAGAGGAAACAATCATAATGACACAATCGGGATGTGAAAATTTAGTCTGTGTTTAATCCAGTGAGGCGTGTATGATCTGTGTGGGAACAAATAAATACTGAATGTATGTTATGTGCTACCAGGTGTTGAAGAAGATGTTATGCCACAGGAGCCCAGGGGAAGGGCAGCCCCACAGCGGCATCGGCACAGGAAGGAAAAGCGTTAGACTTAAGGGGGTGAGAAGAAGGCGGCCAGCATCCCAGAAAGGAGGGAAAACAGAAGTGTTCGAGTATCAGGAAAAAAATGACAATCTCAGAATTTCATCCTGTCCCGACAAGGATAGTGCAAAACGTATCAGAGGAGGCAAGATTGAATGCAGGGTATTATAATCACCTAGCCGGAGAGGGAAGTACTGAGAGTCTGAGCATGTATTTGGTTTTCTAAAGAATGATTTACCAATAAATGTGCTAAGAGCTTTCTGAGCCCCAGCTGAAGGCTGCGCCTGGAGAGACAACTGTTCTCTGGCTTGTGTTGACAAGGAGGAATATCGTTAATTAGAAAAATATAAGAGAAGCAGACTGTAGCGTGGAAGCCCTGAGAACATGGGGGAATGTTTTAAATGCTCCTCTGAGATGCCAACTAACAGCCATCAAGACGTAGGTCATGAGAACACTCTCCACATTCACTTGCAGCCTAGACCTCCTCCTGGTGAACACTGCACATCTTCATACCCACATCACTTAGAGTCAGGCATAAAACAGGGACGGCAGAATTCATGGAGTTGAGTTGGATTAAAACAGGATGTTACCCCGGATGCCTGGGTGGCTCCATCGGTTAAGTGTCTGACTCTTGATTTCAGCTCAGGTCATGATCTCAGTCTTGTGAGATTAGGCTCCACGCCAGGCTCTGTACTGGGCTGGGAACTTGCTTAAGAGTTTCTCTCCCTCTACTGCTCATGCTTGTGCTCTCTCTCTCTAAAAAAACAAAAACAAAAACAGGATGTTACCCAAAAGAGAGTATCTTGTAGTGAGGAGGTAGATATAGTTAAGTACCTATAAAGTGTATAAATATGCACATGCAATGCTGTGGAGCAAAACACAGGGGGCAAATGACAGCAAGACGCATTTCTGGAAGTCTCAGGAACAGGGTGGATTTTCATCTGCTTCTGAAAAAATGACTAAGGTAGAGTATGGGAGTGTGTGGGAGGACTATCCCAGGGTTAGGTTGTGGAGGACATACCCTTTAGTGATGTAATCTATTAACATGAATGCATGAGGCAAAAATAAATATTCCATTAAAAATAAACTAAATAGGGGTGCCTGGGTGGCTCAGTTGGTTAACTGCCCAACTTCAGCTCAGATCATGATCTCGCGGTTATGAGTTCAAGTCCTGTGTCAGGCTCTGTGCTGACAGCTCAGAGCCTGGATCCTGCTTTGATTCTGTGTCTCCCTCTCTCTCTGCCCCTCCCCCGCTCATGCTCTGTCTCTCTCTCTCTCAAACATGAAAAAAACATTAAAAAAAAATACACTAGATACATCTTTCATATTTTGTTATATTCATTTATATGGCAATTCATATGAAAAATTATGAAATAGATATCACGTTGTATATATAAATTATGTATGTTATACATTATATAGTATATATAAATTACATGTTATATATTATTATATACTGTTTATATATATATAAATTATGTATGTTATATGGTATAATATATGTCATCTATTTCCTATTCTATTCTACACATTACATATACAGTCTCATAATCACAAAAAAAAGGAATAGAATGAACAGCAAACTCTATTTCAATAAGCAATATTGTATATTAAGGAATTTAGCTTGTTGGCACCATTCTGAGTAGGTTAAAATGAATAAATGACTGGAGATCTTGTGTAACTGATATTTATTTTGTCTTTATCCCAGTTAGAAATAATGAAGACAAGGACTAAGTAGAAAATGTGAAATAAATAACTGATAGTAATTATTTAAAGTATTAAAGCCAGAAGATATAACACCAAAGGGGCTTTGCAGACCCCAAAATAATTAGTTAGGGGCAACAAACTACCTGAATTTAAATTGCTCATGTATTTTGCTTCTATAGACATGAGGACAGACTTTATAGTTGAGCCAGATAGGAAATTAGAAATGAGATTTAAATCGAAATGATACACTAAACCAAGTCTCAAAGCAGTAAGGAATTAGCTGAACCCTCACATATGAAGAAAGAAGAGAACCAGGCACCATTGACTCTACTGGTTATGGTTTATTTCTTCTTTTTTCTTAGCACCCTCTCCTTCCCTTTTTTTTCTTTTTTTCCTTTTTTTCTGTTGTTCCTACCTCCCTTTTTCTTTGCCCACAGCAACTCTGTAAAAGAGACTTCGTGAGAATTCTGTTCAATCTGAACATTTTCTTAAAATGATTCAAGCCTTTAGTTAGCAAGTCAATGGGTAGATCAATTATGCATGTCTCATTTGTCAAGTGGCAGGTTTTGGCTTTGACTTTCTTAATATTTACCATATTTCACCTAATGAATTTGTGTTCTCAGAATGAAGTTCCTCATGAAGTTAGAAGCTGGCTTGTAACTGAACACTATACTCTGATAAGTTTTGGTTGTAAAATATCACTTTGCAGGTAAACTCATATAAAACTAAGCTTGAGTCTTTCCTAAAGCTTATGACCAATAAATGCTTATACCTACCGGATTTAGTGGTACAATTATTGTAAAGTAAGTGGTTGTTGTGCATGCAGTTAGAAAATTCCAGCCATTAAGACCACACTGTCAACATCAAACGGTTGAGAGGTCTTTTAGGAACATTACGAGTAAAGTAACCAACCACCCAATCAAACAACCAAAAAATAAGATTAGTGTTCCAATAAAAACTTTACCTAATGTATTAGAGTGGTCTAGGGAGCCCAATGAAACACACCTAAATGTATTCATGATAAAGAGAAAGCTGCCTTATAGTTGGGGCTGAAAGAGGAGGGAAGGTTTTTTATTGTTGCTTGCACACCTGTCTCTAGAGGAAACTACAAATGTTTGGGATATATTCTGCTTTGTGTCACTAACTTGTCTGACACAGCAAGTCAACTTCTGAAGACAGATGCTCTAAAAAGCTCCTAGTGTCTGTGTCAGGTTATTTATTGCAGGAGCTAATTTTAACAAATCTCTCCATAAAATGAAAGGATGGAAGGGAGGATGGAAGGGAGGGAGGGAGGAAAGCAAAAAGAAGGAAAAAGGAAAAGAATAAATGGGGAAAAAAAGATTACAGCTTCAATATCCACAATTTGGTGAAAGAATTGATTTGAGGGTCTGTAATTTGATTCCAACAAAAAAGAGAAATCACAGAGGCCTGTTACCTGTATGACAGCATTTTACGAAGAATAGGAAAGAAAACCCGCTTGTGTTCTATGTGTGTTTTTTGAGCCTGGGGGGGTAAGATGTGAAACAGAGAGTCCAGGCTAACATTAGCCGATGGCAGAAAGGGACTTGCTGTACCAAATTTAAAACTTAATAGGTATTACCAAAATTTCATTTTCTTAGTGAACTGTTTGCCTTTTTCTTGCCAATTTGTAGGAGTCATTGTTGGTTACAGGTATGTTGTTGATCAGAATTCTTAATTTTAAGCAACGCGGGGTGACTCAGGCTGAGTTAAGCAGAAAAGGAGTTTCTGTAAAGTACTGGGGAGATCAGGGGATAAAGGGGAAGGCTGAAGATCCAATTTGAAAAATGAATAATACTTCTCCGTCATGTGATGGTGTAGTAGAATTGTTACCTGTAAGGGAAATATAGCTGCCCACAGAATAGGGGAGGTAGCTGTTTTGTTTCATTTCCAAGCGTATGGTCAAATTTTAATTACTGAAACTTTAGAGCAGAGACTGCTTGTCAGGGTAGACCAGTTTGCTCTTCTTCCTCACAAGGCCCTTGCTCTCTGTTAGAATGTATTCTTTCCTTAAATTTTTGAATTGGTTTCCCGCCCCCAGCCCAAACCTGCTAAAATTCCACTGAAATTCCACTGAGGAGAATTAATCTCTTTATCTTCTCAAATTGTCCACTTTATTCATTTGGCATATCTCTCCATTTATTGAGATTATTTTCACATTCACATAGTATCTAAAAAATGTTCTCCATAATTATACTTGTATATTTGCTTCAGTTAATTCCTGAGTATTTTTGTTTGTTTTTGTTTGTTTATTTATTTTAGAGACAGTGAGAGATAATGAGTGGGGGAGAGGGGCAGAGGGAGAGAAAGAGAAGCCCAAGGGGGCTCCACACTCAGAGAGGAGCCCGACTCGGGGCTCGATCACACAAGCCTGGGCTCGTGACCTGAGCCAAAATCAAGAGTCCGACGCTCAACCAAGTGAGCCACCCAGATGCCCCAATTCCCAGGTATTTTAAAGTTTTTGTTGCTGGTGTGGATTATAAATCTTTTCCATTCCATTTTCTGAAAGATTTTCCATGGTGTAGAGGAACTTCCCAGACTAACAGATTTTGCATTTTCCATTGTTACTGAAATTTTTAAATAGTTCTAACAGATTTTTGGTCTTTCAGGGTATTCCATATGGATTGCGATATCGTCTTGAAACAACTACGCCATCATATCCCCCTTTCCAAGTGGTGATCCTTTTTTCTATCTTTTTCTTATTGTTTCGGGCATCTCTTAGGTAATATAGTGAACAACAGCATAGATAATTGGTGTCCTTATCTTGATCTTTCTCTTAAGGAAACTCTTTCTAAGGATTCTCCCCACTTAAAATGATGTTTATTGTAGTTTTATATTAGCTAGTGATGAACTATGTGCTGCAGACTGAATGTGTCCCCCCCAGAAATTCATATCTCAAAATCCTAATGGTATTTGGACGTAGTTACATCAGGAGGGGGGAGCCCTGGAGAATGGGATTAGTGCCCTTAAGAAAGCAACTCCAGAGAACTCCCCCTACAGTCCTCTCCTCCTGAGAGAGTCCAGGGAAAAGAACCCGGCGGCGGACACCTTGATGTTGGACTTTGCAGCCTGCAGAACTTCACGATATGGTGAGAGCTGAAGCACTGTTGTTTACAAGCCACCTGGTCTCTGGTTCTGCTGTATAGACTGTGCCATTATCCCAGTGACAGCATAGAAGGAAGGAAGAATCATGCAAATTCTCTTACATTCTTATTTTTCTAAGTTTAATAAAAAGTAAATATAAAGCTATAGGCAGTATCTTTCTTAATTTATTACACTGACTCCAAAGTAAACATGAAAGTTTTGGCGGTGTTTTTCTTAATTTATTTCACTTATATTGTTTTACTACTTTAGTTAAATAATTAAGTGAATTATAATAATATAATATATAATACAATAAATATAATATATAATGAATAAATAATAATACTATATAATAAATAATATAATAATATATATTACACACATACATATACACAGATATATACATATATTATAATGTATGCATAGTGTAATATGTATATGTAAATATATGTATTTAACATGCACACTTGATGGCTAACCATGGTTTTGCATAAGAGTTTTGTCCCTGTATTTACAAATAAATTAACCTGCAAATTCATCCTCCTATCTTGATCTCATTTGTTATCAAAGTCACACAAATCCTAAGATATATTTATCTAGAGGGGCGCCTGGGTGGCTCAGTAGGTTAAGCCTCTGACTTCGGCTCAGGTCATGATCTCTCAGTTGACGAGTTCAAGCCCTGTGCTGTCAGGCTCAGAGCCTGGAACCTGCTTCTGATTCTGTGTCTCCCTCTCTCTCTGACCCTCCCCAACTCATCCTCTGTCTCTCTCTCTCTTTCTCAAAAATAAATACACATTTTTAAAAAAAAATTTTAAAAAGAGAGAGATGTGACTGGAATTCCAATCTTGTCAGATTTTTGCAGAACTTTTGTTCTCCATGATTTTCGAATTACGTCTTTCAAATTACATCTGGATGCTTTGCAAGTCCAGCCAAGAATGTGACACTCAGTGAGGAAGCTCTGTTCCGCATTTAATGGACAACACGTGACTGTTTACTTAGGACAGGGAATGAGAAGCTCTTCAATAAAAGCAACATAGATTGTGGGAAAGAAGATATCCCTATGCTCCAAAGTTTGATAGAGATTGAAGCCGGCCCGTTCCTTGTTGCCTATTGGAAATTTGCAAGCCAGACCAATTGAAATAAACACATTTCAGCATAGGAGGAGGCTGAAAATGCACTTGAGATTTAACAGCATCTGTTCCACTGCCCGCAAACTTTAACTTCTCACCTCCATGGTCACCTGGCAAAGCGTGCTCCACTGCATGGTCATATGTGGACAATGGGGAGCGTCCACACAGGTTTCCTTAACTTAGGGTCCTCTTAGCCGAAGGCGATGACATCAGATATGAGTGAAGGGGTTGACCTGTAAGCTCGCCAGTCACTGTGTGATGGGCAAGGGAAGAGCTGGGTGGCTTCTCTGCAGATACAAAAATAATCAGGTCACTACTGCAAAGAAGTGTTTGGAATGGTGTTTCAAGAAACGAAGCTAAAAATAATGTTCTTGCCCTATTTACAGCAACTCTTCTCCTCCCCACGTCGACATCTTGGAATCATTTTGTTCTAATTCCTTTATCTACTAGTAACTAAAGAGGATTAAGATAATCATTACCTCGGGGCGCCTGGGTGGCTCATTCGGTTAAGCATCCAACTTCGGCTCAAGTCATGATCTCACAGTCGGTGAGTTTAAGCCCCGCATCGGGCTCTGTGCTGACAGCTCCGAGCCTGGAGCCTGTTTCAGATTCTGTGTCTCCCTCTCTCTGACCCTCCCCCGTTCATGCTCTGTCTCCCTCTGTCTCAAAAATAAACGTTAAAAAAAAAAAAGTTTAAAAAAAAAAAAAAAAGATAATCATTACCTCTCCAGCCAATGAGACAAAAGTTATCAGACAAAAAAACCCAATTTAAATGGAGGTTAATTAGTCATTTAGGTGAGTACAGTGGGTTTCTCTGTCTCTTTCTGTCTCTCCCTCCCTCCCTCTCTCAGAGAATTATTTAATTTAGTGTTCAGAGAGTTCTTTGGATCCAAGTTACACTGCTAAGATCAATGTTAGAAAATGTTAAAGAAACAGATAAAAAATGGGCAGCAGAAAGTTTTCAGCATCAGTGAATTTTATTGAACAAAAAAGAGAATCTCAAAGGTAATGATTCTCAAACTTTTATAATGGATCCAAACTATGTCTGATAATTTTCTGGCAAACTAAGATAATCTCAAAGGACTCCATGGGTTTAGAAAATGTCAAAGTAATGAGAATTTAAATGAGATGGCCCAGTTATTTGCAATTAAATTATACAACAGTTATAATTTTAAGACTATAAGCTCCAAAATGCTATCAAGTAGCTTTATGAATTATAGAAGAAGAAAGAGGATAAAACACTACATAGGAGCTGAAACTGATTATTTCTTATCTTACTGTCTTTGTTAGACACAGACAGCATATGCTCGTTATAATATTTAATGCGTAATGCTGAGCTGTCATAATCCCAGCTTCTGACTTTCCACAAAGCTGTTTATCTCATTAGAAATCTAAACTCCAGTTGTTGTACTGTGGGACTCAGGGCAAGAGAAGCAGTCTGGTGTGTATTAATTGAAGCTTGTGGTGTGAGACTCAGCCTGCAGATTAAGTGTATTACAGAGAAACTATCTCTAAGGACATGAGACTTGTCACTTCTGTGGCCAAAGTTAGCACATTTGGGAGGCTAACGTGATCTAGGGGGCGATGATATTTTAGCGTTTCCTTTTACTCTGACCTATGTGATGAAAGATCCAAGAATTTCCTCTCTCTTGCACGGAAAGCCTAAATGTACTGCAAACATGGCACGGGAAAGAGTATGGGCTTTATATTCAGAGTCCTAGTTTCTTTCTTTCACGAATCTTTCTCTTTCATATTTGTTCTTTTCATCTAGAGTTTAACAGACAGGTGTTGAGCTCGCCCTGTGTGCCAGGTTCTGTGTGAAGGGACAGCTGAGGGTCTGTGAACAATGAAACAGCTGCTCTGTGTCTCAGAGTCTTCCTTCTATGCTGTCACTGGGATAATGGCACAGTCTATACAGCAGAACCAGAGACCAGGTGGCTTGTAAACAACAGCGCTTCAGCTCTCACCATCTCACGAAGCTCTGCAGGCTGCAAAGTCCAACATCAAGGTGCCCGCCGCCGGGTTCTTTTCCCTGGACTCTCTCAGGAGGAGAGGACTGTAGGGGGAGCTCTCTGGAGTTGCTTTCTTAAGGGCGCTAATCCCATTCTCCAGGGCTCCCCCCCCCCGATGTAACTACCTCCAAATACCATTAGGATTTTGAGATATGAATTTCTGGGGGGGACACATTCAGTCTGCAGCACATAGTTCATCAGCCCCGTCACATTTTGCAGAATAAGGGGCATCTGGGTGGCTTAGTCGGTTAGGTGTCTGACTAAGGTCATGATCTCAGGTCATGATCTCGAAGTTCATGAGTTCGAGCCCTGCATTGGGCTCTGTGCTGACAGCTCAGAGCCTGGAGACTGCTTCAGATTCTGTGTCTCCCTCTCTCTCTCCCCCTCACCCCGCTCTCTCTCTGTGTCACTCAAAAATGAATAAATGTGAAAAAAATTAAAAATGAAAACAAATTTGCAGAATAAGTGAGATGATGGGTGTGAAATAGATACAAGGCAGAAACCACTGAATAAATAACACCCTTGCCCTTCTGCCATTTTCTCTTAGCTTGAGAGCATCTCATGCACCCCTGCACAGGGCTTGCACCTGCTACCTCTGTGCTGCTTCTCCCTCTTCACAGGCGAGCTTCCTGAAGGCAGCTGGGGCTCACCTGCTACTCCTTAAACCGTAAGCTACACTTCACTAAAACCATTCTCTCTTCCTGTTACAACACCCTTTCTGTAAGACCCAGTTCCCGCTTCCTGCCCTAATAATTCTCTCCACATTCACTCGGTCCTTGACCCGCTCTGAAGCCGCATCCTGGCAACATCACAGTGTGCACTTGGGATGCTGCACTGGCGCACATGGACGTCGGAGTCTGGAGCTTAGGAAAACTTTCCACGCCCTCTTGATTCCACTTCTACTTTGTTTTTTGGGTTTTGTTTTTTTTTTTGGTAACAAACTTCTGTTTTTGAAAAATAGCATATATATGCAGAGAAGTGGAACAATCATAGCATAGAGCTGGATGGAGCTCCAAAGTGAACACAAGAGTGTGGCTACAACGTAGAAACGAAGAGAGTATTGCAGTGATTGCAGAATTCCTCTTTGTTCACCTCCCATGTCCCCTCCTTCCCCCCAAAGGTAACCATTATCATGTCTTCTAGCACTTTGGATTAATTTGCCTGTTTTTAAGTTTGTGTCATAAGGGCCATGGGGCACTTCCTCTTTTGCAACTCCAAGCAAAGGTGAGAGAATAGTAGAACAACATTTGCTCAGTTACCTGAGATCTTATTTCACTCACTTTTTAAGCCTTTTTGTCTTAACCCCTCCATTATGAGTTGCCTTTTTGGATAATCAAAGAATCTTTTCTTGGAATTGTATAGGGGACTTACTCTTCATTTTATTTGGCCTTTTCTAGACAATACTTCCTTTTTTAACGTAAAACCTTGCAGTAAAATCTTGCGGTCATAAAATCACATTTTTCTCCTTTTTTTGGTCTTGAAAACATTTTTCTTTAAATATTTTTAATGTTTCTTTTTGACGGAGACAGAGTGCAAGCGAGGGAGGGGCAGAGAGAGAGGGAGACACAGAATCTGAAGCAGGCTCCAGGCTGAGCGGTCAGCACAAAGCCCACCCCACGGCTCGAACCTGTGAACCGTGAAATCATGGCCTGAGCCGAAATCGGACTCTTAACCAACTGAGCCACCCAGGTGCCCCGACTTGAGTTTTCTCCTTTTGTAAACAGATGACCTTGAGGATGGATTCAAGAATAACATTTTCCATTCTGTTTTGTTTTTTTTTTTTTAGTGGAACAGAGTTAGTCTCATTTTTCTTACTTTTTTCATGTTAATCTCATCAGATAAACTTAAGTGTGTGTGTTTTAATAATAAACAAATGCAGATATACTTTATTGGCAATCCATAATGAGTAATGTATTTGTCTATCAGGGTAAACTGTAGAGGCAGGGGTACTGACTTCAATTTTTTTGAGTCATTAAGGGCTTGATTTATAAATTTGGACTCTGAGATTTCTAATTAATAGGACATAGAATTTTTCAAATTTGCTTTACTCTATCAAAAGGATTTATATAGTGTCCAAGAAGGATTAAAGTTATATTTCAATGTTGAGCACTGAAATTTAAACCTATTATTTAAAATGTCTTTTTTGGGAGGTGGGGCGCCTGGGTGACTCAGTGGGTTGAAAATCTGACTCTGGATTTAGGGTCAGGTCATGACCTCATGTTTCGTGAGTTAGAGAACCGCGTTGGGCTCTGCACTGACAGTGTGGGGTCTGCTTGGGATTCTCTCTCTCTCTCTCTCTCAAAATAAATAAGCATTTTTAAAAAGCCTTTTTTAATTTAAAATAGGTAAAAGTGGAGGAAATCTCTGACTGAATTTGGGACTTGAGTGTTCCAGAGCTCAGCTGGGTTACACCACTTATCCTTGAATTCCGTCCATGACCCCCACAAAGCAGTCAGTAAACAACTCTTTCTCATCACTAAAACGGAATGGCAATTTGGAATGGATCCTGCCCATGTTCCGAACTTCCTCGGAAAGACGACTGCACTGGTGATCCAGACCCACTCCTCAACAGCTGAATAGGAGTCAGAGGTCACCTCCCTCCATCGGAAGCAATGCCTTTGCGGTCAGCAGCCAATGAGCATCCCTCAGATGGGATTTCAGGATGAAGCCCATGCCAATAACGTGCACTAGACCAGGAAAGTCCGTGCTGGTGACCTTACTGGGCCACGCGTAGCAGAGGCTGCTAAAACAGAAGATTTAAAGGAGAGGTGAGAAAAACAACGTTGCACTAGGATGAGACAAAGGAAGAAAGCAATTGGGCATAAGAGAAAGTTATTTCAAAACCAGACTGCGGCAGCTCCTGAGAGATGGGTGTTTGCTCTCGAGCTGGCAGGGCTAAGTGGTGATGTTCACCGTGCTATTCAAAGTCCGAAACTGTCCTCGAGATACTCAGAACCAGTTTTCACAGTATTTAGCAGTGTGTAAATTGCTGGCTTTCACATCCTTTAACAGGTTACAAACCTGACTGTGCGTGGCCAGTGGGGCTGCCCAGGTCCTGTTGGGAACTTTCGCCTGATGTCTCTTAAAACCAAGAATCTGTGCACAGGACCTGCTGTTTCACAAACCACAGACCAAGTGCGTCTTTGTGACTGAAAACCTCGGAAGTCTCTCCTAGGAGCCCTCGGCCCAGAAGTGCACCTCTCCTTTCTGTATCCTGCTCCGCCAATCCTTTATGTTTATTAACAGGTCCCAGGAATGTGTTTGGTGGAGTCTGGCTGTCTTTCTAGTGACCTGAACGTGTGTAAGCGTGAGATGCTGCCTTGAATCACAAGAGTGTCATCGTCATCACGGCCAGTTTCACTGCTTGTCCTTGGCATCTGTTTCCAAACAACAAATCTAGCCTCTACATGATTGGAGTGCCCTTCTATTACTGCAACTGAAGGCTTTCCTAGAGCAGAAACAATTAAAAAAAAAAAAAAAAAAAAAGTGCTTTTGAGCAAGGCCACGGTCGGTGATACCCAGGCAAGAGACAAAGGTGAAACACGTGAAAAATTTTGTATTTACTCTCTGGGCGATTTTAACATCTGCAGAAGGTTCCTGCGGGAGACAGGGAGCTGTGATCACGACCTTGGAAACCAACTCTGTGCCGGGATGACCTGATCAGGGAAGCGGAGGAAAACGTCAGAGTGGAGGGCTGGAGGGGTGGGCCCCAGAGTCTTTGACGGTAACGCTGGAGTCGGAAGTACTGTCCAAGTTCACCGGAGCAAAGGTCCTCTCCCTTCCTTTAGAGAAGACTCCGGCCTTGGGGACACGGAGCGTGACGTGAGAAAATCAGGAGGTGTGTGGAGTATCCCATTTCGCAGAGGAGCGTTACTGTTGTGTCAGACCTTCCCGAACGATAACCCCAGCTTGCGCCGAGAAAAGCACAGAGGAAGCACGAGCTGCCTGCACAGCTGGTGGGAAGCTCCCTGCTCTGACGGTGACCACGGCACAACTGTGCCCCCCTCGTGGTCTCTGCTATCTGGGACAGATGCGCTGTGACAAAGCACCTCTGTGTCTGCCTTCTGTGGACATGTCTTTTCTGGAGAGAGTTTGCATTTTTGACTAACTGAACAGCACACAGCTAGCTCAGTGGTATGTTTGTGCGTGGCCAGAAACTGATAAAGAATTTGCAGGATTGTGGCCGCGATGAAACAAAGGCTTCAGGAAGCCTTATTTAAAAGCTCCTGTCCCATCAGACACCTTGCATCTGCTGTTTTCTTCTTTTCCAGCACTTCTCTGTGCCAGTTCGTGTCCCCTGCATTGATGTTATTTAGCGCTGGTAGAGGATAGGCAGAGCGGAACAAGAAGAATGTTTTAATAAAGGACATATTTGTGTACTTGAGTGCCTTTTCTGGTTGTTTTGAAATGCCTTATTTATTTTTCACCTTTCTTGCCTAGAAAGGTTGCTGTATCGCTAAGGGAATACATATTTTGTTTTGTTTCAAAGTTAGATGCTCACAGGCTGAAGGGCGATGTGTGTGGGTCCGTTTTGGCAACCCTGCAGCGGCAGGAAAGACAGACAACAGTGTCCTCAGTGTATGTCCACTGCCGTCCTACACCCGCTCAGGGACTCGGCCCCAGCCCCCTTGCCTGGCTCTGTCACCACGCCAGGCTCCCTCTCCAGAGCTCTCGAGAAGAGCTCTCTCATCGACTGGGTTTGCAATGTTGTAAATGGCATCCAAATACAGCTGGGTGTTCTGTGACTTTCCTGTCAACAATTAGCTGATCTTTATAAAGTAATTAATCACAATGCACTCCTGGAAAAACATCTCAACTACCATTAGCGTCTAACGCCTCTTCCCGAGTAACATGTGTATCTTCATATTTGCAATTTTAGATCATGCTCTCAGGGTTTATGATCAATCCAACTTATGAGTGTTAGAATGAACTATTCAAGGTAGTAAGAGAAAGAAAATATGCTAAGAATAGACAGATTCCATGTAGGTAACTCCTTTATGAGCTCCTATGTTACTACGGTTTCATAAACTTTAAGTGAGATCTAGACTTTCTGCTCCCAAAATATTAGGATAAGTTAAAAAAGGAAAAGAAGAAACAAGAATTGCATGAGTAATTCATCCCCGTGAAGGAAGGTGACAGACGTGAAAAAGTGTGTTCAATAATAGGCCTCCGCTGTTTCTGAGGAGAGGCAACTGTCATTCATATTGTTACTTCTTTTCTCAGCGAGTGCCATGAAAAAACAAAATTCTACAGAGTAAATGTTAAAGATCTTACCGGCTTTATTCAATGATTCATGAATCAGGCAGCATTCCGTCTCACCCACAAAAAGGAGCTCCGAGTTGCTGCACAAAGTAAAAGACTCTCATAGGCAGAAGGGAGTAGGGACAGGAAGTTACATCAGCCAAGAGTGGATTCTGTGGCAAGGTCACTTTCCCCCAGGGGATGGCAGGGATCCATCAGGCAGATGACCTCCCTCCCGGCGACCAGGTGACTCCTGACTGAATGGTTTAAGACTCCATTTCTGGGAGAGGCTGATACTGTAAATTAAATCTTGTTTTGGTGACCTGGGTCTTGGCATAAGTGGCTCAATTTGGGGCCTGTTGTCTTGATTTTAACAATGTTTGAAGACACTCTCTTTGCCTTTGGTTTTCAGCAATTTGACTCTGAACTATATCTAGGAGTGGTTTCTCTTTAAATCATTTTATTTGGCTTTTGCTCTGGTACTTGACTATGTAGCTGATATTTTCAAAAAAATCTGGAAGTTTTATGACAATTGTTTCTTCAAAATCTCTTGATTTATTCTTTCTTTTCTCATCTGCTGAACACCGAGCTCCTGTACATTAGACCTTATGATACTATTCAGTTGTCTTTTTTTAAAAAATGTTTATTTTTGAAAGAGAGAGAGAGAGAGTGCGTGAGCACGAGTGGGGTAGTGGCAGAGAGAGAATGAGACACAGAATCTGAATCAGGCTTCAGGCTCTGAGCTGTCAGCACAGAGCCCAACACGGGGCCCAAACCCACGAACCATGAGATCATGACCTGAGCCAAAGTCGGATGTTTAACTGACTGAGCCACCCAGGCTCCCCGATACTTTCAGTTTTTAACTTCTTCCTACGTGCTTCATCTTGCATGTTTTCTCTTAAAGTGTCTTACAGTTGGCCAATCTCTCTGTCATAGATTTGCTCTTCAGATCATCAGATGCATTTGGATGCCAGATATTGTGTTGTATATTTCAGTATAGGTTTTCCATTTTTTTTCAGTTTTTATTTTACTTTCTAATCTTCCTCGTATATTTTTTATTATGTCTATATTTTCCTGTAGGCTTTTTATAAACTTTATTTTGAAAGAGAGAGAGAGTGTGTGGGAGGAGCAGAGAGAGAGAGAGAGAGAGAGAGAGAGAGAGAGAATCTCAAGCAGGCTCCGCACTTTCAGTGCAGAGCCTGATGCAGGGCTCAATATCATGAACCATGATTTCATGACCTGAGCTGAAATTGATGTCAGAGGCTTAGCTGACTGAGCCATGCAGGTGCCCCTCCTGTAAGCTCTTAAGCATAGTTTTATAATTAATTTATGCCAAATCCAAAAAGGTTTTTTTTTTTTTCTTTCTATTGTAAGGGTTAAATTGTAGTGTAAGGCTAACTTGTAGCCTTAAGAAACAACAGCTTTGTTTTAACACTACAGGTTAAGAGATAACAGCCTTATCAATCAAGGGAACAAAAGTTCAAGGAAAATCAACTGGATTAGTGTTTGATTGGATTGGGGCAAGGGCATGTCTGAACTGTTTCCACCCCCATCTGGGAACTACTCCTTTGTTCTGTTCCCAGGTGATGATAAGACGATGTGATCGGCTATAAAAACTCTGTACCTGGCCGTTATCTATGTAGCTATTTTAATCGTATGCAGAACACTGGGGATGATACCTTGTAGAGATTCTGTAATCTATTTTCTTTCTGAAACCTGTTGCGTTTTTTTATTAGCAGGTACTGAAATGACTGTTGGATCACCACAAAGTCATAGAGGCTTTGAGTCTAACTTTTCTGGGCAGTGTCTAAACATACCCTTAAGTTCTTTGGTACATCTCCCACGGACAGATGTGGCCCATGCCCTCCTCCTTGGAGTCTGGGTAGGATTTTGATTTGCTTGTATTGGAAAGGAAGTGACAGAACTGATTCTGGTAGACTTCTGAGGCCAGGTCACAAGAACTGATTGCGTGTCTCCCTGGTTTTCTGGGACGCTCACCGTTAAGACTTGGGCCTGGTAGGTCAGAAAGGCAGGTCAGTTTCCATCCATTCATTAGAATACTTGACCTCTCCAGCTATGATGTCAGGAATCCAGCAACCCTGAGCTCCTCTCTGCTCGAAGGAATCCCAGGGCACGTGGAAAGGCCACAAATAAATGTTCTAGCCCAAACCCCAGCTCAGCTCCAGCAAAGCTGGCAGCAACCGCCAGATATGAAGAGAGACACCCTCAGTTAATCGCAGCAGAGTTGCTTGGATAATGGGGTAAATGCATGGGGTAATTTTTCTCAATGTTGATGTCTCTCCATAAGATCTGCTCCGTTTCACATGTGCACGGGCATATTGTGTCTCGGTCCCACAGCTGTGTCTGCCTGTTGTGTGTTTTGTCGTGGGAGCGTGAGAAATGGTATCTCAGTGTCGTTCAACTCCACGACTTTTTGTGATGCCTGATCTAATGCATTTATTTTTTGATAAGCTGCCTGATTGTGTTTTTTGTCCAGTTTTGTTGGGGGTTTTGGGTTTTTGGGTTTAGGGAGGTTTTTTTGTTTGTTTGTTTGTTTTTGGCTTTTTATTCTTTAGTTAGAAGCCACTGTTCTGTAACATAAGTTGTAAATATTTACTGTTTTTTTTTTGAGTAATAGTACTCTGCTATGATCTATATTTTTTTGCAATGAAAATATTTTAAAGTTTTTAAAGCAATCGTATACATAAATCATTAACATTACTGTTCCTGCAATTCCAGTTATAACTAGACTATGTTTTTCTTCTATCATGTTATATAGGTATTTTATGTTTAATATTAATATTTGCATGGAGTCATTCTCTTACGTTTAAAATTCTGATTTATTTGGAATTGAAATAGAGTATAGCGTAAATGAGTGAAATAATTGTATTTCTTTCCAGATGGCTATCCAGGTGTTTTAACACTAGTTTTTAAGCTTTTTCTTTTCCCCACTGTTAAGAATTGATGTAAAGATTTTCATCTTTGCTCTTATTAAGAATTGCGTCTGTTACTTGATGTTTTAAAGGTCCAAACATTTATAATGTAAACATAATTTTTTTGTTCCTAAGCAGCAATTTATCTTTTAATTTTGAAATAAATTTATTGATTTTTTTCAATCCATTGTCATTCTCAATTTATGGGTTTTTTTTTTTCCTTCCTGTCAATATTTCTACCTTCAACAGATGTCACATCCTAATACTTTCCTATCAGATCATGTCTCTCCTTTTGGTTTAAACTTCTACAGATTTTTGGGGCACCTGTGTGGCTCAGTCAGGTCAGGTCATGATCTCACAGTTTGTGAGTTCAAGCCCCTGCCTCAGGCTCCGTGCTGGCAGATCAGAGCCTGAAGCCTGCTTCGCATTCTGTGTCTCGTTCTCTCTCTGCCCCTCCCTGACTTGTGCTCTCTCAGAAATAAATAAATGTAAAAATAAATAAAAATAAATAAAAAATAAGCGTCTATAGATTTTTTCTAGAACCTCACTCAAGGACGTCCTTCTGTACCTTTCATAGAATAAAGGTTAGCAAGTCTGATGGTCTTGTCTTAAAACCAGTGTCAGGCCCAGAAAGTACATGAGGTTTCCAAAGCGCTAACCTATCCATGAGTTGCTGACCCAATGATGTTCATACTGATTAACCACAGCTTGGCACGTGTGTAGTTGGTGCCCACAGAATGTGACCGGGTGCACTCCTGCTTCCTTTTCCATTCCGGTCACTATCTGTTCTGTTACTCACTTTCTTCTTTGAGCACTAAATGTTAAACAAAAATTAGGAGGCAATATGGTATTATTGTAAGATAATGTAAATAATTTGCTATTTAAAGAACTCATGTTTTGTAAACAATCACCTCTACATTAGAATAAACAACCTGGGAGCTCATGCTTTCTCCAGTCCTGGGCAGTTGAGATGAGCTGGTGTCACCGGACGAAGCCAGATCACAGGAGACAGTTTTCTCCACTAACATGGCTCCGTTGCTATGAAAGCCTCCTGGATAAGGAATGAAGGCTGTGCAATGTCACTTCCTGGGCTGGAACCCCCTTGGTCACATAGAAAGCCTGCGTCCTGCGTCCCTATACTCAGATGATAGGTACCTAAAGAATACGGGGGTGAGGGTCCTTCTGCTGCAGTGCGTGACCACATGCCCAGCTCTGCCTGTGCCAGCTTACTGCCAGAGGAATAACAATGGGGAGCAAGGAATCCTGTGCTTTCAGATACATCCTTGTTTATAAGTTGTTTCTGTAACTTGACAAATGTCGAAAGTGCACCTTGCACTCTGCACATTGTACAACACTGTAATGAATTATGGTCATATTTTATAAAACATTTAAAGAGTAATTTTCTGACATAGTTATATTATGAGAAGAGGTTTTTGTTTGTTTTTTTAGAGAGAGTGCAAGAGCAGGGCAGAGGGATAGAAGAGAGAGAGAGACAGAGAGAGAGACAGAGAAAGAGAGAATGAATCTCAATCAGGCTTCACATTCAGCACAGAGCCAGACACGGGGCTCGAACCCAGACCCTGGGACCATGACCTGAGCTGAAATCAAAAGTCCGACACTCAACCGACTGAGCCACCCAGGTACCCCGAGAAGTCTGTTTTCTTATAAATAAATAATAAATAATAGCTAACTAACTAAATAACTATATGAAATGGTCATATAACTAAATGAAATAGTTTCTTTGCATTTCAGATTATACTTATTAAAAGATAGCTGGAAAATGCCCTCAAATGACCTCTGGTCTTTGTATCGGTGACTTTCAAATAGATTGTTAGATGTACCACCTTGGCTATTAAAACAAAACGGTGTCCTCCTCTGACTTATGGAAATAACTTAGTTATATTATTCCTGCATCTGGAACATCTCTGTCCAGTTCAGGAAGGAAAGTCAATCAAGTGAATTGAATCTGAAATAAAAATGATACATGGTGCTTTCTACTGAAATACTCACAATGTCAGACATCTAATGAGCAACACACGCTAACAGAAACTCTTACCTATTTAGGGTAAGCCCCAAAGCACCCGAAAGGCTTGGGTGTGGAATATAGATCCTGGTTCCACTTTGTTTCTGGAAGACCTTTGGTAAATCACTTTCAGAGTGTTTACAGAGTTTATTTTATTCATTTTTATTTTACTTTCACTCTTTTGAATGTGTGCAGGTAAGATCTACTCTGAGGGTGTTTATAACAAGTATATGAAATAGTAGGTACCTTACTAGTGACACAATATTTGGCACGCTAAAAGTGCTCAATTAGAGTTAATTTTTAAATTTTTATTGATAATTGCTAAGACAAAATTATGATTATATTTGTGCTTCCATAAACTGTCTATACAAAAGGTACAACTCTACTTGATGTAAAAAGAGTACTTTGCTAGTTATATATGGGTTTTAACTAGTTTCGTTCTGGTTGCAAAGCAGATATCCCATTTTATTGTATGACTTAAAAAGTCAGTTATGACTGACATTCATATTGCTGATAAGCTACTGAAAAAACACATCAAGGAAGTAAAAATACTTCAAATGATGCAGTTACAACAGAATCTTTTGGGAATTCTTCTGACTGAAGCTGTCAGGAAATTAAGCATTAAAAATAATAGCAGTACATACGACCCAACAATTGTACTACTATGTATTTACCCAAAGGATATACAAATACAGAGTCAAAGGGGCACACGCACCCCAATGTTAATAGCAACATTATCTATAATAGCCAAATTATGGAAAGAGCCCAAATGTCCATTGACTGATGAATGGATAGAGATGTGATGTGGTACATATGTGAAATGGAATATTACTCAGCCATCAAAAGGAATGAAACATTGCCATTTACAACAACGTGGATGGAACTAGAGTGTATTATGCTAAACAAAATAAGTCAGTCAGACAAGGACAAATACCATGTGATTTCACTCACATGTGGAATTTAAGAAACAGATGAACACAGGCAAAGGGGAAAAAAAGAGAGGAAAGGAAACCATAAGAGATTCTTAACAATAGAGAACGAATTGAGGATTGATAGAGGGCAGATGGGTGGGGGATGGGCTAAATGGGTGATGGGCATTAAGGAGGGCACTTGTTGTGATGAGCACTGGGTGTTAATGTAAGTGATAAAGCACTAAATTCTATACCTGAAACCAATATTACATTTTATGTTAACTAGAATTTAAATAAAAAATTTGGAAAAATACAATAAAATAAAAATAATGAAAAAAAAAGTAATAGGAGCCACTGTAGAATCAATAGTTCTTGCTTTTAGTGAAATCACACCTAAAGTAAACATCCCTAAAATGTAAGGATCTCAAAATTTTTGTTGTTATTAAGAAATTTGTTTTTTACTTTTTACAAACTTTTTTATATTGTAAAGCTCATTATGATGTTTAACCAGTTATTTGTAAAAAAAGAAACAACCACCAAAACCATACTTTACAGATACCAACGTTGTACCAAATGAAGTCATAGCTACCGTATTATACACATTCAATGAGTTGTGTTCAAGAAAGTACCCTTTATTCTTTTTTTGGTAAAAAGAGGCCTGTCTAGAAATGGATTATCCAGAAAAAAATATTTGAGGACAGATAAATTAATCACTAGTGAGACTTGGTCAAAGCATCTTCCCAGAGATGTAACAGTAAGATTTGTGTAATTTTGCTGACACCTGTGCACAATTGTAAATTAAGCAATCACGTGCTAGTGTGCTTGACAATGTCTAGCCATCCATCCTCATCAGATTTTGGAATAAAAACATGCTTTCTCCTCTCAAACTAAATATTTTCTGTTTTACAACAGTAGATTTAAAATATTTGTTTTAAGTTATCCTCTTGGGATGAAAAATTTGCTAATATTTTTTAATGCAGAAAATATCCTGCCTTCTCTCCCTCTCTCTCTCCCTCCCCCCTCCCTCTCCTCTTCCCTTTCTTTTCTCTCTGCCTTCAATCTTGATGTCTTGCAACTCATGATTAAAGAACTCCTGGCTTCCCTCCTAGCAATCTACATTTTTGCCTGAAGTGCTCAACTTTTTGAAACTCCAGAATATTATTCCATGCTAGAAAGTTGCATAGGTAGTTGGAATTGAGATTTATTGCAGTACTTTGCATGTAGAAGATGGTTTTAAATTTGGTAGTGATTGTGTGACTATACCCAGAAGTTATTTGTGAATTACTTAAAATGTAAAGAAAATAGGCCGCCTAATCAATAGATGTCACAAACACCAACAACAACAACAACAACAAAACCTCATTTAATAAGTATAAAATATATTTGGAAATAAATCCAAATAAATATACTCCTGGAGGCTTGCAATAAATACTTGTTAATTGTTTCTCTCCCTCTCTCTCTCTCTCTCTCTCTCTATATATATATATATATATAATTTTGTTTTTGAAAAGAAAATATACTTAAATTAGTGTTTACCAGTCATTGTCCCCAATAATAAGAAAGGATAAATCGAAAAGACAATGATATACAGTGATAAATATAAAGGAAAATAAAAACAAAAACTTTTAAAAATGAAAAGTACTTTGCAAACTAATTTTCAAAACTCTTAAGTTTAAGACAAAATAAATTAGGACACTGTATTAGTTTTTGCCTTTCATGTTAGTGTTTTGTATTATCTATAATAAAAAATAATATTGTTTGGAATTAACGTTTTGAAGTGTCTTAGCATTTTTGAGTTATACTTTTAAGAATCTACCTCGGTAGGGCGCCTGGATGGCTCAGTCGGTTAAGCATCCAACTTCGGCTCAGGTCAGGACCTCATGGTTTGTGCGTTCGAGCTCTGTGCTGACAGCTCAGAGCCTGGAGCCCATTTCGGATTCTGTGTCTCCCTCTCTCTCTGCCCCTCACCACACTCTGTCTCTTTTTCTTTCAAAAATACATAAACATTAAAAAAAACCTTTTTTTAATCTACCTCGGTAAAGATTTTTTTAGATACCATCAAACCAGAAAGTTTATTTTCTGATTTCACATGTACACAGACTATATCCCAAGATCTCTCAGATGTCCCGCCAGCATCTGAGAACACCAAGCTAATTGTGTTGATACCCCCATTTCTATACACAGCACAACACCGTAGGGTATTGTATTTTTTAAATTGTTTTATTTATTCTTGAGATTGAGAGAGCAAGAGAGTGCACACGAGTGGGAGAGGGGCAGAAAAAGGAGACAGAATCTGAAGTAGGCTCCAGCCTCTGAGCTATCAACACAGAGCCCAACGTGGGGCTTGAACCCACAAACCATAAGATCGTGACTTGAGCAAGAGTCAGATGCTCAACTGACTGAGCCACCTAGGTGCCCGGAGGGGGTATTGTTTTTGGTTTTCATTTCCTTGGTTTGTTTGCAATAAATGGATCAGTCCTGAAATATTTAACTCAAATTGCACTGAAATGTTCATTACAAAAGATATATTTGGCTCACAGAACAGTAACTGCTAGTGTTTTACAGTAGATCTCATTGTAAAATACACTATAATGGTTCTACGTGCTGTGTACTTGGGTCTGTCCTAAAAGCTGATAATTTAATTCACCAGCTTTTTAATTTTTGTGCTTACAGAATGCTATCATTCTGTGAGTTGAACAGTTGTATTTTACTACAAACAATAATTAAGTCATGATTTGCCCAATTCTAAAACAATTAAGTTTATAAACATGTTTATCTATTACTGGTTTTTCCTCTATATTTTAAAAACAGTCCTTGTTTTATTACTGATAAGCCCGATTAGAAACTATTACCAGCAGGAATCTGATTAAGATCACGTTTTTAATTAATTTATTTTTAGTGTAGTCCATTGGTATTTGGCAATGTTCCTGAAAGGAAAAAAGAAGTCTTGACTTCCATAGATTTTGTCACATGACTAAAAATATTATAGTGATGATAACAACGGTATTGGTTTTGAATGTCAAGAAAGTAATAGTAGCTGTAGTAAGAAGAAAATATCACAAGTAACACTAGAATTCAGGAGAATGTGTACAAAAAGAATTCACAGCAAGACAGCAATATCAGGAACGGGAATCTAAAGAATGTTTCTACTTTTACAAATGCAAAACCAAAGGGCACCTAGACTGTAGTTGGAGGCTGAACAAAATGAGCGTACCACACAACTGAGACTAGAGTAGATGAAGGTGTAAACCTCTCATGATATTTTGGCAACAAGACCTCCATTTGGTTGTTGTTGCTATTGTTGTTCTTGTTGTTGTTAAGACATTTTAATGAGGGAGAAAAATCCCCAATTTTGAAAAACACTAACTCAGAGGCCATGTATGGTCCAAGAGGATCCAGCCTCCAGGCAGGTAAGGGAAAATTAAGGAGATGTTTGCTCCATAGTGAAAACCAGGCAAGTACAAGGAGGAACGGGAGTTATATAAACGAAGGTCAAGTGAGCCAGAAGGTTGAAAGAGCATCTGAATTCTGCTGAGCCCTGTTCCCTCCATTATTTCATGTCAGATCGATGTAGGTAAGAAATCACAATGTTGTACATCCACATTGTCTTGTCTGTTATGCTTTGGGGCATCACTGTCTGAAAAGCACCACAGCCTGAGAAGGGCTAAGTGCTCTGTCTCCTCATTCCTTTGAGAGTTGGCCTATCTTCACATCTACCAAGATGGCCACCTGCTACTGAGACTACCTGCCTGTTTGTTTCTGTTCAAAGAGGAGTGAAAACAACAAAAATAATAAAGGTACCTTAATATCACAGGTCCCAATCCCTTATCGAAAAATTGGACCAGATGTGATTGGGGATTCAGCGATCTTCAGATTTTAGGAAAGTGTTATGTGTAATACATTACATATAATATTTATATATAAAATATTACATACAATACAGCATATGGTGAGTTGACTGCTAAGTCTAGGACAGACTCCAGAACTGAATACATTAATATTTCTATAGAATGTATAGGGATATTTATAGAATAAATATATATCATGTCCTTCTTAGAGATGCCTGGACATATAATATATATTATATTAGTGTTGTGTCATTTCATGTCAGATTTTGATGTCAAGTATGTCTTTCTAAGCTTTTACTTTTTACTTTAAATTTTCTAGATTTTACAAGTTGAAAAAAAAAGGAATGTTGGTCTTATAATATCATTGTATTAATATATTTATCATTAAACCTCAAAACTACTGAGTGAGTTAGTTATGATTCTTCCCTTTTGAAGATGTGGGAATAACACTGAGAGTTTACAAAACTTGCCCATAGGCTATAGCTGATAAACAATGTGGGAGAGAAACTGAAAATGAGCTGTAAAGCATCCCTTTGAGAGCGAGATTTACACAGACAAGGATGATGGAGGTAGTCGCTAGCTGGATAAATCACTCTGTGCACTTTTACAGAGACACTTCCAAAATCATTTGTTGCCCTGATTCAACAGTTTCAGACCTACCAAGGCTCCCTACTTACTGGCTTCCAATACCTTCCTATTCTGGAAAGACTGTATTAAATTTTCTAAAATGCACTGCTTACAAATGTTATCCTGGAATAATTGCAATTTTTTTCTACTCTAAAAACTTACCTTCACAATATATGCAGTGCTCCAACCAGAGTCCATCAATATCAATAGATATGATTACACTGTATCAACCTCTCCATTTTCTGTCTTCATGTTATACTCTTCGACTACCTGGAAGGTTAAACAAAACCAAACTTTGAACTCTCTCTAATCCCACCCTCTCCAAACCTAAATGCTCATTGAGGATCCTGTATTTCAGTAAACAATACTCCAATTTTTTCCATTGCTGGCTCCAGAAACTGAGACATTCTTTAAAAGGCCACCCGTGAGAGATTTTGTTTAAAAGAGAAGCATGATGG
Source organism: Panthera tigris (assembly GCF_018350195.1). Taxonomy (NCBI): domain Eukaryota; kingdom Metazoa; phylum Chordata; class Mammalia; order Carnivora; family Felidae; genus Panthera; species Panthera tigris. The sequence continues at coordinate 3,765,790 of NC_056670.1, forward strand.
TACCACGCCCTTTTTCAAAACTGACAGTCTGCATTTCAGTCAGAGAGGATGGCAGAGTTCTTACTACGGTATATACAGTGAACTTCACATCTCGGTGCTTGGCTACTTTTCTGGCTGATAGGTCATGGTGAAGGCGATGTTCTGAGGCTCATTAGGCTAGGTCATATGAAGCCTTACCACATCTTCCTGAGTCTCTTCTGGTGTTTCCAGTTGGAACCAAGCTTCCATACTAGGAGAAGACCAGACCACATAAGTCGGTTACAGGGGGGCCCAGCTCACGGCCACATCAACTGGCCGCCATGGGATTGAGCCAGCACAGACATGCAGCCCACTCAGTCGTTCAGATGTCAGCTCCTGTGAAATATGACAGCAGTCACACTTGATACCCGAGTAAGACCTACCAAGTTATACTCAGTCAACCCACAGAATGAAGAGACACAATAATAAACTTTTGTTTTGTGCCAATATGTTGTCAAGTGTTTTGTTGTGTAGCAATAGATAGAAAAAAATACCCTTCGCCAAAGATTCAGATCACACAGTATTTTTCCTTCCTCATAGTTATTTAAATATGTTCAGGGAATAATCACTTATAATTTTTTTTTTTTTTTTTTTACTTGTGTGCAGACTTCTGTGAATTCTGTTAGTCAGGCGGGGAAAAAAAAAAAAAAAGTACAATGTGCCAGTTTGCAGACATATCCTCATTTTGAAGTATCCGGGCTTGCCCCCAAGCAAGTTTTTTGAGCCAGGAGCCACCTGCTCAGGGACATCCCACCAGTCAAAGTTACAGATGATGAGACACCGCGTGGCTTGAATCTGAGACTCTCCAAAGGCTTCATGTTAAACACATGAGGTTTTCCAATGTAAAAATCCACTTCTTACAAGCATTATATACCCTTATGTTAAGGCAAAGAGCTGTGGTCCTGGAGATTGGTCCTGGACTGGCTTCACGTCCATAAAGTTAGAAAAAACTGAAATAAAAGCGTATTTCAGAGACGTCAAGCAAGAAATCATACATGGAACATCGGTGGGAATGGTGGATTAAGAGCTTCTAAATTGTTGCCTCCCCATAAGAACAGTGAAAAAACTGGAAAAAATGGAAAAACTGGAGAAATAAAATTTTTTGAAACTCTGAAAATAACCTAAAGCTTGTAATGATCAGAGAGAAGTTTATTCATTAAAACAGTTGAATCTTGGTGAAAACATTACAAGTGACCCTATTTCCATCCCCTTCTCTGAGCTCTGTGGTAACCCTAAAAAACAATGGCTGCTTAATCATGGTGACAAACAGCCGGCTAGTGGCCCCTGGGGGTGGAAGAGGTTTGGAGTTCCTGAAAAGCATTAGTTTCAGAGAACGGTCATTTCTTGGCCTGTCTGGCAGGTGCCTGCAAATCTTCCTCGTATGGCTTATCCTCACTTGACTTAACTGGGAGATCAGCACAAACAGCCTGTTCTCAGAGGGCGTTTTCAAAAACAGTAGGCAGCAACTGTCTAATGTTGCAGCTGCCTGTGGCAACACTTGGGGGAGGGGCCAAAAAAAAAAGGTCGAAGGTGAACTTTGGGACTGAGGGATCCATTAGGGTTTGGAGAAGCTCCAGCATATTCCAGGGAATCTAGAAGGCCACACACATGTATAGGCCTGTGCACGTGCCCAAGGCTGTCTACATTCCCAAGGAAGGAGTGAGAGCGTCCCAAGCTGCCACTTCTGGTTGACCCCGAGGCTCTAGGCAGGCAGGAAGTGAAGACTGAAGCAGAAATGTCAACCACCGGCCAGAGCATCTCAGGTGTGTCACAACACACATTCCCACACACAACAAAGAATGGGAAACCTATTGGTTCCAGGATTTAAAGGAAAATGTGATGAACTGGACTATATCATAATTAAAACTTCTGCCCCTAAGAGACTCTTAAAGCCACAGACTGAGAAAAAATTTGCACATCATATATATGATAAAGGACTTGTATCTAGAATATGTAAAAAAAAAATCAAAACTCAATAAGAAAAAAAATCTAATAATAAACACTAAACAATTTGAACACTTTATCAAAGAAGACATATGGATGTCAAGAAAGCACTGAAGAATAAAGAAAGTGTGGGCCCTCCACATGATGGCATGCCACCAGGCAGCAGAAAGGAATGAACTATTAATGTTAATGCAGCAACATGAGTAAATCTCGAATGTGTTGTGCTATGATGGAGACAGAGTCGAGGTGAATATATTATAGAATGCCACTGGTAGAACATTCTTGCAAAGGCAAAGGTGTAGCAACAGAAAACAAATAAGTGGTTGCTAACGCGGGAAACAGAGGGAGGTGGACTTCAAAGGGCCGAGGAAACATTTTGTTTCTTGAATAACACTGGCCAAAACTCACTGACCTGTGAAGTTAAAAAAGATGAATTTTATTGTCTTTATATTATACCATAATAAAAAAATAGAAGGAAGAAACCCCCACTATCAACTACATGTAAATAAATACCAAACAACATCACTGGCGCGGTAGAAGGAAGGTGGAAAATGTTTGCATTCGGTGTTTGTACCCTAATATTGAAAGAGACAATTTTAGTATTTAGTAGAGTAAATTCAAAAATTCTAATTTGGTTTTTACTTATCAGTGGGTACATCCCAACAGACATAGATAATTTTAATAGGTGGTTTCACGTGTTCCCTGAAGGAACATCTGTTTTTCTGGAAGGCAGTACGTTCCAAAGTCAGCCAAATTAAATAGACTATTACCCGTTTGAATCATTATTACAGCAGTGAATGAGAATACCTAACCACATTTTCCACAGCAAGGACAATGATTGTTTTGCTAGATAATTTTTAAATTTATTCCTTCTGCTAGTATTGGAACTCTTCATTATGTTTTCTTTCTAAGTGGTTATATTTTCCTAAGTGCTCAGAGCTTAGAGTTTAGTGGTACTTCAACCCACATAGATCATTCTTCAGGTTCAAGAGCCACCGACATGAATATGTATAATTTTTACACCTCAATTACCCATTTCGAAGTAAAGACTGTTTATATTCTTTTTACGTTGTTATCATCCAAATGCAAACCCTTTCATCTCTTGTCATGACATGAGCACGAGGGAGGGCCCTGTCCTTCAAATAGAAAAATGGACACGGACTATTTGTCATTTCCCTGGGAAGAAGACCGTGTTGTTTTACCATGTCTTTACTTCTGCTGTGGTTTATCTATTCCCCTTCTCCCCAGCTTAATTACTTAATTTGTGGCTTAATAATAGCATCAGATTAAGAGATCATTTGGTGGTGCCTGTGTGCGCCACTACGTGGGGTTGTGACAGCAGATTAGTTCCTTTCTCGGCTATCTGTGGGGACGTCCAAGATAACACAAAACAATTTAAAGCACGTGCCAGCACTTAAGCAATCTCTTTACAGGATTATGTTACTTAATGCACACAGAATTTCATTGAACAATACACCGTTATTATCCACAATTTAGCAATATGGAAAATGAGACGGAGAGATTAAGGATTTTGCCCAAGGTCAGGCAGCTGGGAAGAGGCTGTGAAAATAAACCTTCTATCTTACTTCTTTTAAGAGAAACGTAAACAAAATGACAGCACTTCCCCTTTGATCAAGGAAAATACAAAATCAGGAATGTCAAGTGGGTCTCACATTCACTGTTCTTGGGGCACATACACAGACACAGACACATAGGAGGGGCAGGAGAAAATGTTGGAGGTGAGGGCTGTGTTTATTACATTGAGTGTGTGAGCATGCATCATCGCACCTGTATGCATATCTCCAAACTCACAATTGTACATATTAAATACATGGAAGTTTTTTCTATATCAATTATTCCTCAGTAAATCGGTTTAAAAATATATATATATAGATATCCCTTTAAGCATGCAATCAGCTTTCATTAAACAGACACTGTAAAACAAGTCAGGTGGGCCTATAAAAGCTTGGTTTTTCAGGCTTTAGGTTGTAAAGCATTTCTCTGCTGACAAGAGAAGATAGAGGTCATAAAATGTTCAAGACTCAGGTTGCTTAACAACGAATTCACCTGGTAACTGATCCGGACGGACAAGAAAGTGAAACTAAAATGTGTTTCTCTGTGGTCACATATGGCAAATTTTATTACATTTTTTTTTACCATTGAGTTAAAAAAAAAAGAAGAATATTTCTTATCAATATTTTACTAAGAGAGTTGCAGCTTCAATATTACCACGAATATATGAAATTAAGAACATAATTTGAGTTGTTTTGTTAGTTCGGGCCACTATAGTGAAAATGCCATGGACTGGGTGGCTTAAGAAGAGAAATATATTTCTCATAGTTCTGGAGCCTGGAAAGTTCAAGATCAGGTGCAGACCAATGCGATTTTTTTTTTTAACTTTTTTTAATGTTTATTTATTTTTGACAGAGAGACAGAGCATGAGCGGAGGAAGGGCAGAGAGAGAGGGAGACACAGAATCGGAAATGGGCTCCAGGCTCTGAGCCACCAGCACAGAGCCTGACGCGGGGCTCAAACCCACGAACCGTGAGATCGTGACCTGAGTCGAAGTCGGACGCCCAACCAACTGAGCCACCCAGGCGCCCCAGACTAATGTAATTTTTGATAAAGCCCCTTTTTCTGGTTTGCAGATGGATTCCTCTTTGCTGTATCCTCACAAACCGGTGAGAGATCATCTCTCTCTGTCTCTGTCTCTGTGTCTCTTTCTCGTAAGGATGCTAATCCCATTCATGAGGGCTCCAGAGGCCCTGCCTCCAAACACCATCAAAAAGGGGATTAGTGCCCCATTTAATACATGGATTTTGGGAGAGACACGGACATCCACAGAATCATCAGAATGGTTTTCATACAGTGGTCGTCTATACCATTTTTTAACAACGGGCAAATGATTTCTTCCATCCTTTATTTTTTCAAACATGTAGAAAGAATATCTATTTTTTTCTCAGAAAACCATTTTTGTTGTATGCCTCTTGCAAGAGTTTCAAAAAGATATTTATAAATTGTTAAAAAATATTTAAGTTCTCTGATAGTTTCTAAACCCAAATGCATGTGAAAAGTCAATTGCCAAATAGCTAAGAGTTTGATTATGAATCTTCCTGTCTCGGGACCCATGATCTTAACCAGGAAGCACTTCCTGTATGCCTCCTTTGCTTCCTGGTTTTGGTGGTGGATTAGTAACATCCCGCACTGACTGGTTCACGCTCTGTGCCCTGGGGACAATGCGCGTCCTTTCTTGAAGCTGGTTAAGGTTGGGGACTTCAACTTTTCAGAGAGAAGTACACAATCTTTGTCAGATATTCTTGCTCTTAACACAACCAGTAAAACCACAGATTTGTCACATGTTTGAAAATGTCCCTAATATTTAGTGATAGCTAAGCACAAAGTGTGAGTGACCTAGATTGTCAAATTAAAGCAACATTTTTATATATCAAAACTCTTAGCAAAAATCTAGTTACAAATCATTGGGAATTATCTTGGCATGAAGTGGAGAATTTCTTTATATTCTCCCATTATTAACTATTTGCTGAAAATACCACTGTTTTGTAAGTGTATTTGATTAAATGTAAATTATCTCCTGGTTAGAATTTAAATCTCAACGGTAGTGGAATAGTCATTAAGGTACTAATTTTGAGTCTAGCATTTAGCATGAAATCCTTTGTTATAATCTATTTTAAGCTGCTTTTATACATAATTCACAGATTTGCATCTGCAGCGTTTTGCCTTGTAAGTGCCTACTGTATTCAGCTGCAAGTCCTACTGTGTACGTAGCTCTGTGAGCCCTTGACTGTAAGTTAAGGAGACTTGCAATTTAAAGGAAAAATATGACTTTTCTCTTTTTGGGCATTTACTTTAAATTACAATGTTGCTTGAGACAAAAGAAATGGATGAAAGAATGACTTTTTAAAATATATTCCAGGGCGCCTGGGTGACTCAGTAGGTTAAGCATCTGACTCTTGGTTTTGGCTCAGGTCATGATCTCACGGTTTGTGGCTTTGAGCCCCGCGTTGGGTGCAGAGCCTGCTTGGGGTTCTCTCCTCTCTCTCTCTCTCTCTCTGCCCCTCCCCTACCTCTCTTTCTCAAAATAAATAAAGAAGCATTTAAAAAAATTTTAAACTAAATAAAATAAAATATATTCTCATCAAATAAGTACAAAATATGAGAAGACAAACATTTCCATATACATAAACCCTGCACTGCAAAAAAAAACACAAAAAAACAAAAAACAAAAAAACAAAATTAGGGACTCCTGGCTGGCTCAGTCAGTGGAGCATGCAACTAGATCTTAAGGGTCCTGAGTTCGAGCCTCACGCTGGGTGTGGGGGCTTCTTAAAAGAAAAAAAAAATTGTTTTAAATAACCAGACAAACAAAAATAAAGGTTTTGAAGCAGGTAATTGAATTAACTTTTCTCAAAAAAATTAGGATTTTTATTATGGGGAATGCATGTATTTACAGTTATTACTATTGGTTAGGTAAATAAGTTACTATTTTTTCTAAAGATACACACAGCACTTTATGCTAATTGAAACATTCAGTCATCTCAAATGCCTTCAAAATATTTTTTTAGTTCCTTAATAACAACTGAAGTAAATACTTATGGCATGGATTAACCATTGGAAAACTGATTGTAACACAGTATTCAGATAGGTCCTTTAATATTTTATAGAATGCATAACACATTTAACAACAGACTTCATTCAGTTTAACTAAAATCTCATTAACTTTTTGCTAATAGTTTGGTGCCAAGCACTAATACAATAGAAAAACTCATGACAAATGTACTCATAAAACTCTCATATTCAAGAGTGAGTAATTTCTTATTCTGCTTAATTTTTTCTGTGCCAGATTTTACTTTTTATTACTCAACAGTGGAAAACCTTCAAGCCTAACTGATGATATTGTAATGTTCAGAATCTACTTGGTACCTACATTCCCCATTTTAATCACCTGTCTCTCAGAATCATGTTACTATCCACGTCAGTTACAAGAGGAACCTCACCCCTCACCCTCTGAATCTTCCTGCCACATAAATATGTTAATAAGGTGAGTTGGTGTTAAGGTCTTTTACAGAACTTACTCTCAACTCTGGTGCTCCAATTCACCGAGGCAATTATACTGTGGATCCACTATTTGGTTAAACAAACAGACAAAATCACTTTTCACATTATAAAAAACCCTATACAGCATTATTCATTATAATAAGCATTGAGTTTATTTTCAGATATGATTATGTTTAAAGGCTGTTTATATTATGATTCTTCTGTCATTATCGACCTCACACAGGTCTGGTTTGGATGTTGCCTCTGGTGGCTGCATCACCCCCACACATACCCCTCACCGTCTGTTGGCCCCACACGGACTTTTTGAACTCTAAGGTGCTTGAATACAGATGGGGAATCAATACAAAGAGATGATACCCAGCTCCAGAAAACTCCATTAAGCAAATAAATATGCTGCTAGAATCTTTTCTTTCTGTGTCTGAAGCAACTATGTGTTTTAAGAAAGTCTTTTAAAATAAGCACACACTTGGGGCGCACCTGGGTGGCTCAGTTGGTTAAGTGTCTGACTCTTGATTTCAGTTCAGGTCATGATCTCGTGGTCATGAGATTGAGCCCCATGTCGGATTCTGTGCTCATAGCTCAGAGCCTGCTTGGGATCCTCTCTATCTCTTCCTCTCTCTCTGCCTATCCCCCCTCTCTCCCTGAAAATAAAAATAAACAAACAAACAAACTTAAAAAAATAAGAAATATACTATGGTATATTTGTTAATATTAATGAACTATTATATATACATTGTTAACTCCACAGTTTATTAGGATTTCCTTAGTTTTTACCTAATGTACTTTATCTCTTCCAGGATCCCACCCAGGATAATACTGTGTCATTCATTGCCTTTTCTTCCTAGGTTCCTCTTGGCTATGATAGTTTCTCAAACTTGCCTTGTTAGTGGTAACCTTGACCTTTCGAATGCCCCTCAGGTGTATTATAGGACTTTCTTCTACGTGAGTCTATCTAATGTTTCTGCATAATTAACTTGAACTTACAGATTATGAGAGGAAGTTCACAGAGGCGAAGGACCATCACAGCGTATCAAGGGTACACACTGTCTGTGATTTATGACCAGTGGTGGTGTCCTTGCTAACCTAGGGAAGAAGCATTTGTCACGTCTCTCTGTAGCAAAATGATCTTTCTTTCCCTCTTTGCACTTTTCTATCTTTGAGAAGTCCCAGGCTAAACTCGGAGTTACAAGCACTGTCAGAATAGGAGTTGTTTTTCCATCATCGCCCTACAGTAGCATCAATTTGGACAGCCAGCCACAGACAAGAGCACTTTGGTGGGAGTCTGAGACCAGCAGAGAAGTTCCTGCACACCACGGGAGACATAAATTCCTAAATATACACATGGAAGAGAGTAAGGAGTCACCTTATCCAAGACAACCCCTCCGCCAGTGCTGCTTAGCTCAGGAACATGAGAGGACCCGTCAGCCCATGATTCCTCCAGCAGGAAAAGGGGAGCATAATGAATGAGGATCCAGCCTCCCCAGCTGTGCAAGATGCCGGCCTGTGCAGCTAAATTCTTTCTGATCTCACCCAGAACACTGAGGTGGCAGGCCAGGCCGCAAGGAGAGGGATACTGAGGTGGCGGGCCAGGCCGCAAGGAGAGAGACGGCTGAGAACAGGGACAAGAGGTGGGAATCAGGGCTCAGAAATCAAGAAAGGCCCACAGATCCTATTAACTTCTTTGTGCATGCCATGTGGGGGCCTGCCCCTGAGCCAGCTCGATGCCTCACCACAGACCCCACAAATGCCCCACAGGTGTCCCTGATGCTCCAGTCGCCTCACTCCCCTGGCTTCTGTGGCTGGCCCCCTGCCCACGCCACTGCGGGTGGCCAGTGTGAGCATTTGCTGATAGTTGGCAAGCACGTACAGACAAATGGCTCGAGGCTGCAGGATGGGGAGAAGACACACGAATTTGAGCACTGCAGGGCACCACCCTCGGGAAAACAAGATGGAGCCTCCTAGCCTCTGCCCTGGCTTTGCAAGATTGGGAGGCATGCTTAAGAATTACCCCCACCCCAACTTCCACACACTCACGGAAGAGCACCAGAGGCGTGGCGTAGACAAATCCGTAGAAGTCTGAGAGAGCCTCAGAGTCCCAAGCAGGCTGACTGTTGAATGTATTTCTCCCCCTAAATCAGTCAATAAAGACTGAAGGAAGTGACTGGTTCTTCAAAGGTGAAGAAAACAATGCAAGACTTCAAGAAACATAAAAAGTCAAGGAAAGGAACATAATAATTGCCCAGTAACCAGCACCAAAGAAATGGAGACGTACAAAAGGCTTGACAACGAACTCAAAATAAGTTGGGAAGGGGATGCATTTCACAATCTTATGATTAATTATCCATCTTTTACTGGGGCTGGGCCATCGGGCTGTGATCTCACAAGCCAGTTGTGTCAAACGCTGCTTGGGGATGAGTCAGATAAAGCACGAATGTTGACCATGGGTTTTGGGAACGTACGAGCTGTTGGAAACCTTGATAAGAGCCATTTCAATTGAATGGTAGAGACAGTAGCCTGGTTAGAGTGAACTCAAGAGAAAAGCTACAAGCAAACAATGTTGAGGACAGTGATTACAGAGCATTTTTTCTTCGGGGAGTTTAGATCTGAAACGTTACGGAAAAATAGGGCATTTGCTGGCCGTGTCCTGGAGCAGGGGTCAATGGAGAATTAAAGAACAATTAAATATGAGATATTACCACATATTTGTGTGACAGAAAGGATGAATTAAAGGGGAATTATCACAATTTAGGAAATGAGGGCAAATTTTTGGAAAAACGGCATCCCAAATCGGTGAGAATGGATGGCTTCCTACATGCAGGCTTTATAATCTGGACATGGACAGTTCATGATTATATTAGTAAGGGAGATAACATATATGGACCCAGATAGAGAAAACAGGTAAGTGTGAAAACAGGAGCCCGCGGTAATAGTCTTATGATTTTCTTCTCATATACCAGTGCACTTGAAGGAAGGTCATGTGCTTATACCACAGGCAACAATGGATGTCCTTGTGGAAAACGCATCTCTGCCTGCTTACTGGATTTATTATGTTGAAGTAGGAAGAGTAAACAGGTGTATCACCATAAGGATAATTTAATTCCTCTCAGCCTTAACCAGAAGACATCACATTCTCTATTACCCCGAGTCAAGACAATTACGTCAATGAACAGAACAGTGAACTGTGGGTTCGCACTGAAAGGCCTTTGCAACTCTGCTGACCTTAGTTATATACGGCTTCTCTCGCTGCCTCTTCCTGCACTTTGGCGCCCTCCCACACATATCTGTGCCCTCGGGTGAGGCTTGGGACTATTTTCTGAAAACCAAGGCATACAAGATTTATTCAAAAGATCTGTATTTCTAAATGCTACTTTTGGTAAAGGGCAAACCAGGCATCTCGGCAAGTATTCATTATGCTATTTCAACAAACATTTGCTATTTTTGGTGCATATGTTCACCTTTTACACATCAATTTATTACTGCATTCTCCAAACAGTGGCCAACTAATAAGCTGCTTAGAAAAGCGACCTCCCTGGGGCGCCTGGGTGGCTCAGTCGGTTGAGCGTCTGACTTCGGCTCAGGTCATGATCTCACCGTTTGTGGGTTCAAGCCCTGCATCGGGCTCTGTGCTGACAGCTCAGACCCTGGAGCCTGCTTTGGATTCTGTCTCCCTTTCTCTCTGCCCCTTCCCTGTTCATATTCTCTCTCTCAAAAGTGAATAAACATTAAAAAGGTAAAAAGCAATGTCCCATCTATTCACCACATAAGCTCTTTCCCCTTTGGTGTTTTGTCTGTAGTGTCTGACAAACTGCGTGATGAAGATTCTAGAACAGGTTAAGGATGTGTTCATTCCCCCCAAAATATCCAGACAGATATTGACACTCATTAACAGGCCTATAAAGTTTCACATGATGCTGTTTCTATCAGTAACCTCTGTGAAATATTTCCTAGCTAGAGCTGATTCCAGTACAAAGTTTTATTCCAGATTTTACTACTATTTCTCATCTTTTCTCCCTTCGGACCAGAAATCAAAACCCAGCTGATTCCACACAACTACTTACTTCCTCTTCTGTTCACGGCTGGGAGGCGACTACCATCAGCATACATTAGACCATCTTCCTCTGGAACCTAGTATACACTTCTTGTCTGTACTATCTGACACTTAGTAAGAGGCTGTCTTGAAATAGGTGTGTCAAAGCGGCTTTCTTTCTTTTTTAATTAGATAGTACGTTCCTTGCATACAGGAATATTTTTATATCCCTCACAGAGTCCCTCACACTTGAAAGAACATGGTAGAAACAATATACATTTGAATTTGGAATCAATGAAACACATCAGTGTTGTGTTGGGTGTGTGTGTGTGTGTGTGTGTGTGTGTGTGGTTCTGAAATTAAATATAATTTTCTCAGAGAAATTTGTGTGCTACGTTGGCTTAGTGTCTTCCTTTATATAGTTTCATCAGACTCTTAGCTAAGTCCCTAGTATTATTTGTGACCATTGCAAGTGAATGATTACTTCTCCTTTATCTGTCTTTACTCTTTACCTCTGTTAGTCTGCAACCACCACGACGATTATAAGAACTGAACGGTTTTAGTTCCAGGGACACAATATACACTCAACAAATAATTATTGGATTAAAAATGTAAGTGGAAGATTGATAAGTTGATGGCGCTATCATAGATTGATCCAAATTTTTGGTGCAAACTTTTTTATTTCTTTTTTTAATACAGACTGTGGATATATAAAGTATTCTGTTAAAAAGTTAGGTGGGTTAGGTCTCCCCATACCACTTCAGTATCATTATGTAATTCATTTGGGTTCATTTGTTTTTGATTACATAGGGTTGTAGGTTTTCTTCTTTTATTTTAGTATTTACATTTGGAGAATATTAATGTGCTTCTAAAACCAAACTACCAAACCAAAATGTAAACCAGGCATATATCACTCTCAGCCCTGTATCTTTCTTGGCTCCTGCTCCCCTTGAACTCCTTGCCAGGAACCAATTTCATTTTCTTTCATCTTTCCTGTTTCTTTTTGCAAAGGTGAGCAATACGCTCCCACACAAACATAGAGTATATCATATGCTGTTACGCACTTTGCTTTTTTAACAAGGTGCAAATTTTTAATTTTTTTTAATGTTTATTTATTTTTGAGACAGAGAGAGACAGAGCATGAACAGGGGAGGGGCAGAGAGAGAGGGAGACACAGAATCTGAAACAGGCTCCAGGCTCTGAGCTGTCAGCACAGAGCCCGACGCGGGGCTCGAACCCACGGACCGTGAGATCATGACCTGAGCCGAAGTCGGACGCTTAACCGACCAAGCCACCCAGGCACCCCACAAGGTGCAAACTTTTAATATTTGTGTTGCCTATGTTCAGTTTGAATAAAGAGCCTTTCATATTTTGTCTATCATCGATTTGAACGTTGTCTTATTTCGTCATTTGACTAGATGCACAAACTGTCAAACTGAAAGGAACCACCGTAAAATACTTCAGTGATTTTGATGAGAGCACTGGTGATGGAGGAGGAAGAGCCTATCAGAAGAGAAATAAGAGATGTACCGCCAGCCAAGTTGTCTGAGGCAGAGAAAACCCACACACCTCAGATTTATGGAAACAGACAATGTGGTTTTTATAAGATAGGCAAGAGTAAAAAGGGAGCATCAAAGGACATTTTCTGGGACTGATGTTTATGAAATATTTCAACTAAAACCATTCAAAAGATTTGTTTTTGAACATGATGCTGCACCTCACTTTTTGAGAGGCTGTGAATGTCCCCGAAGGAGACAGAATCAAAGCTGTCAGATGACAGTCACACACGATCCATCACAACCCACGTACTTTCCGAGCGGGGCTGACACAGGGCACTGAAATGACTCCTCCAAGGGCACGTGGGTGGCGGATGACGGAGGCTGAGCTTGAACAAAACGCTCACGACCTGTGCACCAGGCTTTCCTCCGGGACATCTCCAAGTGTCGTTATAACCAAACTACAACTGGATGTCACTTTCAGTTTCCGGAACCATGTGCTTCATTGTGGTAGATCCTTAAAATCGCCAGGAAGTCACTTCCACTTGACGCGATGATGCATTTCATGCACGCGGGCAGGCGACAACTGAAAATGATGGATCCTGGTGACACAGAGGGGGTGGCAGAGCTGTTCCCCGCTGGTGGCAGTAACAGGGACGTGGACGGCACCCAGTGTCACACGGTGTTTTCGTCTGTTCCACTCCATTCCTCTTCTGAGAATTCCACCCAGATTTCGTTTTGAGAGCCCACCTTTTAGCTGTCACATGCCACCGCAGGCTTGTGGGAAGTGCTTGATGGAAACCAGAATTCTAGGGCACTAGCTGCTGCCTCGTGCTCTTGAAACAACCTGCGAGGTAGTTACTGTTATCTTGTCGTTGTTTGTCCATTTTGCTGTAGGAGGGTTAGAGATTTGAAACACTTTGCTATGTCGCCGCTCGTGAGTCATCGCACAGGTGTGAAATCCAGGTACTTAGAGTAAGACTTACTCGCACCACAAAAATTGAACACACAAGAAGACTCGGTTCAAGACCAGGTCAGCGGGACGGAGAGACTGAACTCCACCCCAGTGAAACAAAGAGCGGAAAGGTTTTCAGCACAGAGTGAGCCAGAGGGAAGGGACTGAAACTTTTGTGGGGGCTGGGGATTGACTGTCAGGATATACTCAGCACACGGAGTTATTCTTGAGTTTGCAAATATTTTTGTGTGATTTCTCGTGCCTGTTTGTTAGATGTTATTTACTGAAGGTGGGCGCCTAGGCTCCCTCAGAGAAGGAGGATAAAGGTATTATCTCCTCCAGTGCTCGCATTTCAAAGACACAGTCCACAGGTCTTTGAGAAAGACATTTCTTGGGCTGTAAAACTGGCCAGAGGCGGGGAGACTCACATGCTTCTGAAGGGATCGTTCCAAGTTGTCTTAGTAAATGTTCTAAAAAGGCAGGGGGCGGGGACGATGACAGGAACAACAGTGTCTCAAATGTAGGGACACTGAAGGGAATGAGAAGGCCATCCAGGTCAGGGCACAGCACACACCGAAGCCTGTGCTGTTCCCCAGACCAGCGTGTTCCCACTGCTGGTGGTCCTCCTTGTGGTAAAAGCCACGTCTCCGCTGTGCGTGGAAAGTGAGTTAGAGGAAGCAGTGTTTGTGGGACACGTGGGAAGGCAAGCAGGTAGCTTTAACTCTCCAAGGCATGGAAAGTCTTAAAACTCCTCTCTGAGAGGAAGACCGGTTTATATTTATTTTTAAAAGGGATCCCACATAGGTATAAAATATTTGTGTGCTATTTTAAGAAGACACAAAACCATCTTTTAAGCAACCCTAGGACACAGGGCTGAGAACTCCTGTTCTAAATAGCTGTTAGTTGAGAGAATCCTCACTGAACCTCAAAAGAGTGGTTTTCAAATTTAAATACACACTGGATTCATCAGGGAGCTCTCAGAACAACTGGTGCTTTGTTCCCATAAGCAGGGATTCTGATGTAACAGGTCCAGGATGCAGCCTGAGCACAGAGCAAGGTAAAATCTCTCCACAGGATTCTAAGGCACAGCCAAAGTTGAGAACCACTGTCAAAAAGGGATAACCTCCGGAATTCTAGAAAAACGTTACTTAGTAAGAGAAAGAATGAGGAACATTTGCTGTTATGCAGAAACAGTTGGCAAAATCAATTTATCCCTGAAAAGTATAGTAACTTGTGTGCTTTTTTTTATTCCCCTGTGCCTCCACTCTTGAAAAGAAGCAATTTGACCAACAGGCAAGCAATGTGTTTGACCCAACCTTTTACCAGTTCACGTGGACCTCCTGCCTCTCACTTTTAGTCACCACACAATTTCTTATGACTCGCGAGTGGTAGGACTTTTTTGTACCACTTGGTCCATGATGATTATTTTTTACAAAATGAATGAAGATCGTTATTTTCTCAGTATAAAGAACTGACTGTCCCTAAGGACAGGTATTCAGTATTATGCAATAATCCAGAAAATTGGGTTGCAATTTTATATCTGCCTTTCATTACACAAAACTTCAATTGTTTTAATGTTTATTTATTTTTGAGAGAGAGACAGAGAAAGAGAAAGACAGAGCACAAGCGGGGAAGGAGCAGAGACAGAGGGAGACACAGAATCTGAAGCAGGCTCCAGGCTCCGAGCTGTCAGCACAGAGCCCGCAGTGGGGCTCAAACCCATGAACTGTGAGATCATGATCTGAGACGAAGTCAGACGCTTAACTCACTGAGCCATCCAGCCAGGCTCATTCACTAGACAAAACTTTAGATGACAAGATTTTCCCATCCTTAAATTTCTTAGAAATATCACAGCAGAATGAACATTCTCAAAGACTACTCTGTATATCACATTTCTAGAATACACTAATTTTTAGTTCAGGATTAAATGATGGTATTTAATTGAAGACTCTAGCTGTATGCAAGTTTAGAGGAGATTTCTTACGGCATTCTTCCTAAGGAGCCAATTAAATATCAGCCAATTAAAAAAATAATATTTTATGTATGTCTTTTTGTGATCAGATCTTATATAGTTAATATTTTAATACCAGCCAAACTTTTCTTTTGAAGGAGACTAGATTTGCATTTAAATGAAAGTCAAGCCTGTCGCCCCAACCCAAACATGAGGCCATTTTGTTCAAGGCTCAGCAGAAATTCCACTTTGGTGAGAAACTCCCTTAACTCTGGCTCTGCGTTCCCACATGTGCCTCTGCTGTTCTGCAGGTGAGTGCCTGGGGTTAAAAATCTTAGCTTTTAGAACATGTTTTGATACTTTTATTAACTGTGCTATGCACAGAAAACAAAAACCACATTTTTTAACTTGATTGTGTAGTTCTCCTTTTCCCAGTTTCATGAATATACTTCTTTTATCACTTTGCGTTAGACATGAAGAGCCTCCATCTGGCACAACCTTCGTTCCCGAGTTCTGTCACAAAAACGTGTACCTTCACAGCCCTGAAGCTGTGTAAGCTATAAGGCTGTGTAATGAATCTCAGTGCATATTCTGTGTGGGAAAAACATCACTGGTGGAACACGGCTGAGGCCTGAGGCCAAACTTGGAATTTTTACTTCTTCTGACCTTCACAGAAGAACAACTTGCAGCCAAGACTGCCCTGATTGTTTTTGCTTTTGCTTATTTATTTTTATTTTTGTATTAAATATAATTTATTGTCAAATTGGTTTCCATACAACACCCAGTGCTCATCCCAACAGGTGCCCTCAATGCCCATCACCCACTTTCCCCTCTCCCCAACCCCCCATCAACCCTCAGTTTGTTCTCAGTATTTAAGGGTCTCTTATGGTTTGCCTCCCTCCCTCTCTAACTTTTTTTTTTCCCCTTCACCTCCCTCATGGTCTTGCTTTTGGGCAACAGGGAGTGGGTATGCAGGAGGCTGGGGTGGGGTTTGGGGGTGGGGAGGGAGACAAGGAGAGAGACAATGCTGGAAGTCTGGTTGTTGATAGGAACCAAGGACCATCTGAGCTTTTACAGGTGTTCGAGGAAGCTGAGTTCTCTGCCACTGAGGCCCAACATCCATGAAGACCAGTAGGGCAAGTCTAATGGGTGGCAGGATGTTACCAAATTGGCTCTTCCTTTTCCCTTACAGCTAAGAGAAAGACTAAGAGTGTTCAATCCTCTGCCCTGATCCCATGGACATGCACAGGGCTATTAAACACAATACATTAGCCCCTTTAGAATTATGATATTACAAGAGAAATATTTATGGATGACCTCGGGGCGCCTGGATGGCTCAGTCAGTTTAGCATCTGAATCTTTATTTCGGCTCATGTCACGATCTCATGGTTCCTGAGTTTGAGCCCCGTGTTGGGCTGTGCACTGACAGTGCAGATCCTGTTTAGGATTCTCTCTCTCCCTCTCTCTCTCTGCCCCTCCCTTGTCCTCTCTCTCAAAATAAATACGCTTAAAAAACAACAACAACAACAAAGAAAAAGACTGTATTAAGCAATTATTTTTTTTGAGTAGGCTCCACACCTGTTATGAGGCCAGAAACTTCTACCCCGAGATCAAGACCTGAGCTGAGATCAAGTCAGATGCTTAACCCACTGAGCCACCCAGGCGTCCCAGCAATTATTTTAAATACAAATAACAAATCCTATTATCAAGCTCATGAGGGAGAGATTATACTCAAATATGGTGTGGATTAAATTTTCTACAGTAAAATGACAACCTTGTAAAAATAATAATGTTATTAAAAGCCAGGAAATAGAAAAATGGAGAAAAGACTGTTTATAAGCAATGTGATATAGGGAAATTAATGTGATTTTTTAAAACTTCAGATCCTGTCCTGGAATGACAGTCTTTTTAAGCATAATCCTTCCTGAAATAAAATGTTAGATGTTACCAAGAAGGTAATTAAGCCAGGAAAAAGAAATAAAGGATTAGAGAAACATCAGCTCACCCAGAATTTAACATACTAAGTCTTATCTCTCCTACTGGGCTCTGATTTACATGTGAAATCTGATGTGATAGTCCTTAGAACCCCTGAGAATTTTAATTCCATACAATTAAGTGCCCAGGTTAATTGCCTTATCTGTGAGTATATTAAAAGTTAATAAGGGGACACTTATTTTGCTTATCATGTGAATGATTTTTCAAAAATATTAATTCTATCAGAACTTTTACTTCCCAGTTTAGAGTCTAAGGCCCCCATGAAAGAGTCTTTGGGCCACCCAATCTCATCGAATTTCTCTTCCCAAGTTCACAGGGTCTTATTACGTACCTGACTGCCATTCCACAGGACCAGGTTTCTTGAGGAAACTGTTCAGGGCCACACTCACCACTGAATTCTCAACATTGAGCACAATACCTGCTACAAAATACTTTCGAATCACTGTGATATAAATAGGCTGTCCCACATTATAAAGTATAATAGCTGTTGTGTTATATATTGCACTTCCTTTTCCTGCCATTAAGAGCAAATCAACTCTTAAAAACAAATGTAAACAATCAATCAATATAAAACTTGATAAAGAAAATAGTAAGCATTTGATTAAGGGTAGTTAACTTTTATTAACTCGACATTCCTAGAAAAACCTCTATCTGAAGAACACAAGATGGCCTCTTTCTTATCTTACACTCATCATTACCATCACTACTATAATACCCAGGACCAAAATTAAACTACAATAAAACTTCATCATTATATCTGCACGAATTTCTGAACAAACTATTTTTTAATTAGATTTATCTTAATAAAGAAACAGGTGATTTTAAAATAATGACAATTCATTTCATAAATCAGAGAGAAAGACAGTGTTTGTTTTAGGCTGGGTTTTCAGCACTTGAGACACAAGTTTATTGTCGAGAAATCGATTTGGGAATTTGACACCAGGAAACATAAGTGAGACCAGCAGAGCGAAGCAGCCAACACAGGGACGTGTTGTTAAGTTGGCCATGGCCAGAGCTGATATGTGGATTGATTTGAAGGGCCTCCGTAACTGGCTTATGAGAAGTATCTCAGAATTATCTGCTCAAGGGAAAGAAGAAGCATACGTTTATCAACTGATCCCTATTCCCCATTGGTCCAGGTATGTCCCTCAGGGCATTAATTGTCCAAGGATTCCAGCTTCTTCACAAGTGACTCCTGAACACATTCCTAGAGGCAAATACCAGCTGGGACTTGGAAGGAGCTTCTGGCCAGGAGTGGATCATTCCTGCTCCAAATTGGTCTAATTCTGTATGAGCTAGTTACCAGAACAGCTTGGGGTATAAGGTGAGGCCATGAGGATTTTTTTTTTCTTCTTCTTCTTCATTGTTTTTTAGAGAGAGAGAGAGAGAGAGGAAAGAGAGCATGAGCAGGCAGAGGGAGAGAGAAAAATCTCAAGCAGGCTCCAAGCTCAGTGAGGAGCCTGATGCAGGGCTTGATCCCAAGATCCTGGGATCATAAACTTGAGCCAAATTCAAGAGTCAGATGCTCAAGGGACTGAGCCACCCAGGTACCCTGAGGCCACAAGGATTTTAAGTGACATGTAAGTGATAACTATTACAAACAGATTTTAATACAAGGCTGTTTTTTGTTTGTTTATTGTTTTCTTTCTGTATTAAATTTTCTGATTACTAGAAACCATTAATTATTTTAATTTCCGCTTATATTTCCTGCTTGTTTCTCTTAGCAAGCTATATTTCCAATCTTGCCTCTTCTATGATTTTTAATGTTTTGTTTTATTGTTGCCAATATTGAAGTTACCTCTTTCCCATGGCAAGGGCCATATTATTATTTGCTGCTCATATCTCTTTCCTTAAAAACAATCTAGTTGACTAGAGGCCTCTTGAGAGATGCTTTGGCACAATTAAAAAACAATTATAATAGCCAAAACTTGTACTCTTTGCAGATGACATGGTACTCTACGTGGAAAACCCAACACAGTCCACAAAAAGACTGCTGGAACTGATACATGAATTCAGCGAAGTCGCAGGATATAAAATCAATGTATAGAAATTGGTTGCATTTCTATACACCAATAATAAACAGAAAGAGATATCAAGGAATCAATCATATTTACAACTGCGTCAAAACCCATAACATATCTAGAAATAAACCTAACCAAAGAGGTAAAAGATCTGTATGCTGAAAACAATAGACTTATGAAAGAAATTGAAGAAGACACAAAGAAATGGAAAACATTCCATGCTAATGGATTGGAAGAAAAAATGCTGTTAAAATGTCAATGCTATCCAAAGCAATCTACACATTCAATGTAATCCCAATCAAAATAGCACCAGCATTCATCACAGAGCTAGAACTAACAATCCTAAAATTTGTATGGAATCACAAAAGACCCCAAATAGCCAAAGGAATGTTGGAAAAGAAAACTAAAGCAGGAGGCATCACAATCGTGGACTTTAGCCTATATTACAAAGCTGTAATCATCAAGACAGTATGGTATTGGCACAAAAACAGACACACAGATCAATGGCATAGAATAGAGAACTCAGAATTAGACCCACAAATATTTGGCCAACTAATCCTTGACAAAGCAGGAAAGAGTATCCATTGTAATGAAGATAGTCTCTTCGGCAAATGGTGCTGGGAGAACTGGACAGCAACATGCAGAACAATGAAAATGGACCACTTTTTCACACCATACACACAAAAAAATTCAAAATAGATGAAAGACCTAAATGTGAGATAGGAAACCACCAAAATCAAGAGAAAACAGACAACAATTTCTTTGACCTAGGCCACAGCAACTTCTTATTTGACATGTCTCCAGAGGCCAGGGAAATAGAAGCAAAAATGAACCATTGACACCTCATCAAGATAAAAAGCTTCTGCACAGTGAAGGGAACAATCAACAAAACTAAAAGGCAACTGACGGAATGGGAAGAAGATATTTGCAAAGGACATATCAGATAAAGGGTTAGTACTCAAAATCTATAAAGAACTTATCAAACTTGGGGCACCTGGGTGGCTCAGTCGGTTAAGTGTCCGACTTCAGCTCAGGTCATGATCTCGCAGTCCATGAGTTTGAGGCCCGCGTCAGGCTCTGTGCTGACAGCTCAGAGCCTGGAGCCTGTTTCAGATTCTGTGTCTCCCTCTTTCTCTTTCCTCCCCTACTCATGCTCTGTCTCTCTCTTCTCAAAAATAAATGTTAAAAAAAAAATTTTTATAAAGAACTAATCAAACTCAACACACAGAAACGAGTGAAGAAATGGACAGAAGACATGAATAGACACTGTTCCAAAGAAGACAACCAGATGCAAACAGACACATGAAAAGATGGTAAACATCGTTCATCCTCAGGGAAATACAAATCAAAACCACAATGAGATACGACCTCATACCTCTCACAACAGCTAAAATGAACAACTCAGGAAACAACAGATGTTGGCAAAGCTGTGGAGAAAGGAGGAACCCTCTTGCACTGCTGGTGGGAATGCAAACTGGTTCAGCCACTCTGGGAAACAGTGTGGAGTTTCCTCAAAAAATTGCAAATAGAACTACCCTATGGCCCAGCAATTGCACTACTAGGCATTTATCCAAAGGATACAAAATGATGATTTGAAGGGGAACATGCACCCCAATGTTTATAGCAATGCTATCAACAAAAGCCAAAGTATAGAAAGAATCCAAATGTCTCTTAACTGCTAAATGGATAAAGAAGATAGTGTGTGTGTGTGTGTGTGTGTGTGTGTGTCTGTGTGTGTCTAATGGAATACTACTCAGCAATGAAAAAGAATAACATCTTGACATTTGCAACAATTTGGAACTAGAGTGTATTATGCTAAGCAAAACAAATCAGTCAGAGAAAGACAGATATCATATGATTTCACTCATGTGGAATTTAAGAAAGAAAACAGGATCATAGGGGAAGGGAAGGAAAAAATAAGATAAAAACAGAGGGGGGCAAACCATAAGAAACTCTTAAATACAGAGAGTAAACTGAGGGTTGCTGGGGGGGGTGGGTTAAATGGGTGGTGGGCATTAAGGAGGGTACCTGCTGGGATGAACACTGGGTATCATATGTAAGTGATGAATCACTGGGTTCTTCTCCTGAAGCCAAGACTACACTGTTAACTAACTTGAATATAAAAATAATAGTAATTATTATACTAGCAAATTTAGAGACCTATGTAAGGCAAAAAAATAAATAAAATATAACACAACTTTTCTTGAAGAATATGTCTAAATGAATTTGACAAGACTCAAAATTGCTTTTATCCTGATGTAAAAATCGTAAGTAGTTCAGTGCATTGATGAAAATGACTGTTTATCTCTTAACCTTCAATGCAAGGCTTTTTTCCCTTAATCTTTTTGGAAAGGATGTTGAAAGGAAATGACCTAAAGCCTACATTTCGGTTATACTGGTGTTACCTTGTCAATTGTAGTGCATTAAAGGTATCCCTCAAAAAATATGTCCAAGTCTTAATATCAGACAAAGGGCTAGTATCCAAAATCTATAAAGAGCTCACCAAACTCCACACCCAAAAAACAAATAATCCAGTGAAGAAATGGGCAGAAAACATGAATAGACACTTCTCTAAAGAAGACATCCGGATGGCCAACAGGCACATGAAAAGATGCTCAACGTCGCTCCTCATCAGGGAAATACAAATCAAAACCACACTCAGATATCACCTCATGCCAGTCAGAGTGGCCAAAATGAACAAATCAGGAGGCTATAGATGCTGGAGAGGATGTGGAGAAACGGGAACCCTCTTGCACTGTTGGTGGGAATGCAAATTGGTGCAGCCACTCTGGAAAACAGTGTGGAGGTTCCTCAAAAAATTAAAAATAGACCTACCCTATGACCCAGCAATAGCTAGGAATTTACCCAAGGGATACAGGAGTACTGATGCATAGGGGCACTCATATCCCAATGTTTATAGCAGCACTCTCAACAATAGCCAAATTATGGAAAGAGCCTAAATATCCATCAACTGATGAATGAATAAAGAAGTTGTGGTTTATATACACAATGGAGTACTACGTGGCAATGAGAAAGAATGAAATAGGGCCCTTTGTAGCAACATGGATGGAACTGGAGAGTGTGATGCTAAGTGAAATAAGCCATACAGAGAAAGACAGATACCGTATGGTTTCACTCTTATGTGGATCCTGAGAAACTTAACAGAAACCCATGGGAGAGGGGAAGGAAAAAAAAAAAAAAAAAGAGGTTAGAGTGGGAGAGAGCCAAAGCATAAGAGACTCTTAAAAACTGAGAACAAACTGAGGGTTGATGGGGGGTGGGAGGGAGGGGAGGGTGGGTGATGGGTCTTGAGGAGGGCACCTTTTGGGATGAGCACTGGGTGTTGTATGGAAACCAATTTGACAATAAACTTCATATATTGAAAAAAAAACATATGTCCAAGTCCTAAACCCCAGTACCTGTAAACTTGAGCTTATTTGGAAAAAGAGTTTTTGCAGGTGTGATTAAGTTAAGGCTCTCAAGATGAGATCATCCTGGATTAATCGGCTGGGTCCTGAATCCAATGACAAGCGTCCTTATAGGAAGAGGAGAGACACAGGTGGAAGAGAGGACATAGGGAAGGTCCCGTGAGGGTGGGCAGACACTGGCATCACAGGAGTACCAGTGTGGGTGCCAGAAGCTAGGGGATGGGTGTAGAGCAGGTGTCTCTCAGAGTTCCAGAAGGCCCTGCCTCGCTCACACACGGATTTCAAACTGCTGCTCTCAAACCTGAAAGATCACATGTCTGTTGTTTTAAGCCACCGTCTGTAATTTGACACAGAAGCCCCAGGAATCCAATGCATTAATGGAGAGAAAATGGGTCATATGTGTTCCAAAAATAATTTCAATTCAAAATAATGCAATAACTCAATGCATTAACAATTTTCCCTTTCAATATACACTAAAGCAGATGTATCTTCAGAATAAATCTGAATGGGGAGGTCTGAACACTTACCTGGATTTTTTAGTACAATTTGATGAATGACAAAATTGATGCCTGAGGTGGTAAAGAAGATACTCATTCGGAAAGGAATTATTTTAGTTTGCCCAGAAAGATGACCGTCAGCATTTAACGAAAGGACTTGGTTGCCTTGTTTGGAGCAGAACACAGCGTGCTTGTGCGAATGGCTGGGTCACGTGATACCGAACTCGAGAACTACTTGGCAGGAGTGCCTAATACCTCTGTGTCGAGAGCATTTGATCCTGCCAAGGTGTGACAAAGTAACAGAGTGTCTTCATACCTGTACTATTGATTTTCAAGATATCAGCATTAATCGACTCACCACCCTTATTGACTGCCACCCCTTTGGTCTTCTGGAGAATGGAGCTGTAATGCAGAGAACACAGTGACTTATGTGCACCACAGGTCTAAAAAATCGCAGGAGGTGGGTATCAGTTGCTGTGAACGCAGTCAGCCAGTGTGAGTATTTAAGAAATGCTGTGCCCTTGGCGAAAGACAGTTCATTTAAGTTTCAATTAACATTTCTACGTTTGTAGCTGTTATCTCAGGTCCTCAGGGCCCATGTGCTCATTAAACCCACTGAAGAGTTGTACAAATCTCTTATCCCGGAATATATTTAATTCGTGAGGTTGAACAGTCACACAGAGAAGTTACCCATGGTTAATGTACTTAAAACAATCATACTACAGGTTAACTCTTTTTCTGGGTTCCTTTAAACCCTACCACTTATATCAGCTCTCTATAGTTAGCCCTCACAGCTAAGAGCCCAAAATGATTTTTATATTCTCTGATTATCAGTGATAATCTTCCACATTTCATGGGTTCAGAAAGAACTTATTTATATTCAGCTATTTGCATGTGACTGTCCTTTACACATGTTCTATTGAGAGGTTGTGCGCCGTGATCTGGTTTCCTAACAGAGGCCACAGGCAAAGCCCACCTGTCACATGCTTGGTTGATGATGCCATAAGTGTGAGGGTGAGCTGGGGTCATTGGCTTTGATTCTGCACCCTCACCCCCCACCCCCCACCCCATGCACCTAGACAGGGCTCACGTCACCTGGGAACAACTGAGAGAGAATCTCTCTCTAATTTGTATCAGTGACTTGATGCTATCTCAGAAGAAAAATGCTATAGACCAGGATACTCTAGCGTGGGCACAAATTGTGGGGGTAATTGCGCTTAGGAGCGCCAAATCATTAACTATGAAGCTGCCGTACCTCGTCAGTGCTTTATGAAGTTATTAAAGATTTCACAGAATTTCAGTAGGAATGAAGACAATTTATATACTTCGATTGTTGAATGTTATTTCTTTATCATGAATTTATGTAGCTATATTGTGACATTGACTTACTGGTTGATGTGTGAGAGTTCAAGTGCTATTTATCAGTATAAATGATTGTTTTAATGTTTATTTATTTTGAGAGAGAGAAAGAGAGAGAGCGAGAGAGAGGCACAGAGAGAGAGAGAGAGAGAAAGAGAGAACCCCAAACAGGCTCCTCTCTGTCAACGCAAAGCCCGATGCAGGGCTCAAACTCATGAACCTTGAGATCACGACACGACCTGAGTGGAAATCAAAAATCAGACGCTTAACTGACTGAGCCACCCAGGTGCCCCAGTTCAATGATTTTGAACAACTGTCAACGTTTGGCTTTGGAATCAAGGAGTCCAAGCTTCAAATCCTCCCTTGAGACTTGTCACCCATGCAAGGGTAAAGAAACTGCCTCAGTTCTTTGTCTCCAGAGGATAAACACACCCCCTCTGTCACCGTGTGTCTGCAAGGATTACATTAGATAATCAGTGTAGATGCTTAGGCTCCAGCCACACACATGGCCCATATCCGGTCAACAGTGCTCATGATGGAAATGTTGCTTTGCACTTTCATTTTTGGTACTTGGAAATCAGAAGGTGAAAAGGTTTAGCTTCATTTCAGCCAGAAAAAAAAACCACATTTTCAAAATCTCCTTCTGTCTCCGCCGCGCATCAAGCAGGCTTTCCTCCCAGCTCCTTGGCACCGGTCATTCCCTCTGCCCAGACGTGTGCATGGCTGACTGCTCTGTGTCCTTCCGCTCTGTGCTGGGTCCTCACATCTGCAGAGAGGTCTGTCCTGACAAGCCTGTTTAAGAACCTGTGCCCTCCACCTGCGCATACGTCCGCAAGCCCAGCATACAGGAAGAGACGTCTCTCTTATTCATGGGAAATATCCGTAAGCAGTGGGATACGCTTTTGTCTGCAGGTTTGTCCTCAGCATCTAGAACAGTGCATTTCACGTGGTGGATACAGCTTCTGTTAAATGAATAAATACATTCCAAACCCATCATCCTTTCCTTCCACACCGCTATTTGATATGCGTTTTGTGGCCATGGGAGAAGTCAGCATGACTAACTGAACACCCTGGGAAGGCGATGTGGTGTAATGGCAGCAACCCTGGGCCCAGAGTTAGAAGTCCTAAGAGCGAATTCCAGCTATTCTACTTAGTGCTGTGAGACTGTGGACAAGCCTCAGTTTCCCCATTTATACGGATGGTCAAGCCTGAGACATTCTGAAGGTTAAGTGGGATAAAGTGCTTAAAAACAACGATTCTGGTGCCTAGCATGTTTAGAAGCTTTACAATGAAAAATGAATATATGGATAAATGATATAAAGGATTTAAAAAAAAATTGGTGTGCTTGTCTTTGCAATAACGTGATGGAGCATGTATTATTTTTTTTTTAATTTTTTAAAGTTTTTTTTTAATGTTTATTTATTTTAGAGAGACAGAGAGAGAGCACGAGTGGGAGAGGGGCAGAGAGAGAGGGAGACACAGAATCTGAAGCAGGCTCCAGGCTCTGAGCTGTCAGCACAGAGCCCGACGCGGGGCTCAGACTCACGGACCGCGAGATCACGACCTGAGCCTAAGTCAGACACATAACTGGCTGAGCCACCCAGGCGCCCCTGGAACATGTATTATTTTATCCTCACTTAAAGATGAGGAAGCTGGGGTTTGCCGAAGTTTAGTAACTAAAGATATCATTAAACGTTTTCATTTAAATTTATAATCCTGTAAAGTAGGTAGTTCTATGTGGATACATTAGCACTTATTTTTGTAATCATTCATTTATTTACTTATTCATTCAGCAATGTCTTTTTTAATTGAATGTTTGCTTTTTAAAAATTTTTTCCCTGTGCTCAATAGTGGATTAATCAATGCATCAAATGAAATGTAACACAGATTTAAGTTGAGGAATTATTTCACATTTCAGTGTCCTTGAAGGTTGGGCTGGGGACAATATGGCATCTGATGGTTTCCTTGACACTGTCCTTTTTGTCCAGACCACAATAGAGAAGGTGAATTATTAGGGAAAAAACTGTGACTGAACTGAAGTCCTTGGATAAGTGTCCTTGGATACAAGTCCAAAGCAGAAGTTACTGCCAAATTAACCTGTTCCGACAAGAATGGCTAATTGACAATTTGAGCAGTAACTGGATGAAAGATTCAGATGGATGGCAAACTAGCCGGAATACCTTCCCCTCCCAAAGATTTGATTTAGAATCTGACCCAGGTATTTAGTGCTGACTCATCAAATGAGCGCTAGAGAAAGTTCTTTTGAAATAAGTACCAGTGTATTAGGAACAGCCTTGGAAGCTTGGAGATTATCTTCTGACAAAATTGATCAGGCATTTGCTGGATTCTAACCTAGATCCATGCTCGAAATAGACTCATCTCTTTGCCTTTTATGTATTTATTTAAAAAATTTTTTTAACGTTTATTTATTTTTGAGACAGAGAGAGACAGAGCATGAACGGGGGAGGGGCAGAGAGAGAGGGAGACACCGAATTGGAAGCAGGCTCCAGGCTCTGAGCCATCAGCCCGGAGCCCGATGCGGGGCTCGAACTCACAGACCGCGAGATCATGACCTGAGCTGAAGTCCGACGCTTAACTGACTGAGCCACCCAGGCACCCTTCTCTTTGCCTTTTAAACACCAGGAAGGGTGAGGACCTCCGGGAGTTGGGATAAGTTGGGATAAGAATCACTTCCCCAGAACTGGAAAGCCCATCACTGAAGAAGCTGCATATGGTTACCTCTGATTTAAAAAGTAGGCACAAGGGGCACCTGTGTGGCTTGGTCGGTTAAGTGACCAACTCTCTTTCGGCTCAGGTCGTAATCTCACGGTTCCCGAGTTCAAGCCCTACGTCGGGCTCTGAGCTGACAGGGCAGGTCCTGCTTAGGATTCTTTCTTCCTCTCTCTCTGCCCCTCCCCTGCTCTCTCTTCCCTCACTCTCTCAAAATAAATAAATAAACTTAAAAAAAAGGGGGGGGCCTGAAAATTAAATGGGCCAGTCTCTGTAACAGCTGAGATGTGATAACAGAAGACAATCCTTTACTAACATGACACAATGAAATCAGAAGACTCTTTAGACCGTGACCCAGTAGTTACAGAGCCCACTATGCCATAAGGTTCACGGGGGGATTAATCCCGTGTCCCTGGCCTTCTGACACTATCTCAATACCCTCTGAATTACACACCATGCTCCTGTCTTGTTGGGATATTACATTTGCTTTAGAAACCAAAATCTGTTTACTACATAACTTATACTTGGCTTTTCACACCCAATAACTGCCTATGTCTTTGAGACAAAATTTCATATAAAACTTGTCTTAGGGATTCCTTCCTAAGCCTGAATTAAAAGTCCCATGACACCACTGTCAGCAGGCCTGGAGTCTCATTGCGATACGACACGCAGGAAGCGTTAGCCCACACTTAAGGAGGACAGTCCATTCTGCCCGCCTTCTGTTTTGAGGGAGGCTCTGATTCGGGAAGACAGCTCACCAGCGTTGGCTGGTTTTGCTCACGTCGGATGGTGAGGTTTGCCTCCAGCCCATGTACGTGCCACGTGGCACAAACTGAACTCAGCCTCGTGGCTACCCTCCTGCTTGACCTGCCACTGGGACCTCTGGTTTACTTCTCCGTAACAAGGGGCCCTGACCCTATTCTAAGTTACACCACCAACTTTGGCTTGAACTTCTCTGGTGACCCCCTCATAGTCCTCCTGCTTTTCCTCACAGGCCCATATAACCTGTTTATTCTCTTTTATACAGAAATATCCCTGTCAAGGGGACATGAGGTCTAGTTTATCCCTGGAGCACATGAATTACACGAACAAGTCAGAAATAAATTGGAAATTTTAGAGGGTATCTAGAGGGAATCCAGTGTTTTCCCATTGTGCTTAGAATGACCAGCTACTCACCTCTCTGTCTCAATGTCCTAATATTTTCTTCCTTGGTTGACATTCAACAGACATACTAGCTTCTTTCTGGTTCTTCCTGGAATGGACCAAACTGATACCTGCCTCAGGGCCTTTGCCCTTGCTGATATGCTTTGTGGGACGGTTTCTCACTTGAGGCACTACAATGCTGAATTCCTTTTTTTCATACCCATTTAAAAATCCCCTCTTCAGAAAAATCTTCTTGAATATATAAACACCATGTGTAAATCCCATTGTAAATTTTTGTTTTCAGTATATATTTTATCACTATTTAAAATTATGTTGTTTAGTTATTTTACTTATTTTATGTGCTTATATTATGTTGCGTGGCACTAGAAAGAAGTTCTGAAAGAACAGGAATTTGTCATGTTCACAACTATGTCTTCTTCTGGATTCATGACAGGAAAGCAATAAAAATGTGCTGAATGATTAAATGAATATTATTTTTAGGCATAAAATGCCAAAACCAGAGTAGTTTTTCATGTATTAAATTATATCTATGTAAAGTGCAGAAGGTGTATCACATTCTTCACAACATGCCAGAGAATGGTCATTCAGATGTTTCCATAAGCAGTGGCCTCCAAAGTCTAGGAGTCATGCACCACTTTCAATTCTGAGTGTCCTAGTATATTTAAAAATGTAGCAATGGAGGGGAGCCTGGGTGGCTCAGTCAGGTAAGCATCTGACTCTTGATTTCAGCTCAGGTCATGATCTCACGGTTCGTGAGATCAAGCCCCACGTCAGGCTCTGGGCTGACAGTGCAGAGTGTGCTTGGGATTCCCTCGTTCTCCCCTTCTCTCTCTGCCCCTCCCCTGCTTGCTCTCTCTCTTTCTCTCAAAAAATAAATGAACTACAAAAAAATTCAGCAGCAGAGAATGGTGGCAATAAAATGTGTGCTATATATGCTATATTAAGGAATTAAAAAATGACACAAAAAATGTTTATAGTGACATCATTTGGAAATAATGTACAAACTTTAAGATTAGTTGTTAAAATGGGCTCAGGATCAAATAGCCTTCCTCGATTTCCTTGTTGTGATGATAGTAAAACCCAATGTGCAAGGCATAATAGAAATCAATAATTTGGAGGAATTTATTTATACTAAAAGAAGGGAATCAAGAGAGGTTCTCTCAATAATAGTAAAACCTTGCCATAAATCAGAGATGTCCAAAGACAGGGTTTGCATGAGGAAGAACGAATTTCCAGACTTCTGAGGCATTCGAACCAAATTCGACTGCTCTGTGTTACAGATATAATGGTAGGAATAAAAGCAGGGATGTGTGATTGACTAGGATGACTTTTAAATTTACTTCTTGGAGGGAGAGTGTATGAATCTAAAATTAGCTTACCTCTTGAACAAATGTCAAATTTACCACGTAATTTTTAGCACGTTAACATTTGCTTAACGTCAAACTTTCTACATATATGACCCCTTGCTACTATTAGTGGGTTGATTTCAAATTTTGTGTTTGCTGTTTCTGAGGCTAGCACTTCTGGGACTTTATTATTTAGTATTTTTAAAAGTAGCATCTTTCAAGTTTGCAGTTTATCTCCATGGGAACATTTCGCACATTGTCAATCGCTCTAGTTTGGTTTCTACTCTTAATGAAAACCAGAGCGTTTGGAATTTTTTTATTCATATTTCATTTTTTAGAGCAGCTTAAGGTTCACATCAAATCTGAAGACAAGGTATAGACATTTCCTGGATGCTTCCTGCTCCCCATTATCAGCACCCCCCACGAGAGGTCACATTGTTCCAGTTGAAGGACCTACGTGGACACGTCCTAATCAGCCAAAGTCCATCATGTGTATCCAAGTTCGTTTTGATGTTGTACATCCTATGGGCTTGGGCGTAGGGAACATTATATATTACACATCATACAGGATCGTGTATACTGACATGTACTCATCAACTGTCATGCAGGGGGGCTTCCATGCTCTCAGAATCCTCTGTGCTTTGCCTGTTCATCCCTCCCTCCCCCTTAATTCCTGGTGACTCCTCATCTTTTACCATCTCCACAGTTTTGCCTTTTCCAGGATGTCATACAGTCAGAATCTCACTATCTGTAGTCTTTCAAATCAGCTTCTTTCCTTAGCAATGTGAATTTGTTTCCTCCATATCTTTTCATCAGTTTATAGCTCATTTCCTTTTGGGGCTGATTAGAACGCCACTGTCTGGATGCACCTGTTTATTCATCCATCCACCCACTGAAGGATCTCTTGATTGCTTCCAAGTTCCAAGTTTTGGCAAGCAGAGGAAGACAGGACCTTTGTCAAGGAACTACATCATAAAAAGGGACCAGAGCAAGTGGAGTAGTTCATTTGGAAAGTCGTTAAGATCAAAGTGGAAAGCAGAATTCTAAACAGAAAAATGAGAGCACAGCACTTCAAAGTTTCATTGTTGTTGGTATTCAAAGGGAGAAATTCGTGGCTGAATGTCCCAGGCAAATTATGTGCTTATCTCCTTTGAAATAAAATGTTTTTCATGGCAGAGAAGGGAATTAAATAATCTCATTTTCTCCCCAAAAGGAGAAATGACTGGCAGGCCCCTGATTGTTTTTTAGTTTGCATTTTAACGCATAAAGAACCAAAAGTCTCTCTTTTCAGAACTTTTCCCCATTGGACTTCTCTTTTCTTTATGAGACATCCACGTTTCCCCCTAGAGATTACACTTTCTTGGTGATATTTCATGATCACCTCCAGTTTCTGGTTCCATATGTCTACCTCTGGAGAGGAATCCATGCCATTGTGTTGAGAAGAATTTCTAGCTAGACTTGCACCCTGATTTTTTTGTTAGTTTGTTTACACTGACTTGAACCACACTTTATTTTCATTCTAGCAGCTCTTGGGTATAAACGAGTATTTTTCTACCACGGCAAAGAGGAGCAGCCATTTAGG
Organism: Panthera tigris; assembly: GCF_018350195.1. Lineage (NCBI taxonomy): Eukaryota > Metazoa > Chordata > Mammalia > Carnivora > Felidae > Panthera > Panthera tigris. Next base: position 3,797,379 of record NC_056670.1, read on the forward strand.
GGAGGAGATTCTGGGTAAAGAAGAAGATGGTCTTCTCCCCCAAAAGACTGCTTCCTTCAGAGGGCGGGGCGGGGGGCAGGAGAGGGTGGGTTGCCTTGAGCTTTAAGCTGATTTCATCATGAGATCTGACCCCTTCCTCTCAATATTATGCCAACTACTTGAACAAGGATCTCCAGCTGCTCTGCAAGCATGATGGGGCCTCGGTGCAGGGGTTTGGGATCAGAATCCCCACCGTTACCTATTAGCTTTGTCTTTGGGGCAAGTTATGAAATTGCTCTGTGTTGATACATTTTTCTTCTGTAGAATGGAATTAATAATAACACCTGCCTCTTAGGAAAGGAGTTAATACATATTTCTTGGTCCATAAACATTCAATAAAGGTTAGCAGTCATTATCATGTTGAAGAAGGTCCTTTTGTATTTCACTTGCCCGCGCAAGACCATCACTTTCCTAGGAGTGGCACCTGGCTCTGTGCAGCCTTCCTCAGTGGCTACAGTTCATTCATCTCGTTTCACCTCATTCCCGTGAGTGGCCCTTCAGCTCCAGCCAGCAGGTGTCTCACTGACCTCCATTCATCAGCAAGCCCTGCTTTTCAGAATGCCTTTCTTCTCGATTCCCCTCTCCTTCCCCCAGCGTGTGCCTCTGCCCTTGGGACCCCCTTATGCAGAACTCAGTTCTCAAGAAAGAATCTCCTGATTCCGGAAAATTATTCAGGCCCTCTCAGCCTCTGAACTGCATCTATTTATGCAGAATGGGATACATGTATTAATATGTATTAATCCTCTTTTCTTCTAATTATGTTCTCAAAAGAAATTTTCATGTTATTGAGAGAAAATTCTTTCTATCATTACCTCCCATTCAACCGAAGAGGCTTTTCCCGACATTAAAAACACAGAGTGCAGATGGGTGACTAACGGAGTCCTCCTTTAAAAGAACTTAGCATCGCATGTAGAGAATTATATCCGGTTTTTACATATTACGATGGATTTTAGAAACCTCAGTCTTCTCCTACAGCATCCTTAAATGTCTTCTTCTGGTAACCATGCACATAAGTCACTGAACTTGAAGTTCACAAGATTATATGTTTGGTTTTGCAGGTAAGGAGAAAAGCCACAGAGAGTGCACCTGTCTTAACCCTATGGTGGCTTGTCCCATAAGAAATACTTTGCTCTCCACCAAGTCAACTTTTTGCTGTCATCCATTAATTTCCACCTTAAAAATAAGGGGACACCAGGTCAGAAATTACCATGAATAAAACATGGTCCTGGTTAACTGTTTTTATTGTGACTGGTACTTCCATGGGGTGCTGGTAAATATTAATTTTATTACAGGAAAGTGCTATGATAAAAATCACCCTCTTGGTGCATCCTGAATGGCTTTCCAGGTCAAACCCAACTCCCCTGATGTCTCATCCCAGTTGTAAACAGAGGTGCACCCAATCTCCAGTGTAGCCCTAAAACTGTGAAGCTTGTCCCTCAGGTATTTATAAGAGCACTGGAGGCTAAAGAGGCTAGATTATTCATATCTATCAGTCCAGCCCCAGAGAACAGGAAAAGCTGTCACAACAAAAGGTGGTCAGCTCTACCTTATTAATTTCATGTACATGAAATCAGAGCTGTTACAGAAAATGTTACGAATTATTGACCTGCTCATCATGAAGTCAGACATTAAACATTGCTGATATAACTAATCATGTGTCAGCGCTTGGCTTTGGTGGCTTTGAAACCCCTCAGTGGAACATGAGAGGGAAGTGTTTGGGTCTGAATAGATGACTTTAAAAACACACACTGGTGACTGCCTACAGCTAGCAAGTATGGGACAAGGTACTTGAGATACAAGGTGTGATGGCCTTCTAAGATGTAGTCTAGGAGACAGACAGTTAAAGGACAACTATCGAGGAAATAAGGGTTCTGATAATGATTAAGATGTGATGCTTAGAAAGCCTAGAAGACACACATTTAGCTCAGTTTCAGAAATCCAGTTCCAGATGGTTGCAGAAAGACTTTGCTCTGTTAACCGGAGGCAATCTCTTGCCACTGCTACTACTGATCTTGCGCCTGAATTCATCATTTCTCAACGGCAACGAGAACCATGCCGGAAGATTGCTAGATGATGTTGAATTAGTTCTTCATGACAGAGGACGCGGGCCAGCCCCACCTCACACACTCCCGTTGCCATGGTTTCCAAACCCAATGCTCCCCCTATCAGAGCAGCAGGACCCTGTTCTATTCATCATCGTTTAGCCAGGCCAGCCACAGTGCCTGTCTCGGATCTCGGATCCCTCTCGCTCCCGACAGCAGAGGAACGTAATGTAAGGGATTAGAAAACACCACCTGCTCAGAGTTTAATACAACGGAAACAATACGTCAGTGCTGTTTGGAATGGGAATTCATTAGTTTAAGCTCAGCATGTCACGTAGTGTCGCTGGCTATGAAAAGTGTGAGTTCTTGGGTGCATGCGGTGAAATACCGTGTGACAGATACTTGCTTTCTCTTTGGCCATTTCCCTCTGAAGACTGTCAAGGATGCAGTGTGACTGATGAGGCCACTGGAGGCCCCTCCACATAGCTCAACACTCACTGCAAAGAGCACAAGAGTAACAGTGGTTGTTTTGAAAGTAACAGTTTATCAATAAAACGCATCAGACGGCCCTAAAAGGGGCCAGACAAATGGTTCAGTTCTGACCTACACCTGCCCTAGTGTAAATGAGAGAAAACATAGTTTTTTAGCTCAGAACCCCAGAAACTTTCCATTCAGTTCTCCAAGTAAACGGGAGGAACACGAATCATTTGGAGTTGCCTTAATTTTTGCACAAAATCAATTCAAGGGGGACGTTAAACTGCAGAGACAGAGGAAGCACTCAGAGTAACCACTAGCACATCAAAGTCTTATCTGCTTCTTCCTGCTTCTTCCATATTCCAGCAGGCCTTACTCCTCCTCACTTAAAATTCCTCACTTTTAGGCAGTGTTTAATCTCTCTTCCAGATTTCCACTTCAGTTGCTCAAGTGGTAGTTAATGCCATAAAGTTGTCTTAGCAGTCCAGTATTTTATTAGAAGATATAATAGAAATTTGGCCTTACTCAAATTTTGAAGGCATATATACGTTTATTGTTTTTAGGAACATGGGTCCAATGCCACCAAGACCTAAACTATAGAGTCCATGAATCGGTAATCTGCTTATTGTCTTTTGATTATTAGGACCCAGGATGTAGCAAGGAAGCTGGAGTAAGGTTTCTGAGTTTGGAAAAACTGGGTCGGGCTCTATTCTCCCCCAGTTGATAGAGGAAGGAATCACCATTGGTGATGATGAACTGATGACAAAATCCTAAGAGTAACAATCTATTTGAACAGAGTCAGACGCAGTATCAACTACTTTGTATGCTTCACGGTGTAACTCTGAGTCAGACGCAATATCAACTACTTTGTATGCTTCACGGTGTAACCCTCACAGTGATTTTATGAATCAGATGTCTGTGGTAGGCAGAACGTTAGGATGGCCCCCATGATCCCAAGCCCCTGCCGGTTGTGCTCTGAATAATCCCCTCCCCGAGTGTGAGCCGGGCTTGTGGATATGAAAGAACACTGCTCCCGGGATTACATGACTTTATACAGCACGTGGGATTCTGTGGAAATACAGAATATTCCCAATCAGTTGGCTCTGAGTTTATCAGAAAGGATCTGAGATCACACTGGGTGGGCCTGGTCCAAGTAGGTGAGCCATTAAGAGTAAAAGACATTCGAAGCATGGGAGACTCTATGTGGCCCGGAAAGAGCAAGTGCCCTGTTGTAGGGGACTGTGGTGTCATCCAGGAACTCATGCAGGTGCCTGTTGTCAGCAGGGGGGCCGGAGGGCAGGGATCTGGTGGGGAACTGCAGAGGACTAAGTTCCGGATGACAGCAGTGATCCTGGAGGAGGCCTGCCAACCTCGGCTGAAACGGAAGCCCTAGGCCCTAGTAGACGCCCTGATTTTCACCAGTGGGTCCCCAACTAGATGCCCCAGCCCCAGCCCCTTCTGAACACAGAGACTGTGTGATGATAAGTCAGTGCAGTTTTAAAGGGCTCTTGCACTCTTAAAAACTGAGAATAAACTGAGGGTTGATGGGGGATGGGAGGGAGGGGAAAGTGGGTGATGGTCATTGAGGACAGCACCTTTTGGGATAAGCACTGGGCATTGTATGGAAACCAATTTGACGATAAATTTCACATTAAAAAAAAGCGGGGGGGGGGCCTTGCTGGGAAAAGTCGCTACAGAGCAACAGAAAACTAACGAAAACTTGGCACCTTATGTTTCCTCCTGTCTTTTAAGTAAGGACACTGCCACCTTGAGCCATTCAATAGGCACCCATTTCATAGGTGCTCACGGGACCGACTCTGCTTCCCCTGAACCTGCAGGCCACCGCTGGGGATGCAAGTCCAATAGAAGCACAAGTCCATGGGCTGGGCGCAGGGACAGACACCCACGACTGGCAACAAGACAGACACAGAGGCCCGGAGCCGGGTCCACACTGGACAGCCACGGGGTGGTGAGCCCAAAGCCCAACAGCGCTGCAGACACCTGCGGCCTTGTGGGGAGCCGGGGGTGGGGGGTGGGAATTTGCGGATTCCCGACTGTGCACCTGCCACCGTGGGGGGATCAGCACCTGCGGATTTGCAGGGAGGGACGGGGACACCTGCAGATTTGTGACTGTACTTGCGGATTTGAGAGTGTGCACCTGTGGCCTTGTGGGGGCGCACCTGGGGCCCTTCACCCGTGCTCTTGGGGACTTGAGGACGTGCACCCATGGCCTTGTGGGGGCGCGCTGTGGCCAAACAAATCAGCCTCCACTGTAATAGTGGGGGTTGTAAGCAAAAGAAAGAATCGCCCCAGAGTTTAAAGCATCTTTTATTCTATTCAAGAGAATAGAGAATTGTGGCTCAGAATGAATCAAAACAAGAATAAGAGAAATGAGGCGAGCTTTAGAAAAAGAGTTAATGGTTTGGGAATTTGAGAACAATGGTTAAGTACTGGAGCGGCACTTGTGGGGAATGCGAGACATTCACAGGTAAATACACAAAACTACCTTACATAGATTGAACAGTCATGTTTTATGTACGGTGAGAATGCTTAAGTCTCTCGCAGCAACTCTCAAGGATGCAGTATTACTAACTCCTGTCACCAGGCTGCCCACCTGATCCCCAGAATTTATTCGACCTCTCCAAGTGTGTGCCCTGTGGCCAGGATCTCCCGCTTTCCCTCAGCAGGTTAGCACACGCATGCAGCTTTCTCCCAAAATGTTTAGTAGGGAAAGGAGCAGGAAAGATGGGGAGGAAGCAGTGAGATGGGTTAGTTGGATGCTGAGTGACTAGGGAAAAAATGGAGGTCCTGAGGAACTGGGTTCTGACCAGTTCAAATGGAAAGGTTTCTAAATGTTTATGTACTTATTTTGAGAGAGAGAGAGAGAGAGAGAGAGAGAGAGAGAGAGAAAGCAAGCACGGGGGAGGGGCCGAGAGAGAGCAGAGAGAGAGAATCCCAAGCAGGCCCCACACTGTCAGCAGAGAGCCACGTCCCGGCTCAAATCCTGGAACCATGAAGTCATGACCTGAGCCGAAATCAAGAGTCGGACACTTAACCGACCAATCCAACCTCAAATGGAAATTTCCTAAGGGAGGAATAAACAGGGAGTTAAGGTACTGATCCACTCATGTTTGGTGTTCTTTCCACTAAAAAAGAGTACTCCCACCACGAACGTGTTCCTTTTGGGGACTGTGTGGGAAAGTTCATCACTCCTCCTTATTCTTTTACAAACTCAGCAAGTAATCAACTGCAGAGGGGGCCTCAAATCCATGTTTCTGTCTCACTGCCCCCCCATCATAACAGGATTTATGTAAAACTATTAAAATTTACTCACAAGACCAGTCAGCATAGCATGTATTTCCCACAGAGACAGAAGAGGAAAACTTCTGAAGTTCCATAGCAATAAATAGCTCTTGGAGTTGTGGCTAAAACCGCCCCTGGATGACCTCACCGGGCCCTCAGTACAGAAATGTAGGGAAGATGTAGATGATGTATCGGTATGGGCTCAACGTGCCACATTATATGACTCACTCAGGGCAACATTACCTCACCACCTTACAGTTAACAAGAATCCTTGTGTCCTTGGCAGGCTGATAGCCTCTTACACAGTGACTTAGAGTGACCTATAGAAAATAGAGCCTCGAACTGCTCTTAGAGACTCATAGATTGTTTCCTGCAGAGGAAGAATATAGAGAGCATAAAGAAGAAAAATAAAATAATTAGAATGAGGGATGCCTGGGTGGCTCAGTCGGTTAAGCGCCTGACTTCGTCTCAGGTCATGATCTCACGGTTCGTGGGTTCGAGCCCCACATTGGGCTCTGTGCCGACAGCTCGGAGCCTAGAGCCTGCCTCGGATTCTGTGTCTCCCTCTCTCTCTGCCCCTCCCCTGCTCATGTTCTGTCTCTCTCTCAAAAATAAAAAAATACTAAAAAAAAAAAAAAAAAGAACCTTTAAAAAATAATTAGAATAAAATAAAAACCCATTGAGAAAGGACTAGTATGGAGTCTGGACAATTATGTAATTGGCTGTCATCAACTTGATCACCAAGCCCTGTCCTCAAACATAAACTGGCATTGATTTAGAGCAGGTGAAAACATGACTTTGACATGCTATTTGAGATTACTGCTTATCCCATATTTGGGATCTCACCAACACCATGCTACTTCTGAAGATAATGGGAGCTATGCCAAACTTGTAATGAACTAACCAACCAACCAACAGAACTTTGGCACTGTAGTCCTAGCTGAAATAACTTTGATTTTTAAAGGAAAACTACAAAATTATTTGGTGAAAATAATTTTGCAGGTTATATTCCAAAACTATGACCGAAAGAAAGCTCAGAAAATGAAGAGGACGATAGTGTGAATATAATAGTTGCAAGAATTAATTTCCATAGCAAAGTCATTCCAGAAGCAAAGAGGGTTTCATGTGCTACAGCACTGTGATAATGACACAGCATACCTAGACTACAGTATTCAGCTGTTAGAACACTTTTAAGAAGACAGTCTGTCAATTCAGCAATTTCAATCAGAAAGAGGAAGAAACTCTACATTTGTGTGAAATCATTGAAAACAGAAAAATTTAGGCATTACTGTGGGGACAGAAATATGATCGTATTCTTTAATAGAAAAAAATATAAGCGTATTAAGGTTTAAGAGAAACAAAATAAATACAGATGAGTTATTGACACTAGTGTTTAGAAGAAATGATATAATAAAATAACTTTCTACCCAAACTGCCCAGACATGGGAATAGTTGACAAAGATGGTAATAAGCAAATCATCCCCAAGGTTGTACGGGCATAAACTTACCCATCACTTCCCAGGGATGCGGTGGCAGAATCCAAGCATCAAATGGGAGACTGTATTTGAGCAGGTGGCAATTGGGTGGTTTGAGGACTAAATGCAGCCCTGTGATTTCTTTGTTTGGCTGTAAGATATTATTCAAAAAGAAACAAATTTGTTTCCATACAAAATTTAGAGGATTTGGCATGAAAATCTTAATTTCTTGCATATCTTAGAATATCTCTTGGCACTTGTGCATCAGAAAATTTAGCAAAATTGGACTCTGTTATTTGTGGCAACAATAAATAAGAGGCAGGAGTTACTGTCCCCTTTAGATTTTCTTGTCTCCATTTAACCACAGGCAGAAGTGGTTAATTCCCTCCATTCCCAACACTAACTACTAATTGCCATTTCTCATCTTATCTGAGCTGCTGTTCTACTTTCTCCCCCTTAATTACCTTCATGGCTCTACAGGCATTCTGCTTTTCTATCTTTGGACTAGATAAAGTAAGATGCCTTCTAACCTGGAATTTTTTGAGCTCTTTATTCTGATTCGATAATAGAAACTTCCAGGTCCTTACCAGTTCATTTAAGCCAGTGCACATCTAGGAAAATGATGTTACTAATAAAAAGTTAACTGAGTGAACAGTTCACCCAAGAGCACATAGCTAGTTAGTGACAGCTCTCAAAATAGGGCCCTTGACTCTTGATTCCCTGTCTATTAGGAATTATAAACTGTTAATCAGACACCCAGAAACCTAGATAGATTTTGGTAAATCACATTTTTCTGTAATCCAGTTCCAAATAGCCTACCTACTTTTTAAAAATTTTTAATTACAGATATATTTATATTTATATTTATATTTATATTTATATTTATATTTATATTTATATTTATATTTATATTTATATTTATATTTATATTTATATTTATTTATATTTATATTTAAATAAAATGACCCATTATCATGTAGGTACAACCTTTGAAAGGTATAAGACTGTCTAAAGCAGAAATTCTCCAATACCATTTATGATTGTGTCATTCAAGTAAAGAGTTATTAATATAAATGTATTAAAAATATAAGCAACCAAAACCATATTGGAACATATATTATCTAATTCTATTATTTAGAAGGGAAAAATATAAATCCATGCACAATGTCTACTGAGTTCACACTTCTTATCTGACACTGCACTAAGGCTTCTCAGATGTAGTATCTATTTTAATCATCACATATTATTAATTAGATAACTTTATTATCCCTGTTTTGCAATCAGAGACCTACAAATGTTATGGTCACAAGTTAGTCAGAGCCAAGCAGTCTAATTCTAAAACCTATGGGCTAAAACTGTCTACGGTTTTGTCATTGGACAAACCTCTTTCTCTCTCACGTGTCTTTAGTATGATCTATTGTGTGGAAGTGGTGGTGGGTCCATAGGACCATGACTGGGCACACCATTGTTTATGATCTGTATGCATGTGAAGGGAAGGGGGAGTCGCAGGTCGGTATATTCAGAGCCTAGGAAGCGATGGTACCAATCACGGATGTCCATGTCTTTGAAGTAAGTTAGGACTTGGTTACACATTGGTCCCATCCTGTGGTGGCATTTCAGAATTATTTAGCTATTATATGATCATTTGATATTCTGATGTTAGAACTCACCTAGTGTGGTCATTCGAAATTCCCATAAAATCTGTCAGAAACATTTTTCCATTGTCTCGTATGTGTTCAGAAAGGATTGGGAGAGGACATTTGTTTCTAGCCATGATGGACTACAGAGAGAGACACAGTCCCTGCCTTGCCCTAGTGGTTCAGAGGTTAATTAGGGCAATCCACCCCACAGTGAGAAAGCTAAGAAAATGAAATCGTCAGTGCAAATTCAGAAGAAGAAAATTTTTTATAGTAACATAAACCACCTAGTCCTGAACTTAATTGCTAGTTTATTTGACCTAAAATAGAAGAGTTATGGATGGATAAACTATAGTAATAAAAAAAGAAAACTAATTACAGAAAAAGATACTGCTCGTGGTGAGTGTTTCCAAAAGCCATTACTTTTAACACATATAAAGGCTGTGAATAAGCTTACGTGGAAAATTAAAGGCTTGAACAAGGGGAGGCTGTGTGTGTGTGTGTGTGTGTGTGTGTGTGTGTGAACACACTTGTGTGTGGGAGTGTGTGTGCTGTTGTATCTTGGTGGTGTCAATCAGCTAAAAACAAAACTTATTCAAATAACACAATGATACTGTCCCCAGTAGGCAAAGGCATTTAAAAGGCAAAGGCATTTAAAAGACAAAGTGAAAAGGCATTCAAATATGTCTTAACAGAAATACTGAAAATAAATTCATGTAATTGTATTCAAAGTGACAATACCTTTGTGCCTTGCAGGACTGGAAAAGTAATTAAAGGGAAGTTATTCTCAGAGCTAGAAAGGCTTTAAAGTGTCATCATCAGGGCCGTGTTGATGTTGCTCAATGAATCCTTGACCACTGCTTCCATTTTGGACACTGCTGAACAGAGACATTTTCTCCATTAATATTGCTCCCAATTCTTCTGGGTGTTGATTCAATTCACAGCTCTGCTCTGTCCAAGTCAGAAACCAACACTCAGGAAATAGGTTCAGTCCTTATGGATCATAGATGATGTTATCTACATGGGAGAACCTGGTTTAGGAAAAAGAAAGAAAAAAGGATTGAGTTCATTCTGCCATAGTTTTATTCATCTGATGGCTTTCACTTTGTTTCCTTCATTTGATCTGAAGACATACAAACTAAGAGGAAAGCTCTGGATTTTCCCACATATCCTCACAGAGCTTTGTTAGCCCAAAACCTCCCAAAGTCAATGACTAATCCAACATGAACTTTCTCTACTGAAATTTATGACCACATAAAAGTCTTACTGGCATAGAGTGGTGTTTTACACACAGGCTCTGGGGCCAGAGTTTGAATTACGGTTTTTCCAGCAGTTGACCTTTCCGATATTTGACCTTTCAATGCTGTACTTTCCCCATCTAAATACGGGAAAAGTAAGAGACTTCCCTTTGTTATGGGCTAATATGCATAAAGTCTTAATGGAGGAAACACAAAAGAGAAGTGTGCTGTATTAAACTAAGCTTAGGCATTCAGCTCGACTGTAGGAGAAGGAGGCTGGCTGGCAGGCGATGGGATGCCCTTCTGACTGCCTCCCAGAAGCCTCCTGTCAGGTCAGCAGCAGGCAGGATGCCAGTCGGCTTAATATCTCCATTAATTACGTGTGGCACCTTCAACAATGAGATGCCAGCAAGGGAGGGGAACGTTTCACACGTTTATGGTTCCCCTGCCTCTGAAACAGGCTGTCTGCAAGCATACAATGATCCATAGGTGATCATCCATAGGTGAGCTCAGGAGTGAGCCCCAATGACTCCCGCTAGTGGTTTCTTAGACTTATCAGCTGTGGACCATAAGACACATCAGGTTTCCACATCACCCTTTACACATACATCTCAAAAATGTATCTTTTTTTTTTTTTAAGCAATGTAATATCTTAAAAACATTTCAATGCACAGACTCCTATTTTCTTTCTTAAATGGGCAAAAGGAAAAGAGAAACAGCCAGTACCCTTTTGTCAGTGAGTAATTTAGTCATTTCAATGCTGTGACTTTTATTTACGAAAGAGATAAGAGATTCTTTCTGTTCCAGATGCGATCATGAAACATCTCTGAGTTATAAAATTTCACCTTCGGTTTCCTAGAAATGAACTCCCTTGTGAAAATGAGGGACATCACTTGTGTGTCCTACTCATTTTCAATTCGAATATCTTCAGGATTTCATGTTTAAAGGAACAGACTTTAAAAAGTCAAACGCTATGATTGGTTTGATAATACATTTTCCTAGCTCTGCCTGATTTTATGAACTGATCATACAAGATTACTCATTTAAAAAATTATATTCCAGAGAGCACTACTTTTCATGGTGAGAAACGCCTAGTTCTACAAAAATCTGATCTGAGACTCTCTTTTGTCGGGTAAAATAGGAATATGGCTGTGTTTAGACATCTGAATCCCTTTGTGTCATTGGCTCTCTTAGGTTTTGAACTCAGTCTTTAACACAGAGTACGGGCTATAAAGCTGCTCTTGCTGTGCTGAAGGTAGTCGACACGAGGCAGTCATGACTGCCGGCTAGCTTGTGTCCAACAAAATGCTGTCTGCAATGTAGACTCAGTATCAGTGAGATAATGTCTGCCCCATTAATTTTAAACAACGACTCTTTTCACTTGGCTACTTAAAACTTGAATCCATTAATGACTGCTGTTTGCCAAATGTGTATTTATCAGAATCAGAAGAGGTGAGAAAGTGTTCGTTCGTCCACTGACAAACGATGGCACAGATGGTTCCAGATATTTAAAGTGAAGCCAGTTGACTTCAATAGTGCCTGAGACACATCTCTGCCCTAGACACTCAGCATCTAGTGGTTGACAGAGACAGGGAAATAGGCGATTACAACCCAGTGTAGCATGTTTTACCATACATTTCAGTAAAGCATGTACACAAAAGGGGCCATAGGAGTCAGAAACCTTTTCCGATTCAGGAGAGTCACTACCACAACTGGAAAAAGAACATAAAATGCATACTGCATTGAAAGGGAGCCGTGTTCTCATCCACCACCTTGTAACGTAGGTATTTGTGTCTATGGTAGTCATTGCGTTTCCAAGAGGAGAAAACTATGTGCCAGCAGAGTGCAGAGTAAATCCAGGACTCCTGAACTGCCTCCATGAATGCTTCCTTTTGGAAATAGTGAAATTCGTAGGAATGGAAAATTTTATTAACACCTTTTACTCATTTTCTTATTTTATTATATATTTATTGACAAGTAGACAAAAACTTCTCAAAATTTATATGAAAACTATCCACTAAATATCTAAAGATAGATATGGGAAAATTAATCAAATGACGTCTTGCAGAAGAAAACTTATTTCCCTCGAGTTGTTATAAAATTCCTTGATGATGCTGGAAGTTACAACCATTTTAATAGAAACTCTGTGTGGAGTGCTTGTTGACAAATCATTCTATCTTTGGTAGGAGTACAGAGAAACGTAGTTCCATAGCTAGGCAAATTCTATGGTATTTTATGGTGTTATAAGATTTACTATAACCTGAAATGATATATTGTATATCTTCTAAAAATCGTTCCCTTAGTGATTTAGTGGAAAAACACTTTCCCCTTCATCTGTGCTACTGTAAGAGAGTGACTCATTATTGTGACAAGTGGACCCATCAGAGCTACCTGCAGGCCAGGCTGCCTAGATTAGTAATGACCTGGGAAATAAATTGGCCGTTCGAGAACGTTCTACTCAGCTGGAGGAGAGGTGGTGACATCACAGGGTCATTCTAGCCTGTAACTGCTGCTCAGAGTAACAGGCCTGAATCCCAAGGGCTTGTTGAGCTATGTCAGCACCACACCCTTACCTCCCAAACTGATTTACAGGCTAAGGGCAAGCCCAGTGTACAGGTGTCTGAAAAATAACACCTTGGTGTCCTTTATCATAGGAGAATAGCTTTAAGCAGAACATATGATTAAGATGATTAGTGATTGGCCTCTGGAGTCAGCCAGATCTGGATCCAAATCACAACACTGTCATTTATTAGATTTGTGACCCTCAGAAATCTCCTGTATTGTTCGAAGCTTTGATTTTCTTAGCCCCCAAAATGAGGTTACAATCATTTACATCTCAGAGAGGGTGGTGAGTTTGCATTTACTCCTCACTGAACAGCTATGTATTCATAGTTAACCTGTGTCAGGCATGCTCATGCGCAGATCCTTCCATCCTTAGGTTGCATTTTGGTTTATGGTGATAGCCAATACACAAGTGAATACAAAATACATAGACTGTGACATCTGCTGTGCGTATATTATGTGTGCTATGATATGACAGAGTGTAAGTGAAAGAGGCTAGGTTATAAAGAATCACCATGGAAAGGTACTCTGAGAAGGTGACATTTGAATGAAAAAGAGAATGTCTTTTGTGTGAAAAGCTTGGAGATCTCATAAAGCCAAGGGAACAGCAAAGAAAAAGTCCCTGTGCCAGGGAAAACCTTAGAACATTCAAGGACAGACTTTAGGGTAAGAGGAAAATGACCAAAGCAAACAAGAGTGAAGAATTAGGCAGAGGCTCGGGGAGAGATGGTGGGATTCCATTTAAGAAAAATAAAGATATGAACATGATCTGATGGGCATTTTCAAAAGACCACTCCTACTGCCTGAAGAGGAAGGAGTCCAGCCTGGAGGCAGAGAAACCGGAAGCGGTGAAGGCAGCAGGTAAGAAATACTGGGATCTGAATTAGGGGGACAGCCACCAAGATGGAAGAAGTCATTGGATTCAAGATCTATTCTGGAAATTTGAGTCCACAGGATCTAACAGTAAATTGCACAGAGGAGACAAGGGAACATACACATGCCATCCAGTCTGACCCGCAGGGCACTGGCCTGAGCAGTAAGATCATACTGGTGCACAGATCTCAGACGCAGGGAGGTGGGGGGGGATGCACGCAGTTACAAGTGACAGCTGGGCATCCCAGGGTTACTGTCAGGCAGGCGGCTCCAGGACACGCCCAGAGTTTGAGAGTGATCAGGGGTGATTGGAGCGAAATGGCACGGATCCCACAGAATGCGTGGCTCAGGGCTTGGCATGTACTGTGGCCTTAGTGACTGAATGCTTCTATAAAATGGGGACTGTTTCCAAAGTGAGCTCTACAGAAAAATTTCTATTCGGGAATTTTCTAAATTGGGCCTTTGAATGACGAACAGCAGACAGAGGATGCCGTTTCTACCTCTTACATGCAAATGCTATTTAATTTCCACAAGGGCAACAGAAAGAGTGATGATTACATGCTGCCCTCACAGCCTGGCTTCAGTTAAAGAATCTCTGTGAGTCCAACAGCATGTTCGTGTGACAAGGACGGCGGGAGACAAGCCCACATAGGTGTCCGATGTGGACACTGTTGTCAGATTGAAACTCCAGGTCTGTTGCCTGCTTTGCTCTGGCACTATGAAGTAGCTCCAAACCCCTCTCAGCCCCAGGTTCCACGTCTGCGAAATGCAGATAATTGCAGCCATGGCAGGGGCTTTGCGGGGATTAATTAAACACGGCAATGGAATCAGATAGCATACGAGGACCTGATAAATTTTCATAAGTGTAAAAGGGCAACCAATAGCCTTTGCAATACGTTATTATGAAAAAGACTGTCAAGGAAAATCACAGAATTAACAGAAGAGTATTTTAAGAAATTAAAGTGTTAGAAAATAAAACCCTGATGATTTCACCACACATACCTTGGCCTTAAAAAAGGACAGGCATCTTATTACAGAGATCTGGCGTAAGGTCTGGGAGAGACTTCTTAGCAATATGTAGTTCCCAAAATAAGCAATAGCTTCACCGAGGAGTTACCATAATGGGGAGCACATTCGAACTTATGCATTATTCACGTTTTTTTCTGAATCTGAACTAAGCGATGAAAAATAATGAAAGGGAGAAGCTTGTAATAGATTTTTGTAAAGCTGGTACAGGCTTGTGTTAAACTGACACACGTCTGTTACAGGAGACCTCCTGTGAGCATTACGATTCTGTCCATTTCTTCTGGTAAAGAGGTAACAGACTCTCCTACTTTGGAGACTGATTTCCCTACTACCTTAATTATTTCCTTTAGGGAAAAAAAAGGCACAAAATCCATCCAACGGGACTCAACAGCTTTCATATATTCTTTGCTGATTTAATTGGCTGAAATTTACATAAGCTGTGAGTGCGTTCTCTGAAACCCAGGTTCCATTTCTGCGAAGGATTTAAATTCAGGATCCGATGTGGTGTAGGGTGTTTTGTATCTAAAAATCTCTGTTGCCGATGCTGCTCCTCTGGGCACCGACAGGACTGAAAATCTCTAGGTGACCTCCATCCCTTGCTTCCCGTTTCCAATCAGAGGTTGCTGACAGCCTCTCTTGCAATCGGTAGCTGAGCCCAGTCACCCCACGAGCTTTGTCTCCTTTGGTCTGTTTCTGTGAGGCCCCCATCTTATTCTCCTTCAGAGCTTCACTTACGACCCACTTTGCCTTGCCAGGATCTGAGGGCAAGACAGATTCATTTCTCAACAAATTTCCCAGACCTGGAAGAATAAAATTCTTATGGACTATGGTCTTATTATTCTTATGGACTATGGTCTTATTACTGCACAGATTAAAGAGAAGAGGATTTGGTACATGTGCTGAAGAGGAAAAGCAAAATCTCTGTCTAGAAAGAGAGGAGGGGCGCCTGGGTGGCTCAGGTGGTTAAGCATCTGACTTTGGCTCAGGTCATGATCTTGCACTTTGTGAGTTCAAGCCCCGTGCCGGGCTCTGTGCTGACAGCTCAGAGCCTGGAGCCTGTTTCAGATTCTGTGTCTCCCTCTCTCTCTGCCCCTCCCCTACTCACACTCTACTCTCTCTCTCAAAAATAAACATTAAAAAAATTTTTAGAAAGAGAGGAGAGAAAATGTAGTATGTGTCTCTTTTGACCCTATAATCTCACTTCCACGAATCTATTCTAAAGCTCTACCTCCGACCCTAGGAAAATGCATGTGCATTGGAGCCTCAGTTGTAATTGCAAAACATTAGAAACAATCTCCGTGCTCATACCTGGAAAATAAATGGACACATCCAAAATTAGAGTACTAAGCTAATGTAAAAAACAAAAGCAACAAAAGAATGCTGTAGATCTCTGTGAACTTCTGTGGAATGGTTTCCCTGTGATATTGTTAAATATAGAAAGCAAAATATGATCAATTATCATAATGTTCTATCTTTATTGTGAAAAGGAGAAATACAAAATAAAAACAAATACACAAGTGTCTGCTCATTTGAGCAAAGGAAATGGAGAAAAAATAAACCAACAGATACTGAGTCTGATCAGTTACTGGGCATGAGTAAGAAAGTGGTGGAAAGAATAAAAATGCGATGAAAAGTCTCTCGATTCTTTCTGGTACAGTACTGACTCTGGAATCATGGCAATGTTTCACGTACTCTAAAATTAAATAAATAAAGTCAACGAACATAACAGGAAACTTAAAGCTGTGTATTAATAGACACAAATAAATATAAACATATCAAACTAGGAGAGTGAAGGAAGTGCTAACCTAGGTAACTTTTAAAGCACAGTTTGGACCAATCTCCTCAGGCTAAAGACAAACATAATTTTAATCAAATATTGATTAATTAATTTTAATCAATTTTAAAATTGATTTTAAAATTCAATTAAAATTTTAAATAAATTTTAATTGAAAATTAAAAATTTAAGTAGTTCTTTTTTTTGCCCTCAAATATGTATTAGCAATCCTAAAACTAGTTTTGTATATCTGAGGACTGAATAAATAAGTAAATACACTGTGGATAATGACAGCCAGGTTTCTCCTATCAGAGAGTTACAAGTATGGAAAGGAAAAGAAAGCATAGAATCAATGCCGCCATGTTGGATTGGAATTAAAGGTGTCAGTGTGAACTCACAAGAAGACAGATAGATAAACAGGTAGGTAGGTATGTAGACAGATGATCGGATAGACAGACAGACAGACAGACAGACAGTTGATAGTGTGGGGACGTGTATCTATAGATGAGGGTGTATGCTGTAAATGTATGTGCTCTATGTGTCAGCTCTGCCCATTCAGAGGAATTGGAAGCAATAAAAACCTAGCAGCAATGGCGACACATGCTCTCATACCTTGATTTCTAAATACCATTCTTTCCTAAATGGAGCAAAGGCTCCTTTGGAGAAATGACTAACTCCAAGTCTGGGACTCACAAGAATAAAACTACTTTATTTTCCTAGGAGTGACATTCCATGCACAAGTAGGAATATCTGAATAAGATTTGTGTCTTGGATTAGAGATCAGAAAATTATGACCCTTGAACCAAGCCATCCTGCCACCTGTTTTTGAAAATGAATTATATCGAACACAGCCATGGGCTTTTAATTACATGTTTTCTCTGACTGCTTTTGAAATATGACAGCTTAGATAAGTCATTGCAGGAAAGATCTGCAGAGTCTAAAATAACTACTATCTGACCCTTAACAGAATAAGTTTGCCATCCCCAGGATTATATAATGGTATAGAATCAATATTAAGTTCCTGATCTGGTAATTGTACTGTGATTACATAAAATAATTTCTTATTTTTAGGAAATATACATGGAAACTTTGGGGAATAAAGGAGTATCCTATCTTCAATTATTCTTCAACAGTTTAGAAAAACATTATCATGATAAATTACATATATCTCAATAGATAAATGATGACAGATAGATAGATCGATAGATATAGATATCATGACTGACAGAGAAAGGGGAATGAATCAGCTTTTGTGGTAAAAGCTGTAATTAAATATTAGCAGTTGGTGAATCTGGATCATGAGTATCTAGTTATTTTTGTACTAGTTTTGCAAATTTTTACAGTTCTGAAACTATGTCAAAAATATTAAAGGAAAGTGAAGGGGGAAGCACCTGGCTGCCCTCTTGGCTATGCCCTGTTTTCTCCAAACGCCCCTCCCACTGGGTTCTAATTCTGTCTCTTTTGTGGATCTCTTGTCCTTACACTGCCCCTTGTATCATTTGTAATTCCAGTGTTGGAAGAGGCCAACATGCCTTAAGGTAATTAAATAAATGTTCTAGAGTTCTCCTTTCTCAGATTCTGTAGGAAATCTAACAATGTCCATAAGATTTCTCCACATTCTCATGACAGGGGAAGACTCTCATTATCCCTTCTAAATACACCAGCTTCCAGGGAGCTGGGAATCCCATTTCACTCATACCACTAACCTTTCCTGTAAATGTCTTTATTCCTCTACTCTTTACCAACCCACATATGAAATTCAGCCTCCTTTCCCAGGACACCTTACACACACACACACACACACACACACACACACACACACACACCCCTACAAGTGCCCGGTGAGAGGATGTAAAATGAGGATAAGGCACCCATCATCTACAAGGGTTCTTTGTGATCACACTGTGGGTATTCAGATATCGCACGGCTTGTATTTCTCCCTACACTATACTCCAGATCCCTGCTCACCCCCCATACCCTTCGGTCCTCTCTCCCACAACTTTACTTCCTCCTATCTTATTTTAAAGAGCCATGCAACTCTATATTCTGAAGTCTAGATCCACATTTGGATTTCCAAAAAGTCATTCACGTCTCTGCTGAAAAGACATCTTGGTTCTGGATGGAGTCTCACCTTTCAGCATAAAATTATAGGAATCCATTCTTTTTATTCCGTATAGATAAGAGCTATATGGCATTTATTGACTTATAAACAAATATTTATTACACACACTTCTACTTCAGAAAAAGCCCTGGGACTTGTAAATCTCAGAGCTCATCTTGAAATACTAGACACTGAAGCTGCCCATCGGGCCACACTGGTCTGCTACAAGTGAGTACAGCGGCAAGAGCCTGGACTCTCTGCAAGACCACCTGCCTTTGGAGGTTCACCCCGAGGCAAGTAGTAACCCTAGCCATGCATGTGCCTTCTTTCCTGCCAGTGTTTAATGACAATTACAATGGCACTTACTGCAGAGTCATTCACACTTGTGGCCACAGCAATTTGAGGATCTGGAAACCTGGAGACAAAGGGGCCACCAAGAAGCAACTATTGAACTAAATAACGCTCCATGAAAATTACATAATACTGTGCAGTCATTACATGATTGACATACACTAGTTTGTGGTCTCAGAAAAGTATGATTAAAGAGAAGAATTTTGTGTATGTATATTATACCTAATGCGTATTTAACATTTGATCTGTATTAAATATATGCGTACTTAAATCCGGGAAGAACTACCAAAAGTCTGATTACCTACTTAAGGAACTGGGTAGAAAGGCTCTCACTTTTTATTTTGTAATTTTTATACTGTTCAGGTTTTCTCCCCACATAAAATGGCATTATTGTTGACATGACCAAAGGATATACAGGCAGCGAAATTATGGGTAATTTTTATTTTATTAGTAGTTTACTATGTAATAAAAAATCCAATATATGTTCCAGTTATATATTATGAAAGGGGATAAATTATTAATAGCACCAATGCCAGCCAGTGGCTATAAATTGAAAGATGTCCTTGTGAGTTTTTGACATTTATAGGAATCAATGAAAATGAATATGATTATATTGACAAAAAGCAAACAAAAAATAAGAAAACACATATGCATGCGATTAAATTATTTTACATAGTTATCAGTGTAGAATACATGTTTTCTGCCTCTTAACTCCTGTTATTTTTGTTGCTGTACTGCTATCGCAGACCCACAGTCACAGCTCCCATCAGTGATTTAAATATGGGTAAAAAAAAGGGGCGCCTGGGTGGCTCAGTCGGTTGAGCGTCCGACTTCAGCTCAGGTCATGATCTTGCAGTTCGTGGGTTCAAGCCCTGCGTCGGGCTCTGTGCTGACAGCTCAGAGCCTGGAGCCTGCTTCAGATTCTGTGTCTCCCTCTCTCTCTTCCCCTCTGCTACTCACACTCTGTCTTT
Organism: Panthera tigris; assembly: GCF_018350195.1. Taxonomy (NCBI): domain Eukaryota; kingdom Metazoa; phylum Chordata; class Mammalia; order Carnivora; family Felidae; genus Panthera; species Panthera tigris. Next base: position 3,817,245 of record NC_056670.1, read on the forward strand.
CTCTCTCTCTCAAAAATAAACAAACATTTAAAAAAAATTTTAAATCTGGGTAAATAGGGCACAACATTGGACAAGGGTGAGAAAATAAGCTCATTTAACATGGTAATGATTTCAAGAAAGTGGTGATCTTTGAAATATTTCTAAAGAAAATGCCAGGAGACTATTGATTCAGGAAAGGAAAGGCACATTTGAACTCCTCTCCTCCTATGTTGACTAAAATACTAAATCTGGATAATCTGACCTGAGAGCAGAGTTAAGTGAGTTCTGAATATTTTTAGAAGAGACTGATTCTTACTTCTGTCCCATCCAGGACTCAAAGGCTGCAGAGACAACCATCAAGATAAAAGTATGCTTCCCCTTTGGGACCCTGCCATGTTGACTGTGAGAAAAATCAGTAATAAATGTGGTCAAGTTTACAGCAGTGTTTTAAAGTGGACATTCCTTAAGGTGATGAACTGGGAATTCAGCTCTGTTCCGGAATGAAGTCCTTCGGTAAGAAATGGACTGTTTGTGCAGTAGCAGGTGTCTATACTAATAGAACGATTTTGGTTTTAATTAGCAGCATTTCCCTGCAAAATAATTACATATGTTGTTTACTCAACTTTTTTTTAAGAGCCATTAACGCTTTTGTAATCTCCTTTCTTCCCAGACGACACTCTAAAAGGCTTTAAAAACTTGTGTTTTCATTATGAAGGGAATACAAAATAGGTACTATGCTGATGGCAAAGTTTTGTCTCCCACAGATATTTCATCCAGAGATTCAAATAAACATGTTCACAGCCTTACATGCAACATTCACTTTGAGTTTTTACAAACTTTATCGGGCTTTTTATTGCAAAGTATTGAAGCTTAAAATCTGCAGAAAAAAATTGTTTAGAGATACCCTAAAATGGATATTTCCTAAAGGAAATTTCTACAGGTGCCATTAGCTCTCATGGTTGCCACGATGGAAGAATAAGGGGTGGTGCATGCCTCAGCGTGCACAGCTGGAAGCTAGACTGAGTGTTCCCTTCTGGACCAAGTATGGTTGATAGAGTTCAAGGCTCTCATAAGGTAACACCCAGAATAGAAATATGTCTGGAAAAGATTCTTGGGAGTCTGCTATAGGGTCACCCTTTGACCTCAAGATCTTCTATGTGTTTGTCAAGTTCATAGAGACTCAAAAGTAGCAAACTACAGGTCAGAATCAACTTGATTTCCTTGTTTGAAGATTGGGCTATCTGTGGACATCTCGTGGAATTGGGTAAAAAAGATTGTGTTTCCTAGTGAGGCTGCATGTCAGAAAATCAACTCATTGCATCCTTCTAAAGACATAGCCTAAGAGGGTCTATGGTTATAAGCCTGTAATATCTTATTTTAATATGCACAACTTAACTTCTGAGGATCTCATATCTCAGGGCTTCTGATTTTTCTCTTCTGTAGTGGAATCGTTAAATCACAGAAGCTGCGTTAATATGCTCATGTTACAAGATAGCAGTCATTATGAAAGGAAGGAAGATGTTTAGTTAGATTTAATTAGGAGATTGAGCAGAGATCATCTATATTATACGCTCCCACCTACTAATGGGATGACACCACATTAGATACATAGAGCAGTTCAAAACTGGAAGAAAAAACTTGAGAACAATATGCCATTAATTTATTTTTGACGAAAAAGGTAGTGGGAAAAACCTCTCAGACTGCATGGGGCAAGACACAAATGTGACCGACCATTGACAGGAAATGTCATAGTTGACTAGGTCAGGGTGTCTTTCTCTCAATAAAAAGACCCTTGATCTGTCGAAGTCAGGTATTCAAAGGCCACAGCCTCACAGCCATCAAACAGATACTGAGTCCAAGCCTAGTTTCAACGTATGTACCAACCTAGCAGTAAGCAGCGTGTACACATTCAAAGACTCACCACATGAGAAGGAAGAAGCCATCCCTGCTTTCTCAAGAGCTGAACGGAAAGCACAGTTTAAAAGAGAATTCTTGGAGTGCCTGGGGGGCTCAGTCAGTTGAGCGTCCGACTTCGGCTCAGGTCATGATCGCGGTCTGTGAGTGTGAGTTCAAGCCCTACGTCGGGCTCCGTGCTGACAGCTCAGAGCCTGGAGTCTGTTTTGGATTCTGTGTCTCCCTCTCTCTCTGCCCCTCCCCTGCTCATGTTTTGTCTCTCTGTCAAAAATAAAATAAACATTAAAAAAATTTTTTTAAGAGAATTCTCCAGTGTAGATAAGTCGAGAGGGTAGATCCTACTGTAGCTGTGATTGTTTTCCTCAAGAGGCTTCCCCATGTTGCACCTGCACACATTTTCTTTATGATCAAGCATAAAATTACTCTTTACAGTTTAGCATCAATAGTAATTGAAGCAAACGCGTGAAACGAGTCTGGAAGGGTGCTGGACAGCGGCTGCTTCACTGCTCCATGAAAGAGATGATAAACACTTTAGATAAAAACCCGTGCCCACTTCCCCTATAAGCACTCTTTCCGCCCAGACTAAAGACGGCAGTGTGTGCTGTTCCATAGACTCCTCTTCCTCTTCCTGGAGGGAAGGAGCTTCTTCACCCTGTCAGGAATATGGTGTTGCTGATTAAATGTATCTAGTGTGTTTAATTTGGGAAGTCCTGTCAACATGTACAAAATTGAGGCCAGGTTTTAAATCCGTGAAAATGGCAGCAAAGGAAACAACCAACAAAACTAAAAGGCAACCAACGGAATGGGAAAAGATATCTGCAAATGACATATTGGACAAAGGGCTGGTATCCAAAATCTATAAAGAGCTCACCAAACTCCACACCCGAGAAACAAATAATCCAGTGAAGAAATGGGCAGAAAACATGAAGAGACACTTCTCTAAAGAAGACATCCGGATGGCCAACAAGCACATGAAAAGATGTTCAACGTCACTCCTTATCAGGGAAATACAAATCAAAACCACACTCAGATATCACGCCAGATACTCACGCCAGTCAGAGTGGCCAAAATGAACAAATCAGGGGACTATAGATGCTGGAGAGGATGTGGAGAAACGGGAACCCTCTTGCACTGTTGGTGGGAATGCAAATTGGTGCAGCCGCTCTGGAAAGCAGTGTGGAGGTTCCTCAGAAAATTAAAAATAGACCTACCCTATGACCTAGCAATAGCACTGCTAGGAATTTACCCAAGGGATACAGAAGTACTGATACATAGGGGCACTTGTACCCCAATGTTTATAGCAGCACTCTCAACAATAGCCAAATTATGGAAAGAGCCTAAATGTTCATCCACTGATGAATGGATAAAGAAATTGTGGTTTATATACACAATGGAGTACTACGCGGCAATGAGAAAGAATGAAATATGTCCCTTTGTAGCAACGTGGATGGAACTGGAGAGTGTGATGCTAAATGAAATAAGCCATACAGAGAAAGACAGATGCCATATGGTTTCACTCTTATGTGGATCCTGAGAAACGTAACAGAAACCCATGGGGGAGGGGAAGGAAAAAAAAAAAAAGAGGTTAGAGTGGGAGAGAGCCAAAGCATAAGAGACTGTTAAGAACTGAGAACAAACTGAGGGTTGATGGGGGGTGGGAGGGAGGGGAGGGTGGGTGATGGATATTGAGGAGGGCACCTTTTGGGATGAGCACTGGGTGTTGTATGGAAACCAATTTGACAATAAATTTCATATACTAAAAAAAATAAATAAATAAATCCGTGAAAATGGGTCTCGAAGGCAAGAAATTACCTGGAATGGCCTCTCATATTTCTAACGCTTCTTTAAGTGATGCATTTTTTTAATGAAGAATAATGAATGGTTTGCACACCAAAGTAAGATATCCTAGATTAAATTTATAGGAAATGTCAGCAATTTCATTTAGACAGTTGATAAAGAGACTCTACCATTTAACGTGCACAGGTCTTCAAAAGGCTCAGGAGACCTGGTCTCCAGCTTTCCTGTGATCTTAGTCAAGGGTGTGGGTCGCAGTTCAATCATTTAAAACAGTAAGAATAAGAAAAAGAACATCTGCTTGTAATTATGGTTTGAGATTTCTGAACGGCGTGCAAAGATCCAGATCATCCAAGGTTTTCCCACCTCTTTTGGTAGAAAGTGTTTACCCAAGAAGCGAGGGGGTAATTAAGGCACCATTTAGCAAGGGGATCCAGCTGTACTTGGATCCCCAAGAGTTTGCTAGATGGAGAATGGGAACCAGAAATTCAAAGCTCGCTTCTTTGTATCTGACATAATGGATAGTCAAAAAAGTTTCATGTGATTTGTATGCAAACCTCAGCTGAATCTATAATGCCTGTCTAAATAGAAAGAGAAATTTTCTTCTGTTAAAATCACAGATAAAATATGGATGCATGTATAATTATAAGTCTTGTAGCTTTAGAATTCTAGAGAGAAGAACTAACACTGAATTGGGTCCCCCTAAGAGGAATAAGTTGAGAATGTGACAATTACCTAGTGAATCCTGGCTGCAGGCAGCCAACCTTGATAATTAAAGCTGGAGTTTAGGCTTAATATGTGTCTCTTATTTAGACATGCTGTAACATATCCTGAAATGGTGATTTATCTTGTCAATAACGACATGTCCAAACTGCAGTGTTTCCTGGTACATAATGGATATTGAATACATTTGATGCATAACCAAAATTTCAGCGTTAAAACAAGTTTAGATAATACTGTAATATTTGATTCAGTTAATGCATATATAGCCCACTGGGTTATGCCACCTTTTAGTCTAATTAAATATAGTCTTGCTGTGCTCTATTCTCACAAGAAATCATGAAAAAATTAATAAAGTTATGTGTGGTCACACAGTCTTTCCATTTATATTTCATTTTATCATAAGATCATTTCTATTGTTGTTTTGGCTGCAAAAACTAAGCTGGATTTTCTTAAGTAGCACAGTTAATTGGTTTGAGACTCCCTGGTCAGTATATTTATTTGAGCTGCAAACATTTTTTTTCTTAAGAAGGAAAAAAAAAAAAAGAAAACTCTGACTTGAGAGAAGCTATAATTAAAACAGATAACCAGGCAAAAAAAAAAAAAAAAAAAAAAAAAAAAGGTAAGGGAAATATAAATAAGACATTAGTTTCACAACCAAATATAATTACTCCTGTTTTTGTTGAAAAAATGGTTCTCTTATAATGGGATCTATAAAATTTTCTACAGATTCTTTTCAAAAAGAATTCTAAAATGCAATTTATTTTAAAAAGGCAAATTCCATGGGATCAGTAAAGGGTTTTATCTCTACAGGTTTTATCAGTCAGTGCTTCTGGAGTAAACTCTAATACTCTCCTACTTTTTAGAAGAATACAAACAAGGAAGCTCAGTCTGAATGGTTTGTGAAAGTTTGGGTTTCTGAAACATTTATAACACGTCTTAGAAGAAGTACAAACAATTCAGTCTTAGGAAAACACAGGCTATTTTCCAGAGTAAAAATATATTTGGAAAGGAGCCCTTCAAAGTCCAAATCTACCAATAATCATTACGTGCTGGCTACATGTTACCTAGATGACAGGACGGTACTAAATCATTATCTAAATGAGCAAGTTTGGACACATGTGGTAAGCTTTTTCTTCAAAGTTACAAATGCGAGGGGCGCCTGGGTGGCTCAGTGGGTTGGACATCCAACTTCGACTCAGGTTATGATCTCATGGTTCATGAGTTCAAGCCCCACGTCGGGCTCTGTGCTGACAGCTTGGAGCCTCAGGCCTGCTTTGGATTCTATGTCTCCCGCTCTCTCTGCCCCTCTCCCACTCATGCTCTCTCTCTCAAAAGTAAATAGTAAAGCAATTAAAAAAAAAAAAGAAAAGAAAAGCATAGCAATATGCAGAGGTTTACATACCCTCCCTCCCCTGGGGTACTGATGGGTATCATATCTGAAATAAATAATCTCTCAGTTTACTCCTTTACATGGAGGTTTAGATAAGGAGTTAGAGTGGAAGTGGAAGAATTTGTTTTTTTTCTAGAAGCCAGAGGTTTCATCTCATTTTGCCAGAGGAGGAGGAACAGAGGGATTGGTTTCTTTCACTGAGTCTTTCATGGTTGTTGTTTGGCATAATGAAGGAAAGGGGATGAAGTGACAAATGAAGAGGTATGAAGAGAAGAGAGATACTAGAGCCAGTAGGCTGGTGGTTCTCTGGCTACTTCTCTTCATCTCCAGGACTCCATCAATCCTCACAGTGTCTTGAGTACCGCCCGGGACTGGGCCAGGCCTCCCCGATTCCATTTGCCAAAAGAGGACACCAGAGGGCTTAAGCTGCCTGGAGGACAGTGCTGGATAGTGTGGGGGCAGGTCCCCTAAATTCTTGCCATTTTTGCCATTCATTCCAGTGTGCAACAAATTGGAAGCAGGTAGAAAAGCAGGAGGAAAATGGGGGAGAGGTCAGTTGTTATTTTTAAATTAGTCTTAACTAATCCCAAATAGCAACTGAAAAGAAATCAAATTTACAGCCCCTTCTCCAGCATTTTACTTTCAAAATGGAGATTTGGGGAAGTCCGGCCAACACAGTCAAGTTTAGCTTTTTCCATATTTGTACAAAATCATTCCTACTCTGTGCACAACTATGTAATTTTCCTTTCGTTTAACATAATAGCATTAAACATAATTCAATGCAGAGAGATTGATATAGATACTTTGCTATTCTTTGTTTATGCATACTACCACCTGATAAGTACAGGATAGTCTTTTAACTATGTAAACTTTTTTTTTTTTTTTAAGTGTTTCTCTATTGGGGCACCTGGGTGGCTCAGTTGGTTGAGCCTGTGACTTCGGCTCAGGTCATGATCTCATGGTTTGTGGGTTAGAGCCCCGCATCAGGCTCTGTGCTGACAGCTCAGAGCCTGGAGTCTGCTTCAGATTCCTTCTCCCTCTCTGTCTGCTCCTCCCCTGCTCGCACTCTGTCTCTCTCTTTTTCAAAAATAAATAAACACTAAAAAAATCTGTTAAGTGTTTTTCTATTACAAATAATGGTACAGCACTCAAGCTGGTCAAATACATCTTTGAGTGCCTGTCCAGTTTCCTAAGATTATGTCCTGAGAATCACCAGACCCAAGAATGTGAACGTGACTAATATAAACACCTGTGTTGTTTATTGCAGAAAAAATGAAAAGAAAGAAAGGAAGGAAGGAAGGAAGGAAGGAAGGAAGGAAGGAAGGAAGAAAGAAAGGAAAATGACCCTTGGAAAGCTTACTAGTTTTTATTTTACCAGGGATCTAACTTAACATATTATTTCACGAGGTTTCACTATCACTGGGTTTTATTTGTCACATTTTTATTTTATCTATTATTTTGTGAATTATCTGTTCACACCATGGGCCAAAATTCTATTGTAAATGGTTAATTTTTATATTTTTATTTGATGCCACATTTTATGTACTTTTAATCACTTTCCTCTTATCTGTGAAAAATATAACCAGTTCCTTTAAAATATTAGTCTTCTGCACGATGTAACCTTGTGATAAGCACAGAGCAAGTACAAAACGAATTACATGAAAGTGTCTGGAAAGTATGCTATTTCAAGTGGTGTTATTGTGTTTACAGGAACAGGAGGATCCGAGTGTAAAACACACCCCCCATTCATAATCCATTGTCTCATCTGACATCAGGGGTAGAAGGTATTGTAAGTACAGAAGCTTGGAATCGGAGAGACCGTTCTATGAACTACCCTCTTTACTGATCAAAATGATGCAATGCCTGTCCTGTCTCTATACAGACACATACACGATTTCTTATCTCTTATAGTTTACATCTTAGATGTCTTACTTTTCTGCCTCCACTTCTGTAATTACATGTTTTCTCATCCTTGTGAGGTGTTGAGACACTGTGAGGTTTGTACGTGTGCACGAGGGGTGAGGCTGGAGGGAGCTCTACATTTATAGGACAGCATTCAAATAAAAGTCTGCCTGTGCAGCTAGAAATAGCTTACACAGTAACAGACCTGTTTTATAATGTAACCAAAATAAATAATTTTGGCAAAAACATCTTTGACCTTTTTCATGGATACCATGGTTGTTTTTTTTAATAATAATAATATTATTATTATTTTTGAAGAAAACTCTACCCTCAATGTGGGGCTTGAACTCACGACCCTGAGATCAAGAGTTGTATGCTTGGGGCACCTGGGTCGCTTAGTCGATTAAGTGTCTGACTCTTGGTTTCAGCTAGGGTCATGAGTTTGTGAGTTCTAGTGCCACATCAGGCTCTGTGCTGACAGTGCGGAGCCTGCTTGGGATTCTCTCTCCCTCTATCTTTGCCCCTCCCCTGCTCACTCTGTCTCTCAAAAATAAATAAATAAACTTGAAACAACAAAAAGAAAGAGTCGCATGCTTTACCAACTGAGCCAGCTAGGCTAGGCATCCCGGTATTAAGTTTTAATTTTGATGCCAGTATAGTTACTACATGGTGTAACATTAGTCTCAATTGTATAATATAGTGATTCAACACTTCCATACCTCACCCGGCGCTCATCACAACAGGTGCACTCCTCATCCCCATCACCTATTTCACCCGTCCCTCCACCCACCTCCCCTCTGGTGACCATCAGCGTGTTTTCTGCAGTTAAGAGTCCGTTTCTTGGTTTGTTTCTCTCTTTCTTTTCATTTCCTTTGCTCATTTGTTTTTTAAACCACATATGATGAAATCATATGATATTTGTCTTTCTCTGACTGACTTATTTCACTGAGCAAAATGAAATCTTGCAAAAGGCAAAATTTCATTCTTTCTTATGGCTGAAAATATTTCATTGTCTATCTATCACCTATCTCACATCTTCTTTATCCATTCATTAATCATTGAACACTTGGGCTGCTTCCATAATTTGGCTATTGTAGATAATGCCAATATAAACATAGGGGTGCATGAGTCCTCTTGAATTAGTGTTTCTGTAACACTATCGTTTGGGTCAGGCCAAGCAGAAGCCTGGGTGCTGGTTGGGGTGGAGCCTACTTAGTTACTGACTTCATTTTCAATAGGTCTGTGTTTGTTACCTTGGTTTCCCAATTTTAACAAAACTGGAACCATGATTACTTTGTATGGACACAGAGTAATGCAGGGGTAAATCAGGGGTTCATTATTATATGATTAAAACAAAAGCTAGAATTGAATTAAACCTACCCAAACCAAACTTGGGCTTAACTCACCAAGCAAGTTCTGTCCCTCAAAAACCAAATTTAAAAAAAAATGGCACACAGATATTTCCTTTAATACTCTTAAAAGAAAACTATTCTTTAAGACATTGACTGTCTTTATGTGTGTGTGTGTGGGTGTGTGTGGGTGTATAAAATGTGTGTGTACATGTACTTTTATTCTACTATGCTGATATTATGAGATTCTTTCCAGATTACCATTTTCTGTGTGAGAAGGTATGATATAAATCAGTCCCCTGTGCTGAGCGAGAGTGGCTTGGAACACCTTGGTGGGTCTGGAGAGGTTGGCCTCTGCCTCTGTAATTAATGTATTTCAACTGGCGGGTAGAGAGCCCAGATCCATAACAGGAAACCAATGCCCCAGGAAAATGTTTTGTATACAAATGCCACTGAATTTAATTGGAAGAGGCTTTGTTTTAGAAATCAGTGTTCCAGAAGAAGCCAAATTAAATCGACACTTATTCTGGATTGCCCTGGAGAAAGCTTTAGAATTTAGGCAAAAAGAACCAAAGAAGCAACTTGTTTAGAGAGAAGGCATCAGATGTGTCTTTAGTTATATGCAAATGCCGTTACAAGCCTGGATGAAAATATAAACTATCTGAATTTCATGGTAAAGTTACGACAAGTAATGTGAGCAGTATGAAGACAGAGGTCTACCATGAGTAAACCAAGCCCTCACCTTCTAATATATTTACACACAGAGATAGGAGCTCTTCCCTTTTCAAATAGTCAGAAATAGTCAAGCAGTCCTAATTTCTCTGGATAAACACCATCATTTCTTTCTTTCTTTTTTTTTTTTTTTATTTTTGGGGGGGGGAGTGTGCGCACGATCATCAGGGGAGGGGCAGATTGAGAGAGAGAGAGAGAGACACGGGACTTCATCTCCTGAACCGTGAGATCATGACCTGAGCCAAAACCAAGAGTCGGATGCTTCACTGACTAAACCACCCAGGCACCCCAATGCCATTGTTTCTTATTCAAAATTTCTTTCCAGCTCCAAAGCTGTATCCAAACATAACTGGGAGACAAGTTTGCATCGATGCCTCATGGCTCAGCTTCAGCGCACCAACCACATGGCACTATACAAATGTATGGATTTCCTAACTTTGGTAGAGACACTGTTTCATCTCATGCTCACGGGCAACGTGGCTACAGCGCTAGAGGTCCTCTACTTGCTGTGTGCGGATCTTCAGATCTCAGTTTCTCTCCGAAGTTTCCCTGTTCCTAAGAGACTAATCTACTCCTCCCCTCTCTGCTCTTTTGATTACGTTAGTGTATAATATCATAATTGTACTCTCTTCACTAACAAGTATCAAGTTAGAAGTTAGAAGCTTCTTGTATCAAGTTAGAAGCTTCTCTCTTCTTTATCTAAATATTACATACAGTAACATGGAAGTTATTTTAAAAAGTGTTGGTTAACCATACCATACTACAGCACGATGAGCACAGGTAGACCAGAATAAAATGGGAAATGGGGAACATGAATTCCCACAAAATCAATAAAGGGAAGGATTCCCTTTATCAAAGGAGAAGGAATATCCCATGAGGGCAAATATATTGGGGGAAAGGATATGTTAAATATACTTCAGGGCACAGGGAGAAAGGTGATTGAAATAATATCCTACAGAACCAGAATCTAGAGAATTCTAGATCTCTAGCAAAGAGAACACCTCTACAAAAACACAGCTTTACCCTCTCCTGCATCCTCCATACTCGACAAAGCATCTGTCATTGACAAACTCAAGACCACAGCCATATAATCAAAGGGTCTTGGAAAATATAATTATGGCTTTTCATCTTGGTGAAGTGGGGAACACAGAAGGCAGTGGCACTGATGTGGGTTGACAACTGACAATCGTGGACAACTCTTTTGTCTCAAATCAGATGTGTTTGAAAAATTTCATAAATAGGGCAAGAGCGAAAAGAAACAAACTAGAAAATAAGCTGAGATGAACAGGATTTATACCACCTGAAATAGCTGAGAAATTATTATGTATATGAAGTAATGTAAACTTTATAGAAGTAGTTAATGCTTGGAGGAACAAACAGAAACAATTGGAAAATAGAGTTCAAAGAGAGCATTGAAGACATAAGTAAAATCTGACAAAAAAGGAAGGGAAAGAGAATTCAGTTGTATGTAGGATAAATACTGTAATCAACCTAAAATCACATTGTGAAGCATTTAGGTCTTTAACAGGGATAGACTGCATTGAATTTAAAGAGGTGTTGTTTGTGTTCAATTAGACTGAGTTTGGAGAATTTCATTTAGGGAGGACCATGGAGTGAAGAAGTTTTCCTTTCATACAATGTAGAAAGATGTTAATCTGTGATTACAGATATGTTAGAAAACACACACACGGGGGCACCCATGTGGCTCAGTCAGTTGAGTGTCTGACTCTTGATTTCCACTCAGGTCATGATCCCAGGGTTTTGGGATCGAGACCCACATTGGGGTCTGTGCTGATAGCATGGGACCTGCTTGGGATTCATATTCATTCTCTCTCTCTCTCTTCCCTTCCCCACTTGTGCTCTCTCTCTTAAAAAAAAAAAAAGAAAACAACAAAAAAAAAGAAAACACACACACACACACACACACACACACACTCTCAAACAGTGAACTTCTCAACGTACATATCCCCAAACTCAAAGTCAAGGAGAAATAGTTAAAGATACAAAAATTCCTGCATAAAACAAGGTGAGAATATGGAAGGCATTTTTTTTTTCAGGATAAAAAGTAGGAATAGAAATAACCATAAGTTAATCTTAACAAAATCCCAAATCATTCATATATACATATATATATACACACACATATACATATATATACACACATGCGCACATATATACACATATGCACGTATGCATATATATACACATATATACACATATGTATGTATATACACATGTATGTATATATACATATATACACATGTGTATGTATACACATATATACACATATGTGTGTATATACACATATATATACACACATGTGTGTACACACACACACACACACACACACACACTGCTTATTCACTGCTAAGCTGTCAACCCTTAGTGCATGAGAATATGCTTCTAGGAGAGAAGTTGCCCACAGGACCCTGGCAGGTGCAAGGGAGGTGTGGGTGGTTGGTAGGCAACAGATGACCTCTTAGGACTTCAGAGAGCTAAAAAACAATTTGAGGGGAGACAAGGAGTCCACCGTGGGGATGCCAGTCAAACATGTGTCAGGGACATCCTGTAAGAAGACACACAGAACCCAGAACAGCTCACATGGGGAGAGGGCTCTGGGCTGGATGGCCTGCTGCCCTAGGGAGACCTGAGCATCTGGACACCAATGGGGCCCATGGAAAAATGGCAGAAGCACCATGAGAGTCTCTATTTTACAGAAAGAAAACAGAGAAAGGTCCTGTGGATCCACAGGGGCGCCCTGATATGCACGGCACATGGGGACAGCTGTTTTCCCTCCTAGATCTGTTTTTAATGAAGGTCTTCATTTTGTTCTACCAAACTGAGTCATCGAATTTAGTGCACTTTGCTCTGCTGTTAATATCATTTTTAAACATGATTTTCTCTGGATCCACACGTTTGTTTTACAATTTCCCAATTCAAATCATTTGGATTGGTATTCCTCAAACAGCTACATGTCTTTTTCCAATTTTTACTTGTTAATAGACACTGTAAAAAAACAAATGAGTTAACAAAACAATAGCAGTTGAAGAGTTAGTCTCAAGTCGTCTTAAAGGGACAAGCTCTTGTTATCCTCACGTTTTAATATAACTTTATAATATTACTTTATTTCTTTGGTATTGTTCTTACAGCTTCTTCCCTGAGTCCCTTGTTAGCGTTTATATAAGAACACTCGAATTGCTTGCCTTCAGAATGGATCTTACTTACTTCTCTCCTCTGTGGGAAAAACATTGCCCGTATTTCTGTCCACATAGTTTTATGCATCAGCCATTATCAAGTTTAAGGTAATTCTCATTTCCTGAGCTGTATCTAAATCATCTGAGTGAGGGCCCTATTCTCCACTATATCTTCTCCTGACTTAGACTCTCATGACTCAGAAGTTGACTTGGAACACAAAATTTAGACCATTCAGGAAAACCTTAAAAGACGAGAGTTTTTCTCTGTGTGTACAGAGCAGAGTGACCAGATCACAGCAGAGAGACATTAGCAATCTTGGGTAGGCATCTTAGTGCTTGGCTTTCCTGGGCTATGCTGTTCTCTATACATCTCTGTGACTCTTGTCGACAGGCAGAATGTAGTTTGCTATGTGAACACTTTCACACGAATACTCTGTGCAGGTATTAGGTGCAGGCAGGAGATCGGCTTAGGGCTGTGTCTGTATGCGAGTAAGTCGTGTTTAATTAAAGTCGCATGAGGTGCAAAGAGATAAATTAGCTAAAGTATCATTTTAATAATCTGATAAATCTAAAATTACACACACAGCAGGTTGAGGGGATTTACAAAGATCATCAAAGATTTTATATATCATGTAGTTGTTGGTTTACTATGGATGCAGCTGGATTAAAATATTATGTTTCATGTTTATTTGAGAAGAAAACAGTCTAATCTTAAAATTTAAGCTCGATGTGAGTTCTGAGAAATTTGTTTTAGGAAAAATCTCTACAGGAATTTGAGGATATTCTTGTTCTTTATCCAGATGTGTGTTAACTGTTAACACTGTCGGTCTAAATACTGCATTCACGTCAATGCTTCTGTTTGTGAGAAACATCTAAAGTGCAGTCATTAAAACTGGCTGCATAATGTTTCTAATGTTAATATCTCAAAAAGATGTAGAATATCTATTATTCATTATTGAATTATATTCATTTATTTATTATGGTCACAACTATACTAGGCAATCGGCAACATATTTTAAATACTTTTTTAATTCATAAGAATGAACAATTCAATACACACACACACACACATACACACACACACACATATATAGTTTATACTGCATTTTTCCCCCTAAGAATTGTCTGTAAGAATTAGGGAAAATGCAATAATTTGCATTTTTTCCCTAAGAATTGTCTGTTTACGTGATGGGTGGTAGGGTGTTTCTTATTAATCTATATGAGTTTTCACATGTGTAGCCATTACCTGTGATATTGGTCCAAAGAAATTTCTCAGTCTTATATTTGCTTTAATAGTTATGTTGATATTAGTTATCTTCCTGGTTTACATTGGCAAGTCCTTTTCATGTTAAGAGGTTTTCCCCTCCCTAAATCAGTCTTATTCTCTTTTTTTTCCACTTTTTAAAATACTTTATTTTTATATGTTTAAAATTTTTCCATATATGCAATTAAGAACATAATTTATTTATAGTATTTACAAACTGCCACTTTTTTACAAGACCATTTGTAGAAACATTGACATCATAACCTTAGATTTGTAGATTTTGCATCTTAATACAAGAGGAAGAAAATCGTTTGTTCCATTTATTATTCTTCTTGTTTTGAAAACAATACATCTTGATATTCTGTGAAAGTTTATACATGTTATCTACTTTCCTTTGCGTATTATTCTTTTAGCATTTTAATTTTTTTTTATTATTATTTTAGAGAGAGAGAATGTGTGCACGCACAGGGAAGGGGGCAGAGAGAGAGAGCGAGAATCTTCAGAGGGATCCACACTCAGTGAGGAGCCCTACACCCGGCTCAATCCTATGATCCTGCGATCACGACCTGAGTCGAAATCAAGAGTCAGCCGCTCACCCAACTGTGTGAGCACACAGGTGTCCCTATTCTTTAGTTTTAATGCTAGAAGTGAAACAATGCTTTTAACTTATTCCTCTGTAAAGGTGCAGGACCATAACATACTTGTAAGTTGTTAGCTGGGTTTTTGGGTTTACATCAAGATTATTCACAACTATGTCATGGAAATAAAAATATTAAAAGGTAAATACTGAGAATCCCTACTCTTTTTGGCTTCTGCATGGGTAGTCTTCCACGCTTCTGATTGCAGTGATTTATAGGCGACTGGACTGGGAGGTGTGTGAGATACCAACAGCAGAAAAGACCAGTGAATAGCTGGGTGCAAGGAAGATCAGAGGGGAGGAGGGCAGAGAGAATTGAGGGAGCTGAAGTGGGAATGAGATGAGAAAATAGTTCAGAAATTTTCCGCTGTGGTGTTTGTTACGATCTACGCCTTGTGGCCTCTGCAAAGATTTGCATGTGGTGGAGGGAGTTCCTGGCTTGGCTCCCACCAAAGACATAATTGAGGAGGCTGCTGGCTACATCCCTAGCAAGTTTAGTAGCTGAGAGGCTGTGCAGAATTCCATCATGTTAATAAGCTCTTGTCTTTATTGTCCGACTTTCAGGTTTATCTTGTAAGTCACGGCACCATAAACACAGTTATGAATAAAGTTTTTCTCTTATTTTAGGTGTTCCCCTTACAATAAATGTTCATATCGATAACTGAATAATCAGGAAGATTAGCAGTTTTTCCCGTATTTCCCAACTGCTAGTCTAAACAGTTTATACTTTATGTTATTAATGACTCCCCAGAAGAATTACTATTTACAGTTCCAAGATAGATGAGTACAAGAATTTCAGTAAAATATAGAACAGCAGATAAATATTGTTAGTACAAGTAAGCAAACAGTATTGTTATCATTTTACCTTTTGATTTATTTAATGAGCATTTTATTTTTCTTTTATCTTGTGTCTTCATTTAGTTGTGGCTCCTCTTGTAGAGACATTTAAGGTCATATGCTGATTTAATTTATTTGTATTTTAATCACAGAATGTGAAATAAAAATATAGGGTAACAATATTTCTCTATTATAATTCCTACAAGAATTTTACATGAATTTAGTCTTCTTTGTACTACTTTAGTCATGTCTAATTCTGTCATTCACATTAAAATAATAACTAATTTGATTATCGATGAATCTATTGTTTATTTCCCTTGACTATTTTTTCTTTCAAGTATGTAAAATTCCATAAAATATTAGTTTTAGAAAGACAGGCATATCTACCTTTATCTTAAAGAAAAGCCAGCTCTGTACTTCCGGGTATAAATTAAACTCAAGTGTGGTTCCACAGGAACACCCATGTGCCCCCCGGGGAAGCATTAGAACCATGTGCTACTGTGAAGTTCCCTTTGTGCCCTTGTGACAACCATACCCAATAATAGTTTGATTTTTCTCCGTTCCACTGAGTGGCTTATTTACCGAGAGGAGGAGAAAGAAATGGAGATTGCAGTCAAAAAATCACTATGGACATTAGAAAAGGTAGGAAGAGGGAAAATATGGTTCCTTAAGGAGTGAAACAGAAAAACGAGAGTAAATGGCTCTAAACAACATCTAGAGGTTTTTGTTTGGTTTGTTTGTTTGTTTCATGGTGGTCAGTCTTTCCAGAGTGACAGATCTGTCTACATGTATGGGGGTTTGGGGCCATAACTGTATTCCTCCCACAGCACATCAAAATTGGGAATGGAGCTAGCTCTTCCCCTCTCTCTGGAAGGAAATCCCAAGGAACTTCCTCTTGGGATTGGGTTCAGACTCACCACCTGTTATTTGTGTGTTTTAAGAATGTTTTGTTTGCTTCTTGTCTGGCTTTTAACACCATCTACGTCGACTTTATACTAAGAGCACATCAATTCTGACGTGAGCAACTTAATATATCGTTTCTGGTGCCTTGGGAAAGCTTTCTCCCCTGGGGTATAGCAAATGACATTGTACATCACTAAGGGAGGCGATAGCTTTCTGGAGATTTAATGTTATCAAAATTTCATATTGTAACTGACTTTACGGACTATCTTATGAGCAATTATAGGCTTTGTTTCTGTTTCCCTCAACTTTTTTCTCTTGTTAAATTAACCTCTCGCTAGTTTTCAGCATCATATTTCACCTCATTTTATTTTGTAGAAGTTATTTACATGTCTATCAACATCTTTGGTGGACCCTAATGGAATTTTTCTGATACTTCTGGGACCACATAAAAGTCATCTAATTTTTTATGATTATCTCTATGGCTAAAGTAATCTCCATGCCTAGAAATCATATCAACCAGGTCATATTCTATAATAAGCTTTCTTACTTTTTCAATTCTTCCAACATAAATCCATAGTCAGATGGATGTGTAGCAATTTCACACTGCCCCAACTTTAATCAATCCATTCCAAGGCTAGTGACGGATGGATGGTGAAGTTTAATGGTACCCTTTACTCCCCCAGTAAGTGGTAGATGAAACAGTGACAGGCCTTAGGAGTAGAAAGCATTGGTTTCTTCTTGTCTGTTTCCAATCTGGTGAACTTTCCCACACACAGAGCTCAAATTCATTCTCTTGAGAGAGGTTTTCCTAAAGATAGATACACTGGGTTTAAACCTATGATCCCATGAAAACACTGCACACGTATGCATGTGCACACACATACACACATGCAAACACAAATTTTTAAAATTTTATTTTGAAACTGATATTTCAAGTTCCATGTGGGAATACTTTTAGAATGGATATGCCCATCCGCTTAAGTGTTCCTGTCCCACTGTCAAAAATGATCTATTGCTACACAAACCTTTCAGATCATCGAGTCTTGGCTCTGCATGTTGAACCTACGACAAAACCCCAGAATTCTAATCCCGCCTGTCAGTCACTTTGGTGGTGTCTTGAGCCAAGTCATTAGCTGTCTTTGTATTGCTTGGAAACATAGACATTTCCACTTTGACAAGTAATGACTCTGCCACTTACTACCAGGATGACTTAGCAGTATGGAATGTTTCTAAGCCTCAGCATCTGCCTATCCCTGTTAAGTGGGGAGAGAGATACTGTGAAACAATTAAACATGGAGGCCATTAGATGGAGGTGGCAGTAATGTTGTAGCGGCCGACATAAGCTAACAAAGTCTAATCCTATCAATGCTTCAGGGTCACAGAAGTAAAACTTTGTGGGGACCAAGCACAACTAGCCAACTGGGCTTTAAGTTACAGCCAATCAGTAATGTCCTTGCTTTGCTTCTGCCTTTTCTCTATAAAAGTCTCTCCCCAGCTCCTAACCACTTCTGCTGTGGCATTGCCTGATTCACATCCATTTTTGTTCAAATAAACTCTAAAACTTTTTTATGCTTCAGTATATCTTTCTTTTTTTAAGTTTATTTATTTATTTTGGGAGGCAGGGAGGCAAGGAAGGAGGGGAGAGGGAGAGGGAGAGGGAGAGGGAGAGGGAGAGGGAGAGGGAGAGGGAGAGGGAGAGGGAGAGGGAGAGAGAGAGAGAGAGAGAGAGAGAGAGAGAGAGAATATGAATATGAATGAATCCCAAGCAGGCTCCCAGATGTGAGCGCAGACCCCAAAGCAGGGCTTGAACCCATGAACGGTGAGCCCATGACCTGAGCTGAGATCAAGAGTTGGACGCTTAACTGACTGAGCCACTCAGGCACCCCATCTTTCAACAGTTCACATCCTGAACATTTTCCAGACAGTGTGGCACCTAAGTGTAAGAGCGTGACACAAAATGGGCATCTGATAAATGGCAACGCCTATAACATAACACCAATAACATATAACACACACAGACTTTAAAATACAAAAATATTTCACAAGGTAAGGTGGGTCTGTTCACAAGGGCAAAATTTAGTGGTGATGTTTAGAATAATATCTAAAAATGCTTAAAGCTCAAATATACCCTCACACCTGTAAGACAGCTCTAACAGAATATAATTGATTTTTATTGTAATTTAGTCCAGTTTCTCTGTTTCTAAAATAAACCCTTACTATCTTCTAATGTCAACTTTGGGAGGCAATCTGAAATCATTTTATTTAAAATACAGTCAAGGAGGCTGACTCATCCTGATCTCTTCTGATTTTTTCTAGACGGATGTCCCTGTCAGCTTTGATGGTAGATGGGGGCCCCGCTTCGGAGAGTAATATTTCTTACTTTGTGTAATTCACTCTGCCTGACTCTCGGGCTCTTGTCCATGGTTCTGCTGGATGAAAATCAATGCGATCATCACATGGTGTCGCTATGAGGGTATCTGATTTATTTTTTTCTGCATTTATTCCTAACAACGGATTACAAATGATTTATACTTTCTAATTATGTCAACACTCACTGCTGGATGTATTGAAGTATTTTCATCAACTGCATGGTTGCCTTTGTTTTCATAGTCAATATTCTTTCCTGAGGAGACTATCAGGCCTTCAATGTGTTTGCCACACACTGCATGCTTTAAAATTAGTAGCTAAAACTTTCTACAAGATCACGATGTGCTTAACCTAATACCAAAGCAAAAACAAAAAACAAAACAAACAAACCATGGAAATGGAAATGCTCATGGTCTTCACAATAAAATGAGTTTCCTTAAGTAAATTTGAAAACTATTTTTAGGTTAATGCTTTAATTGTTATAATAAATAGTAATAGTGTTAAATTGTGGAGAAATCTCATTAATTCTAGAGTTTAAAAAAATAATTAGCCATACTAAAATCTAAAACGCATGACATGATTCACACATTATTGTTTTAATTTTTTAAGATTTTTTTAAAAACGTATTTATTTTTGAGAGAGGGGGGTGGGTGTGAGAGAGTGCACAAGCAGGGGAGGGACAGAGAGAGAGCAGGAGAGAGAGAATCCCAAGCAGGCTCTGTGCTGTCATCACGGAGCCTGATGTGGGGCTCAATCTCATCAACCATGAGATCATGACCTGAGCTGAAATAAAGAGTCAGATGCTTCAGGACACCTGGGTGGCTCAGCCGGTTGAGGGTCCAACTTCGCCTCAGGTCATGATCTCATGGCTCCTGAGTTCGGGACCCACATCAGGCTCTGTGCCAATGGTGTAGAGTCCACTTTGGATCTTCTGTCCCCATCTCTCTCTGCCCCTTCCCTGCTGTGCTGTCTCTCTCAAAAATAAATAAATCTTAAAAAAACAAAAACAAAAAAAGAGCCAAATGCTCAATGGATTGAGCCACCAAAGGTGCCATTGCTTTAAATTTTTAGGGTACTGTTGAAATTCTATGTCGGCACAGGCACACTTTAAAACTTTCTGTTAACATAGAAAGACTTATCTGAAAGTTATTTATTTATTTATTTATTTATTTATTTATTAATGTCTTGTCACTTTATGGGTTTACTAGTTCTTTTACAGACAGGCAACTTTGATAGAACGCCAGTTTTGGTTGTGAGAGAGAAAAGCAGAACAGGTATAAAATGTTATGAAGTAATGAGATTTCATGAAACCACTATGCTTGATACAGAGCTCAGTAAAGTTCTTTTGTTTAGACTATTAACAGTACCTAGAATTTGAATAGCATTTTATTTATTTCTTTATTTAATTTTTTTTTTTTAACGTTTATTTATTTTTGAGACAGAGACAGAGCATGAATGGGGGAGGGTCAGAGAGAGAGGGAGACACAGAATCGGAAGCAGGCTCCAGGCTCTGAGCCATCAGCCCAGAGCCCGACGCGGGGCTCGAACTCACGGACCGTGAGATCGTGACCTGAGCCGAAGTCGGACGCTCAACCGACTGAGCCACCCAGGCGCCCCTGAATAGCATTTTAAACAGTACCATGAAGACATCTGTGTTCATAATATAAAACCCCATAAAAGTGTCAAGGAAGAGATTTTCATCCGTAATATGAGAAAAAATATAAGGGATAAAATGAGTGATTTTCTGACACTCTCTTTCATAATCCCTGTGTAGCAAATGAGTCCTGGGGGCAGAAAAAAGGGAGAATTTTTAGCCAATATTTGAGAGCATTTTAAATTTGATTCTTCAAGTACCAATGGAGTTGTCTTTGGTTACTCTGGGAGTGCTCTGTTTTTTAACATACCTGTAGTATTTCCTGTTAATTATATTCATTCTCCGCACATTGAATTGTACTGTTTGCTTTTTTAGGGAGATGTAATGTTTTGATTTAGATTTCAAATTGTTGGAGTAACCGTATAATGATTTTCACAAGGACTCTCAATAAATGTTTGTTGTTGTTTATATTTCTTCAATACAGTCTCATAAATTCACTAATCTCTCAAATATTTTATATAAGTGGGGAATTCAAAACTATTTTGCCTTCATTTGTGTTGAGAAATTTGATATTAGTAAATTTTAATGTAGTAGGACCAGAACAAGTATGAAGTACCCTCACATTAACGATGTGGTGGGGTTGCAAGAATTATATTATACAGGATCCTTATATACAATCTGGTAGAATTAAGGTAGTTTCTCTCGCAAAACTCACTAATAATTAAATTAATTCAGAGTACAGCAATAATTAATTTTCATCTCCCTGTCTGAATGTCAGTGATTAAATGTGTTACTAACTCTCAAAAATGTTAAAAGTAAATGAAAAATTTTATTTACTATGGGACCCAAATATTTAACCTAATAATTATAGTTCTGAGACTTTATCATAAATAGAAAATCTCAAAAAGAGTCTATAAGTCTCTTTATTGCAAGCATTCTCTTATAACGGTAAAACAAATTGTCAATTGGGAATATGATAGATGGATTTCTAGCAACTATCCTAAAGAAAAAGGTAGCAAGACAGAAGTAGGAGCCTTTGAGACATTGTGGAGCCAATTTTCCTTTTACTGAGAACACTATATTACACGTAAGCTACTATTATTTTGGTTTTCTGACCTGAAACAAATTCCTTTGAATATGGAGAATTTAAGAAACAATGGAGGTAGTAAGAATTCCTTTAGAAATAGTCGGTTGTTGGGGCACCTGGGTGGCTCAGTCGGTTAAGCAACCAACCAGCTCTTGATGTCAGCTCGTCTTGATCTAAGGGTTGTGAGTTTAAGCCCCACATTGGGCTCTGTGCTGAGCATGAAGCCTACCTTAAATTAAATTAAATTAAATTAAATGGAAAGAAAAGAAAAGAAAAAGAACTAGTTATTTTCTGACATCTGAGGCAATTCCCTGGATGACATTACCATAAAGACTAATGGTAAAAATTAAGATATGATTAACATCCTCTGACCTTTGAGAATTTTCACATGATATATAGCTATGCATTTATATAAGAATTTCACATTTTATTTTTATAATAGATTCCTGGAAATGAAACTGTACCATATATTAACATTAATTAGTGGAGAAAATGGTTTTCCAAAAGAGCTAAGGTTATCTCATGATCTTCCATCATAAGTATGAAGGACGGTGCAGTGTTCAGTTGACATATCTCGTAAAAACAGACAAATGATGTCAAAGGACTGTGCAATGGAACTTCTAGTCAGATATTTTAGGCAACAGCCAAATAAGGTCTTTGTAACAGGAACTTTTACGGCGATTTTTTTTTTTTTTTTTTTTTGGTCTCTGTTCTAGAAGTGTGTGCCATGGTACATTTATCTGCCATCCTTCAACACGTTTGAAATTGAAAACATGCATAAAGAGGGGCGCCTGAGTGGCTCAGTCAGCTGGGCATCCACCTTCAGCTTAGGTCATGATCTCACAGTTAGTGGGTTCGAGCCCCATGTCGGGCTCTACGCTGACAGCTCAGAGCCTGGAGCCTGCTTCGGTTTCTGTGTCTCCCTCTCTCTCTGCCCCTCCCCTGCTCGCTCTCTCAAAAATAAATACAAACATTTAAAAAAAGAAAGAAAACATGCAGAAAGAGTCAGCGTAACGGCAAAGTGTAAATTATAAAAAGGTATCATTGCCAAGTACCTGCCAAGTGCAAGTCTTGTAATAGATGCCTTGGAATAGATGTCATTACTAAATTTATAATGAATTTATGCTGTGCTATATTTTCAGGGTGTGTGTGGCGGTGTGTCTGGTCTTCCATGAACGAGGCTAAAATGCTTCCACAGTCTCTAGCTAATAAACAGATAACAACACAGACTTACCTTCAAGGGGCTCCCAGCCACCTTAGAAGAACTCTTACTCAATTCCCCCCATTGCTTCAAGGGACTGAGTCACAATCCAGGGCAAAATGGTACACCACCAAGGAGGAGATATTGTAAAATCTGAAGACCCTCATGGTGTCTAGGTATCCAAGGTTGGGAATTTTAAATAATTTCAAAAATTGACACGTATTGTATGTATTCCTCTATTCTCTCGCCCCATTCGTGGCATCTTTAGCCAACGAGTGGAGCTCATTCTACAGAGAAGACTAAACACTTAATAGTTCCTCTCTCCCTCCTTCCCACATTTACACACATATGCACATAAACCCACCTTAATACTCCCCCTCAAATAAAAATATAATTTTAATAACCTCAACACAATTTAAAAATTAGAGACACCCTATGCACAGAAAGAGTGGTGCCCAGATTCTTTCCTTGATTTGAGAAAACCTTCAGTCTCTACCTGAAGACAGCTACCATCAAGGTATGGGGGCAAATATTCTCATTCTCTCTCTCTCTCTCTCTCTCTCCAGCCTTCCCTCCAGCCACTCTCTCTCCCTCCTTGCTCCTTCCTGTATATTTGGAGATACAGTATGACCAGGAGTCACAGGTCCTGGGTGGATTAAAGAATATAATCCAGTTTGGTCCACTAGACGGAACTACTGGTCTTTGAGGTCAAAGTCCCGGCAAGGACAGAGAGGTGCCATGCTTCCCCTGCTGCGGTTCTATGCACATACCCTCTCGGGAGCTGTGTGGGAAACAATGATGGATCAGGGACAGAATCTGGTTTTCCGCGGTTCACTGGCCAGAATGCCATTATGAAATTTCTTCTAATGTATGTTCATATTGGCTTCCTATTTCATCATATCTATTTGATTAGAGCCCATATCGATTTGATTCAGAATCCATCATTCATCTGCACACTGCCCTGGTCTCCATCCTCGGAGTCCAGACAGCCTTGAAATGCCTCTTCTATTTTCTAGACAAAATCTGCTCTTGGATAGGGCCTCTAGTCCTAAGGCCCATGGACCTAACTGCAAATAGCAAGTGGGATTTGGGATGTTACTTTCAAAATTTCACATATTTCTATGTTAATTTAGGGGAAGTAGGGATAGAATAAAAAGGTTTTATCAAATTTTAAGAACATGTGGTGCCTGTGGCTTAGTCAGATGAGTGTCTGATTCCTGATTTCCGCTCAGGTCATGATCGCATGGTTGTTGGTGAGAGCCCACACTGGGCTCTGTGCTGACAGCATGGACCCTTAGGACTCTCTCTCTCCCTCTCTCTGCCCTTTCCCCTATCATACTCTTTCTCTCTCTCTAAAATTAAGTAAATAAACTTAAAAAACTTAAAGCATGTCATATTTCTCTATCCTGTATTTTAAAAATATTGTCCGATAAAATATATAATTACAGTAATAATGATAGTGACAATATAATATACTAATAATCACTGCCATTTATTGAGGTAGTGTGGTGAGTGCTTTACGTAAAGTCTCATTTGATTCTTACAATCAAATGAGCCAGAAGTAGGATTAACGGTCCCCGTTTTAACGAGGAAGAATCTGAAGACGAGAAAAGTGAAGGAACCCTCGTAAAGTATTATGTTAAGCAGAGGTGGTGCTGATTGTACCCAGGCCTGTTTGACCCCAGTACCCATATTCCTGACGTATTACACCCACAGTGATGTCCTGGGCAAAACGACTTGCAAAGCTGAATGTAAGCCCTTTTTCAGGATGGGTGATAATAGTGAGCAGGGAACATGTGTATACTGTGTGCTAAGGAAAAACGTTTCTATAGTTTATCAGTGAATGGGGGAGAGAGTCCCTTCTTAAATCAGAAAACTTTTTCTCGGGGCACCTGGGGTGGGGGCAGGGGGCAGTCAGTTAAGCCTCTGACTCTTGATTTCGGCTCAGGGCATGATCTCACGGTTCGTGACTTCCAGCCCTGCCTCAGGCTCTGTGCTGACAGAGTGGAGCCTGCTTGGGATTCTCTCTCTCTGTCCCTCCTGCACTCCCACTCTCCAAAAATAAATAAATAAACATTAAAAACAAAACAAACAAACAAAAAAGACCTGTTTTTCTCAAACTTCCCCCTTTAAATGATAGCAAATACATGATGTGGCCAAACGTCACTGTGATTCCAGATTAAATTAGGGTCTTATTCTTTTCATAATTGGAAAAAAATAAAATATTTTAAAACAAAGCATTAGATTAGATTACATAGCAGTGAAAATGTACACGCTAAAGACGGAGCTCTTGAATTGTCCTGTGTCCTGAAGTTCATGCAAGCAGATCAGCATCACCGGCCACATTTTCCATGCTGAGAGTTCACTGCAGACGTCAGTGGACCAGGACTTGTAAGAGCCAGGATGGAAGTCAGGGCCGGCCGCATGTGGTGTGGTATTGCGTGTGTCAACACAACGCTTCAGGCCCCAACAATGATAGCACTGCTTCTGACTCTTACCTCTCCAATATAAGGTCATCTGGCTCAGTTTAATGCTCCTTGTTGCCATAGTCATAGACAATATGAAACGTATTGTCAGGCCGTTACATTCTGTGCTGTGTGCGTATCTAAATTATCACTCAATGCAGCACCAGATTTGCAAGGAATTCAGTTTCTGCTGCTTCTTGGATTGAACAGAAGCCTACATTAAATGTGCATAATTTCCCTCTTAAATTATCTTAATTTCCTTCTCAACTGTAATAATATGCATGCAAGCATACTTCACATATTTAGCCTGATAAATGCCTTCCAAGTTAGTACTGACTGCCCGTGACATTTTTTATCTCTGTCTAGGCTCAGCTTATTATGTAATAGCATTATTACATAATTAAAAGTTTTAATATTATTTCCCCATATGAATTACGAAACCTAGTATAGTTAACAATCTGTTTCCAGTCAAAAGGATATAAAACTAGCAAAGTACTCACTTAAATCTGTGCTGAGGTTGCAAAACGTCATGTATAAATTTGGTCACTTTAATGGAGAAACTGTTGTATCAAAGATCAAATAAAATACTATAGTGTTTTGGGGCGCCTGGGTGGCTCAGTCGGTTGAGCGTCCAACTTCAGCTCAGGTCATGATCTCACGGTTCGTGGGTTCGAGCCCCGCGTCGGGCTCTGGGCTGATGGCTCAGAGTCTGGAGCCTGCTTTGATTCTGTGTCTCCCTCTCTGTCTGCCCCTCCCCCGTTCATGCTCTGTCTCTCTCTGTCTCAAAAATAAATAAACATTAAAAAAAAAAATTAAAAAAAAATACTATAGTGTTTTATTCTGGAGTGCCTAAACAGTCATCGACTATGGAAACAACCATTATAACAGAATATTATGGATTTATTTTCCAACGGCGGAAAGAATCTTAGAGATTTCAAGAAACATAGCAGTTGTGCGCAGCAGTCCTACGGAGGCTGAACATTAAATTTGCTGGAAAATGGTAACATCTGAAAGCTGGCCTCTTGCTCTCATTTCTGAGCTATGTCCTGTGGTTGGGAAGCTAGTACAGTTTTTAAAACCTGTGTTTGCATAAGTGGGTGGCCTCTGTGTGCTACTATCTGCTCCGTTCATTCCTGTAATACATGCCTATTACTCATCTTTCCATGGGGCTATGAGAGACGCTGTAGGGCACGCCCTGTGGTATATTCTGGGAAAGCCAGACATCATGGGATTGACTTTTAATACCATAAAGTAGAAGGGAAAAAGTAAGTTGAATAACTACTGTTGAGTGGTAGATAAATGACAAAAACGTGTTGACTATTTCTGTATGTAAATACGTGGCTTTTTTTTTTTTTTTACTTTTAGCTCTTAAAGGCTAATCTTTAACCACTGGTTTTAGGAAACAAACCCAGAAGTAAACAACATGAACAAATTTCCTACTTAGGGAGACAGCATTTATTAAGGACCTTTTGTCAGACCGGGTACAGGCAGTCATAGAAGCAGCTTAAGCTTTAAGATCTGTCTGCCGTCTGCCTCTGTGACAGAGGGAGTTTCATTTCTGACTTGACTCTACCAACCCCACAAACATCCTATTCAACCTGCTTAAAATACTGAGCTTTTAGTACATCCATTTAGTACATCCATTATTTGAAATATCTCACATCAACCTTATAAAAAGAGCGAAAGTACCTAGCTGGGGTCATAGATAGTGAAGGTAGGACATGAAATGACATTGGGAAAGGGAGTTTGTCCTTAAGTGAGGGTCAGGACAAGATCCAGTTCAGGGAGACTGGATTATAAAAGGAAGCATGATCATAAAGACAAATGAAGTGCCTTTTACTAGAGAATCGAATCGACTTGAGCCTTGGGGCTATTAATGTATCATTTATTTCAGTCGCAGAGGGGAGAAAATTAGTAGAGAAAAAGGATGTTAAAATATTCATAGCCAAATTTCCAGTGAATCATTATCAAGTCTTTCATTTTGGATGAGAGTTCATCTTACATATGGGACATTATATAGTTTGCATTTAAATCCATTCAACTAGATATAAAGACTTCCTTAAGACAACTTCTCTCTCTGATACTGAAGTAAACTAATGAGTCCTTTGACTTATACTTTCCTTAAAATAGATATGTCTTTCCTGAGAAGTGCATTTCCTAAACACTATATATACTCTTCATTTGGAAATTGAAGCAAAATTGAAATCTGAATTTGAAGAAAGGAACTCTGTAACAGATACATAATAAACAAATAAATTATGTGTTTGATAGAAAAGTTCCACCAATGCATATAAATAAAAATTACATTTATATTATTTTTATCAACATTCCATGCATTATATATTTTTTATTATATATAAATACATATTTTTAAATGTTTATTTATTTTTAGAGAAAGGGAGGGACAAAGAGAGAGAGACAGAGAATCCCAAGCAGGCTCTGTGCTGTCAGTGTGGAGCCCAACATGGGGCTCAATGTCATGACCATCAGATCATGACCTGAGCCAAAATCAAGAGTTGGATACCTAACCGACTGAGCCCCCCAGGTGCCCCTATTTTGTATATTTTTAATAACAGTATATTACATATAAAATTATTTTAAATAAAATATTAACTGTTCTTTTAGGGCTAACTACTTTCAGAGAGAGAGAATTTCTCCCACAAACCTGTTACTTTTTTTTTTTTATGGGATAATTTTAGTCACAGTTTGCTGAATGATTATATAGATGTGAGCATTTTGAAAATCAATGGTTTTTTTTTTTTTAATTTTTAATGTTTATTTTTATTTTACTTTTGAGAGAGAGAGAGCGAGCGAGCGAATGCACAAGTGGGGGTGGGGCAGAGAGATAGAGGGAAACACAGAATCCGAAGAAGGCTCCAGGCTCCTAGCTGTCAGCACAGAGCCTGATGCAGGGCTCGAACCCCTGAACTGTGAGGTCATGACCTGCCAAAGTTGGATGCTTAACTAACTGAGCCACCCAGTCGCCCCTAAATCAATGGTTCTTGACCACGGATTATTTTGTGCCCTGGGAGATATTTGGTAATGTCTAGAGATGGTTTCCGTTGCCACAACAACGGAGAGAAATGGTACTGCATCCAGTGAGCAGAAGCCACCTCTGAATATCCCACATGCACAGGACAGCCCGCTGTAGCACAGAGCTCTTGAGCCCCCTGCACCCATAGTGCCAGAACTGAGAGACCATGATGCACATGCGTCCTTGGACTTCCCATTTGGTCTCCCAAACCCTTCAAGTCCTGCATAATTTCTTTACTGTAATACCATGGAATAATTAAAACACTCAAGTCATTCGGTATGTGTGTTTCTAAGTAAAACATTCTCCATCCTGTGTGGCTGTCTTTGCCTAAGTGAAAAATAGTTTCATATTATGAATATCCAGAAATTATATTAAAATAGTTGAGTGTAAGTAGGTTTGGTGCTTACTAACATGTATTTTCAGTTTCAAGCCCCAGTTCCAAAGAACCCCTTCCTGGGTCTAGCATCCTAATGAATCCTGAAAGGACCCCAAAACAGGGCTACATCCATAATGATGGTCAGTGTCCCCTGACAGGTTTGAGCAAAAAACTACTCTATGAATTAAAGCTCAGGAAAGTTTTTTTGTTTTTTTGTTTTTTTTTTGATAAATTTGCTATCTGGAGCAAATTCATGTAAATATGAAGACACTCTCAAATTCTAATCCTTATTGTTTGCTAAAAACAACGTTTCAATGTTTAAAG
Organism: Panthera tigris; assembly: GCF_018350195.1. Taxonomy (NCBI): domain Eukaryota; kingdom Metazoa; phylum Chordata; class Mammalia; order Carnivora; family Felidae; genus Panthera; species Panthera tigris. The sequence continues at coordinate 3,846,311 of NC_056670.1, forward strand.
CCACTCTATTTGGGTTTTTTTTTTTTTATTTGTTTATTTTGAGAGAGACAAAGACAGCACCAGTGGGGTAGAGGCAGAGAGAGAGGGAGAGAGAGAATCGCAAGCAGGCTCCACACTGCCAGCACCAAGCCTGATGCGGGCCTCAAACCCACTGGGAGATCATGACCTGAGCCAAAAGTAAGAGGCAGGTGCTTAACCGACTGAGCCACCCAGGCGCCCCTATATTTTCTGGTTTTAATCTGCCATGAAGGCTGATTAAAAGGTAAAATCCAGTCAATGTGCATGTATGCATACGTGTTAGGTTTCCCCCAGTGTGGAAGAGCGGGGCGGGTGGGGGTCTGCAATCAGACTGCTTGACTTGACCCTTGCGCGCTCACTCAGGTTGTGCACACTTGGCAGACACACGTGCATCCCGAAACGGGTACGTAGCTCCATTCACCCTGAGTGCTAATGTAGCATCCTCTTAAGGCCGTCTAGCAGACAGTTAGCTCCCAGTAAGTGGTGACCACTGAGGCAGGGGACGGCTCTGTGTTCCCGGCTCTGATGGACACCGCCTGGTGTCAGGGAACAAGCGCGCTCCGGAAGCCCCCACTGTCCTGGAAGGGGGTGCTGTGGATCAGGGCACTGGCTCCTTAGGAACTCACAGACACGAGGTTGGCATAGCATTTCTAGGCCGTTTCTACTGCCTCCTAGCTGGTGTCATTGTGACATAATCCCACTCAGCAAAGTCAACCAAAACTAAGACACTTAGCGTTGTTTAGGTCAAAAGAGTAAAAATTAAGAGTTCCTAGTATAGAACGCCAGCACGAGATTACAGTTTTTCACAATGACATATATTCTCACAGACAATCGTACATAATTTAAAAGAAAATTATCGTTCGGAAATTCACACGGAGAGAGCATTCGATTGCAGGAGATTTAATCAAAGGCGGGTTTCCTTAAAGCAAAATCATCTTTATATTATAAATAATACAATAAAATGCATTTAAATGCTGGCTATAACTTTGTCATTTTACTTTGGAGCCTGGATATAAGGTGTCAGGTCAGAGCTAACGCACGAATATATGGGCTCCAGGATTTTAGTAGAGCCCTGGAAAAAGCCAGACCACAGGGTAAAAAAAAAAAAAAAAAAAAAAAGATGTGGGAGAGGAAAAAAATCTGATGGCATAACAGGAATCTGGTGCAAAATAAACTCAGCCAAGAAGCCTAGAATTCCAAAGGACTTAGTTGTCCTAATTCCAGTGTGAAATTGCTTCACGAACTCCCTCTGTCTTGGATGCTGGTTTGCACATCTCTTCAGGGCAAGAGAGAGCCGGGGGGGGGGGGGGGGGGGGGGGGCGGGGGGGGGGGGCGGGGGGGTAAAACACACTCTACTTCTCAAGGAGAGACTCTGATGAGGTGACCCCCAGGGTGGGCTGAGCTCTGGCAAAGAAAAGGAAAGCGATATTCTCCATCAACAATCAAGCAGGGCACAAGGAGGGCCACACAGAGTCCCAGAAACTGGCCTTGGCTTTATGAGAGATGCACGCCCCTGCCTCCACTCCCAAGCCTGCTCTTCCCCACAAAACATGCTTTTGAGAAAGCCTCAGAGGGAGGCTTGGTGGTCATGGCTGTTTATCAATGGAGCTTAGAGACCATGTGCTAAATGACTTTGTCTAGATATAGTTAGAGCTTAATGGATATGTCTATCGAAATATGTATAGACACATGTGCATATACACACACATGTCGTGCATTCACATGAATGCTAAATGCTCTCCTGATGATGCTTATGGCAAGTAGATTCAGAAAAATGTAATGTAGCATTCACATTTTTCCAGAAGGTAAAGCATAGAGAAGTTTGCTTTTGTGACACATGTTTACCCTCAAATGCCTAACATTAAGTGTTGTTATCATTGCTAGGATGGCATGTTCCTAGCTCAAGAAATATAAGTGATAGTCTGTTTCAACTTGATGTTTTCCTCAGTAGTAGAGAACTTTGAGACTTTATGATCTAAAAGAATAAATGAAGAGTTGCCTGGAAGGGAGAGAGAGCATCGTTCTTGATTGTGTATGACTCAGTTCTAACCGCTGTCACTTTCTTAGACAGGGTCTACACAGCTCCTCTTAGGGAAGACAGCATCTTCCCTCAATGCGAATTTGGCTTCATTGTCTATTTTCTGGCTGGCTGCTGAAAAAGCAGCAGGAATCATTTTAAGTGGTACATTATACGGATGTCCTTCTTGAACTAAGGAAAACAGAATGGAATGAGTCGATATGAGGTATGTTTACTTTGTGAGCATTATTATTTCAATAAAAAATGTGATAGATGATTTCAGTCAATTGTTAAAATGCCAGAAGAACTTTGGTAAAAGTTATTTTTATCTCTTGTTTCAAGAAAGGGCATGGAAGTCCAGCATGATTATTACACTAACATATTAATTAAGTAGAACAATTAGTAAATCTGTTTTTCCACGTAATTTAATTACATGCATAACTGAAATTCACAATTTGAGTGCCAATTCCTTCTCTAAGCACTAATATGAGAGTTGTTTTAGGCCACTTAAAAAAATGCACGGATCTTATTTTAGAGTTTTGTTTTGATAATTCAGTACAATCCTATTATGAGGTTACTATTTACAACTGCAATTCTTTAATAAATATATTTCTACTGAATTATTTAAGATGATTTACACCCACAAATTGTACATTTTTTTTTCTGTTTGTTTTCTCCTATCTCTTCCCTCAGTTGGGATTTTCGATCAGAAAATTTCCTGACGTGGATGTCAGATATACTCTTTTTGAGACAATTTTCAGCATGGATCAAAACTGTCTCTAGTACTAAAAGATGTAGAATTCTTTTGCTACTGAAATACCCATCATGCCGTGAGTATTAACATTGTAAGTTCAGGGTAGGAGGACACTGAACTCACCTTGTCCTGCTGATCACTTAGATTCCACCCACATCTGCCTAAATAACCCAGAAAACTGCCAGAAGACTAGCAGAATGGACGCTCTGGAGCCAAGTGCAGACAAGAGGCCCACAATGGAGGATCCACCCCAGCTAATATGCCCTTGGCCAGATCCCGTCGAAGGAGCACCATAAGCCTGGCAGTGTGCAAGCAGCCCAGACAGGGGCCACACCACTCCACAGTGAGTCCTGCCCCTGGGACAGGGGAAGATAAGGTACACACAGTCTGACTGTGGCCCCAGCAGTGGGCTGGGGACAGACATCGGGTCTGACTGTGGCCCTGCCCACCAACACAAGTTACTCTAGACAGCACAGGGGAAGTGCCATGAAATTTGGAACTACCACAGGGACTACTCAAAAGGACTAAACGGAAGAATTCTCCTCAAAAGAAACTCTAGGAAGTAGTGACAGCTAACGAATTGATCAAAAACAATTTAAGCAATATAATAGAAAAAGAATTTAGAATAATAGTCATAAAATTAATCGCTGGGGTTGAAAAAAGCATAGAGGACAACAGAGAATCTATTGCTACAGAGATCGAGGGATTAAAAAATAGCCATGAGGAACTAAAAAATGCTATAAATGAGGTGCAAAATAACATGGAGGTGGCCATGGCACAAATTGAAGAGGCAGAGGAGAGAATAGGTGAATTAGAAGATAAAATTATGGAAAAAGAGGAAGCTGAGAAAAAGAGAAAGAAAAAAATCCAAGAGTATGAGGGGAGAATTAGAGAACTAAGTGATGCAATCAAACAGAACAATATCCGTATCACAGGAATTCCAGAAGAGGAAGAGAGAGAGAAAGGGGCTGAAGGTGTACTTGAATAAATCATAGCTGAGAACTACCCTGATCTGGGGAAGGAAAAAGGCATTTAAATCAAAGAGGCACAGAGAACTCCCTCCAGACATAACTTGAATTGATCTTCTGCACGACATATCATAGTGAAACTGGCAAAATACAGGTTAAAGAGAAAATTCTGAAAGCAGATATGGATAAACAGGCTCTAACTTACAAAGGGAGACCCATAAGACTAGTGGCAGACCTATCTACTGAAACTTGGCAGGCCAGAAAGGAATGGCAGGAAATCTTCAACGTGATGGACACAAAAAATATGCAGCCGAGAATCCTTTACCTAGCAAGTCTGTCATTCAGAATAGAAGGAGAGATAAAAGTTTTCCCAAACAAACAAAAAACTGAAGGAATTAATCACCACTAAACCAGCCCTACAAGAGATCCTAAGGGGGACTCTGTGAGTGAAATGTTGCAAGGACCACAAAGGACCAGAGACATCACTAGAAGCATGAAACCTACACACATCACAATGACTCTAAATCCATCTTTCTATAACACTGAATGTAAATGGACTAAATGCACCAACCAAAAGACATAGGGTATCAGAAAGGATAAAAAAACAAGACCCATCTATTTTCTGTCTATAAAAGACTCATTTTAGACCTGAGGACACCTTCAGATTGAAAGTGAGAGGATGGGGAACCATCTATCATGCTACTGGAAGTCAAAAGAAAGCTGGAGTAGCCATACTTATATCAGACAAATTAGACTTTAAATTAAAGGTTGTACCAAGAGATGAAGAAGGGCATTATATAAAAATTACAGGGTCTATCCATCAAGAAGAGCTAACAATTCTAAATGTCTATGCACCAAATACAGAAGCCCCCAAATATATAAAACAATTAATCACAAACATAAGCAAACTTAATGATAAGAATGTGGTGATTGCAGGGGACTTTAATACCCCACTTACAACAATGGATAGATCATGTAGACACAGGATCAATAAAGAAACAAGGGCCCTGAATGACACATTGGATCAGGTGGACTTGACAGATATATTTAAACTCTGCATCCCAAAGCAACAGAATATACTTTCTTCTAGAGTGCACAAGGAACATTCTCCAAGACAGACCACATACCAGGTCACACAACAGCCCTTCATAAGTATAAAAGAATTAAGATCATACCATGCACACCTTCAGACTACAATGCTTGAAACTTGAAATCAACCACAGGATAAAGTCTGGAAAACCTCCAAAAGCATGGAGGTTAAAGAACACACTATTAAGGAATGAATGGGTCAACCAGACAATTAGAGAAGAAAATAAATAATATATGGAAACAAAAGAAAATTAAAAGACAACAATCCAAACGCTTTGGGATGCAGTGAAGGCAGTCCTGAAAGGAAAATACATTGCAATCCAGGCCTATCTCAAGAAACAAGAAAAATCCCAAATACAAAATCTAACAGCACACCTAAAGGAAATAGAAGCAGAACAGCAAAGACACCCCAAACCCAGCAGAAGAGAAATGATAAAGATCAGAGTAGAAATAAACAATATAGAGTCTAAAAAATCTGTAGAGCAGATCAATGAAACCGAGAGTTGGGTTTTTGAAAAAATAAACAAAATTGGTAAACCTCTAGCCAGGCTTCTCAAAAATAAAAGAGAGAGGACACAAATGGATAAAACCATGAATAAAAATGGAATTATTACAATCAATCCCTCAGAAATAACAAGGAATTCTCAGGGAATACTATGAAAAATTATATGCCAACAAACTGGACAACCTGGAAGAAATGGACAAATTCCTAAGCACCCACACACTTCCAAAACCCCAACAGGAAGAAATTCAAAACTTGAACAGACCCACAACCAGCGAGGAAATTGAATCAGTTATCAAAAATCTCCCAACAAATAAGAGTCCAGGACCAGATGGCTTCCCTGGGGAGTTCTACCAGACGTTTAAAGCAGAAATAATACCTATCCTTCTCAAGCTATTCCAAAAAATAGAAAGGGAAGGAAAACTTCCAGACTCATTCTATGAAGCCAGTATTACTCTGATTCCTAAAACAGACAGAGACCCAGTAAAAAAAGAGAACTACAGGCCAATATCCCTGATGAATATGAATGCAAAAATTCTCAATAAGATACTAGCAAATCGAATTCAACAGCATATAGAAAGAATTATTCACCATGATCAAGTGGGATTCATTCCTGGGCTGCAGGGGTGGTTCAACATTGGCAAATCAATCAACGTGATACATCACATTAATAAAAGAAAAGATAAGAACCATACGAACCTGTCAATCAATGCAGAAAAAGCATTTGACAAAATTCAGCATCCTTTCTTAATAAAAACCTTCGAGAAAGTCAGGATAGAAGGAACATACTTAAACATCATAAAAGCCATTTATGAAAAGCCCACAGCTAACATCATCTCAATGGGGAAAAACTGAGAGCTTTCTCCCTGAGATCAAGAACATGACAGGGATGTCCACTCTCACCGCTATTGTTTAACATAGTGTGGGAAGTTCTAGCATCAGCAATCAGACAACAAAAGGAAATGAAAGGCATCAAAATTGGCAAAGATGAAGCTAAGCTTTCACTTTTTGCAGATGACATGATATTGTACATGGAAAATCCAAGAGACTCCACCAAAAGTCTGCTAGAACTGATACATGAATTTAGCAAAGTTGCAGGATACAAAATCAATGTACAGAAATCAGTTGCATTCTTATACACTAATAATGAACCAACAGAAAGAAAAATAAAGAAACTGATCCCATTCACGATTGCACCAAGAAGCATAAAATACCTAGGGATAAATCTAACCAAAGATGTACAAGATCTGTATGCTGAAAACTATAGAAAGCTTATGAAGGAAATTGAAGAAGACATAAAGAAATGGAACAACATTCCGTGCTCATGAATTGGAAGAATATTGTGAAAATGTCAATACTACCCAAAGGTATCCACACATTCAATGCAATCCCAATCAAAATTGCACCAGCATTCTTCTCGAAGCTAGAATAAGCAATCTTAAAATTCATATGGAACCACAAAAGGCCCCGAATAGCCAAAGTAATTTTGAAGAAGAAGACCAAGCAGGAGGCATCACAATCCCAGACTTTAGCCTCTACTACAAAGCTGTCATCATCAAGACGGCATGGTATTGGCACAAAAAAAGACACATAGACCAATAGAATAGAATAGAAACCCCAAAACTAGACCCACAAACGTATGGCCAACTAATCTTTGACAAAGCAGGAAAGAACATCCAATGGAAAAAGGACAGTCTCTTTAACAAATGGTGCTGGGAGAACTGGACAGCAACATGCAGAAGGTGGAAACTAGACCACTTTCTCACACCATTCACAAAAATAAACTCAAAATGGATAAAGGACCTGAATGTGAGACAGGAAACCATCAAAACCCTAGAGGAGAAAGCAGGAAAAAAACCTCTCTGACCTCAGCTGTAGCAATCTCTTACTCGACACATCCCCAAAGGCAAGGGAATTAAAAGAAAAAATGAATTACTGGGACCTTATGAAGATAAAAACCTTCTGCACAGCAAAGGAAACAACCAACAAAACTAAAAGGCAACCAACGGAATGGGAAAAGATATTTGCAAATGACATATAGGACAAAGGGCTAGTATCCAAAATCTATAAAGAGCTCACCAAACTCCACACCCGAAAAACAAATAACCCAGTGAAGAAATGGGCAGAAAACATGAATAGACACTTCTCTAAAGAAGACATCCGGATGGCCAACAGGCACATGAAAAGATGCTCAACGTCGCTCCTTATGAGGGAAATCCAAATCAAAACCACACTCAGATATCACCTCACGCCAGTCAGAGTGGCCAAAATGAACAAATCAGGAGACTATAGATGCTGGCGGGGATGTGGAGAAACGGGAACCCTCTTGCACTGTTGGTGGGAATGCAAATTGGTACAGCCACTCTGGAAAGCAGTGTGGAGGTTCCTCAGAAAATTAAAAATAGACCTACCCTATGACCCAGCAATAGCACTGCTAGGAATTTACCCAAGGGATACAGGAGTACTGATGCATAGGGGCACTTGTACCCCAATGTTTATAGCAGCACCCTCAACAATAGCCAAATTATGGAAAGAGCCTAAATGTCCATCAACTGATGAATGGATAAAGAAATTGTGGTTTATATACACGATGGAATACTACATGGCAATGAGAAAGAATGAAATATGGCCTTTTGTAGCAACGTGGATGGAACTGGAGAGTGTGATGCTAAGTGAAATAAGCCATACAGAGAAAGACAGATACCATATGGTTTCACTCTTATGTGGATCCTGAGAAACTTAACAGAAACCCATGGGGGAGGGGAAGGAAAAAAAGAAAGGATGTTAGAGTGGGAGAGAGCCAAAGCATAAGAGACTCTTAAAAAACTGAGAACAAACTGAGGGTTGATGGGGGGTGGGAGGGAGGGGAGGGTGGGTGATGGGTATTGAGGAGGGCACCTTTTGGGATGAGCACTGGGTGTTGTATGGAAACCAATTTGACAATAAATTTCATATATTAAAAAAAAACTAACAGATTGATAACAAAAATAACAGGTCACTTGTTACAGCTCTAGAAATATTTGAGTCCCTCTTAGGGATAAAACACTGAACAGACAAAAAAACTCTATCTTATGGGGCTTGCATTCTAGTAATCGTTACACAACACATAAGTAAATGTGAGAATCATATAAGCGATATAAAAATCAATTGATCAGAGTAAAGGAATTCTCTGTCAGATCAGGGTAGAATTATCAAGAGCCATGCAGAGAATTACTATAAGGTGCATCATAAGTAGTAAACCTGTCTAAGAAAGTGTTATAACAGCTCAGATTTGAATGACAAAAGGGAGACATCTATTTGCAGATCGTGGGGAGGAGCACCAGAAGCAAGAAGAATGTTTGTACAGAGTCTATAAGGCAGAAAGTACTGGCATGTCTGAGATGAGAGAAGAAAAACCTAATGTTCCTGGTGCCTACAGACCACTGAGTCACAGGTGCTTCGGTCTAAGAGGAGGCGTGGGCCAGATTTTGCAAGGCTATGCCAATGTGGGTGAGGACGGTGCGTAGACAAGGGTACGGTGAGATTTATATTTATAATCATAGAGAATATTCATCTCTGAAATCCGTACCTGCTAAATGCATTCCATATTTCTGAGTTTAACCATCTGCATTTGTAAGTTCGTGTGTGTTTCTAATAACATAACTGAAAGAAGGGGTGCCAAGTTCACGCTGGCATTTGCTTTCCCCGAGTTTTTCATAGGCTTGGTCGGTTTCTTTGGCTTGGTGTCCCGCGTGAAGTGTTAAGAGTGTGCCCAGCTGAGCTGTTACACACAGGCCAGTCAAGGTGCATAAACATAAACGCAGGGACATCATATATGTGATGAGACAATCTAGATGCAGTGTATCTCAGAAGGAGGAAAACACAAAAACAGAGAGCACGCAGGTTATGAAAATATCAAAGCATCATGCCAAATAGTTGATGAAGACTCAGTGCAGTAATTTGGTGTGTTTGGGATGGAACTGTTTTTTCTTTTTTTTTTTTTTTTCCTTAGGGAGAGAAGGAGACAAAGTGTGAGAACGGGAGGGGCAGAGAGAGAGGGAGACACAGGGTCTGAAGCAGGCTCCAGGCTCTGAGCTGTCAGCACAAAGCCTGACACAGGGCCTGAACCCACAAACCATGAGATCATGACCTGAGCAGAAGTCAGCCGCTTAACTGACTGAGCCACCCAGGTGCCCCGGAACTGTTTTTATATATAAGCATTTCACTCAATTTATTTCTGTGATAACTGTTTATAATTTTTATAACTCTTATTTTACCAGAGAAGAATAAATAAATAAATTCAGTCAATGTTGCATTCTCATCCATTTCCTGTGTTTGTAACTAAGATCCAAGGGGACGGTGGGTAAACCACGTCCCAAGGAGCAAGGGGAACTGAAGCATCTTCAGAGATATCTGAGCACATGCTCACACTCATGTTTGTTCTCTAGGCTGGACTTCAAGCATTAGTCCGTACAGACTGACACTGGGTCCCACCAACAGCCCCCTCTGAATCCATCGCTCTCCTCCTACTCGCATGTCCAGCCCAGGAGCCCACAGTTACTCCCGATGTGGGTAAGTCAGCCTCCCTTGAGGTACAGTACTCAAGTTAGCACACAGGGCTGACACCAATTTGGCGCCGATAAAGAGGTGTGCGAGAAAAAAACAAGGGTCTAAGGGCACCTGGGTGGCTCAGACGGTTGAGCATCCAACTTTGGCTCAGGTCATGCTCTCACAGTTCATGAGTTTGAGCCCCACATCGGGCTCTATGCTGTCAGCTCAGAGCCCACTTCAGATCCTCTGCACCCCCTCTCTCTGCACCTTCCTCACTTGAATGCTCGCCCCTCCAAAAAAAAAAACAAAAACAAAAAACAAAAAAAACCAAAAAAACAAGGGCCTAAAAGTCACATACAATATGAGAAAAAAAATCAAAAACTTATTTAAAAAATGTGCTTGACACACCAATCTGTATGATGGCAAAATGAAATCCTAGATTAGGGCATAACATGGGAAAGATTTGCCTTAAAAGAAGCCCATTTGCAGAGAATTAAAGTACTTACTTGCATGTGTCATTTAAATGCATGGCAAACTTCACCCATAAAATACTGCAAATACACAAGTATTCTTTATGCATAGGAAGTTTAATTATAAGGAAGGGAAAATACTGAAATGCATCAAAGCCTCAGGATAAAGAATCACCAAAGATAATTACTAAATTAAAAAAAATTGAAATTGAAAATTAAAATTTTATTTATTTCAAGGTAGAGGAAAATAAATCCTTTTGTTTCCTGTTTGCCACTCATTCCGGTGTAATATATTATAGAACTTTGAAAGAAACCTTATCAAAGGTAATTTTAGTTTGGTTCACCTCCAGTAGCAGTAAAATTTTGAGAAGAAAGCTAGGTATGTATTTGTTAGAAGGAGAATTTACTTTTATATCTAGAAGGCTGCAAGTTTTATAGGCTCCTTTTTAAAGAACATTTGACTATAAAGATTTCTCATTAGAGGAGAATGTTCCCATTTGATATTTTACTCTCTTTAAGCTTGTGCTGTACAACAAGCCAGTATTAAAAGACTTTTTATATAATCTAGTTGGCTGTGTGTCTTTAATTTTATAAAAAATACTTCAAATCAGTAAGGAGCTAATCAAATAAATATATATATATATACATATATATGAAATATATGAAGCTTCCTGTTAGAATAGTTGATAATAACACAAATATTATTTAAAAGGTCAACAAGTACTTTAAAACTGTGGAGTCAAATATAGAGAAATTGATCTCATGTAATTATATGTATTTTGCAAATAGCATTCTCCTTTTATCACTATATTAAAAGCCACATTTCTCTACGCAGACCTTCTTGTACTATCTTGAAATTCTTCTACACATGAAATTGTCCTCAGCATTAAAGTCTATTAAATCATTAAAAAGTCCTTTCTAGCTAGATACTATAATTCCTTTACACATGACTCTGTTCCTCAAAGGGAATGCAGGGGACAAATCTAATAAAAGACTGAATTCAAGACGTCAGAGCAACTCCATGTAAAGATGTCAGTTCTTGCCAACTTGAGCAACAGATTCAATGCAATTCCAGTCAAAATCCGTGTTATTTTGTGAACATCAACAGTGGGATTCTAAAGGCCAAAGAGCCAGAACAGCCAACACAACATTAAAGAAGAACCATGTCGGAGGAATGACGCTGCCTCATTTCAAGACTTCCTATGAAGCCACAGAAATCAAAGCGGTGTGGTACTGGGGAAAGAATAGAAAATAGATGAATGGAACAGAGTAGAGAGCCAGAGACAGACACACACATAGAGTCAACTCTCTCTCTCTCTCTCTCTCTCTCTCTCTCTCTCTCTCTCTCTCTCACACACACACACACACACACACACACACACACAAATATAGAATGGATCACAAGCCTCAACATAGAATCCAAAACCATAAAACTCCTAGAAGGTTGACATAGGAGAAAATCTAGGAGACCTTGGGCTTGGCAATGTCCTTTTAGATACAACACCAAAGGTATAATCCATGAAACAAAGATGATTATTAGATTTTGTTACAATTAAAAACTTCTGCCTTGTGAAAGACACTGTTAAGAGGATGGCAATATAAGCCAAAGACTTGGAGAAAATCTTTGCAAGAAACTTAACTGATGAAAGCACTTTTGTCCAAAATATACAAAGAAGTCTTAAAACTCAACAATAAGAAAACAATTTCATTTAAAAATGGGCAAAAGGTGTGAGTAGCCACCTCATCAAAGAAGCTAGAAACATGGCAAGTAAGCATGTGAAAAAAACGCTTTATATCATGTCTTTAAGGAATGATGAATTAAACCCCAGATGAGATATCCCTGCACACCTATTAAAGTGGCCAACATCCAAAACACTGTGGGCACCAAATTCTGTGGAACATGTGAAGCAACAGTAACCCTCATTCACTCATGGTGAGAAGGCAGAATGGTTACAGCCACTTTTTAAGACAGGTTGACAATTTCTTGCAAAACTAAATATACTCTTATCGTAAGATTCAGCAGCCACGCTCCTTGGTATTTATTCTGTTGAGCTGAAAACTTATGTCCACACAAAAATATGAACACAGTTTATAGCAGCATGATTCATAATTGTGAAAATCTGGAAGCCACCAAGATGTCCTTTGACATGTGAATGAATAAATAAATTGACCTACATCCGTACAACATAATACTGCTTAGCCATTAAAAGACATGGAGGAAACATAAATGCATATTGCGAAAGGGGGGGAAAGCCAATCTGAAAAAGCTATATAGTGTATTAGTTCCATTATATGAAATTGTGTACAAGGCAAAACTATGAACACTGTAAAAAGAGCAGTGGTTGCCAGGGGGTTCGGGGAAGGAAGGAGGGATGAACCACCACCCTATGTTAAGGGTGGGGAAACTACTCTGTGTGATGGCAGAATGGTGGACAAACATCGTTGTACACCTGTCAAAGCCTACAGAAATGCAAAGCGCCAAGAGTGAGCCCTAACATGGACGACTGACTTAATTAATGATAACCTATCAATATTGGTTCATCAATTACAAAACAAATGCATCACACTAATGCAGTATGTTCCTAACAGGGAAAACTCTGTGAGGAAGTAGAGGAAGTAACATGAAATCTCTATACTTTCTGTTAAATGTTGCCGTAAACCTAAGACTGCTCTAAAGTCCACTCGTTTATATATAAGTTTGTACAGAGGTAGCAGGCTGAGAGAGGACATTGGACGCTGCCTGGATTTAGAGCTGGCTTTGACTTTTAGTGGAAAAATGCTCAGCAGCAAGTACAGAAGAGAAATGATGAACGAATTCCCTGTGTCTTTTTGAAAGTAAAAATAGACAAAAATAAATAAATAAGGAAAGAAAGAAACAAAACACAGGACGAAAGAAACAGATGACTCCTATCCTTAGAGATTTAATTTAAAAGACACTTCACATCTTAAAGTTAAAGACACAACCATTTTGTTCTGCAGTCAAATCAAATGCCATTTTAATTGCTTTTTCATTTATCCATTTTTTCATTCTAATGATATTTATTGAACATCTACTAAGTGCTAAATGTTTTAGATACTGTGTGTTACTCACTGAGTATGCTACAGCTGCCCTCAAAAGGGTGATACTGCAGACTTCAGACAACTAATCACACAATAACAATAGACTCTGCAAACATTATGGATGAGAAATAACAAGGTGCTAAGAAGGTGCCAGAAAATGAATAATGGAGGGGTACCAGTCCAAAATTGGGGTGGGGGAAAAGACATGGGGAGAAAGCAATAGAGTTAGCAAAGAAGACAAGAGGGACAGGGAGAAAAGATCCTTAGCATAAGAAACAGCTGTACCCCAAGCTCTTCCTAGAGGTGAGAAAGAAGCTTATTTCAGGAAATTAAAAAAAAAAAGTTGGTTGAAACATAGATTTGGGGGTGAGAGAGATGGAAAATGTTGATGAGTTGAGCAGGTTTGGACTTGAACAAATAACTCTGTTTCAGCATGGAAACTGGATTGTATAAGGGCAAGATCACTGAAGAAGCTGTTGGGTGTTTTCTGCAGGAGAAAATGGCGGCCTAAATATGGTAGAGTGGTGCTGGTGGAAAGTAGTGTACTGAGGAACAAGTTATGTGTTCCAGAACTTCGTGGTCAGTGGGAGGTGGGCAGTTAGGAAGAGGGGTCAAGAAAACATGGCTCCAGGTTTCCTTCCCGGTACAAATGGGTGGGTGGGTGGCAGTGCCCCTCACACAAAATACATCAAGACTGAATTATGTAGGTAGAAGCAAGTAAGGTCATTGTTTTCAAGAGTTGTTTTCTTTTTAAATGTAAGTCTGAGAGTAAATTTATATCTGAGTTGAGAGTATAGATTTGAGAGTTATGAAATGGCAAATACAGTTGTGAAGCTGGAGGGAATTATGAGATTCCCTTTGAGACAGAGTAAGTGGTCTAAGAATTGAAAGAATTTCCAGGGATTTCAAAGTTTTCCAAACAGGAATGACTCTTCTGGAGTGTTGACTGGAAACGTTTTCAGCGACACAAAGATATAAAAACAAACAGATGCATATGCAAAAGCAAACCAAAGGCTTCAGGCGATCCTGATTTAATCATAAAGATATTCAAGCTTATCTTTATGGTGAAACATACATTCATTCTCTCTCAAAACACTTACAATTACAAAGTCTTTAAAAAAGTGAGTTTGGTTAGGTAAAAAGTATTTTTCAAATTGATAGTTACATCACAAATTGGCAGTTATATATACATTGGTAGCTATTACATCCGTAATACCCTTTGATATACCTGGAAATTTTAAATTATCCAAATTTAAATGTTTTACATCTCAGAGATTCTTTCAAAACCCCAAATGAATTCTTAAAAGAAATAAACACAGTGGAAACAAAGGCTGTTTGAGAAAATGACTGTATAATTTTCTATCCCAAAGCTCTTTATCTGAAGACACTGAAGCTTAGTCATGATTGTAGAACTGTTTTTCACAAGATTACATCCTTAACCTTGTAACTAAAACAGATTAAATTGTAGCAGGTTCTCTTCGGCTCTAGTCCGTGACAGAGGGCTGGATTTACGATGCACTGGTTTCCCTTCCTCCTACAAGCTTTGTCACAGGAATTAGATGTTGGAATTTTATGGCCTCATATGTCCCCTAAAAGATAACACTTAACTGTATAACTTTGACCTTTTCCATGTTCCATAATTTTACTGAATGACGGTTCTGATTCTTCCCTTTACAAGGTGGCTCAGCAGCCAATGACAAGACCGAAAGTCACAAAGAACGCCATTTGTAATTGATAAGTGGCCAAAGACAGGCAGCCCAGTCCCGTATCTCTCATAACAGTCTTGGTCTTCTCAGGTTGGTTTCTCATCTTGAAACAGTCATTACAAGGAAGACAAAACAAATCTCGAAAGTAATACATGAGAAAACTGACGCCATGAGGAGGTATGATTATCTCTCTCAATTCACAGAAGAGTTCCTGGGCGAGATAATTAACTTAACCTGTGGGTCACTTAACGAAGCAGGAATATGGGGCACCTGGGTGGCTCAGTGGGTTAAGCATCTGACCTTGACTCAGGTCATGAACTGGCAGTTCATGAGCTCAAGCCATGCATCAGGCTCTGTGCTGACAGCTCAGAGCCTGGAGCCTATTTCAGATTGTGTCTCCCTCTCTCTCTCTCTCTCTGCCCCTCCCTAGCTCATCCCCCGCCCCTCTCAAAAATAAATAAACATTAAAAAATAGAGTCGTAGGGGAGCCTGGGTAGCTCAGTCGGTTGAGCATCTGACCTTGGCTCAGGTCATGATCTCACAGTTCATGAGTTCAAGCCCTGCGTCAGGCTCTGTGCTGACAGCTCAGAGCCTGGAGCCTGTTTCAGATTCTGTGTCTCCCTCTCTCTCTCTCTCTGCCCCTCCCTAGCTCATTCTCTCTCTCTCTCTCTGCCTCTCTCCCACTCATACGGTCTCTCTCTCTCTCAAAAATAAACATTAAAAAAAAAAAAAAAAAAAGAAGCAGGAATAACTCCCTCTCGGTTCCCACACATTTGTGGCACCATCAGTGACTACTTAAATAAACAGGTAAGCCCTGTCACCAGTACCAGGCCAGCGGCTACGGACATAAAGTCTTAGACGACGTAGCCCTGCTGTCTCAGTGTCTGAAGATAGGAGGAGAAACCGAATTGCCCTCTTCAGTGACAGGTTTCCTGATGAAGATGTACACCCTGGATTCCCAAGAGCTGTGGGATTATGCACTTTGTGTGATGGCTGCAAACCATCCAGGCAACAGAAAGCCACCTGCTTCGGTTGTTTGGGGCGTTCAGCTGCTCAGGGTGAAGGAGGGGCCCAGGTGAGACCCAAAGGGGCCTTTCAGCCCTTAGATTCCTTGATTCATCGCTGTCAGGATACTCCATGGCCCCATAGCTACTTGTGTTTGTTTGATTGTTCTGGAATAAAAATGAGTCAGAACGTACACTTGCATTCCAGATAAATCTATGGGCAAAAGCCAAAATACACAATACTCTACTCCACATTGTTAAAGAAAGAATCGGCAAAAGCCATTTTGATGCTGAGAATAACACACGTTATTAAAAGATTTAGGTTGAGAGGAAAAGTGATTTGAAATTGAATAGCGCTGAGAGTCATCTGCTTTGAAAACCGCTCAAGAAGGAGTTGAAAATAGATATAAAAATCTTAGAAAGTTTTAGCTGGTCTGATTCTCTATAAGTAAAGGATTCAACCAAGTCATTTTGACTTCAATGGTTTCCTCAATGAATCTGTAAGTTGCAAAGTAGAGGCAAAGTTACTTTTTTTTTTTTTTAGCCAAAACTGCATACATGGAATGAATCAGAACAATACATTCAGTTTCAAAGATTCAAAATTGAACAGAAATATTTCATATCTAGTCTTTGTTGTTCTCTAATCATAAAGAAAAAAAAATCAGAGAAACTAGATGAATAAAATATGTGAAGACTTCAAATAAAATTTAACATCCCTCTTTCCCTCATATCAAAATGGAAAATTTATCTTATCTTTATAAGTTGCTTTATCTTATGCACTTGTTGCTTTGCCTCATAGGATAAATGCATAAAATCTTCAGATTTCAGTTGTCAGTTTACTATGTCTCTTAATAGGTTCTAATTAGATCTTTGTTTAAAATTAATAGATGAAGAAAAATAAGAAAACTTTACTCAGAAAACAAATAATTATCCAAATTCATTTAAATGCTCTTTTGTGCACCATATCTTTTCTTCTCCCCTAAAACTGTCACTTTCCAAAGTTCACAGCTCAGAATTTCATAGGAAGGAGAACCTCCTTGATTCACCCGGATGCAAACTTATGCCTGTCGGACCCATTTCTTTCAGGTGCTTGTTTTCTACTCTATCTTCTGTAACTGAAGTGTACCAGCCTTACATTTTCCCCTTGAGTTAGAATCAAACTCGTTGATTTATAAATCAGACTTTAAGACTCAAGTCTCTATTACTCTGTCTCTTAATAGATGATAGATAGATAGATAGATAGATAGATAGATAGATAATAGGCAGACAGATATGGATAGATCGGTAGATATGATAGGTAGGTAGGTAGGTAGATAGATGGGTAGATAGATAGGCAGATACATGACAGATGACATATGATAGATAGATAAATAGATAGACAGATAGATAGATAGATAGATAGATATGGGGATTAATATACTATTTTCTTCTAGTTAGTAAGTGCCTCTCCTCTAATCTCATACTACTAGATTTTGTCTGAGAATTGCTTAAAACAATACAAGCATGACATTTTCCAATTATTAGAAAAATAATTAGGGGCGCCTGGGTGGCTCAGTTGGTTAAGCATCCAACTTCGGCTCAGGTCATGATCTCACAGTCCGTGAGTTCGAGCCCCGCATCGGGCTCTGTGCTGACAGCTCAGAGCCTGGAGCCCATTTCAGATTCTGTGTCTCCCTCTCTCTCTGCCCCTCCCCTGTTCATGCTCTGTTTCTCTCTGTCTCAAAAATAAATAAATGTTAAAAAATTAAAAAATAATAATTAAACATCTCCCATTTTACTGAGCACAAAATAAAATTAGGCTAAATATAAATGTGTCAAATCATAGATGCTATGAACACACTTCTGTTTTCTCCACCTGGAATATCCTTTCCTCTTCTTATCCTGCCCCATAGTCCAATATCCTTCAGGTATCAACTGAAGTATCATCTCGCTCATACAGTCTTCCTCACTCCTGGGTGCAGTTAGCTGATGCAGCAAAATCCCAGCACAAAGTAATGTTTCCCTTGTGGCATTTATCCCTGTCAGTTGTCATTGCACATGTAATCATCACTTCTTTGGCAATAGCCTGGGTGCGGGAAGGGAGTCTATGTACCTTGATTAATGTATACTCAGGGTCTTGCATCGTGCTTTGTGAAATAAATATTTTCTTTTAAAAGATGAGCAAGTGAATAAACATGAAGACTACTATCAGTCTGGTGAAACAATCAGAGCTTCTGTTTTATACCAATGAAAAAAATATCTGCTTACTTAACCACCCTGACACATTTAACAAACATTTACAAGACACGAACTGGAAACTACTGGGTTTTTAGCACTCTGGGTAAATGACTTCAACAGGATGGGCTGTCATTGAAGGTTTAATCATTGTGAACAGAAACTGCTAGTTCAGAAAAGCTTTCAAGTAGTTTGATTTATGTTTTTAAGTTTTTGTTGCTCAGGGCTTCCTAGAGTTACAAGAACTGAATCTTGAAATAATTACTTTTTTTAAATGATTCTTGAGAACTCTAACGTTTTAAATAATTTTATCAACTCCTCTGAGAAATAATTCCTGGATTCCACAAAAATGGGCATTCACATGGCATTTTGCTTACAATTTCAGAGCATTAACAGAACTCTTTATTCTGTGTTCTGTAATGAGTCTAGTCTGGCCATTTAGAAAGGTGAGAAGAATCATCAACCGAGGACATTTTCAGCTTGAATCATAGAACCAAATATCATAGTTCCATACCTGGACCCTTTTAGAACAATCCCTGGTGAGGACTCTAAAGTCAACCATTTCCCGAGGTGGCTCAGCCGGGTAAGCATCCGACTTCAACTCAGGTTGTGGCCTCACAGCTCTTGGGCTGGAGCCCGGCTTTGGGCTCTGTGCTGACAGCTTGGAGCCTGGAGCCTGCTTCAGATTCTATGTCTCCCTGCCTCTCACTCCCTGTCTCCCCTGCTTGCTCACTCACTCTCTCTCTCAAAAATAAACATTTAAAAAAATAAAAATAAAGTAAACCATTTCCCTAGTTAATTGACCATCAAAGTTATAACAGAAACCATTTCTGTACTGTGTCTATAAGAACATTCTCATGCAAATTACAAATTGTGTCTGCAAGCTTAGAAAAAAAGATGCTAATGGTAACTGGTTTACTGGCAAAACCCAATTAGCTGGCACCAGACCAACCCCTGCCTTTGACAGCTGGCTTCCACCGAAACTCAGATGAAAACTGTTGAGAAGAGGAGTGTATCTATATTCAGGACAAACTTTTCGAAATCCTCAAATAAGACTTCATTTTTATATTTCCCAGGATTTGTCCTCTGAGACAAATATGCTCTTAGGAGAGAATGTCGATATGATGGCAATACTTCAACTTTAGGAATTACCCATAGATGCCTAATAATCCTCATCTACTGGGATATTTATGAGTTAACAGTGTTAAGATACATGTCCACGTTGACTCAGTAGCTACAGGACAATGAACTCTACAAGTTTACCTGCTTTGGCACAGTGGCATTAAACTCCTTAGATTTTCTACTCCTCTCCTTACACTTCACAATTTCTCATTTCAAGTTCTGCCCCACAAATATAACACACTGTGATTCTGTAATTAGCAAAGCGACCAAACACTTGCAAAGTCATCCAGTGACATGGGAACTTGGTACTGCTAACTCCTTTATTGAGGGCCATTATGGGCAAAAAAGGATGAATCACTACCCTGAGTCCCTGAAGACAGAACTGAAAACAGCTGAAGAAGAACTCTCTTTTGATACACATACTTTTTCTGATAATATTACCCCTAGTTTGTATTTTATTGTATAAACCTGTTGAGGTTTCAAAATGATCAACACAGAAAAAGATCTAGTAGGCTAGGGACACCTGGGTGTCTCACTCAGGTCATGATCACTCAGGTCATGTGAGTTCGAGCCCCACATCGGGCTCTGTGCTGACAGCTCGGAGCCTGGAGCCTGCTTCAGATTATGTGTCTCCCTCTCTCTCTGCCCCTCCCTTGCTCATGCTCTATCTTTCTCTCTGTCTCTCTCAAGACTGAATAAATATTTTTTTTTAATTTTAAAAAGAGGGATGGGGGAGGAGCCAAGATGGGGGAACAGCATGGAAGATTTTGTGTGTCTCTCATCCATGAAATACAGCCAGACCAACACACAACCATCCTGCACACCTAGAAAACTGACTGGAGGATTAACACAACAATTTGCACAACCTGAACCACAGAACTCAGCAGGTACGCGGCACAGCAGGTACTGACAGGTGAACTGGGCAGAGAGGACCCGGCAGCTCGCAGGGAGCCTCTTTTGCAGGTGGAGAGACGAGGGAGACTGGGGGGTCAGGGAGAATACGAAAAAAGCACCCCTCCACAAAAGCAGCTGGAGAGAAAGTGGAAAATCGGAAACAGCCACAGGACTGAACTAAAAAGGGAGAAAGGAGAAAGGAGAGGGTTTCAATTCCATTAAGACTGTAAACAAGGGGAACGCAAAGGCTGCAACTCCGCAGCTCCCTACCTGGCGGTGCTCTGATGGGAAGGGCGAATCCCCAGGAGCAGGGTGGGGTCCGGGAGGTTCTCGGGCCATACGGGGAAAAGCGGTTCCACTGCTGGAAGGACATTTCCTGGAGACTGTTGAAGCCCCCTGGTCCCGGCAGACCCCAGAAAACGGCCACATTCGCTGGGGCTGGGACAAGGTCCTTAAGGCTGAAGCCTGGTGCCAGATGCGTGTTGTGAGTTTCCATCATCCCTGAAAAGCACCTGCTACACCATCTCACGAACTTTTTCTGGGGCGGGCTGGCACCCGGCCGCAGTCTCGGGCACCGGCAGCAGCAGGGTCCCGCAAGCGTTCCTGGGTGCGGCCGACACTCGGCCATTGCTCATTCGGCCATTGCTGGGTGAGACCCTCCCGCAGAGGGCAGAACGGGTCAAAGCCGCGGTCCTTCAGAAGTAAGGGGCCGGGGAAAACAGCCGCGTCTGAGACAGAACTCGGGAGAGAAGTGCTGCCCGGGGCCTGGGCACGGACAGTGAGAAAGCGGGGCGTGGCCGAGAGCTGAAGACGGAGAACAGACCGGGTGGGCGGCTGACGCCATTTGCACCTCTGCCGCGCATGCGCATACGCACTCCACCCCAGAAGGCGAGCAGCACCATCTAGTGGAGGACGGAGCCGTTACACTGAGCCCCGCCCAACTGGGCCAACCTCCCTCCTTGAACACAAGTCTCACCGCCTACTTAGTTTATGGACTATAAAGCGCTTCAGAGTCTGACTTCTGGGGGAAAACAAAGTCATGTCAGTCCTATTTCAATCTGTTAGCAGGTCCATCTATTCAATTTTCTTTTTTTTCTCTTTTTCAGCTCTTTCCTTTTTCTTGAATACAGAAACAGAAAAAATTCATTTTTATTTTCAATTTTTATTAAATATTTTTTATAATTTTTTTACTATATTCTTTCCTTTTGTGTAAATTTTTTCAAACTCTATTTTACTTCCATCATTTGATTTTAGTCTACTTCAGTGTATTCACTTTTTAAATTTTTCAAACAATTTCCTTTTTTTACTCTTTTCTTTTTTGTTTCTTTTCTTTTTCTTGAATTCAGAAAGAGAAAAAATTTGTTTTTATTCTTAATTTTTATTAAAAAATCTTTTTCTTTATTTTTTCTACTATATTCTTTACTTTTGTGAAAATATTTTCAAATTCTATTTTACTCCCATCATCTCATTTTAGTCTACTCAGTGTATTCATTTTTTCAAATTCTCAAATGATTTCCTTTCCCCCCCTTTTTTTCTCTAATCTGTCAAACAACTTTCAACACCCAGACCAAAACACACCTAGGATCTAGCATCATTTATTAGATTTGTGTGTGTGTGTGGGGGGGGGGTAATGTGTTTAATTTATTTTAATTTTGATATTTTTAAAATTTTAATGTTTTTTAATTTTAATTTTTCTACCTTATTAATTCCTTTCCTCCCTTCAAAATGACAAAACGAAGGAATTCACTGAAAAAAAAAAAAAACATGAAGAAACGACAGCCAGGGATTTAACCAACACAGATACAAGCAAGCTGTCTGAACCAGAATTTAGAATCATGATAATAAGAATACTAGCTGGAGTTGAAAATAGATTAGAATCCCTTTCTGTGGAGATAAAGGAAGTAAAAACTAGTCAGGATGAAATAAAAAATGCTATAACTGAGGCACAATCACGGATGGATGCCTCAGGGGCAAGGATGGATGAGGCAGAACAGAGATTCAGAGATATAGAAGACAAACTTACCGAGAATAACGAAGCAGAAAAAAAGAGGGAGATTAAGGCAAAAGAGCATGAGTTAAGAATTAGACAATCAGTGACTCATTAAAAAGGCACAACATGAGAATCATAGGGGTCCCAGAAGAGGGAGAGAGAGAAATAGGGGTAGAAGGGTTATGTGAGCAAATCATAGCACAAAACTTTCCTAACCTAGGGAAAGACACAGACATCAAAATCCAGGAAGCACAGAGGACCCCCATTAGATTCAACAAAACCGACCATCAACAAGGCATATCAGAGTCAAATTCACAAAATACTCAGACAAGGAGAGAATCATGAAAGCAGCAAGGGGAAAAGAGTCCCTAACCGACAAGGGAAGACAGATCAGGTTTGCAGCAGACCTATCCACAGAATCTTGGCAGGCCAGAAAGGAGTGGCAGGATATATTCAGTGTGCTGAATCAGAAAAATAGGCAGCCAAGAATTCTTTATCCAGCAAGGCTGTCATTCAAAATAGAAGGAGAGATGAAAAGTTTCCCAGACAAACAAAAATTAAAGGAGTTTGTAACCACTAAACCAGCCCTGCAAGAAATTTTAAGGGGGACTCTCTGAGGGGAGATGCCGGAGGCCGAGCTCTCCAACCAGCCCGACGGCAGGGCCCGGGTGGTGGACGGATGGGGACTGCACGGCGGCCCACCGACAGTGAAGCTTCTCGTTCTCCTGCTTTTATGTAATTTGGCCTTAGCGTTGGTCGGGGCAGCCCCCCTACCAATGAAAGTACCTGGGGATTTGTCAGTTGGGGGATTGCCCACGACAGGCGCTCCGGGAAAAGACCTTCGGGGAAAGAAAAGAGATTCTGCAGGGAAATTATGTGGCCCTACCTCCAGCCCTTGCCACCCCCTATAAAGACTCCTCTACATAAAGGAAGGATAGCTCCATATATTTCCCAGCCAAGGAGGGGGACAAATGGATTCAAAATCCCAACTCCAGTAACAGAGGAATGTATCTATAGATACAAGTTATTCCAACCCCTAGGCCCACTTGGCCCCCAGGAGGCATTCCAGATGATAACTGGACCTGGTGGGTTAAGGTACAGAATGGTTCATTAGTTCCTAGGTATACATTGTCTTTCTCAGAACGCATAAGGCATGGGTTCCCAGGGTCCTCCTGGCTCCCTCCCAGCACCCCAGACCAAAGTGAATACTTCTCTTCCTTGTACCACAAATGGCACAAAGGAACAATTTAGAAGTCATGTCCTTGTAAAACATTCCACTTGAGGTGTTGAGAGCTAGATGACCTTGAAAGGGCAGGGGGAATGTTACAAGAAAATAACTGTTTGGGTGATTACACAAAGGAACATTTTTAGAATTAGGTAATGCCGAGAAACATAGATAAGGCACACTGAAAGGAATTTGCTAACAAATATAATACTATTCTTGCTACAATAAAGCGGCCAGTCTAACACACTGCTGTTGTCTGTGTCCATTTGTTTTTATGTTTTTTGCCAATGCCGTTCATCCTTCAGGAACCCCTGGACCTGCTGGGGCTGGACCCTGGCAAGGAGAAAAGATGAGGAAAAAAAAAAAAATATATATATATATATATATATATATGAATAAATAAATAAATAAATAAATAAATACCAAAAGCAACAAAGCTTAGAAAGGACCAGAGAACACCATCAGAAACTCCCAACTCTACAAGCATCATTATGGCAATAAATTCATATCTTTCAGTACTCACTCTAAACCTCAATGGACTCACTGCTCCAATCAAAAGACACAGGGTAACAGAACGGATAAGAAAACAAGATCCATCTGGGGCTGTTTACAAGAGACCCACTTTAGACCTAAAGACACCTTCAGATTGAAAATAAAGGGATGGCCAACCATCTATCATGCCATTAGGCATGTCAACCATTAGGTTGACAAAATAAAGCCAGAGTAGCCATACTTATATCAGACAATCTAGACTTTAAAATAAAGACCATATCAAGAGATGCTGAAGGGCATTATATCATAAGCAAGGGGTCTATAGACCAAGAAGACCTCACAACTGTAAACATTTATGCGCCAAATGTGGTGGCACCCAAATATATAAATCAATTAATCACAAACATAAAGAAACTCATTGATAGTAATACCAGAATAGTAGGAGACTTCAACACCCCACTCAACAACAATGGACAGATCATCTAATCAAAAAATCAACAAGGAAACAATGGCTTTGAATGACAAACTGGCCCAGATGAAATTAACAGATATATTCAGAACATTTCACCCTAAAGCAGCAGAATATACATTCTTCTCCAGCGCACATAGAACGTTCTCCAGAATAGACCATATACTGGGACACAAATCAGCCCTAAGTACAAAAAGGTCGAGATCATACCGTGCATATTTTCAGACCAAAATGCTATGAAACTCGAAATCAACCACAAGAAACAATTTGGAAAGGTAACAAATACTTGGAGACTGAAGAACATCCTACTAAAGAATGAATGGGCTAACCAAGCAGTTAAAGAGGAAATTAAAAAGTAGATGGAAATCAATGAAAATGATAACGCAGCAAAGGCGGTAATAAGAGGAAAGTAGATAGCAATCCAGGCCTTCCTAAAGAAGGAAGAAAGATCTGAGGTACACAACCTAACCTTACGCCTTAAGGAGCTGGAAAAAAAACAGCAAATAAAACCCAAAACCAGCAGAAGACAGGAAATAATAAAGATTAGAGCATAAATTAATGCTATCGAAACCAAAAAAACAGTAGAACAGATCAGTGAAACCAGAAGCTGGTTCTTTGAAAGAATTAACAAAATTGATAAACCATTAGCCAGTTTGATGAAAAAAAAAAAAAGGGAATGACCCAAATAAACAAAATCAAGAATGAAAGAGGAGAGATCACAACCAACACAGCACAAATAAAAACAATAATAAGAGAATATTATGAGCAATTAAATGCCAATAAAATGGGCAATTTGGGAGAAATGGACAAATTCCTAGAAACATATACACTACCAAAACTGAAACAGGAAGAAATAGAAAATTTGAACAGACCCATAACCAGTAAAGAACTCGAATTAGTCATCAAAAATCTGCCAACAAACAAGAGTCCAGGACCAGATGCATTTCTAGGGGAATTCTACCAAACACTTAAGGAAGAGTTAACACCCATTCTCTTGAAGGTGTTCCAAATAATAGAAATGGAAGGAAAACTTCCAAACTCTTTCTATGAAGCCAGCATTACCTTGATTCCAAAACCAGACAGAGAGCCCACTAAAAAGGAGAACAGACTGACTTCCCTGATGAACATGGAGGCAAAATTCTTCAACAAGACATTAGCCAACTGGATCCAACAATACATTAAAAAAATTATTCACCACGACCAAGCGGGATTTACACCTGGGATGCAGGCCTGGTTCAACATCCGCAAAACAATTAACGTGATTCATCACATCAATAAAAGAAAGGACAAGAACCATAGGATCCTCTCAATAGATGCAGAGAAAGCATTTGACAAAATGCAGCAACCTTTCTTGATAAAAACCCTCAGGAAAGTAGGGATAGAAGGAGCATACCTCGAGATCGCAAAAGCCATATATGAACAACCCATTGCTAATACCATCCTCAATGGGGAAAAACTGAGAGCTTTCCCCCTAAGGTCAGGAACAAGACAGGGATGTCCACTCTCACCACTGTTATTGAACATACCATTGGAAGTCTTAGCCTCTGCAATCAGACAACACAAAGAAATAAAAGGCATCCAAATCGGCCAGGAGGAGATCAAACTTTCCCTCTTCACAGATGACATGATACTCTATATGGAAAACCCAAAAGATTCCACCAAAAAACTGCTAGAGTTGATTCATGAATTCAGCAAAGTTTCAGGATATAAAATCAACACACAGAAATCAGTTGCATTCCTATACACCAACAATGAAGCAACAGAAAGAGAAATCAAGGAATCGATCCCATTTACAGTTGCACAAAAAAACATAAAATACCTGGGAATAAATCTAACCAAAGAGGTGAAAAATCTATACAATGAAAACTATAGAAAGTTTATGAAAGAAATTGAAGAAGACACAAAAAAATGGAAAAAGATTCCATGCTCCTAGATAGGAAGAACAAATATTGTTAAAATGTCAATACTACCCAAAGCAATCTACATATTCAATGCAATCCCTATCAAAATAACACCAGCATTCTGCACAGAGATAGAACAAATAGTCCTAAAATTTGTATGGAGCCAGGAAAGACCCCAAATAGCCAAAGCAATCTTGAAAAAGAAAACCAAAGCAGGAGGCATCACAATCCCAGACTTCAAGCTATACTACAAAGCTGTAATCATCAAGACACCATGGTCCTGGCACAAAAACAGGCACTCAGATCAATGGAACAAAATAAAGAACCCAGAAATGGACCCACAAACGTATGGCCAACTAATCTTTGACAAAGCAGGAAAGAATATCCAATGGAATAAAGACAGTCTCCTCAGCAAGTGGTGCTGGGAAAACTGGACAGCGACATGCAGAAATGAACCTGGACCACTTTCTCACACCAGACACAAAAATAAACTCAAATTGGATGAAAGAGCTAAATGTAAGACAGGAAGCCATCAAAATCCTCGAGGAGAAAGCAGGCAAAACCTCTTTGATCTTGGCCGCAGCAACTTCTTACCCAACACATCTCCAGAGGCAAGGGAAACAAAAGCAAAAATGAACTATGGGGACCTCATCAAAATAAAAGCTTCTGCAGAGCAAAGGGCACAATCAGCAAAACTAAAAGGCAACCAACGGAATGGGAGAAGATATTTGCAAATGACATTATCAGATAAAGGGTTAGTATCCAAAATCTATAAAGAACTTATCAAACTCAACACCCAAAAAACAAATAATCCAGTGAAGCAATGGGCCAAAGACATGAATAGACACGTCTCCAAAGAAGACATCCAGATGGCTAACAGACACAAGAAAAAATGCTCAACATCATTCATCATCAGGTAAATACAAATCAAAACCACAATGAGATACCACCTTACACCTGTCAGAATGGCTCACATTAACAACTCAGGCAATAACAGACGTTGGCAAGGATGTGGAGAAAGAGGATCTCTTTGGCATTGTTGGTGGGAATGCAAGCTGGTGCAGCCACTCTGGAAACCAGTATGCAGGGTCCTCAAATAACACTAAATAGAACTCCCCTATAACCCAGAAATTGCACTACTAGGCATTTATCCAAGGGATACAGGTGTGCTGTTTTGAAGGGACACATGTACCCCCATGTTTATAGCAGCACTATCAACAATAGCCAAAGTATGGGAAGAGCCCAAATGTCCATCAATAGAGGAATGGACAAAGAAGATGTGGTGTGTATGTGTATATATATATATATATATATATATATATATATATATATATATGGGAGTATTACTCAGCAATCAAAAAGAATGAAATCTTGCCATCTGCAACTACGTGGATGGAACTGGAGGGTATTATGCTAAGTGAAATTAGTCAGAGGAAGACAAAAATCATATGATTTCACTCATATGAGGACTTTAAGAGACAAAACAGATGAACATAAGGGGAGGGAGATAAAAATAATATAAAAACAGGGAAGGGGACAAAGCAGAAGAGATTCATAAATATGGAGAACAAACTGAGGGTTGCTGGAGGGGTTGTGGGAGGGGGGATAGGTTAAATGGGTAAGGGGTACTAAGGAATCTACTCCTGAAATCACTGCTGCACTATATGCCAACTAATTTGGATGTAAATTAAAAAAAATAAATACATAAAATTTCAAAAAATTTAAAAATGATCTAGCAGGCTAAAATGTTGTTCCCTGAACACATGAATAATTTTGCATCCCTGATAATCAATACGTAATAATCACATTAGCACATATCGAGAGGAGAAGGTGAGTTCTGCTTCGGGCAGAAGTAAAGAAGGAGGGAATCTGGTCACCGCACTCAGTGTGATGGTTATTCTCTTGTGTCCAGAGAATTAGGGTCTGGATCCATACTTGAACTTGCCCATGAGGCAAAATGAAAACTATATGATCGACAAATGGAAACTCATCATGTTAGAAGACAAACTAGTTACTATCTCTTATGCAAGCATGCCCTCTGGTATTCTTTTACCACTTAAAAAGTACTCTTTCTGAATAGTGTTATCTGATTCCATCATATTTCTGGTAATACTTCAACAACCCTACAAATTGGCATACCAGGAACTTGTGCGATGACAGTCCCTTATTCATTCTGGGTTTTCACAAGCTTCTCCTACTGGCTCCATGGCTTTATGGATACCCTGAATGTTCTCTCTTACCCCTATTGACACTTAACACCTCAATTTAAGAAGTACAGGATAAACTGAATCCCAGTTATTCTACAGAGAAATAAGGTGAGCCATTGACATGTGAACTCACTTATTCAACAACTACACCATCTAACTGGAAACAGAGTTCATCTGCTATTGATTATTCTCCACCCCCACCCCCCCAGGAACAAATTAAGAGCCTTAGAATCTTTCATTTTTGTAGTATGGGCAGTAGGAAATAGGGAGTGGCAACAAAGAACTAGAAACTACAAGAGCTGATTTATTATAAGTCAGTTAAAATACAGTACTTCCCCTTATCCGTGACCCCCAGTGGATGCCTGACGTCACAGACAGGACCGAATCCTGCATATACTATATTTTTTCCTATACATACATGCCTATGATAAAGTTTATAAATTAGGCACAATAAGAAGTTAACAGCAATAATCCATAATAAAGTGGAATAATTATAACCATATACTGTAATAAAAGTTGCACGAGTGTGGTCTCACTAGCTCTCTGCCTAAATATGTCATTGTGCTATACTCATCCTTCTCTTGATGATGTGAGTTGATAAAACGTCTCCGTAATGAGGTGAAGAGAGGTGAATGACTAGGCAGCAGGATGTAGTGTTAGTCCCTAATATCCTTCTGAGGATACATCCGAAGGAGGGCCATCTGCTTCGGATCTTGGTTGACCATTTGGCCGCAGGTAACTGAAACCATAGAAAGTGAAACAGCAGATAGGAGGGCACTACCACACGTAAAAACCTGTCTTGGCGGTATCTTCTGCCATATCAGCACATTGCCAATAGATGTCAGATATTGTCAGATGACTGCACAATGATTTATAGCCATTTCTGGATGTTTTGTGAATTTTATTACTCAGTGATGCTTTCTTCAGGATCTTAAAGACATTTTATTCTTTATTATCTGATTTATGTTTGGTGGTAATAGCATCAATGTTAAGAAGATTAGCTAATAGCTGTTTTGGAAGCACTTTTTTTTTCTTCTATCTTCTATTTCATCTGTTTAAAAAAACACTTTCTAGATAGATTATTTATAAGTTGTGGACCTCCTGAAATTGCTGGGTAAAATACTTTATGAAGCGCTTTGTTCTTTCTCACACTCTTTTTAATAACCAGAGTACTTGATTTTGCATGTCTGGTTTTATTTGGTGCATGTCCCAAATGTCTCCTGGGACATATTTATCCTAAGAGAAATTACTTACTGTTTATCAGAAATCCTGTATTTTTAACCTATGTTAACAATCTTATGTTGACTTCCTTTGGTCCTAAATATATTCATGATTAAACCTGCTCTTCAAGAACATTTTTTAATGTGAAATTATGACTCTCATATAGATACAAAAATATAGACACGATTTTTAGTCTATTATTTTCTACTAATTTTGTATAGCAATAAAAGCATTGACTAAGAAGTCTTGAACAAAGGGCAATGATCATGTTGGATTTTCTCTTATATCTCCTTGCAGTATTGATCTGCTAACCTACTACCTACTCTTGAATTACAAATTTAATCTCTTTAGTAATTATAAGACTATTCACAATATCTATTTCATGTGGTTGACTTTCATTACTTTGTGCATTTCAAAGACAGTCTATTTCACGTAAACTGTTGTATTCACATGCATAGAGTTTTTTTTTACAGCATTAACATTTATCATTGGTGATAAATCAGTTACATTCCTGATATTTGTGTCCTCTCTCCTTTTATCTTAGTCTTGCTAGAAGAATATCAATTTTATTGCTTTTAAACGACTCATCTTTTTGTTTCATTGATTTTCTTGATTGTTTCCTGTTTTCATTTTTTTTTCATTTTTACTCCTATCTGTATTTCCTTCTGCCAGCTTTCCTTGGCTTTATTTTGTTCTTTTTCTAGTTTCTTAAGCTCAAATATTTGCTTTTGATTGTTTTCCTTCTCTAATATAAGGATTTAATTCAATGAATTACCTGCTAATTACTGCTTTAGCTGTATCCCACAAAATTTGATATGCCATAATTTCATTTTTGTGCAGTTAAAATATTTTCAAGAGGTGCCTGGGTGGCTCAGTCAGTTAAGCATTCTGATTCTTGATTTCGAGCACAACATTGGGCTCATGAGTTCGAGCACAACATTGGGCTCTGCGCTGACAGTGCGGAGCCTGCTTGGGATCCTCTCTCTCTCTCTCTCTCTCTCTCTCTTCCCCTTCCCTCTCTCTCTCTCTCGGAATAAATAAATAAACTTAAAAAATATTTTCTAATGTGAGACTTTGTCTTCAACCAGTGTATTATGTAGATGTGTGCAGTTTAATTTTACAGTGCTCGGAGATCTTCTGTTATTTATTTCTAATTTATTTCCATCATAGTCAGAGAGCATACTTTATATAATTTCAATTATTCTACATTTTTCAAGGTTTGTTTTATGGCCTAGGATATCACCTACCTTGATAAATGTTCCAGGAACTCTTGAAGAGAGTATTTAGCTGTTGGTGTGTGTAGGGTTCTGTAAATGTCTAATAGATCCAGTTGGTTGATAGTGTTTTAAGTTCTTGTGTATCCCTGCCCCTGCCTGTCTATTAGTTCTATTAAAGTCTCTAACTAAAACTGTGGATTATTCTATCGCTGCTTTTATTACTGTTTTTAAAATGCATTTTGCAGCTCTGTTTATATATGATGTTTATTTATGATTGTTATGTCTCCCTGGAAAACCAACCCATTTATCACAATGTAATATGACTTTTTATACCTGAAAATTTTCTTTGTTCTGCAGTCTAATTTGTATGTTATTAACACCCCAGCTCTTTGATTACAGTTCAGATGGCGTATTTACCCCCATTCTTCTACGTGTAGACTAATTATTTCATTATACATAAAGTAAGTTTCTTGTAGACTACACATAGTTGGGTATTACTTTATTATCCAATCTAAGAGTGTTGTCTGTTTTTTAACTAGCATGAGCAGATAATTTGCATTGAAAGTGATTATTTATACGTTTGGATTTAGGTCCACCAGTGTTCTTTATGATCTGTCTATTCCATTATTTTAAAAATTAGTTTATTTCCCTTTCCAGCTTTCTTTTGAGGTACTGAAGTATATTTTTTTAGTATTCCATACTGATGAGCCTATTGTGGTTTGGTTATACCTCTTTGGACACCCATAGCTGAGCTTAAGAAAGAAAGTCATGGTCTCAAGCTTCAGGCCAGCCTTTGCCAGACTGGCTACTGTGGTGCTTCCCTGAAATTTCTATGTCTCAGCCATCTTCCTATCCCAGGTTTTAGCTTGTCCATTTAACCACCTGTTCACAGCCTGATCTCATTTTATATGGGGGTCACCAGTACAAGTGCACCAGCTAATGGAGCCCATGTTGAACTGTACCATAGAACCAGAAGTGCAACACTTTAAAAAAAATTAATGTTTACTGACTTTTGAGAGAGAGACAGAGAGAGCATGCACAAGCAGGGGAGGGGCAGAGAGAGGGAGGCAGAGCATCCCAAGCCGGGTCCAGACTGACACAGAGAGCCTGATGTGGGGCTTAGTCTCATGAACTGTGAGATCATGACCTAAACTGAAGTCAGACGGTTAACCAACTGAACCACTCAGGCCCCCTGGAAGTACAGCACTTCCGTGCCCCCTGGTAAACCTCCACAGTTTAGTTAGGAGCAGACTTCACAGGAAGAAAGTGACCCACTGGTCAGTTGTGGCCAACATGAAAAATAAGCCAAAAGATTACTGAAAGCCAGTGTTAATGAGTGAGATACACTGCTCAGCAAAAAAACAAGGTTACTGGAGAGCTAAGGAAGAATCTTAGAATGGAAATATCTAAAGAGGGTTTAGATATTTATAAGAAGCTGACCATTTGACATAATGCTAAGAGAGCTCAAAGCCTCATAACATGTTTAAACGTAACTATTTTTAATTAAAAATATATGATGAAATATGTGATAAGTATAAAACATAATCCTAAGAACCAAAGGCTGGGCCCCATTTTCCAGAATTTTCTGAGAGCCTATAATTATTACTGTTTTGTTGTTGCTGGGAATCCTCCTGATGATAGAGAATTTATCATCTGCATGAACAGTAAATTGGGAAATGTTTGAAATCATGTCAAGAAATTAAAGAACTTCATGGTGTGATTTTAGGTGATCAAAGAGTAAGGACAGCTTTTAGAGAAACCAAATAAAATATTCACTCTAAGGAAGTGTTTCTGCTTCAGCAAACACTAAAGGGGCTTGAAAAAAATTCTAGTGGAAAATCTCTAAATCAATTTTGGAACAAAGAAGACAGTATAAAAATAACTGAAAGGTGGAGTTCGATGGAAATATTAGAAGTTCTATGGAGGATCATTAAACTCTCAGGGGGAAAAGAGTCACACACAAAGCTAACCCAAGGGCAGTAATTCAAGTACGTCACTGCAATCCAAGAAGGAGACTTAACCTCCACCAGCTTTAGGAAACCAGAGCTGTTCCCCAAGAAACAGATTCCAGAAGTGAATTTGGAGAGAAAGAGAAGAAAATATTAGAAGTTATAATAGAATAATACAACATTCAAGAACCAGAAAAAAAATTACCAAAAACAAAACAAACCAGTCAAAGCCTCATGAAACTCCCTATACTTACAAAGACAGTCCCCAGCTCCATAATTACTTCTCGTGCTTTGGAAAGAACTCTTTTTGAACTGAGACATCAGCTGCCAACCTGGAGATACATACGAAGACAAATAAACCAAAACACGGGTCTGCTTCAAGGGCAAGCTCCTAGAAGGTATGTTTATCAAATATTTTCAGAAACAGGAACTCTAAGGCAAGGGGGCTTCACTTTTTGCCACCATCACTGAAAATACATCTCTGTATTTTATTTTTTCTTTCTTCTTAATGAGAAACATGAGTCTGTGTTTACAACAACTGGCCTCCATCTGGGCCAGCAAGAGATCCAGCTCGGGTTTGGAACCTGGGGCCCCTCCAGCATCCCCTTTACTCTGAAATGTGGTGGGTATTACACTGATGCCCCAAACCTCAGACCTTGCACCTATGTCCGTTATGGACTGTCCACAGGAGAATGGCACTATCCATCTGATTAATGTGGACAACCCCTCGACTACAGGATCTCGTGACCCCTGAGCCCTCTTCCACTTCTGATTGTGGCTAGGCACTGTCTTTTTTTTTTTTTTTTTTAATTTTGATGTTTATTTATTTTTGAGAGAGAGAGACAGAGTGCAAGCAGGGGAGGGGCAGAGAGAGAGAGAGAGAATGGGAGACACAGAATCCAAAGCGGGCTCCAGGCTCCGAGCTGTCAGCACAGAGCCCGACGCGGGGCTCGAACTCACAAACCGTGAGATCATGACCTGAGCCGAAGTCGGCCGCCCAACCGACTGAGCCACCCAGGTGCTCCAGCTGGGTACTGTCTTTAAGGGTCCTCACCGAGGCCTTCACCTTGACGAACGGGCTTGCCTTCTAATCTTCAGGGTATAGACATAGACACACACCTTAGAAATTCAACTCTGAAATTCACTATTTTGGTGAAAAAGGAAGTATTCATCACCCACGAAGACCACTCTAAGCTTTGGAATCCTATAGATTTAGCTACCTTTTACAAGGTAGCTACCTTTTATATTGCTCAGCTCATCAAGATAGAGAATGATTTAAAAATTAAAATAAATATACCTTCTAATATGTGCTATATTTGTATTCTAGATTTAAATTTTCTATTGCCTTAAAAATAATTTCAAACTAGACATTTCACTCGGGTATTGAAGCTATTTCTTTGAACATTAAATAAGGCAACATACATAGTCTCTGGCACATTTGGCGAAAGATATTTTGCGTTAACATCTTTTGCGCTTTGATTTGTTATGCATACTTCAGATTAGCAGGTATCACCTGATTTTCCAGCCAACAAATGGTCTCAACTGTTGCGTTTACTATAGATAAACTGCCTTCTGCACTTCCCTTAAAAGTGCATTATGATAAATAAAAGGTAGTTGTCTTCTGAACTATAATCATTTGCTGCTAAAAGTTGGTGTACAAAGCCTCAAATGGCGAAATGGCAGACATAAAGAGCAAATGATCCCTTAATCACCTCATTGTAAATGTTTACAAGAAAGAGCATCACAGGCCTGAAATGTGAACTTCGTGTTCCCTTTACTGCAATCCCTTGCAAAATTATCGTTAAATGCTTTGCTAAACTGCCCCATTTACAACACATGTTCTTATATTACTGCCATTTCTTAGTTTGATGGAGCTATACATCCTGGGATATGGGCTGAAACAGAGCCTACCCATGTGACTACAGCAATATGACCAAGCTGTCAAATAATTTGTATCCTAACCATTACAACATTGAAGGGAATGTGCTTGTTTTAGCTTTTCTGAGTCAGGCCACCAAGTAAGAAAATGGCAACTTTGAAAATAAGCTTTGAGGTCCTTAAGGGGATAGACAATATTGTCTGTTGTACACGTTCATGTTAGAATAAATAACTAAAAGCAAGACCATCCAAAAAACGTGATAGGTGTTCAAGTTTAACTTACATCTCTATCAAATGTAATTCCAAATTCTGCCTGAGGACATGTGCATATGTTACCCTCTGTGACTCTCCTCCGTCATCTTTCCTCAGATGTAATTTACACAGTATCATCAGAGAGGAACAGATCAAAAGGACTTGTGGATATAATATCTCAACACCAGTAAAATTCGGCACACTTACTATGGAAAGGAATTGTTTTTATTTAACCTAGACATAAACCTATTTACCTATTTTCTTTAGTGGTATTTTTTTTCAAGCTTTCAAAATTTTCTGTAAACTTTTCAAATAAAAGCAAGTCTGTTGACACTGTTTCCTCCATATAAAGGTATTGATTTGAATACCATTCTCTGTTTTGACTTAGTGACATTTCCAGGGTATTTTATCTCTACAAAGCATCACTTAAACATTTGCTATGAACATTTGCCACGTTCTTTTCCGGTTTGAGGTAACTCTAGTGTTGTGGACTGTCTACAAAGAGGAAAATATATATCTATACTTGATTAAATCTGAACATAGTCTAAACACACCTAAACTCACTGCAGAGGAAATGGTTGATAAGAATGAGTGTCAGGATAGGCTCTGGAAAACATAAATCTCCCAGGATTCACGAAGAAAGGAATTTTGCACCAGGAATCCCGGGATTTAAATCTGTTGAAAGGGAGGCACCTGGGTGGCTCAGTTGGCTGAGCGTCCTGCTTTAGCTCAGGTCACGATCTCACGGCTTGTGAGTCCGAGCCCCGCATCGGGCTCTGTGCTGACAACTCAGAGCCTGGAGCCTGCTTCGGATTCTGTGTCTCCCTCTCTCTCTCTGTTCATCCCCTGCTTGTTCTGTCTTTCTCTCTCTGTCTCTCTCTCTCAAAAAATAAATAAAAACATTAAAAAAATTGTTTCAAGCTGTTGGAAGGTAAGGCTGAAGGAGTAATACTTGGGGAAGCCACCTCCAGCTTGCCTCCTTCAGGCACCAACGGCCAGAGCTCCCTGCAGCCCCTAGGAGGTAGTTACCACCCAAATCACTGGCCACTGAAAAACAACACACCCGCCAAACTCTCACTTGTCCCCTGGGTGGCGGGAGGAGAACTCTTCTGTTGGTCTTCACCTTCCCAGTCTCTCTTTTCCCTTGGCACACTCTCCTTCCCAGATTCGGCCCCTTCAGTACAGGGACATTTTTAAAGCCAGTGGGGGAATCCAACAATTAGAAACAGCTTGGGTAACATCTATCAAGTTCCTTACTCAAAGCCGACAAATAGCAAGGAATGAAAATGGTAGCATAATGGTGACTTCGTGTCCTCACATCTCCGTTGGGTCCAAAACCAAAAAACATAAAACAAAACAAAACAACAACAACAACAAAAACCCACAACAACTCAAACTGATTTTTCTTTTTTTTTTTGCCTGTTCAGCTAATTCTCGTTATAAGGGTAGGCGTTACAGTTTGCTGAAACTATATATAATTATCATTATCTGTGTGGAATCAGCAGTCAACAAGCTCATTTTTGACTCAGGTTGCATTAGTTCATTTGATGTGCATGTTTCCTACAGGGCGTCTTCATTTATCTGTTCTTTCTCCTTCCCTGCCAGAATTAAGCAGATGTTTTTCTGTATGATATCTGTTCAATGGACGCTTATACAATTGCTTTCCAAACTAGTGTTATGGCCCTTCCAGAGAGGGATAGAGGGACCAGACATAAAATGTCTATCATCCCAGGATGACTTCAGGTAGGCTGGGTCCGAATAGAGATAAATGGGATATTTTTGAGAAAACCTAAACAATTTAAGTATATTCACAATTGTATCTCCATTAAAAGTGACTTTTTTCTCTGTGTTTAGTTTAAGCGGGAATTACTTCAGCTCTTTATTTTTCTTTGCAGAAAATATCTTCATGTCTGCAGCCAGAAAGAAGAAAATTCACACCCATTTTTTAATGCAACTTTTAGAGATAAATCCTTTGCTCCTTACTCCAAACATCAGTGGTGCTGCAGTGAATTCAGTAGTGCTCATGTTTTTAAGAAGCTCTATTGAGGAAATAGTCAAAAAGTTAATAATAGGGAGTCTGGTATAAAAATGGAAAGTGGTCTGAACCATACCTCACGTTGACCAGTCTACCTTGCTGTTCTATGTTATGTCACATCGTTATTTATTTTACCTTTCTAAGGAGTTCAGAATTTTTTGTACAGATGATAGATTTGGGGCAGGTAGATAGATTTTGGGTATGCCAAGAATGACAACTCAACTTTTGCAAAAGAGAGGTTCATCTATATCTTCCTGTCCAGATCAGTTATAATAATTACTGATGTAAATACGAGGGGATTTAGCCTTAAAAAAAAAAAAAAAAAAAAAAAAGAACAAAAATATAAAACAGAACACAATAACTCTGCAAAGAGTTCCATGAATTGAGAGAGAGTCTGAACTGGCAATGTAGCTACAGAGGTCTTGACAGGAATATGTTTAAATCGTGCTCATCATTGGAATTTTCTGGAAAATAAATGACTGCCTATTAATGACCAAGTCGAAGACAAACAAGGTTTGGGAGTAATTACAAGTTTTGCTCTTAGAAGTAGAGCTTAAGTTTTAGTTATACATGAAAATCAGGCAAAACAGAGAAAAACTTCTGGCTGAACTAGAAATTACTTTGTTAATTACCACACAGCTATTTAACATGAATCAATATGACAGATCAATAAATGCACCAGAAAACAAAGAAATTATTTGTCTTTTGCTATTTTAATCCACCCCATGTAAAACAATCTGCAAATGCGTTACTGTTTGGCGAGTTAAAAATCCATAGGGGTGTTAATCACTCAGAGGAAGGGTTTTCCATATTCAATTTGTGAGCAACCCAGAGCATCTCTCGAACTGTTACCTTATGACCACCTGGACCCAAATCATCTGTATGGATTGTTTATTGTGTTGATGTCTGGGTCCTTTCCCAAATGTATTGAATTAGAATTTGGGGGTTTCAACTGAAATCTTGCAATTATAGCAGACTTCTCTGCTTCTTATCACACTGAGGTTAGAGCATTACTGGTTTTTATACGATAGGAAATTTCTGTCTCTCAACTTCAGGCATATTTTTAAACTGGAAGATTCACTGCAGAAGTGTTAATAAAGGACAAGTTTCAAATAGAAGAAAAAATTCTACAAATTAGAGATACCCTACGTATATATACTTAGAACAAGGAGAAGTTGCACGTACTCGTTCAGCAAGAAATATTTGTTAACCAGGCATTGAGTGGCGGTGTTCTAGAAACTGGTGCCCAGCGTTTTAAAAAAGGACAAGAATGTACACCCTTATGAAGCTCACAGGAAAAAGTCAGATAATAAAACACAGCGAACCTAAAAGTATGTTAAAAGAAAATTAAAGGGGCGCCTGGGTGGCTCAGTTGGTTAAGCTTCCAACTTCAGCTCAGGTCATGATCTCAGTTTGTGAGTTTAAGCCCCGCGTCGGGCTCTGTGGTGACAGCTCAGAGCCTGGAGCCTGCTTTGGATTCTGTGTCTCCCTCTCTCTCTGCCCTTCCCTCACTCACACACTCTCTCTTTCTCTCTCTCTCAAAAGTAAATAAACATTTAAAAATTTATTTTAAAAAGACAATTAGAATGGAAAAGAAAGAAAATAGAAATGGGTAAGAGGGACCAAGACTGCCAGGGAGAAGTTGTCGAAGAGTTTTAAACAGCCTTTCAACAAAGATTTGAAGGAAGTGAGGGAATTGGTTATGTGAACATTCTAAGTAAACGAAATAATCTGTACAAAGACCTCAAGGGTTACATCTTTGCTGACAATCACATTTTCTTTAATATCATTCATTTCACCAAAGAAAAATAATTTCTCCTATTGACCAAAGACCCCTGTGAGGCTTGCTGTATGTAACATGTCTTCACTGTGGATTTCTTCCTAGAGGATTTCAAATACCAACTAAATGTTAAATATCCTTCCCTAGGGATTGATTAAGGTTGACTTACATACTCTGGTTATAGTAAAATATAAAGTAAATGGTAGAAAATATAGAAGATACCACCTTAGGGATTCATTGATGGGAATATGCAGGTGTGATTGTCCAATGTGAATTCTTTTTTTTTTTTTTAAATGTTTATTTATTTTTGAGAGACAGAGAGAGACAGGTTGTGAGCAGGGCAGGGGCAGAGAGAGAGGGAGACACAGAATCGGAAGCAGGCTCCAGGCTCTGAGCTGTCAGCACAGAGCCCGACGCGGGTTTTATTTGTACAGCTATCTTAGAATCCTAGTATTATTCATTTAGAGAGTTAAGAGGAAATTAGACATAAATTGTCTAGTTATAAGATCAGCTAATGATGATTTAAGCCATCTCAGGAATGGGGGTTGGCTGAGACTTGCAGAGAAACATCATCCTCTCCAATCCTTCCTTTCTTTCCAAAGATGCTGATCTTAAGAATGTTTCTACTTGGGGCGTCTGGTGGATCAGTTGGTTAAGTGTCTAACTCTTGATTTCAGCTCAGGTCATGACCATATGGTGTGTGAGTTCGAGCCCTGCATCGGGCTCTGTGCTGACAGCACTGAGTTTGCTTGGGATTCTCTCTTCCTCTCTCTCTGCCCCTCCACTGCGTGCTCTCTCTCTCTCTCTCTCTCTCTCTCTCAAAATAAAATTTTAAAAAAAGAGAATTTTTAAAAAAAGAACGTATCTACTAGACCTTCTGCATGCTAATCTCCCCTTCAGTGTTTCCCAGGGATCCAAACAGACCAGAGCAAGGGAGTAGTTCCTTTCCAAGAAAACTTTCCACCAAACAAGCTCTATGACCAGATATTTTATGGGACCCCAGGGGAATGGTGTAGATTTGGAGCAGTACTTTATTGAAATACATTTTTCATTCCATTTTGATTTCCAGTGTGTTGTTTTTTTTTAATATGTTAAACTGGCTGAATTGGCTGCCTAATGCAACTTCGACTTTTTGGCGCACTGAAGACGGTCTCTGCTTCTCAGTTTTGCAAATTCCAGACACTCTGACTTTTCATATCTATATAGATATATAGATATATATAGATATATATCAGTCATCCTGAAAAAAGAGAGTTTTGAAATAAATCTTTCCTGTAGTTGTAGAGAGATTTGGAAATGATGATATTCACATCTCCTATCCCCAAAACAATATTCAGACATTGCAAATCCAATCTCGTTTACTTTTCTTTTTACCTGGAATTTCCATCATATAACAAGTTGAGCCTTTGGGAAGATATTGAAATTATTTCTTGCTTCTGAATTTACTTTTAGCTCTAAAAAATATCCCCTGTGTCTGATCTTTCCTAATTCTTAACCACTTATTCCCATCATTACATACATCAGGAAGAAGAATTTTTTCTCGCCCATTTTGAGAATTTTGTGATAAGAAGATATAGAATTGGATTTTAATGGCTCAGCATAAGCAGAAGGCAAAGGCACAAGCTTCTGATCTTCTAACATAAGGGTTAATTACGTGGAGCCTGATGGCCAGATGTCCTCTCTTCCCCTTCGGCACAGATCAAGGATAAGGAGGTTTCAGTTCAACGCTGGAGATTCAGAAAGCACACCCCCAAAGCCTCCAAGCAGTCAGGCTCTTCTCAGAGACTACATTTACAACTCACAAAAAGAGAGCAATGAACACTTT
This sequence comes from Panthera tigris, assembly GCF_018350195.1. Classification (NCBI taxonomy): domain Eukaryota; kingdom Metazoa; phylum Chordata; class Mammalia; order Carnivora; family Felidae; genus Panthera; species Panthera tigris. Next base: position 3,887,100 of record NC_056670.1, read on the forward strand.
GCTGCTAATCCTCATTGAGGAGATTCAGATTCTACATTCACCATGAGACAAAATATAAAAGAGCTGATGTTTAGGAAAATGTGTTCCATAAAATGGTTACTGGGAATTTCTGAATATAATTCATGATACATTATATTGGTCCCAGTTTTAATGAATCATGTATTTATTGTGTCCCTATATATTTAATTTTACGCTAGGGAAATGAATAGGGACAACACAGCCTCTTAAATTTTCTTCCGCACTGTAATGTTCCATTTCGGGGCCCACTGAAAAATCAAAACATGGACCCCAAATACTCTTCTGCAGGTAAAACCAACATAACTACTGTTCAGAGTTCATCCAGAGTATCGCCAGTTCTGACTACATATTTATTGTAAACTGTGATGATCAAAATATATAATACCTAAAGAGCAAGAATCAATGATGTATAATGAGCTTATGCAAATTAGTACCATATGCCCAATAGAAAAATTGGTACAAACAAGAACAGAAACAGAAACATGTAAATTACCTGACAAGCTGGTAAATTCCTAGGTAATATAAAAAAAAATACCCTAACCTTTATGAATACAAAATGTGTGCTAATGAAAAGAACATTATTGTTTTGTAGTTATCAATCTGATAAAGTTTAAACATTAACATAAACTGAATGTGGCATGGAATAGGATATTATTTAGCTTTAAAAGGAAGGAAATCCTGTCAGATTCTGCACTATGTGTGAACCTTAAAAGACATTTATACTAAGACAAGCCAGGCACAAAGAAGACAAATACTATATGATTCCACTTATTGGAGGTATCTAAAGTGGACACATTTCTAGAAAGGTAAATTGCGATGGTTGCCAAGGGCTGGGATAAGGGGGAGATGGGCAGTTATTTAATGGGTTCAGAATTTCAGCTTTACACAATGAAAAAGTTACGGAGATATGCTGTACAACGATGATACACGTGACATTACTGAACTATATGCTTAAGAATGGTCAAGATGTTATACTTTATATGATGTGTTTTTGCAATTAGAGGTGTTTTGTTTTTTTTTTATAAAATGCACACACACAAATTATTAAAGTTATCTAATGGAAGTGAGGATGTGGGAACATAGATATTTTCTTTCCTTTTAGGTGCATTACTTGATATAATATTTTAAATTTTCAATTTGGTAACATTTATCATTTAAAATTTGTATCCTAGGGGCCCCTGGGTGGCTCAGTCAGTTAAGCGTCTGACTTGAGCTCACTGCTCATGGGTTCAAGCCCCATGTCTGGCTCTGTGCTGACAGTTCAGAGCCTGGAGCCTTCTTGGGATTCTGTGTCTCTGCCCTTCCCCCACTCGCACTATGTCTGTCTGTCTCTCTCTCTCAAAATTAATAAACATTAAATAATTTAGTGTATTTTATCTGTGTCTTAACATAATCCTCGTGTGAATAATACTCATATTAACATTGGAGAAGAGATGCTTTAGACAAGGGACAGGGAATGTTGCTGGCCAAACAGAGCCTGCTACACTCTAAAACATGATAGCTAGGGATTAGTAGAAGGGAGAGTATATGAAGGGCTTCACAATTTATTTTCTGTATTTGCATTTCAATGGCCATGTCATATTTGTCATATACAGGCTTTTGTTTTAAAAGCACAAGAAATTACTATCTTGCCACCTTTGTGTTCATCTTGATCCCTGATGATGGATTAACCTGTAGTCTATCTGGATATGCAAGGTTTTAGCTCCTGAAGATAATCTCATTTAATCTCTCTGTGTTCATTTAGATAATACTGTTCTGGAAAAACAATGTTCTCACTTAATGATATTGGGCGAATACTACACAGAATTATGAAAAGCACTGGCAAAAATGGGAGAAAATTATTCCAATTAGAGAAAGTAAATTTGCTTCTGTGACCACTTTGAAAGAATATGAACATCTTGTCAATTCAATTTCTTCATCGTTAATTGGAAGTATATATAGGTGTGTGTGTGTGTGTGTGTGTGTGTGTGTGTGTATATATATATATATATATATATATATATACATACTTGTTTACCTATAATTCATGGAGGTTTTGAATACTCAATGGAATCATACTCTCCCAAAGATGAATTTTGTGAAGATAGTTGCCAGGTTTTGCTATAGATTTTTTATGTTATAATAGCATTTGAACGAGCAGGCTTACTCTGGTGGTAGTATCGTGTTTGAAGGCCTACCATATTTAAATACTAATTTTCACAACCAAATTAAAAATGAGCACCTTTCCTAAACCCGCTGTGAACCAACGTTAAGACAAAACAGTATTAGAGCGCCCCCTGCTGACACACAGCAGCCACAGCTAATACTCCTATGAACTACCATCTTACATGACCAAGCCATTAAACTTCGAGATTATTCCTTGAATAATTAGAATACTTACGTACTTTAATTTTTCTAAATCCTTCTTTTTTACTCTGCAATATACAATTGGTTCGTTTTGTAAAACATTAAATAAAGGCTTTTTCTTGAAACTGTTTACAAAAAAAAAGTAGACTGCTACTTGTAGCGCTTGAAATTTTTTAAGGTGAATTTTTCTTTTTTCTGAGAAGAATGCTTGAGAATATTTACCATCAATTGGAACCCTAAAATTTTAGCCCTGAAGGAGATCTGGGATTTCAACTCTTTTAAAATGGAATCCCCCAGTGAAAAATCAGAGAAGAAAGCATTTGCTAGAGTTCCGACAGCCAGATTGTATCAGATCCTGAGTTAGGACCCGGGGTTGATGTCCAACCCATTGGTTGATCCATTACTTATTAGAATAACTTAGTGGAGTATGTTGAACAAAGGGTTGTTTTTTCTCCAGCATTTAAAGATCGTCAAAGAGCAAAGGAAAATTGATATAAAGATTATAAAGTTTATTCATATAACAAACACACCTCATTCATTAAGTTCATATACTGGGGGTATTTTTTTTTTAATGTTTATTTATTTTTGAGAGAGAGACAGAGTGGGAGTTGGGGAGGGGCAGAGAGAGACACACACACAGAATCCGAAGCAGGCTCCAGGCTCCAAGCTGTCAGCACAGAGCCCGATGTGGGGCTCGAACCCACAAACCATTAGATCATCACCTGGGCTGAAGTCGGAAACTTAACCAACTGAGCCACCTAGGCTCATAAATATTTTTTATTTTTATTTATTTTTTTTTTAATTTTTTTAACGTTTATTTATTTTTGAGACAGAGAGAGACAGAGCATGAACAGGGGAGGAGCAGAGAGAGAGGGAGACGCAGAATCTGAAACAGGCTCCAGGCTCTGAGCTGTCAGCACAGAGCCCGACGCGGGGCTCGAACTCATGGACCGTGAGATCATGACCTGAGCCAAAGTCGGACGCTTAACCAACCAAGCCACCCAGGCGCCCCTATTTTATTTTATTTTTTTATTTTTTTAATTTATTATATATTTTACTGCTTTGGCTTTTGTTTGGTCTGGCTGAATATTTTACTTACCTGCCTGGCTATTTTTGTAAGTAGTTAACTCCATCTGAAAGGCCATGTGGAAAAAGCCATAATCAACTAAATTTAGAAAATTCAAACTCTAAGAACCATTCTGTTTCATTTTTCTACTTCCCTGACAATTTTCTACAAAATTCAGTTTCAAGAGAGAATAGCCATGAATTTCTACAATAATTTTAGTTGTACATGCTGACTTCTGAAAAACATCTTATAGAAAAACAAACAAAAGTGATTTGCTACAGGGCATAAGGACCAACACAATTCTTTCCTGATACATTTTAAATGTCTCACCAATTCTAGGCAGTAATAAGCTGGTAAAACTCACTACAGGAAGATAATAAAAATTTTTCAGAGTTTTCAAATCTTTCTTTCTTTTGTACTGCAGTAACTTAAGATCATCAAGAAAGACTCATTTTAGGGTATATACATGCGTATGTGAACAGTCAACAATCATTTCATTGTAAATGTATTTTCCTCACCTCAGGTTCTATAACAACAAAAAACAGTAAACTTTACACATAAATGTTTTAAGTTCATCATATCAGGGTCTGTGGAAGGCTTCCTTTATTTTTTTAATGCTTATTTATTTATTATTTTGAAAGAGGAAAAGAGAGTACAAACAGGGGAGGGACAGAGAGAGAGGGAGACAGAATCCCAAGCAGGCTCTGCACCATCAGCACAGAGCCCCACGCGGGTCTTGATCCCAGGAACCGAGAGATCATGACCTGAGCTGATCCTGTCGCTTAACTGACTGAGCCACCAGATGCCCCGAAAGGCTCCCTTTATAACGGCAGGTTTTTAGCCAGCATGTGGTACTGTAAAATCTGTACATCCGCATTGCGTTTCACTAGCAGTGTCAAGGAAACACAAGGAAAGATTTCTAGACAAAACGTGCACTTGAAGAGTGTGATTGGAAGACGAAGCTGACAGTATATGGGGAAGCAGTGATTCACGAACAACAGAATTATTTTATATCGTCCACTAGCAAAGAAAAGAAACTGAAGACCCTGAAATGAATTCACGTATAGTCCTTGGTTTGCTGGGAAAACACTAGCTCGGAAACCATTAGGAAAATACAGTCATCATATCTTTAATTCAATATTAAATAATGGAACGGAAACTTATAAAAAGAGGTGGTAGTTTTTTGTTCAAAAGAATCAGTTCTACTAAAGCAGTTTGATACAAAAAGAGACTTGAAGAAGCCACTTCTTAAAGAAAAAAGAGAGAGAGAGAGAGAGCAGAAAGCTGTTGAAAACATGCAGAAATTATCCCTAACCAAATCTGTCAAGTTATTAGTATAGAGAAAATAAAAATAAAGGAATTGCATTATGCTCTGTGGGGAAAAAAATAACTAAAAATAAAGCCAAGGAAATACAGCTAGAGCATTTTTTAAAGATTAAACTCAATTTGAAACATTAACCACACGCGTTTCTCTTGCAAGCGTGGCTTTCCCAGGGCTAAGACCCTAGTCTGTTGATGAACTCGGGACATGTAAGCCAAGACCATTCAAGCGGGCTGGCACATTATCTTAAGCTTCACTTGTAAATGAGAATCTCTTGAGCCAGGACATGACTTGGTTAATTTCCCTGAACAGGGCCTTTGTTTGAACATACTGATGAGAAGGTGATCTAGTGAAAGAAGACATTTATAAAAGGCTGTTTTGCCAGTGTTCCCCAAGTAATAAGGAGATCAAAGTGCTACAAATCTCATTGGGAATTCTATTCACTGGACACTGCTTTTATAATTTAATCATCTTGTCCTCAAGAGAAGGGTCAAGTGAGTTTCTGAAGATTTGGTACTTAGCTAAAGGTGTAAACATGTTAAAATCTGTTTTTTCCTTTAAATGATTAAATCTCCACTTTCAGTTCCAGGAGGTCCTTGTTTCTGATATGATCAAGACCAGTAACTTTTTAGTTAATTAAAAAGTACGTTAATCTAGAAAATCACAACTCATTATGCATAAATATTTTAAATGTTTTAAGTTTAAATACACACACATACACACACACACACCTCCTTTGATGTACATCCCAGGCCATTGTACGGCTGGAAGTTCCCAGCTGGAGTGCTACATGACTTTACAGTAACTAGAGTCAGTCACCAATTATGAATTAGTTTTCAAAAGTGCAGTGAGAAGTTAAAGATCATTCCAAAGTAATCTGAGGGCAGAATCATCTAGACCTTCATTTCTCCTTGTCTCTATTTCCGCAATATATTTTTCAACAAAGTCATGTATATCTGATTCAACAAAATTGATTTATTTTTGGCATTTATCTTTATTGAGTCCACACAAAGCACTGTATTGTGAAAACAGCCCTCTTTCCGATGTTATGTGTACCTGGTGGGGTTTTTTATAAATTTTTTTAAGTTTATTTATTTTGAGACAGAGGGAGTAGAGGCAGAGAAAGAGAGAGGGAGAGAGGGAGAACCCCAAGCAGGCTCCACACTGTCAGTGCAGAGCCTGATGTGGGGCTCGAACTCACGAAGTCCGAGATCGTGACCTGAGCGGAAATCAAGAGTTGGATGCTTAACTGACTGAGCCACCCGGGTGCCTGATCTATGTGCTTGGTTTGCACAACACTAAATTAAAGTGTATAATTCCAAATAGCTTGTAAAACTGGCTTAGTGACTAGGAGAGTTTGAATATTTATCAGTAAATATTTGCTTCCTCCTGTGGGCAGAGAACGATCCCATGTCTCATTGATGTTGGCCTTGTCTAGGTGACTTGATTTGGTCAATGGGATGTTCATGGATTTGCCTTCAGCACAGGCTTGAAATCGACTTGCTCTCTTGCCTTTCTGTCATCACAGTGAGAATGACACCCCGTGTCACTGCCAGAAGAAGGAGAAACACAGTGAGGAGAGCCACACCGGCTGACACACAGATGTGTCAACAATGCAAGAAATGCTACTGCTGTAATGCCTCTGAGTTTTGAGGTGTTTGTCATGCACCGATGTATGAACACTACAGAAACACACTCAAATGACTTTGGGAAAGCATCAATTCAGCTCGTTAAAGCAGGTGGAGGTGGGCTAATAGGATCATACAAAGTGTAAGCAGGTCATGGAACCAAAAAATAAAAATTGGGAGGAATCACGTTTCTGTTTGTCCCAGAACTTTGTCGACTGGCTTGTGCCACTCTCCCTCATAATCAGAAATAATGTGGCCAATGGTGTTTACCGCCAGTGTTGAGTCTAAGGCCACTGCTGCACACACACTGTTATTTCGCAGTTAAGAAAGATCACCCCTTGATTTTTTTTATTGTTGTTAAAGCTATTATTAGCAAAGCCTGTGACTGAAGTTGCCTTCTCAAGATCCTAGTGGGCTCAAAATCTTTGTAGGAAAGAACAACCATGTTTTGGAGCCTGATCTGCTAACGGTCTCGTCCCATGACTGTCGTAGGTGTCCTTCCGTTGGTCTAGAGCCACGCACCCCGGGTTAGAGCGCCAAATCCCTCGGTCCTTAGGTGGCAACTCCACGACGCAGAGCAGAGGACCTCTTCGCTGCAGAGGACCACTCCCCATAACTGAGACATACGGACGCATGCCGGGCCACCTGGGGCACTCGGGGCTCCTTCAGCCTGCTCTGCTCCACACTCAGCGAGCCTGATCCATCACTGGCACTTTTCCCAGCCGGCGGCCTCAGGGACCCCTGGGAGGAGGGAATACACCTGTTCTGTAGCTCAACCACAAGGCGGTCCTTCTCCGCAGAGCTGCACTGATGGACCCCTTCCCTGGGATGAATGCTTTTACGAGCCCCCCACACCTTTTCCTCACTCATTCATGCATTATTTACAGAGTGCCATCTACAGACCGGGCATTACTCGAGAGTCTGGAAAGCTGCTGTAAGCACAACATGACGAACCCCCTGGCTTCAAGAACATAGATTCTCATCCAAACATAAAATGCAGTAACAATTTTCACCTATCAAATTAGCAGATAATAGATTTCTAATCTACACTTACTATTAAAATTACTATATTTATTTTCCTTCACTGAAGGAAAGAGTGGGGAAGAATGTGCTATTATACTTTACAGCTGGATGAAAGCTGGTAAGACTTTACAGAAAGCCAAGAGAAAATTTTTAATGACAAAAAAATGAAAAAATTTAATGAAAGGCTTTAGAAATGTCTAAGTCTACTCAGAGTATTCTAAGGAAAATAATTATGAGTGGGCACAGTTATTTAAATAAAACATGTTTATTTCAATTATTTAGGTATAAACGGGAAGAGAAATTCAACACCTAAAGATAATGATTTTGGTTAAATACATTTTGTAATATTCTTAAAATGGAAAAATATGAAGTTATTGAAATTACAAATTTTACTGACATAAGAACTTTTGCATACTATTAACTTTAAATATTTATTTTGAGAACATGTGTGTATGAGTGGGGGAGGGACAGACAGAGAGGAGAGAGAGAATCCCAAGCAGACTTCATGCTTAGCTGACCCAGGGCTGGATCCCACACACCATGAGATCGTGACCTGAGCCGAAACTAAGAGTTGGAAGCTTAACTGACCGAGCCACCCAGCCACCCCTTATACCATTAACTTTAGAAATTATACACACACACTATACTATTGTTTCTTTTTCTGGGAAATCTCCATGGAAGTCACAGATGTGTGAAGGAAGACATGAATTCAGATATCGTGGAATATTATTTTAGCCCTGAGACAACAGAGCCTATCAATAAAAAGTCAGGTTTTTTCTAGACTTCACATAAGATGATATTAAAAACTGACATATATTTTGCTTTTTCCGTGAATAAATATTAGAAAGCTATAACTATATGTTAATTGTGATCAAATATTAACATGCTTTCATAAGCTTATGATTCATATTAAAGTAATATATTCTGGCAGTTACAGCTTTTATTTTGTGGAAATTAAAAACCATTTTGAAAGAATAACATTTAGAGAAAAACTGGAAGTCTTCCTGGTTTTTTGCCTCAAATTTAAATGCTCAATATTTAACGAAAGACAAATGGCTTTCAGAAGCTCCACCAAGCATCTTATTAGAACTCTTCAACAATTAATCTATTATCTGTAATGTCATCCTATTTTTTTTCCACTTTATTAAGAGTATTTCAACAACCCAGTAAACAACAGTGCCCACTTTTGCCTCAAATCAGGAATTTTTGCTCAGGCAACTTATATTTTGTTTGCTTACAAATACAGCCATCCTTTTCCATGAGGTGGTAGGTGGGGTCCTCATAGTAATTGGCAGCTGTGTTTTCTGATGGAAGCACTACAGCCCTATGTTTGGGCAGAATATCTTACCAGTTTTTGACGGACTTAAGTAGAAATATGCAATGAGCTTTCTGTGAGAACACCCAGACTGCCTTCGTGGCCAAAATCTATTGTCACAGAACCTTCCATGAGGCTCCTTCATCCCCTGGCGTTCTCAGTAAGCACATTCACTGAAACAAAGCCAAACAAAATACGCAACCAAAGCCCCAGGAGTCTTCGGAGGAAGAAAATTAAGTCTTCAATTTCGGTTTCAAAGAAGTGCTAATTAGCTAAATAAAGTCACTGAGATCTGAGTTTTAATTCCACCTCCAAATCCCCAACACTTTATCTGGATGTGTTACTCTGCTCCATGGTGAAGCTTTTGTAGTTATTTTCCTGTTTTGTTTTGTTTTGTTTTGTTTTTAACCAATTTAGTCTACTATCAATATAAATCTAGTGTCTCTTAAATTTGATTAAAATTCAATTTGCAACCAGTACCTATTCAAACAGCCATCTCTTCTGTAGATTTTAATGATGCTGAGTTAAATGTCAAGAGCTCTGCTCTTTTGTTTCCATTGATTTGCCTATCGATTGCTAATCCTAAGATCTGCCATGCTGTCCCCCCATTTTATCTAATGCCCACCCATTATGCAAAAACTAAGACTTAATAACCATTGTCATGTGACCTTTTACTTGCCTTAAGACTCAAAATCAACTTGTTATTATAAGTTGTTCATTCATTTACGTAATTACAACAAATGTCACTAGTTCAGGCTTTATCCAAAATCTAAATTATGTAACTGCTGAACTACAACTGGTGAGTCCATAGTCTATCGCCAACTCTGCCCCCCAACACTCTTACACACCCCCATGCCCCCCACCAGGCTACCACTCTTGCCAAATCCCTTCTCTGCACTCTTGTCAGTAAGTATGGGTCTGTATGGTCGGCTGGTTCCTTGAAAGCATTTACTTTACTTACATTGAAGGACACAATATCACATGGAGGGGTAACACCATTTTCACCACATGAGTCCAGAACTATCTCTTCTATTGACAACACAATGTCTTCATGCCTGATTTCTTTTTTTTTTTTTTTTTTTTTTGGTCTGAGGTCAAACCTTTCCCAGACAACCTCTCAGCCTTTCTTTCAAGCTAAAACTGCATTAGTTACACAGTCTATTTCTCCACCTCTGATGTCACCGAATCAGCGTTTTCCCGTTTTCACATTAACACATGGAAGAGAATGTATTCTCCTGAGTCTCACAAAATCCAACAGTGGTCAAGATGTCTTATGGGCTCCCAAAGGTCAAAATCCTTTCCACAATTGGCCAGGTTCTATCGTGTTCTTTCTGGCATATTTCACTTCTGTGATGCAACTACATCAACATTCCTGGTCTTCTCTTTCCACTTATTTCTTTCAAACTGGGAAGATTCTTCCTCTTATCTTCCTCTTTATCTTATTCACCAGAGCAATTCAGCCTAGCCCTTAAAATATTCCCAAACCTTTTGTGCACTAGATTCCACTCTTGTCTTCAACTTCTTAGCAAATAAAATTGTTACTTACATTGCTATGTGAGTATATCCACATGCTCCTATTATATATATTGACATATAATGCATATAACATAATTCAGGTTTTACCATAGCTCATCCTTGATGACCTAGAAAAACTTCTTCGCCCTACGAATGCTCACTTCCTTACATCGATAAACATTTGCTAATAATAATTTTATTATTTATAATAATCTACAGGTTGGCTGATCACATCAATACTTGTTTTTCCCTCTAACTCCTGTTCTAAATTTCCAAGACCTTGACATAAAAGAAAAGGACACTGTATTCAAGAAGTATCTGCCCTGTATGCCCCAAAACAGCAAAAGCTTTAATTCTGAAGGATGGAGTCATAATAATGTGTTTGTGGAAGTTTGAGATATTTCAGAAACATGGTAAATTACAGTATAATAGGGCTCAGTGTTACATTTAGCATCTAAAATCACACAAATTTAATTCAAAATAGCTGTTTTACAAAAGAATCTTGAAAAATGCATCTAAATTCAGGCAGTTTTCCACATAAATGCAGACCGACAAAAAGTCACCTTTACTCTTTTCAAATTTTATTATACAGAGAGAGAGAGAGAGAGAATGTGAGCAGGGCAGAGGGGCAGAGAGAGAGAGAGATAGAGAGAATCTTAAGCAGGCTCCATACTCAACACAGAGTCTGAAGTGGGGCTCGATCCCACAACCCTGGGATCATGACCTGAGCTGAAATCAAGATTCACATGCTCAACTGACTAAGACACCCAGGTGCCCCAAAAGTCAGATTTTCATAAAGAATATTTCTTAGCCCAACTCAGTTAATCATTGCTCTCAATTACCTGGATTTCTCTGCAATAAATTCTGAAGAAAATAAATCACAGAAAATCAGAGGGCATATTAACAACCCATAAACTATATTACATGCAATTGAAGACAAGGGTTTTTCTTGTTTATGTTTATTTATATTTGAGACAGAGAGAGAGAGAGAGAGAGAGAGAGAGACAGAGAGAGAGAGAGAGAGAGAGAGAGAGAGAGGGAAAGAATGCACACAAGTGGGGGAGGGGCAGGGAGAGAGGGAGACACAGAATCAGAAGCAGGCTCCAGGCTCTGAGCTGTCAGCACAGAGCCTGACGCAGGGCTCGAGCTCATGAACTGCGAGATCACAACCTGAGCTGAAGCCAGACACTTAACTGACTGAGCCACCCAGGTGTCCTTGAAGACAAGACTTTTCAGCTTTTTTTTTCTTTCATATAGTTTTGGCTTACAGAGTGCTTTCAAAAACAGGAAGTTTCACCTGACGATCCAGATTTCTGGTATCAACTGGAAAAATCCAAAGATGAGACCATACACTCCTATATGTCAACAATCAGTTTAAGTGAACTGCTGCCATATTCGACAGGTCACACGCATGCCACGTCCCCGTGGTCCTCGCTGCTCCCACACCGAGATTCAGCGTCATTTGCCATTTTGAAGTACTAACTCCTGGTCTCCCTCTCGACTGCGACTTGTTTTCTGAAGTCTTGGGCGTTGCCTAGTCTATTTGGAACCGGACACACTCAACTGCAAACTCCGAGGTCTTTTCCACCTCTGGCAATAATTGCAAAGTCTTTCATCATTAAAAATATGCTAAATTATCTTAATTGCAGTTGACCGACATCTTTTGAAATGGATTTGTAACAATGTAGAAAAACTGCTGAAAGCTATTCAGAAATTTCAATTAATGCATTTGCTGCAATCAAAATTAGAGTAAATCAATCTCTTTATTTTAGAATGAACTGAGTAGTATAAATGTTGATCATTGTGGGAAGCACTGAAGTCTCATATACACAAATATATTTTTGTATTTGTTCATCAAAACCAATGCAACTATATATGCTAATCAGATAGAAAAAGATACATTGACTCTAACTGGAGTACTCAGATACATCTTTAGCAATGAAGAGGTTAGCAGATTCGAACATGGGATCATATGTGTCTATGCATGAGAAACCTCTCACGTCATCTCCTTCGGGATCCACACCCTCTAGGGCATGAATCATTATAGATCACAAATGGGTGTTTCAACACAAAGAAGGGGGGAGTCTTGCCGGTCTTAGAATTCTGCATGCCACAGGAATATTCACAATTAATTTATGTTACAATACAGTGATGACCATAAATCCTATTAAGATGAACGTATTTCCCTGTCTTTTTGTCAAAAAACTCCCAAATAAGATATGAATGATTGCTCTCAAATATAACTTGCTCATTGCCTCTTTGCAAACACTCCTCCTGTTGTGCACGTTTGCTTTCCATATTTTCACTACCTACACTAGTTTTCTTATCTTTTCCCAAAATCATGTTTCCAATCTGCCTTATATTCTAAATCTGCCTTTTGGTATAATGGATTATACCAAATATAATCCATTTGGATTTGGATTCCATATGTACAATCAGTGGATTTTTAGTACCCATGTGTGATGACACCAGCTTTGTTTACTTGGAGGTGTTTGGGCTGTCAACAGTCACTTGCTTTGCTCTACGACAAAACATGGTAGCTGAATTCCCAGACACGTGGTCTATTATTAGGCGACTCCAGAATACGTCTGAGAACAGTTTGTGAGTTGTGTTTCCTTTTGCCTCTCCACCGTAAGCTACCAAGTTGGAGAGTGTAAAGAACATACAAATATTGAGTGCTTGCGGATTTTTAAAGAAATTAGTGAATGCTAGATATTCCCTTAGAAAGGCAGAATGGTTAAGTGAAAGAGTGTGCATCTTGGGGTCACTACTGACTAATGGGGACCCTAACTGAGACATATTCTATGTCTGTGAATCTTGGCTCCCTTCCAGTGGAATAGCAAAGAAATATAATTCACTGCCTTGTTACCATAATTCCATAACAACCGTGAATTTGAAGACACTTGTTTTATGAAATGATGTTAAACATTCTACAAAATAAACATTTCACAAAATAATCTACAACAGTGTACTCCTGCGTCTTTGGGAGGATATTTCATTGTTTATCTCTCATATATTATCTGCTTTTCTTCTGGGAAGCATTGGATTTCTCAAGGTTCATTTCTGAATTAGAATCAAGCTGGTGGCTGGCATTTACCGAGAACATGGCATCCATTGATTAGAATGAGTATCAGAGAGTGCCGAGCAGAGAAAATCTATTTCTTATGCTGGCTTCACGTTCTGGCAATTTGGGGCACCAATGGATGATCTCTTAGTTCCTCTCAGAGAATACAATTTATAATCCTTATCTGTTGAAGTGTTACAAGGATTAGTTTTTGTAAAACATTTTTAAAATCCCAGTGTAAAGCTATTTTATGAGTATCAAAAAATCATCGTACAAGCTTAATTTCCAATTTCACAGAAAAGGATATGCATGGGCTCTTTATTATTAAATAAATATGCGGGATGATCCAGCTTTAGTGTGATTGTAACAGCCTACTGGTTGTTGTAAATTTCATCCTCACAATGTTTATTGAAGGAGACTTTCATACTGCAAAGTGCACACACAGAACTGGGAGAATAAAGCTAGGGTTTGAACCAGAGAGCTCAAGGCAGTGATCTGCAAAGTAATAAAGAAGAATTTCCCTGAGAAATTACAAGCAGGTCCCTTTTTCCCAAACTTAAGCTTTAAAAGTATAGTTACCCTGTATCACAAATCTATCTACTATTGAGACTCAAATAAAATTTCAAACGTATATATACACCTGCACCCTCACTCCCTGGCATCCACACACATTAATTCCCTCTTTTGTGTGATAGGTAAATACGAATCATTTTAGGTGGAAAACAGAATTCAGAAAGAGTGTGTGGACCAAATTGAAAGATGACGTTTCAGATGTACTGAAAAGAATTTTATTTATGAAAACCAAGAACTGATTTAAAATAAATTATAAAGATAAAAGCTGTAGAAACATTAGACCAGAAAGGAATTTCATTATGAAGCACTACCTGCTTCATAGTTGGTGTTTGGGAACAAAAACTAAATTCTATGTGAGGATATTAGGAACGTAAGAAACATCAATATATGTGGAAATCTATGTAATTTTATATTGCATAGAACAAATTAAAAAATAAGACACTGGAAGGCATACAATGGACTGCTGTAAACGCAAATTCTCACCGCCCCCCCCCATCCCGCCATTTTGAGCATGGTGATCATAAAAATAACTGATTGAAAGTTAATGAGTACTCAAGCATTGTTGGATCATGAACTTAATCTCAATGATGACCCTATCAAAAAGCTTATGTCCTCAGACAAGAACAAGGTGGAAAACAGGCAGCATAATTAAAACCCCTCAGAAATGGGGAGGTAAATATGATGAATAGGGAACTGAGAATCCCTGGGTATCCGCTCAGGGTCATACCCACCCAAATCTCAGCAATCTCAGACCATCCCTTTAATCTTTTTGCCTCAGGTTCTTCCTGGTAAAGCGGACATGGTAATTTCTGTATTACTGAGTTGGCAGGCACCATTGCTGTGCGGTAAGGCAATGAATAATAGGTGTTACTTTGTAAGTTAACAAACACATTGTATACCTGGAATACAAACCAGGCTATTAAAGTCTGAGTGGCGATCAAAACAATGACTGTAAGAAAGAGTGAGAGGTTAGATTCAGAATTCCCAAGGCCTTGTGATCACTTTAGAAAATGACAAGAGAGGATCTGGGACTTAGGAAAAATGTGGTTGATCCTGTTGACCAGCATGTCCAGTCCCCTGTCTCAAACCTCTTAAATTCCATTCCATCCAAATCAGAATTTCCATGTTTCTCGACTGACCCTTCTCTTCTCTCAAAGATGAGGTATTTCTTATTTAACCAACTGTTGAATAGCTTCTTTTGGAAAAATCTAGTGAAGAACTCCAATAACTGTTTGCACTTCAAGTAAGGTATTCCACCAGGTTTTAAGCTGCTTCCGGGAGGAAAAACTCCCACTAATTTTTAAAAATAGATCTTATATTTTGGAGAAGTTTCACATTCACAGCAAAACTGAGTGGCAACAACAGAGATGCCCATGTAGCCCTTGCTCTCATGCACACACAGCCTCTGCTCCCATTACATGTGACTTCCTGCCCCTGAGTGTGGGCTGCCCATAGTGATTACTTCCCAAAGAGGACAGTGTGGGAGTACATTGTGATGGACAACCATGACAAAACTGTAGCAGGTGACCAAGGTCAGTATCGACAGTGAAAGCCAGGTGGCCATTCCACATCCTTGAGAGGACATGATGAGAATGTCACTTTACCCCAGCAGCTTCCCTCCCAGAAAAAAAGCAAACCCAGCGTACTGGTGGGGAAAAGATCAGACAAATCCAAACGAAGGGACAGTGTACAAAACATCTGACCAGTGCGCCTCAAAACTATTAGGCTCATCACAAGCAAAAATGACTTGGGAATTGTCACAGCCGAAAGAAACCTAACAGGACAGGAGGACTAAATGTCACATGGTACTCTGGGTGGGGCACTAAACCATTAAAAGGACATTATATCATTAGATAAAAATAGTAAGAGTATAGAATTTAGTTAACATTAACGTGTCAGTACTGGTTCGTTAGTACTAATGTAAGATGTTACTAATTTAACTTATTAGTAATATGGTAAATTCTATATGGAATTCATGGAACACTACTATCTTTTTAAATTTTCTATAACTTTAAATTTAAAGTTATTCTAAAATTTAAAAGCTTATTGAAACATTGGTAGAAACTGAGATAGAATTATGTTTCCAAGGAAAATAAGAAAATGATGTACTATTTCTAAATGCTAATAAAGATCTCAAGCATTTATTTTTTTAAGTTCAATTGGAAGTATCAAACTGCTATGTCATGTGTGGTCTTTTATGTTTATTTAAAAGAAAAATGGAGGTGGCTGGGTGGCTCAGTCGATTGAATGTCCAACTTCGACTCAGGTCATGATCTCACAGTTCATGAGTTTGACCTCATATCAGCTCTCTGCTATCAGCACAGAGCCTGCCTGGGATTCTCTCTCTCCCTCTCTCTCTGCCCCTCTCCTGCTATGCTCTCTCTCTCAAAAAAAATATTTAAAAAAATAAGTAAAAGAAATAAAAATGTAGCTGTTTTGCTTTATGATGTTGATCACTGAAAATTACAATTTTACAAATTATTCAAGTTTGTGATACAAAGTTTTCATAGTATTCCCTGATAATTGCTTGTATCTCTGAGGGATTGGTTGTAATAATTCCATTTTCATTCATGATTTTATCTATCTGGGTCATCTCCCTTTTCTTTTTGAGAAGCCTGGCTAGAGGTTTATCAATTTTGTTTATTTTTTCAAAAAACCAACTCTTGGTTTCGTTGATCTGCTCTACAGTTTTTTTAGATTCTATATTGTTTATTTCTGCTCTGATCTTTATTATTTCTCTTCTGCTGGAGTTAGGCTGTCTTTGCTGTTCTGCTTCTATTTCCTTTAGGTGTGCTGTTAGATTTTGTATTTGGGATTTTTCTTGTTTCTTGAGATAGGCCTGGATTGCAATGTATTTTCCTCTCAGGACTGCCTTCGCTGCATCCCAAAGCGTTTGGATTATTGTATTTTCATTTTCATTTGTTTCCATATATTTTTTTAATTTCTTCTCTAATTGTCTGGTTGACCCATTCATTCTTTAGTAGAGTGTTCTTTAAGCTCCATGCTTTTGGAGGTTTTCCAGACTTTTTCCTGTGGTTGATTTCAAGCTTCATAGCATTGTGGTCTGAAAGTATGAATGGTATGATCTCAATTCTTGTATACTTATGAAGGGCTGTTTTGTGACCCACTATGTGATCTATCTTGGAGAATGTTCCATGTGCACTCAAGAAGAAAGTATATTCTGTTGCTTTGGGATGCAGAGTTCTAAATAGATTTGTCAAGTCCATCTGATCCAATGTATCATTCAGGGCCCTTGTTTCTTTATTGACCATGTGTCTAGATGATCTATCCATTTCTGTAAGTGGAGGTTAAAGTCCCCTGCAATTACCACATTCTTATCAATAAGGTTGCTTATGTTTGTGAGTAATTGTTTTATATATTTGGGGGCTCCCGTATTCGGTGCATAGACATTTATAATTTTTAGCTCTTCCTGATGGATAGACCCTGTAATTATTATATAATGCCCTTCTTCATCTCTTGTTACAGCCTTTAATTTAAAGTCCAGTTTGTCTGATAGAAGTATGGCTACTCCAGCTTTCTTTTGACTTCCAATGGCATGATAAATAGTTCTCCATCCCCTCACTTTCAATCCGAAGGTGTCCTCAGGTCTAAAATGAGTCTCTTGTAGACAGAAAATAGATGGGTCTTGTTTTTTTATCCATTCTGATACCCTATGTCTTTTGGTTGGAGCATTTAGTCCATTTACATTCAGTGTTATAGAAAGATATGGGTTTAGAGTCATGGTGATGTCTGTAGGTTTCATGCTTGCAGCGATGTCTCTGGTACTTTGTCTCACAGGATCCCCCTTAGGATCTCTTGTAGGGCTGGTTTAGTGGTGACGAATTCTTTCAGTTTTTGTTTGTTTGGAAAGACCTTTATCTCTCCTTCTATTCTAAATGACAGACTTGCTGGATAAAGGATTCTCGGCTGCATATTTTTTTCTGTTCATCACATTGAAGATCTCCTGCCATTCCTTTCTGGCCTGCCAAGTTTCAGTAGAGAGATCGGTCACAAGTCTTATAGGTCTCCCTTTATATGTTAGAGCACGTTTATCCCTAGCTGCTTTCAGAATTTTCTCTTTATCCTTGCATTTTGCCAGTTTCACTATGATATGTCATGCAGAAGATCGATTCAAGTTACGTCTGAAGGGAGTTCTCTGTGCCTCTTGGATTTCAATGCCTTTTTCCTTCCCCAGATCCGGGAAGTTCTCAGCTATTATTTCTTCAAGTACACCTTCAGAACCTTTCCCTCTCTCTTCCTCCTCCTCTTCCATGGGCCTCTTGTCTGCGCCTGGCTCTGGAGACTCCGTTCTGCTAGTCTTCTGGTGGTTTTCTGGGTTATTTAGGCAGGTGTAGGTGGAATCTAAGTGATCAGCAGGACGCGCGGTGAGCCCAGCGTCCTCCTACGCCGCCATCTTCCCCCAATCTGTTGTGATACAAAGTTTTAAATGCTGTCTGGAACTTAGCACAGGATCCATCTGGTTTTTGAAAACATTTCGGGAGTTTCTGGAGCAAATATATTTTGAATAATCTTTATAGACAGTAAAGATGCCAACATTTCAGAATCATCTAAGACTTGAAGAGGGTTTGTGACTCTGATAAAACATTTCAAGAAGATAATTTTCTTATTCTTGGAACAAGGGAAACAACCTTCTTCTGAATTTGACAGAAGCATTTCCCCTTCAACCATATTTAAACATGATCGAGTTAATTATACTCTTCATCGCATATTTTGTACAGCAACAAATGGTGTGATTTACAATCTGACCTTTTTGTTTTAAGCAATACTTTTTTCTGTGTCTAGAGCAATATTCAGCATCAAAGACGTCACATAGCATGAAATACTCAGCAAAAAAGGAAGCATCATTAGTGACATATGGAGAAATGTAAAAAAAAAGAAGGTGTTAAGCCATTTCATCAACTAAAGTGTCTATGGAAAAGAGGTATGTGCTTCTAAACTTTTGAAATGACAAGCTTCTCAAGTGTTTGCAGTGTCCCAGTCGCTTGAACTGAATGGGCACTTTGGAATCACTCCTGCATTTTGTAGGTGGGTAAATTGAGATTTAGTAAGACAGTCACTTCCCAGGCTCACAAGGAGTTAAGCTGGGTAAAAGTCCAGATCTGTCACTGGCAGCTGCCCTCAGCACCCAGAGGCCACAAGTTCCTTGACATCCTGCCTCCCCTTTCCCCAAGCAGCACAGAGAGTCCCAAGGGGAGGGGATTACATAAAAGCATGGGCATCAGGAGGTGGGCATCATGGGGGGGGGGCAGGGTCACACCCATAAGGTCTGTTCTCCAGAGCTTCCAATAGATAGAATTGGGGAAGTGTCTGCTTTTTATTCAAGTCACTTAATTTTTTTTTTAAACATTGCCTTTTGTGGATAAGAAAACTATCCTGGTTTAGTAGAAATGCCAGGCTATTTGACCAGTAATATCCAGAGCCAAGCCTCTGAACCCAGTTCTCAAATTTCAAATACCTTTGTGAAAATTTTACTTTACCAATTCGTTTGTGATACTTTGAGAATATGAGCACCCTTTGGTACTGTTATGAGCATTTAAAAATGTGTAGTATATGTCTTAATACTTGATATATTCATATAAATGATGAGATAAACAAGAGCAAGGCTCTAAGAAAGAAAAGAACAATAAAAGTTGAAGATGGGTGCTCTGGGGTCTGACCAAGATGGCCTTAATGATCCCGTGAGCTGGACAAAACCATAGGCTTCTTCCTGACTCTAGGACACTGACCTCCCTTTTCTAAGAACATTTACTTTAGACAACTTGTCATTGTAAATTCTTCTCTGCCTTTTGGGACGCAAATCTTTTTAAAAGACTCTTGCCACTTTTGCAATCCAGGCATGTCCGTCTCAAGGACTTAGAGGAGTCATCTCTCTGAAATGTCCTCATCAAGGAAGATAGGGTCCCCACCCCCAGCTCCTGCGGGAGGGTGGGAGTCTAACTGCATCAGGTTCCTAGCTCCAATTTGTGACACTACCTCCTCTCAAGAAGAAAAAGTTTTCTCTTACTTAGGCCAAAACCAGTCAGCAAACACAGAAAGTCTACAATCTCCCTTTCACTCCAGTTTGTAAAAACCCCTGTCTTATGCTCCAGTGGAGTTGAATTTAGACTTGGTTCTGGACTCTTTCTGTGCTACAGTAGTCTCGAATAAACTCTTCCTTGTCTGTTTAAATGTGTCCAGTGCATGGGTACCCGGGTGGCTCAGTCAGTTAAGTATCCGACTTCGGCTCAGGTCATGATCTCAGGGTTGTGAGTTGAGCTCCGCATCAGGCTCTGTGCTGATAGCTCAGAGCCTGGAAACTGCTTGGGATTCTGTGTCTCCCTCTCTCTTTGCCCCTCCTCTGCTCGTGCTCTGTCTCTCTCTGTCACTCAAAAATAAATAAAAGTGTTAAAAATATAAAAAAGATTTTGTCCAGTGCAATTTCTGCTTTGACAAGTGAAATCTCCATTCCTAATGCTACATTTGGAAATGCTTTAGGAAGTTTTGGACTCAAGTCCTCAATTTGCTAATTTAACAAAATTTTGCCAGTGTTAACCAGCAGAGAATGACCTTTGAATGCTGGTTTTGCTTTGCTTTGATCAAATTTAAGTCTAAATGCACTTCTCCCACTGGTCTTAGAAGTAATTTTCCCTACACTTGAATCAAAACAAGCAGGTGACGGTTTCCTAGGTTTACCACCATTGTGGCCTTCTTTTTTGCCAATGAGAAAGCTTTAATCTAGCACTAAGCTTTGCCTTACTAAGAACTCACTGTCCCCTCCTTCACTGGAATGGAGATGAAGTATCCAGAAGACAAAATCCCTCTTTGTATTCCATTGTATTCTTTTTCAAGCTAATGCAAAAGAGCTGAAAATGACATCAATAAAGATGTAAATGCCTACAAGAGAACAGAGTGTGTTTACTGGGCGTCTACTTTGCAATTCTGGGCAAGCTTTAATTGTGTATACCAGCATGAAGCATGCAAAATAATCAGTCAGAGGAGGAAATTATGGTGCCACTATACCAATAGTAATTTTTTTTTTGTATTGGAATATGCCTAAACAATGGGTCCTGATGTGGTAAGTGTGTCCCCAAGACGCCAAGAATTCTTCTATGGAGGGAAGGTTTGAGACTGCTTTAATTAAGGTCAATATAGAGCCCCCTGGGTGTAGAGCTCTGACAGTCTTGATGATCAGGCCCCATGTTCACACTCAGCTGATTTGAGTGGGGATTCTAGGCGTGAGGGAATATGTTTGCCACACCCTAAATGCACAGCACTGCTACTTCCCAGACACACTCTTGGAAGTTTTTATGCCCAACCTTTTATCTTTCTTCTTGTACACCTGCAGGGGATTTTGTGACTTTATGCTGGTAGTATATTCCAGTCTTTCCATTTGACTTTTTTAATTAAAGACAAATGTAGGCAGGAACTGTTCTCTATAGTTATTTGTGGATATGCTTCAATTTCTTTCTTAATGTCTCTTTCAGCTCTCCAGATCTTTCTTTATTTTTCATCTTTTTACAAGGGTGACATTCACATATTTTGTGATTGTTCTTTCTCCCCTACATGTGTCTCTTCTATAAACTCACTTGAGCTAAAGCCAAGGTATGGTTTGCAAAGTACGTGAGATTTTTCAGGACATTTTCAATTTGGCTCTCTCTAGGGGCCAAGCACATTGCGAATGAGTGAAACAGTTTTAGTTTAAGATAAATGATGTCTTTTTTTTTTTTTTGCATATTAAATTCTAAAAATAGTCTTCACTTGGAACAAAACAAAGAGTGTGGTTACCAAGCTTCCCTGGGATATGAAGCCTCTAAGTGTAAATTTTATTTTCCTGCTTGTGAGAGGGATTTTGTCATAAGACATATTTTTCTTCCATAAAAAGTAGTTGTTCAGGAAAAATGACGACGGTCAACTGACATTTGCCATCACTGCTGGGAAGGTACTAAGGAACGCTGACTAACGTTCTGAACTGATGGGTACGTTGCCCTTTTTCAAGGGGGTGGTGTTTACTCATTAAGCATCTTTTTGCTTCCTGGGAATACAGACCCAGTGATGCCAAGCTGTCTGCTATTTCAAGATAAAAAAAAATATGAATTTTTAAAAAACGTGAATGATCCAGAGGTTAAAAATACTTCCCACACTTGCTTTAAGACACTTTAAAGATCAAGCAATATACGTATCTGCATCATATAAAGCCTTTGGGGCAACAATTTTCGGTCTTCGCTGTTGAAAACAAATTACATGAGACAAATCGTCACACCAGCAGGCAGTTCCCCTGTGTTTAACAAACAAGCGTCCGGTGTTGTGGTGAGCACAACCGTGGAGCCCACGACTCACCAGGGTGCACAGCTCACCAACCACAACCCTTCAGCGTTTAGCGCTCTAATATGATGAGCTACATGTGAAGTGGCAACTTCGGAGACTCGTGTCCATCGCAAAGCCGTAGGTGAAAATAGTGAGTTCTTTGCAACCAGTGTGCCGCCTCTTGCCAATCTGCCATCTTCCAGGGCGTTTCCTGGGCATGAACACAGAAGATGATGTGCAAAATCACAACGTCTCCGACTTCACTGAGAGTTAAACTCGAGTAAGTAAATTTAATCAGATGATGTGAAGGCATTGTTTCTTCTAGGTCTTGTGTGCAAAAAAGATTGTGTTAAAAAGACAATTGTCTCCACACAAGAGTGAATGGCTCCGTCTAAAACATATTTTAAATCATACATATTTTAAACAACTTGTTGGCTTACAACATACATCAAAAAGGGAACAATTATAATCGTACATCTTGACCACATCTCTATCTGACCAGCTCCCAGATTACTGGCAGCACAGAACCCTTCACTCCCTCCACCAAGAGTTACCATTATCTTGACTTGCACACTATATACGTTGCTTTTGATTGCTATAAAAATGGAGGAAGACTGTAATCATTTTGAATCATTTTGGATGATTCCAATCATTTGGATGATGTGAAGGGAACCATCACCTACTTGTGTACAGCTCCATTTATTCAACATTATGCTTGTGTGTTTCATCCATACTGTTGGTTGTAGCTGTAACTTGTTCATTCTCATTGCAGCATAGCACTCCGTTGTGGAAACGTGGAAGTGTGTATCCGCTAGCGGTCTATCTTTCTTTTAAAATTACGGTTCTCAGAATGCATTCATCCATGGCTGGCCTTTCTAAAAGCAAAATTATCAAGAAGATAAAACTGAAACCAGAATGAACATTTATTTACCGTTTCAACTTTTTATTCATAAAAAATACCTGAGTGAGAGTTTATAAGGCATTTTTCTAGAGCCCAGGAACACAGTAGTCCACAAATTCTTGTCCATGCTATAAGCAGAACACTTAAACCAATTCAAGTGCTGTAAGAATTACTATTTTTATATAGACGTCAAAAAAAGAAATCATCACATACTTCTCAAAACTGACCCCTATGAGTGTTATAAAAATAGGATCCTGAATTAAATGAACTAGTGTCTTCTCCAGTGTGAAATCCCTTTATTTTTATCATTTGAGTTTCTGATAGTCCCCAAGTAATTAGTTTACTGGGAAAGACAGAGTAGAGAAAAGGTTAAGAAGGTATTGGCTGGAGGACTGCATTGATTTCCCATGAACAAATTGCTTGTGATGGTTTGTGATGATGAATTATGTTCTCTTCAGACAAGAAGGCCTCCTATTCCTTTACTTTCACTTGAACTGGTTACATCGGCACTGCTTTCAGATCCCTGCACTGATTACTGGATGCCTTTCAGCCTGTCTCTGGCTCAGAGCTCAAGCTGTATATGAGAAAAGACAATGCATTCAGAGTGAACGTAGTAAGTACAGAGTGAATTTGAGCGGCTTTTGTCTTTGTCACACTGAAGAGCACAGTCAGTCACAGGTTTTCCCCAGTCATTAGAAGTAATTAGTCTTAGCATAGCAACTAGTGACTTTAAGGCCTATATTTAAAGGAGAAAAAGAGCAGCAACATGAAGAATTCTTAAAAATAGAATCATACTCATGCTAATGTAGATCCAGTTAGTAAAAATCACACTCATCTGGGATTAGCCATCATATCTTGCTTATGAGTAGTGTTGTGTTGTCCTCTCTTTGATGGCTTATTTATTTTATTATTTTTAATACTTTTTTATGTTCATTTTTTTATTTTGAGAGAGAGAGACAAAGAGCATAAGCAGGGGAAGGGCAGAGACAAAGGGAGAGAGAATCCCAACCAGGCTCTGTGCTGTCAGTGCAGAGCCTGATGCAGGGCTCGATCCCACAAACTGCCAGATCATGAGACAAAATCAAGAGTGGGACACTCAACCAATTGAGCCCCTATAAAGACTTTTTTTTTTATATCTTTTCAACGTTTATTTATCTTTGAGAGATAGAGATAGAGTGTGAGCGGGGTAGGGGCAGATAGAGAGGGAGGCACAGAATCCAAAGTGGGCTCCAGGCTCCGAGCTGTCAGCACAGGGCCTGATGCGGGGCTCGAATTCATGAGCCACGAGATCATGACCCAAGCTGAAGTCAGATGCTTAACCGACTGAGCCACCCAGACGCCCCAAAGACTTTATTTTTAAGGAGAACTTTAGGTTCACAGCAAAATTGAAAGGAGAGATTTCCCATGTACTCCTTCCCATAAACTCTCCATTACAGTCGCAATTGGTTAAAAATGAGCCTTCATTGACACGTCATACTTATCCAAAGGCTATACCTTAGGGTTCATCCTTGGTATTATACATTCTTTGAGTTCGGACAAATATTTCTGTCTATCATTATAATATAATATAAAGTATTTTCACTGCTCTAAAATCCTCTGTGTTACACCTATTCATCCCTCTTGCCCACCCTCCAATTCCTAGCATCTACTGATCCTTTTAATGTCTCTATCGTTTTGTCTTTTTGTCTTTTCCAAAACGCTGTATGATTGGAATCATACAGTATATAGACTTTTTATAATGGTTTCATTCATAGTAATATGCATTTAAGTTTCCTTCATGTCATTTCATGGCTTCATAGCTCATTTTTTAAGAGATGAATAATATCCCACTGTATGAATGTTCCATAATATATTTATCCAATAAGAGGGAAACTCAGTAGAACTATTGCTGGTCTTATAGGATGGAGGGACAAAATATCAGAGACTTCAGTGAGTTAAAATTTGAGTACCCTAGAAGGATAGAGAGCTGAGCTCAACTTGTCATTGAACTTGTCCTACTAATATTTGCACAAATTCTGAGACGGACATGGGACATGCAGAAACTGAAAAGAATAGATTATAAAGTAAAATAGACCTAAGAAAATAGAAGGATTTACAAGACTTTATATTTTAAATGTTTTTAATTTATTTGTTTTAGAGACAGAGCATGAGTGGGGGAGGGGCAGAGAGAGGGAGACACAGAATCCCAAGCAGGCTCCAGGCTCCAAGCTGTCAGCACAGAGCCCAACTCAGGCTTTAACTTGAGGGGCTTGAACCCATGATCCCTGACATCATGGCCTGAGCTGAAGTCGTACGCTTAACCAATTGAGCCACCCCGGTGCCCCAAGACTTTATAGTTTAAAGATGGACATTATTTCCAAATTTATCTATAGATACATTCGAATTCAAATACATTAGCTTTCATTTATAAATAAAAAAACAGGTAAGATGTAATGTGTGTAACTGTGAATACAGAGACTGGGTTCAACAAACTTATAGAAGAACTTATAGATATTACTGATGTAAGATCAATATTGAGATATATTTTAAACCTACATTAATTAAGAAAATATACTATTGGTGCAAACACAAATAGATCAGTGGAGTAGAACAGAGTCGAAACATATCCACAATGCACAAAGGTGGCAGTGCATAAGAGTGAGAAATTATGGTCTTTTTAATAGATGGCATTGGGTCAGTTGTACATCTATGTGGGGGGGGGGGGTGTTTGTGAATCTCTACCTTACACTATATACAAAACTGAATTCTTCATGTATTATAAATCCAAATGGAAATGGAAAAAATGAAAATTCTTCAGAGGAAAAAACAGGAAAATGTGGTCATAATCTCAGGGATAGGTGAAGATTTCCTAAGCAAGACATAAATAAAGTGTACTAAGTATAAAGGAAAATGGTGATAAATTAGACTATATTTAATTAACACTTCTGTTGATCAAAAGACACAAAGTGGGAACAAACAAGCCACAGAATGGAACATGGCATTTTAGCTATATTTTGAAATTTCAATACACAGTTTGAATATGTAATAATGAGTATGAAACCATTTTTACATGTCACAATATGATGAATCTCAACACAATGTTGACTGAAACTACCCAAAGTCACTACAGTACCATGCATATGATTCCACTTATATAAAGCTTGAAAACATGTGACATTAGGTTATAGTTAGAAGCCTGAACAGAAATTACTTTTGGAAGTGACTACAAGGAAAATAAGAGGGCTTCTGGGAAATGATAGAATTCTTTTTTTTTTTTTTAAGTTTGTTAATTTATTTCGAGAGAGAGACCATGCATAAGTGTGGGAGGGGCAGAGAGAGAATCCCAATGCTGGGCTTAATCCCATGAACTGTGAGATCATGACCTGAGCTAAAATCAAGAGTAGGATGCTTAACTGACTGAGCCACACAGGTGCCCCAAGATTCTACTTCTTGATTCGATGCTTGTTGCAGCAATCTGTCCACTCTGAAAATTCATGTATCTATGCATGCATGATTTGGGATACAGTGCACAGATATGTAAATACATGTGTATATATATTTGTGTATGTACGTCTATCATCTGTAAATATCTATATATCTCTACCTATCATCTATTTATCTATCAATCTATCTGTTATACCTCAATATGTGTTTTAAAGTGTGGTGTTGGGGTAGAAAAATGGCTATTAATTCATGTTTTCAACACACAAATATAATGAGCAACCACTTTGTCTCTAGTGCCAGGTTCTATGTTAGATGTTCAACAATGATTGGGTGACACTATAAAAAAATCTTCCACCAGTATTTTCTACTAAGAGATGAGCACAAATGATTGTTTATTTGATATAATATACCTACATATGTATATTAAATGATGGTAAAAATACGGACAGTCCCATTGTTTTCTGCCAGCTACATGTGTTTTTGAAGCATAAAGCCAAACAGAGACTTTTCCCTGTCATGTAGTTATATCTCCATTAAAAAAAAATCCATGTTACAGAAACTTTTTGTTACTCAAATAACTCAAAATCATAAAGTCTAATAGCTTTTTAATTAAAGACTTTTTGGAGGAAGGTAGTGAATTAGCATCTAAATATTACAAATATTTTCATAGGAACATTACATTTCTCTACTAAACGTTTACTTTTGTGGAGACATTCACTATTTTTTTGCATCAGGTAACCTTGTGCTTTGGTTGACCCTAAGCCTAAGATGAGCTCTCCCTGTTGATCAGAATCCCCAATCTCCCCAAAGACAAGCGGTGCATGGAAAAGCACCATGGAAGTACTACAATCCATAGTCAGAATGGTTTAGTTGGGATGCATACAGTGCAGAAAAGAGACTTGGTATATTCATATAACCCTAGTTTATTTTAGTAATTCCATCATTCATATTCTCTGGGTGTGGTGATTGGCTAAAAATATAAACTAGGTATCAAAATGTGCAATCAACATACAATGAGTTTGTTTCAAGTATTCCATTTTCACAGAAATGAACAACTCAAAGCAAAATAAGTTAATACACCATCAGTAGTCAAGTGTTGCTAGAGAACCTTGAAAACATGCATGCAAAGTTTATTTAACACAAACACAACAAAACATTTCCAACAAATGATCTGTCTTGCTTTATTTATTCAGAGCCCTGGAACTGCCTTCCACTGTAATTTGTATTGGCACTTTAAACTTTTAAATGATTTTCAAATACGATAACTAGCTACTAGATAGAATGCCTCCAGAAAATTCTTTCTTTCTTATTTGTTTACCTCTTTCATCTTTCTACATTGGAATTACGGGCCAATGCTCATTTTGGACAGGAAGGCTGTGTGTGTTTCAAGCGTATGGCAATTTTTAAATGAGTGTGTCAATAGAAAATAAGAAGTTGGCAGTATGCATTCTATTTCTCTTTAATTTTGAACAATAGTATTTTTATTTAAGATAATTCTTACATAATGTTGAAAATATTTGGCAGAAGATAAATACAATTTTGCAAAGGAAAATAAGCATTTTACTCAATGCATTCTCCTTTCTCTCTTTAGTGGAGGTGAGATAAACTCTTCCGCTGGAAGATGTCTTCAATTTCCATCAGGAAATGCTAATTCCACTTTCATCTTAATGACTTGGCAAAGTGAAATAGTGTCACTCCCTGCTATCTGCTGGCAACTCTTAACTACAAGTTCTGCACTGGTTAATACTAATCAAAATCTTAGGTCATAGAGAAATGTACGGATTATCCACATGATATGAAATCCATCGTTCTCTATAGTTTGATTTGGATCCTTGCATTATGCCAGATCATGATGCCCAAGTTCAGAAAAAAATTATTTACCTTGCCTGTTCATGGGATTTATGAAATTGTGCTGTTATTATATAAAAGATATGTGTTGAAGAGTTCATGGCAAATGACCTTTTGATTTTGGTGAACGGATTTATGACTAGAATGTCATTCTTATGCTTCTTAATTATATTCCATCCTATAAGAAATAAAAAAAAATCATATTTTAGTTCATGGTAAAAGTAAGTTTTGCTTCTGCTGAGCAAGTTTTATTTTCATTTATTTATTTCAGTGTTTGTTTTACACTGTGGATCTTGTAAATCAATGTGTTTTTCTTTTTTCTAGGGTAGCTAGGAAATACAAAGCCCAATTCTGACCTATAGATGGTGAAAGCTACAGGATCTCCTGACATGTGCCTTGGGGGCTAAATGTTATTACTAGTTGCACCTGATATTCCCATCTATGTTCTCTTTGTGTCTCTCACCTCACCTGAAAATACATTTTTTTTGTATCTTGTTTTTGTTTTCTTTTTTAAAACTTGCAAAATTTTTTAAATACAAAAGAAGTTAAAAAATAAACGTATAGATTTATTTCAACTCTCTCACCTTTTTAAAAATAAACCAATCAATAAAAATACCTGATTCTAGTAATTTCATATCCCATCTGGAAGAGTTTTAAATGATTCACTTACTGTTGCTTGAACTTTGTTCTTATAGAAACATGTAGAACTGTGGCAATCACAAAAGTGATGTAAGAGAGCACTGATATAACCCAGAAAAGGCAGTTTTCCGTACTTTTGAGCTGTAACCTCTTTGTTAGTATAAATTGAGTACAGTATAAGGCAATGAGTATGCAGTGAAGAGATTACCCCAGATAGATTACTGTTCATATGTTCTAGTCAAATGTGTTGTAATGCACTATTACTCATTTACTTAATGCAGCACTGTCATATAAAAATATATTGTTAGCCATAGATATAATTTTAAGTGTTCTAGTAGCTGCATTAAAACAAGTAAGTAGAAACAGATAAAATTATTTTAAATAAAATTTTTCTTTAATACCATACATCCAGGGACATCTGGGTGGCTCAGTCGGTTAGATGTCTTGACTTCAACTCAGGTCATGATCTCACAGTTAGTGAGTTCGAGCCCCAGGTCAGGCTCTGTGCTGACGGCTCAGAGCCTGGAGCCTGCCTTGGATTCTGTGTCTCCCTCGCTCTCTGCCCCTCCCCCATTCACGTGCCTGCATGCTCCCTCTTTCTCTCTCCCTCTCTCAAAAAAAAATAAACATCAAAAAATTAATACCATACATCCAAAATATTATCTTTCAATTCAGCTAAAGTAAAAAATATTGAGGCAGTTTATATTCTTTCTGTTTCTATGTTCCCTTTCAGTTCTATCAGATTTGCTTTATGTATTTTTAAGATATATTAGTTAGTGCATAAACATTTAAGATGGGTATGGTCTCTTGGTGAGTTGACCTCTTTATTAATGTTTTGCCTTGCTTTATTTCTGATGGTACTCCTAATTCTAAAGTCTAATTTATGCTATATTAATACAGGCAATCCAACTGGATTAATACAGTGTTAGCATGGGATATCTTTTCATAATCTTTTAATTTTAAAATGTCTATGTCTTTATAGTTAAAGTGGTATCTTGTATACAGTATATATTTTATTTGAAAATCTCTGAATTAAAACCAGGTTGTTCAGACCATCTATAGTAATGAAATTATTGATATGGTTCGGTTTAAATCTACCATTTGCTAGCTATCTTTTATTTTTCCCCTGTATTATTTATCCCTGTCATTCTTTCCTGCCTCTTTTATAACTGAGTATTTATGATTCCAATTCAACTCCTATTGGCTCATTAGTTAGCTAGTTAATCAATCAATTATTAAATATACATATTTAAATAAAGATGTAATTATATAGGTTTTAAATATACATGTGTAACTCATCTTAATTTATGTTCACATAATATTATACCATTTTATGTATAATGTGGGAGAGTCACAACATTATATGTCTATGTCCTCTTTCCTGTTGTTTTATAACTGGCATATGGCATTTATGCATATGGCAGAAGAGATGGAATTCTCACAGTCTGTCGGAAGACCAAGACATCCTGTATACTCTACCACATTTTGGTTCTTCATCTTTTCAAGTGTCCCTTCCAATGGTCTGAAACTATGAGATAAGGAGATTTATTGTATTCTTTACTTGTATTTTAATTTTCTTTTTTGCATAATCAAAAATCTTTTTTGCTTACCATGTATGTTAGCCAAATGTAAACAAAATAATAAAAAATTCAGTCAGGCAAAATGTTTAAAAGTAGTGTTTGAGGACTCTGTTCATGGTTATGAGTGAACTTAGCTTCTATAACATGAGCAGCTCAGAGTGGATAGTTTCTTCTATTACTCACAACATAGCTCCTAACACTGAGTGCTACCAAAAACCATGATCAATAACCCTTCTCCAAGCTGTCTATTCTCACTTATGAATGTCACTATGAAATTATCTTGGTTGTTTCCTTATTCTTAAGAAAAATAAACGTTGTAATTTTATAACTATGAGAGAATTAAAAATATAAGACAAAAAGTAAGAAGCAAGAAATTTGGATTTTTTTTCAAAATGATTTTATTTTCTGTACAACACGGAAGAAGAATGACATGTAAACTTTTAATGTGTGTTCGTTTTGTTTTATTTTAGTTGACTTAATAAAATAGAAGGCTGACAGAAAAGTCTTCTCACTACATTTGTTTGTTTTATTCCCCTAATGATGCATTTAATAATAATGTTTATTTTTCATATATGCTAATTATGGTGCTATAAGCAAGATGGGAGGAAGGCCAGAAAAATATTAGAAAAAGCTACTCTATGTGGAAATATTCTCTCCTGGGAATACTTTCTCCCTTACCTCATTAATTTCAATAACTTCCACTCTTTGACCACAGTTCACCCATAGCATATCAGTAAATCAATGTTTTAAACTGCATATGATAAGAACTCAATTAATAGTGCTTTATACAATACAATATCAAAAAAATCTCACAAAAAACAAATACAGAAGTAAGAATCTAGAATTGATGCAGGAGATAAACAATGTAATCAAATCCAGGATCTTTCTTTCCATCCTGTCATCCCTGGTGTGTGTGTGTGTGTGTGTGTGTGTGCACTTAACTCATTGAGACAAAATAGCTGTTGCAGCCCCAGTAATCACATCTACGTCCCAGATGATAGAAAGAAAGAATGGGTTATGTCAGTCTAATCTCTGCTTAATTCTAGGATTATGCCACTTCTCAGTTCATTAACTAGAACTATTAGCTGATAGGTCAAGACTAGTTTCAAGGGAATCTAACCTCAAAACAAGTTTTAACAGTAAAAGTAAAGAAAGGGGAAGGTGGGTTAGAAAATGATGTCAATCAGCTAATAGTGTCTGACATCATTACTTTTTATAGAAACTTATTTGACCTTGAAAGCATGTCAGATTCCTATGATATGCTCTAACAGTAAAGGTCATGTTAGCATGTGATATAATTATAAATTAGCTTTATTTGTATTTTATTTTATTAAGACCTGTCTCCTATTAATGGGAGAAGATATTTTCTTTTTTTTTTTTAGTAGGGGAGGGGCACAGAGAGAGAGGGAGACACAGAATTCAAAGCAGGCTCCAGGCTCTGAGCTGTCAGCACAGAACTGGACGTGGGGATCAAACCCACAAACTGTGAGATCATGACCTGAGCCAAAGTTGGATGCTCAACTGACTGAGCCACTCAGGCACCCCAGAGAAGATATTTTCAAATGGCATATATGATAAAGGGTTAGTCTCCATAATATAAAAAAAATTATAAAACTCAACACCCAGAAAACAAATAATCCAATAAAAAAATGGGAAGATATAAATAGACATTTTTCAAAAGCAGACATCCGGATGGCCAACAGACACATGACAAAATGATCAACATCACTTACCATCAGAGAAATACAAATCAAAACTACAATGAGATATCACCTCACACCTGTCTGAATGGCTAAAATCATCAACACAAGAAACAAACAGGTGTTGGTGAGGATGTGGAGAAAGCGGAACCCTTGTGCACTGTTGGTGGGAATGCAAACTGGTGCAGCCATGCTGGAAAACAGTATGGAGGTTGCTCAAAAAGTTACAAATAAAACCACTCTATGATCCAGCAATTGTACTAGTAGGTATACTATCCAAAGAATATGAAAATAATAACTTGCAAGGGATACCTGCACCCCAATGCTTATAGCAGCATTATCTACAATAACCAAATTATGGAAAAGCCCAAAGTCCATTGACAGATGAATGGATAAAGAAGATGTGGCATATATATATATATATAATGGAATATTACTCAGCCATCAAAAAGAATAAAATCTTGCCATTTGCAACAATGTGGATGGAGATAGGAAGTATTATGCTAAGTGAAATAAGTCAGAGAAGGATAAATACTATATGATTTCGCTCATGTGTAGAGTTTAAGAAACAAAACAAATGAGCAAAAGGGGGAGGGAGGGAGGGAGGGAGAGAGAGAGAGAGAGAGAGAGAGAGAAACCAAGAAACAGACTCTTAACTATAGAGAACAGCCTCTGGTTACCAGAGGGGAGGTGGGTGGGGGGATGGGGTGGGGGGGAGGGAAGGAGGGGGGGGATGGGTAAAACAGGTGATGGGGATGAAGGAGGGACTCATTGTGATGAGCACCAGGACTTGTATGGAATTGTTGAATCACTATATTGTACACCTGAAAGTAATATTACACTGTATGGTAACTAACTGGAACTTAAATAAAAATTTTAAAAATAATAAAAAATGTTCATAATTTTTTATCATCACACACGTATTGTTTTGTATTGTTTATTGTGCCACCCAAAGTAGTTTGTATATTCAATTTACTGTAGGACACCTAAAAGTAAAGCCTTTTAAAATATTTCCTTGGCTTTCCTATAGCAACTTTTATCTTGCTTAGAGCATAGTGATTTGTATGTATGAACAAATCAGCATTTTATTTTAAAGCATCATTTTGGAAGATGATGAGTTTGAACCTTAACTTTGAAATGTTTACAACAGTAAGAAAAACTATTAAAATACTACGAAAACACAGCAACTGCGTACAGTAAGCACGTGCAAGTCCCTACCTGTTGCCTCCTGTCATTCAGATTATTTCCCCTACGGGAAAGCTTCGACAAATGATCACCTAATGCGATCACACAAGAACGGCTACAGTGATGGAAAAGATAAATCACTAGTGAGACTATGTCCCAGTATTAGTAACAATTAATGATTAAATATAGATTTTCAGTTTAGACTGGAATCTAAGTAACAGAAGAGAGTCAAACCATTGCTGAGGTAATCGCCCACCATACGTGCAGGTGAATGGACCAGTAACAGGAAAGTAATGAAGAGCTGTGTCTACCCTCCGCTTTCGGCAGAAAGCCTCCGCATACATACTGGCTCTCGTCTGTTTCATGACAGTAAAGAAAAACTTGGGTAGAACAGAATCCAAACTCAACATTTATATGTCGAGCAGGCCGGGTGTAATGTGGTCAAAGTGACAGGCGCAGTTAAACCTAAATGCACAGGGATGGCCGGTAAGGGGAATCGTTTATTGATTAATTTATTCATTCAACAGTGGTTTATGGATTATCCACTGCCATATTTGGTCTTAGCCATACAAAGGAAGTTAAATGCTCATCCCAGTCATAGTAAAGCTCTCATTTTAGAAGAAGGGATTTAAGAAATGTTCTAATAGCAGCCATGATTTATTTGGAGAAAAATATATTGGGTTACAACTACCCTGTATTTCTTTTCCCTCTTTGTCTTTCTTCCCATTTTTGCTGTTGTTACTGTTTGTTCACTGCTGATCATGCGTAGGCACTGACCAGGGCAGCCCAGGTGACTTGGGTGTGATATTTACTTTATACATAAATATACATCAATATAATTAGTTACATGTAATATATATAACATTTTCTTCAATGTATTTATATTTATATTATTTTGTATGATTTTCCAACTTTCCAATTCTATATAAGCCATATCAGATGATGAAGGTATTTTCCATTCTTTCAATATTCCATGAAAGAAATAAAAGAGGGCCACCTGGGGGGCTCAGTCAGTTAAGCATCTGACTCTGGATTTCGGCCCAGGTCCTGATCTCACAGCTGTGGGACTGAGTCCTATATCATGCTCTGCCATGACAGCATGGAGCCTGCTTGGGATTCTCTCTCTCTCTGTCTTTGCCCCTCCCCCCACTTATGTGCTCACTCTCTCTCAAAAAAATAAACTTGAAAAAAAAAAGAAAGTAATTCTCTCTACAGAGTATATGCTCAGCAATTTTCTGGTGCATACATTAGTAGTCTCTTGAAAGGAAGTAAATAATTTTAAAAGACCTAGATTTCTCCATAGGTTTTATGAGGAAGTGAAGGATTTCTGCAATTCTTCGTGTATAAACACAGCAAGCATTTTTCCCCTTGAAATTCAAAACAAATGATTTTGGTGATTATGTTGGTTCTTATTGGTTTATATCTATATTGATATCAATATATATAACAAATATACTATATATAATTTATATTTTTTGTTTATAAACTATATATATACATATAACAAATATATATAATTTATAAACAAATATAGTTATATAATTGTTATATATTATATATTGTATGTATAACAAATACATAATTTATAAGTTTACAGTAACTCATTATTAGTAACAAATATTGTGATGCATTAAAACAAATGATCGAAGGCACCCTAGGATCTTACACTCTGAGTGGGAGGTTCCTGTCATCGTCTTCCTTCCCACATTTTAGTAACATTCACATGCCTAAATTTCATAAGATCTTTCCCTAAGAAATCAGAAAATATTCTCTTTGTATTCCAAGGGCCACGTATTGATTTTACTAAAATCTCATTAACAAGACATTTTTTGTGTGAAGGAAACATCTTTTGACTAAGGTGAATTTGAGAGATGTGAAATCAAACTCAGAATAAAATGTATTTTTCACAGTTCACATAATTAGCAAGGGGTCAATTGGACACAGTGCCACTACACTTTATAACACTCCTTCTTCCATAGAAGCATAAATGTCTATTCTTAGATATTTTGGGGTAATATAACCAAGAACCCTGTGCTGCTTACGGGTCTGGCTCCAGGTCTCTGTGGTGTCCCATGGACAAAATTTCCTTGGGCTCGAGCAGCGCTCTGGTCATAATAATCTCCTCGAGCATAGAATTCATAATTAGTGCTCTGCTAATCTCCTCGAGCATAGAATTCACCAATGTTCCTTATATATCAGCTGATCCCTTTCAATATGTGTAAATATTTCAACCTGATTCAGCTGAACATAACCTGAATTAGCAATTTATTTTTTTAAAATCTCTATTTATTTTTGAGAGAGAGAGACAGAGCACAGGTGGGGGAAGGGTAGAGAGAGAAGAAGACACAGAATCTGAAGCAGGCTCCAGGCTCTGAGCTGTCGGCACAGAGCCCGATGTGGGGCTCGAACCCTTGAACCACGGGATCATGACCTGAGCCGAAGTCAGATGCTTAACCGACTGAGCCACTCTGGCGCCCCAGCAATTTATTTTGTAAACAGTGAGCTGTTGTAGCATTTTGTGTATGACACTGTGTTTCTGTTAGAGTGCCTGATATGTGCTAGGCTGCAGAAGTGATCTAAGAAAATGAATCGGATGTAGCCTCTGACATTATTGGCTTGTAACCAAAAGGAATATTCAGGCTGAAATGTACCAAGTTTGCTCCCATGAGACACATATTTGGTGATGGAATAATAAAAGATGCAGTCTCAGTGCTGAGGGGTCAGGGACACTTTTGTCTCAGTCAGTCAGGGAAACCTGTATAAGGAAGGTGACCAGGAGGTGGCTTCACTGGTAGAGAAGATTAAGGTGCAAAGGTTTTGGAAGCCAGAAACTGCACGCTGCATGGAAAGCTGTAAGCGTGGGAAACGAAGTGGTGTATTTGAGAGTAATCGTGAGTCTGTGCAAAGTCACATCCAAGACGAGGGCTGAGGACAGAAGTAGGGCAGGTTGGGTTTGGGCAGATCGGGAAGGGCTGAGGATGCCAGCCCAAATCATCTGCATGTCATTTCAGGAAGTTTCAAAGCATTTTGAACAAGAGAATTGCCTTGTGTGAACTGAGCTGTATAAACACATCTGAATACCGCGGTGAGACTGTGGAGACGGGAGACGCAGGGAACGAGGCTAAGTCAGACACGAGGTGGAATTGTACTTGAAAATGAAAGCCCAGAGTCGTCTTTCATTTCATAGGTCTTTGGCCCATGGTGAAATGAACAGACAGAAGTGTTTTCTCTGACATCACGGTTGCATCAAAGTCAGACGACCTTTCTGCCCTCACATAGCCTATGTTGCCTGGAAAGCACGTTTTCTACCCTTGTTTTGCCAGCATGTCCACCCTGGTAACAAAGTTAGCGCCCCCTAAATGGGGATGGGATCTTGTTATGGGATCTTGCTGCCTGGTGTCTGTCAGTTCCCTCAGGACAAAGGGACACAGGGCTAGAGTGGGCGAGTAATCTTAACCCTGATTCCTTAACTTGGTCAAATCCAACCACATGTACCTGTTTCTGTCACTTTATGAATCGCTTCAACACAAGGAGCTCATTTCTATTTTCTTTGTTTTTTTTAAATTAATTTATATTTTTATTTTTAGGGAGAGAGAGAGAGTGTGTGC
Organism: Panthera tigris; assembly: GCF_018350195.1. Taxonomy (NCBI): domain Eukaryota; kingdom Metazoa; phylum Chordata; class Mammalia; order Carnivora; family Felidae; genus Panthera; species Panthera tigris. The sequence goes on from NC_056670.1 coordinate 3,924,157, forward strand.
AAGTGGGGAGAGGGGCAGAGAGAGAGGGAGAGAATCTCAAGCAGGCTTTGCACTGTCAGCACAGAGCCCAATGCTGGGCTCCATCCCACGAACCCTGAGACCATGACCTGAGTCGAAATCAAGAGTCTGATGCTTAATGGACTGAACCACCCAGGTGGCCCAGGAGCTCATTTATGAACCAATTTTATTGATACCTAAAGTGCCTGTAACTTAAAACAACATGGAAAGGATATGAGTTATTGAAAGCAGTTTGCAGGAAAGCAATCTAATCTCATAATGATTACAAGAGTGCGCTAGTCCTACTGGATTGCCCCAGGTAAGTACCGTTATAGAAAATATTTTTGGTGGTTTGACTGAATGGTTACTTCACTTGAATATTTAAAAACAAGAAGGAAGTAGTAATAACGAACATTCATTTACAAGTAAAGATGGTTCAGACACTACCTTAAACGATGTGCATGAATGACATCTTTTAATGTCTTCATAATGAGTTCATGGGCTCGATGGAATTAATACACCCATTTCACAGTTCCAGAAATCAAAGCATACCGAAAACTGATTATCACAAAAATCACAAATCAGAAAAAAATGCGTTTCCTGGTATTAAAGTGTCTCCTCACAGGAACTTCTTACAAACCATTAGGTTCTTTCCTCTGCATTAATTTTCCATAGGTCTCAGGACCTGCCACTCTCTTTGACTGTCACTCTATGTTTTGGGGACACCACACTGGCGAAGGGATTCTTAAATGCTGGTATTACCTGGGATTATTTTAGGTATGTAACATATCACTGATGATCATAATGATGTGATAAAAGGGTTAATATTTATTGAAGATTTAACACACAGTGTAAATAGGTCCCATCCATTTCAGAGCTGCAATGCAAATATGAAAACAGTCCTATAAATGGTCACATGGGAATTAGAAGTGTTTATTTTTTTCTTAACTAGAAAACATTCTATCCTTTTGTTGTCTATGTAATTCTAGCTGAATCTTCATGCTTAGCTTAGAAATCATCCCTCCAAGCAACCTATGTGTCGATCAGTGGAGTGGTCACCAATCCTGCCCTTGTTACATTTACACCCTATTTGGCCCATATAGATCACATTTGTGCCACTGCTATTGAAATGACTGCCTCTTCTCCTTTGTGTCCAGTATGCTGTGAGCACCAAGAAAATGGGGGCTCACCCATGTTGTACTATTCCAAGAGACAAGAGATAATAGGTAGTTGATGAACATTGGTTAAATCCATAAAACAAAAAGGTCTACATTTCTGTTGCCTCTTCATCCTTGGGCATTCAACTTACAGACACTTTCTACTTTAGGGAAGCTCAACAGAGCTGGAGTAACATTTTCTTGGATGCTCTCTTGTCTCAGCTAGAGTCGTGAGGGCACACTTGGCGTCGCCCTGAGGACCAGGTCCCACTCCATCATGGTTGTGAACCTGGCGGCCCATTTTTCTCTCTTGGGGTCCTTCGGAAGCCATGGAGATGCTCAGCATATGCAAAAGCACAGGTTGGAAATGGGGGAAGCTCACCACAGGTAATTTCAACTCCCCATCAACTGGATGAATCATTCAGGGAGATATTCTGAAACTTGCTTCGAGGTGCTGGTATCAATTTTATGGGTTGCCTACCCTGGTGTCCTCACTAGTGCACATCTTTTCCTCTCGAACTCCCTCAATAACCTCTTTACTGCTCCTTTGGATAAAGTCTTAGACAAATGACCTCACCCAAATCCTTGACTCAGGCTCTGCTTAAGAGAGCTGTCAAACCAAGACAACTCAGGAAACATAAAACTCTTTTTAATCTAGAGCAATTTGAGCTGTACCTCCCCAAATTTCTTTTCCCATACTGCTCTCAAGACCTGAAACCGCGTCCCATGTTGCTTGAGACTCGACGATGGTACCAGGACAGCCGCAGCGGCAGGATGGTGACATGAATGCAGCAGAGACAGAGTGTACCCCTGAACTGTTTCTTCAACACCTCCTCCCACCCACACCCTCACAGGTGGCCCCTCACACAGCCTCGGACCGGCTCTGCTAGTCACTACACAACTGTCCCTCTGGACACTGCCATGGAACACCAAGGCAAGCTGGCCTAGAGCAACAGAAGGAAGGGGCCACTGCAACCAAATCCTAATCCAGACATCCATTACTATGACTTCCATAGGGCTGTTATTCATCAGTGTCGCTGGGCAGTCTTTGACTTCTGAGTCATCTAAAAAATATTCTACATCCTAGGAGAATGGTACAAGCATAGTTGCAATCGTACATCATTGGTATGAAGAGGAAGAGACAGCCATGGAGAGGTCCAAAAGGAATGAATGCTTCCGTCGCAAAGTTGGAGAAAAGAGCGATAGATTTGTAACGAACCAGTGGAAAGGGAAATCATCCAGGTGCAGTAGAGACAAGCCAGAGGAAGAAAGGCTGGGAAACCAGCCCCTGAGGCAGAGGGCCAGAGACCGCAGGTGAAGGGAGGGTCAGCGAAGATGACAAAGTCTGTGAGGGGCTCGCTCTGGCCAAGTTTTCCCAGCATCACCAGTGTCATTCACCAGCCACCCCAGACTCCGTTTGCATGGCTCCCACTGCCTCCTGGACTCAAGAGTGCTTCTCAGTACTGAAGTGGCACACAGTCCTTCAAGACACATTTATTCCCATTTGTCGCCACCCCATCTTCCCGGAAGCTCTACTCTGGGTTCCGAGGCGTCTTCAGTGGCTCCATGTTGGGGAACGTTCTTCACTGTTACTGCCTAGCTGGTAGAGCTGCATGGACAATGGAGAAGCTCCTGCAGCCGGAACTTGGGGAAATGTAACCCCAACATTAACAGTTAGGGGTCCCGGGGAGCCTGGGGGGCTCAGCCGGGTAAGCGGCCGACTTTGGCTCAGGTTATGATCTCACAGCTTGTGGGTTCAAGCCCCATGTCGGGCTTTGTGCTGACAACTCACAGCCTGGAGCCTGCTTCGGATTCTGGGTCTCCCTCTCTCTTTGCCTCTCCCCTGCTCATGTTCTGTCTGTCTGTCTCTCTCTCTCTCAAAAGTAAATAAACATTACATTAAAAAAAAAATAGATGTCACGAATCCCTATTTTGTGAGAAAACTGGGTTAGGTGCTATTCCTCAAAGAGTTTTGTTACATCCTGAAAATGCACCTGTAAAGTAAGTATTTGCCAATTTTCTCAACGATTTTTCTGAAGCCTGAGCAAGGTGTCACGACTTGTTCAAGATAGACATAGCCTTCAAACTTAGGCTCAGTAAGGGGGTTAAATAAATAGGTAGGACGTCTTTAGAACCTATTTGCCAAATGCAGAAAATGGTTTCTTTGGAAAATAAGCACAAAAAGTTCAAAGAGAAACCGTCAGAAGCGATGAGAGAGACAGAACTGGAGGTGCAGAGAGACAGAGAGAGAAAGAGACAGAGACAGAGAGACAGAGAGACAGAGACAGAGAGAGATAGAGGCAGAGACAGAGAGACAGAGACAGAGAGACAGAGAGAGAGACATGGAGAGAGACAGAGACAGAGATAGAGAGAGAGACAGAGAGAGAGACAGAGAGAGAGTACAGAGGAGCAGAGGGCACAGATGAGAACGCCGGGAATAAAGCGTCATTTACCACGAATGGCACAATAAGGCAAAATTAAAACATATTTACTTCTCTCAAACCCTTCTTATTTTTTTCTTATTATCTTTTGAATTTCCTTTTTCCCCTCCTTTCACTCTCTATTTTTTATAAGGAATTATACATGATGTTTATCTGATGTGTGTGTGCACACTTTTATGATTTCACTTTCAAATTTGAAATATATTATTTTTTTCTCTCTCTTTTCTGAGTTCTGACAGTTCTCTTTTCCCATCATGCTGGTCTTTATCTCATTTCTGAGCTTTTAGTTCTTATTCATATTGTTCTCAGAGCTTCTATTGTCTTCTTAAACTGTTTTAGCTTGTTTAAAACATAGTCTTAGGCTAAAATTATGATAAATTTTGTGGGCGAGTTTTGTGTGCCTGTATTATCTTTAGATTTTATGTTCATTATTCCCTTTTTTACTCATAATGGCTTTATTTTTGTAATATATTTCGTAATAAAAAAATTAAAATGCAGGCATATTCACTGACCTCACAAAGCTCAAAGAACAGTAGAAATATAGAAACGTAAGCATGCATGTTATAGCCTCTATAATCCTGGGCATAGCACTGATCATTCTATGTGATCAGTTTTCAATTTTACCTTAATGAAACAAAACAAAATTGTTCAAGTCCTAATGGTGCTTTTCCTGCCCCAGCTCATTTGGTGTTGATATCCTGACCTCATGAAAACAGCATTTCCTCCCTTTTGTTTTGATCACATCAAACCAAACCATAAGTCAACTTTCAACACTTCCATCTGAGGGCATATCATCAATATTATCTGAACACAGTCTATCATGCTAAAGGCAAGTGATATGTTTATATAAGAGTATCCATTAACCTCTTCTCAAAATTATTTGGAAATGGCACAATTTCCTACTAATCAGTCAAAAATTAAATGTGAGAGAAGACTTTGGAAAAATATATTTTAAGACAAAGCATTAGTTTGTCATTCCCGTCAATCCAGAAAATACGTAAGGTAACTGCACCATCAGGGCAACAGCTATAAAAGGAATTTTTGTTACACCTCATAGTCTATGATTATTTGGCTGTTTGCCATACTGTGTGGTGTTTCATAAGTAAGAGCGATGAAGACCTGAAAATGTTACATCTTTCTATCAAGCAATTGCTGACATGCATCTGTTAGTTTCAAAAACAACTGATAAAATATGAAGAAGAAATCCTGTGTGCTAACTACAGTTTTATGGAGTGGCGACATTTTACCCAGAGGACAAAATACTAAAACGAACTGTACTCAATGATAAGGTGTCGTGAGCACCTGGAAACCAAATCTTTAAAAAAAATGTATTTTTTCTCTCAAATAAGAGTATTTCACACTAAAGCAGCAGCGTATGTGTGCATGTGTGTGTATGTGTGCATGTGTGTGTTGACTGCATGTGAGATTTTAAGTTGGTGTATTTTATATTTTGAACTTCTGATGCATCGCAGATCCTCTGAAAGAGGGAAAAATAACAAATATCAATGACAAGGAGAACCGGTCTTGTCTAACAGCTAGATGACTTTTGTTTCCCCCCCCCCCCCCGCAGGGAAGTGACCAGTTAAATAATTTGTAAATGATGCAAATCCCTGTAAAATTGCTTTCCTTCTTTTCAAAGCATTCCTATTAGCAAGCTAATGATAATCTTCACCGCTTCAGATAGCCCAAAATGCCATCAATAAAAAATAAAACAATTTTTAAAAAGGCATCTGGAAGCAGAAGGATTATTTTCTTTGTCCATGGATTGATTGATTACATTATTTCTAACCAAATAATCTATGGAACCCATGAAATGCACACATTTTCTACAGATGTTGTGCAAGAGTGGACCACTTTTAGCTGTGTGTCACTAGAACCAGTGTGCGGGAGGGAAAATGAGTAATCGTCTCTATTTTACCAATGAATGAAGTTCAGCATGTTGGTCTTGCTCAAGGTCACAGCACCTATTTGGGGACAATGTCAGAAAAGTGGTCACTTACAAAGTGAATTTTGAGGATAAAATGACGAAAAGTACTACTTTTTTCAATTGAAAGGTAACATTTGTTTATATATTTTGTGTGTAATTATACATATTAATATACATGTAAATATAAACATTTTAAAACATATTTAAAATATATTTATATGTATATGTATAAATTATATAAATATGTGTGTATAATATGTTTTTAATCTTTCTTGTAATTAGTGTCCTCAAACTTGAATACTGTATGGGTGATTCCAACTATATATAATTATATATAAATCCCTTAATAGTGACTTAAATTATATTTATTTTAATGTTAACGTCACATGTATAAACACGTGTATCAACACCTCTTACATGGGGCTTGTTCAGCTACAAGACCAAAATAAATTTACAAATTAATCATACACAAATAACCAATGCCTGTTAAATTCTAATTAAGAACTATATGTTAGCATGATGGATGATTATTTTAATTGGAAATAAATCACCAATTTAAGACAAAAATTTTAAAACATCTTGTACCGTGTACTATTCTGTTTGACTTTTTTTCTTTTCTCTGACTTCAATACTATTACACTTTATCTTTGTTATACATCTATGTCATACCACATAAAATTGATGTTAAGTCTGTTTACTAGGGAAAAATAAAAGTTAGGGTTCAAACTTATCAAAACCCCATTAAGAAGAAAAACTTTTAAGGATTTGCCATTTAATAACACTAAAACTGTATTTCCACCAACATACCATTAAACTTTAGTGTCAATGCAAAGTATATACAATGAATATCTAATCCAAATTTTGTTTTAGGAGCAAAATATCTATTACATATGTAATACCACTTTGTAAGAAAATACAGCAAATTGATACCTCTCGGTAGGTGATAGATTCCAGAACTGTACCAATTCAGAATATAAATCAAGTCTGTTATTTGAAAAGCAAGCTTTATTTAAGATTTATTGAGGTATAATGTGCATAGAGTACAATTCACCAACTTGAAGAGTACAATTTCAATAATGTTCATAGTTCTTTTGCCACCAAAACAATCCTATGGTTTTCAGCCATCGCACACACAGAAATCCTATGTCCCTCAGTCAACCACTCACACGGCTCCTGTTCCTGGCTTTCTGTCGTGACAGTTTGACTTTGCTGGATTTTAAGACAAATGGAATCAGAGTATGTGGAATGGGCTGTATGTGTCTCTGTTCACCTAGCTGACTAGTTTTAAGCTGTGTCCATTTAATTTCATGTGTCACTGGTCTGTTTCTTTTCTCATCTTTCCAGATTCTTTCTTCTCCAGTTCTGAAGGAAGAAAGTTGTTATGCATATATGAGTAAATGCTTTTCTGTGGACATATTTATTTTTATTTCTCTAGATCATATGATATCCTCGCTTACTGAGAGAATACACACTGTTGTCAAGGGGGTGGCAGCAGTAAGCATTCCCACACACGGCACGGGAACCTTCCTCCTGCCCTATGATCTCAACTGTTATGGCAATTTGTTATTTTAGATGTCCTGGTAGATGTACAGAAAAATACATTGTGGCTTTCATTTCTTTAATGACGAATAATGTGGACACATTTTCATGTGTCATCTTGTCATTTAAAAATATTCTTTGGTAACATGAAAACAAACATTTACTCATTTTTAAAAAAACTTTTTACTTTTTTTTTTTTTTTTTTTTAATTTTAGAGAGAGCATGAGTGGGGAAGGGGCAGAGAGAGAGAATCCCAAGCAGACTCTGTGTTCAGTGCAGAGCCTGACACAGGGCTTGATCCCACGAATTGTGAGATCATGACATGAGCTGAAATCAAGAGTCAGATGCTCACCTGACTGAGTCCTCCAGGTTCCCCTATGTTTTATTGTTGGGTTTGTGCCTTTTTTAATACTGGCATGTGTTTTTTTTTTTATATATATTCTAGGAGCAGTTCTTCACTGGATATATATTTAGCCAACATAATCGACACCCATGACTTGTCTTTTACTCTTTATAGTGTATCACTTTAACAATAAATTTTTACATTTTAATGAAGTGCATTGTATCGGTTGTTCTCCTGGTGATTTCTTCATTCTGTACCCTAGCTGGGAAAACTTTTCCAACTCTTATTAGTTAAAACATCCTGTCACTTCTTTTAAGTGTTATATTTTCAGCTCCTTACATTACATTTGAGATCCATTTCTAGTTAGGTTTTACATGGAGTGAAATAAGATTTCAGCGTTTTCCAAATGATCGAAACCATTTGTTGATTATTGTTTCTCATAATGTCTTGAACATTCATAAGATCAATACCAAGTGGTAATATAAACTGAAATCTATTTGTGGACTCTTTTTTTCTGTTCCACTGCTCTACCCAAGTAAACGTATGCCAAAAACGAACTGTCTGGATTTCTGTAGCTTCTTGGAAATCAGCCATTTGGCTACACCTTTTCGAAACCGTTTTAGCTAGCTAGTTCCTCGGGCTCTACAGAAATTTTAGATTCGACTTGTGAATCTATACCAGAATAAACTCCTGGGATTTGGGTTGGGCTTTCCCTGGATATACATATCGTTTTCATGGAACTGATTTCTTAAAAAGATGGAGTCTTCGCATATAGCATGAGTCTGCTGGCATCGGCTTATCTGAATTTTGTATTGTTTTTGTTATTTGAGAAAGTCTTTATTGTCCCTTAACTTTTAAAGAGATTTTGCTAATGGGGAGCCTCGGTGGGTGGCTCAGTTGGTTAAGCCTCTGACTTTTGATTTTAGCTCAGGTCATGGCCTCACAGTTCGTGGGTTTGAGTCCCACGCTGGGCCCTGTGCTGACCATGTGGACCCTGCTTGGGATTCTCTCCCTCCCTCTCTCTCTCTCAAGGTGAACAAATAAACTTTAAAAAAACCACGTAATTTTGCGGGGTAAAAAATAAGTTGACTTCTTCTCCAGAACCTTAAAGATGTCTCTCCTCTGTCTCCTGATTCATATGATATCTGACGAGCACATTTTCACTGTCATTCTTACTGTGTCTCTGTGTATAAGATGTCTTTTCTTTCTGCTACTGATTTCATTTATCACTTGTTTTCATCAATTTGATTATGGTATTTATCACTGGAATTTTATAACTTAAGTTGTTTCTAATTCATTGAGCATCTTTTATTTGTGGTTTTCATCAGATTTGGAAAAAAATTCATCCATTGTTTCCTCAAATATATTTGTAATGCCTTCCTTCCTCTGGGATGCTATAAATGTCTGTTACATACATGGAACTGAAGCTCTGTTGATTTTTTAAAGACTTATCTGTCTGTTCTTTATTTTGTATAAGACCTTTGCTTTCTTTTCAAGTTCATGAGCCATTACTTCTGGAGTATTCTTTTAATCTCTATATATTGATTTTTTTTTCAGATGTATTTTTAATTTCCAACAATACCATTTTCTGAAAGCATCATCCCCATATTACTTATGTTTCCCTGTGTATTCTTTTTTTAATGTTTTATTTGTTTTTGAGAGTGAGAGAGACAGAATGTGAGAGAGCGAGAGACGCAGAGAGGCAGAGGAAGGGAGACACAGAATCTGAAGCAGGCTCCAGGCTCTAAGCTGTCAGCACAGAGCCCGATGGAAGGCTCGAACCCATGAACTGCGAGAGCGTGACCTGAGCGGAAGTTGGATGTTTATCTGACTGAGCCACCCAGGTGTCCCTTTCCCTGGATATTCTTGAACATATAAAGTCACTTATAATGAGTTGACTAGTTCTTTGAATACCTTTGATTTGCTAGTTCCATCATTTCTGTGATTTCTATGATTTGTATGTGTTTCTATCAATTGTCTCCCAATCATTGGTCCTATTTTCCTGGTTTTTTTTTTGTTTTTCTGTTGGGTTTTTTTTTTTTTTTTGCATGAGTGATAAATACGTGTTTAGATGCCAGACATTGTGAATTACACGTTAGCGTTTGCTTAATTTTATTGTGTCCCTTTCCAGGTATTCCATTTTTTCCTGGCACAGAGGGAAGTGACTTGGCATTAGTTACATGCCTGTGAGGTTTCCTTTATGAAGGTTTGTTAGGGTGCCCGCCTACTAGTCTGCTTAGGCAACACACTTCGGGGACCTGATCTGACATCTTCCTGTGTTGTGAGTTCTTTCCCCTGACTTACAGAAAGAGAAAACTGCTAGCCCTCTGCAAGCTCCAGAAAAGGCTCCGCCTCTTCCCTTTGTGGCTTCTTCCTGCCTAGAGAGGTAAGGTACCTCCTTCCAGCACACACGTGGCCAAATAATGCTGATACCTTCATGCAGATCTCTGGGAACTCTCCTTCCGTGCGGCCCGTTGCTCTCCAGGATTCTCCACACATTCTAGCTGTTCTGCTCTTTGGGACCTTCGAAGTCAATCTCCTCAACCCATCATGAATGTCAGGGTCTCTGGGTTCCCCTTTCCTGGTGTCTGTGCCAGAAATCACCTCCAAAGCAGCTACAGTATTTCTCTAGGCTTCGCTTGCTCCCCCGTCCCAGGAATCACACTGCTCTGCCACCTGCTTTCTGGTGTCTGAAAACCACTGTTTCACATGCTGTGGTGATTCGCCTGGCTTTTGGAGATAGGAGAATGAGCACAATTCCCATTACTTTACCCCATTCTGTTGTTTTGACAGTCTGCCTGCACGTCTGTCTTGGCCAGATGAACTAATGAAGAGCTTTCTTGGCACAGTGGGCAATGTTTTCTGGCTCTTACTTCACCTAAGTTTGATTGCAAGCACACAAATTTGGGCAATGCCACATACAGTACGGATCTGTAATGTAATATTCAATATTGGGGAAGAGTATTCGTCAGCTGTACACACAACTTTGTAAAAAGATGGAAAGACTTCATGGAGCTTCAAGTGCATTCCTACTGGGCCAGAGAGGAGGGGAAAGAACACCTCTTTCATTAGGTGTCAAACCACAGCGAATCTATGGAGCTCGGTGTGAGCAAAGCCATTCAGAGCCATACTGAGTCTTGATGGAAGAAATTATTGTTTCGTTAATATTAATGTGAAGCAATTAGAAGACAGTTTCCTCTACTATATTATTACTGTTATCATTTTAATATGTACTCATTTAATATCAGAGTGGGAACAGCACCAGGGAGACTTCTATTGTCAGAGTAATGAATGTCTCTTGCTTTTCAAAAATCAATATTCCTTACTTGAATGATTTTTTCTTTCAATCATTTTTTTGAGAGTATATATCTTCTCTAAGTGTCCTTTTGATGAAATAGGAATAATTATATTGGTCTCAGGAGGAGGCCACAAAAATATCATAAAATGTCTTCTCAGAGGAAGACTGAAATATGATAGTTTTTTCTTTGCTCTCTAAGGGAGGTTTTTATAGGGCTACATAAGAGGAAAACTGGTCCTTTCGAAAGGGTGATGTAGAAATAATGTAAATAGAGAAACTAAATAGAGAAAAGCTATTGTGCGAATAGTATAAATCGATTAAATGAGGTTTTCTTCCCCAAGGAAAATCTTACAAGGTAGGCTTTGCATTTTCAAACTTAGGAGAAAAGATACATGATATTTTTAGGTAGAAAAGAGAAGAGTACCATTTGAACAAAAATGCATCATTCACCCAGCTTCTAAAATCTCCTCAATCAACAAAATAAACTTATCAATTGATATCATGAAGAAATAAGCACAGTGGAATTCATAATCAGATATACAGTAAAAAATATAATAATAATTACAATATATGAATAGGGTTTGAAGAGCTACAAATAATTAAAATGAAGCTCCAGTTAAAATTTCTACTTGCCACTCGACAACATCAACAACGTCTGCCTCCCCGTCAAGATTATCACAATTACTCTTAAAGGATCCTCAAGGCAAACTCTGTTATATTGGACGCGGCATAAAGGGGATCACTTATCATAATGACAATGGTGCAGAATATTCTGTGTGGGTTCACGACCCTGAGCATCAGCCGGTGACTTTGCAGTGATACATAGCTCTAATAAATAAATAAAGTGACTTCTCTGCTCGGCAGTGTTCTTGTGATAGGGGACACTTGGCGATCTATTATTAAAGAATCATTGTACCCGTGATGTATTGAAAGAAAACACCAGAGAGTCATTTCCTTGGTGATGTACTGCCCCTTCCTAGGGTCTTGGAGATCCAAGAATGCATTTCCAAACCCAGGCCAGGGCCCGTTTGAAGAACAAAATCAATTTTTTTCCCTAATAATTTTAAGATTGCAATGACTGCCTATGATAGCTGTAATCTTAGGCAATCCAAACTCATAAATAATTCATTGTGCTTGCATTGTGTCTATCTATGAAAACCTAGTTAACTTCTGGAGGAAAAGGAGCTTAGACTGAAGGACAGACACAGTGGACAAGATGAAGTGTGATTATGGTCCAGGAGATTTATGAAAGCAGTATGCACGGGCACAGGAAAAACTGTCTCTGTAAGAGCTCAAGCTGCCATGAGGAAGAAATGATACAGTGGAAGGTTTTTAACTTTAAAATAAGTTTGAAACCTCTCTGCCCAAAGCGTATTTTGAGGGTGAAACTCAGAGCACCACAAAACAAATGAGGACAAGATGATTAATTCTGTGTGCTTAGAAGAATATGAGATATGTCAAGGTTGTGGCTTCTGCCCTGGCTACCCCACGGTTGCTAGGATAGAACCTTTCGTAGGCTGGATTATTCTAGGCCAAGATAACCAATTACTGCCATCAACACAGTCGGACACTGACTGCTGTGCAGAAAATGTGGCTCATTACAGTCACTGTGTACAAAGGTGTGGGTTACGTCCTGCATAGAAACGCCTGTGCAAGGTCTCGGGAGGTGCGGACAGCGACAGCCAGCGAGGCTGTGAATCCAAACGAGGCTCTGCTTTACAAGTCCTTGGCTTTGGGGTCCAGCTGAGAGGATGGCACCATTCTTTAGGTTTTCTGGATGAGGATGATTTGGGGTTTTGGTTCCCCCAGAAGGAGTGTCCTTCTGTAATTTTAACAAAATGTCCTAACTCCCTGGGGAAAGGGATTGCTGAAGTTTGTGGATATGGGAAAAATACATCGGCTATTTAACATCCTATTAGTAAAAAGCACCTAATAGATCTCACCTCCCTTTACGAGGTGCCATATTGATCAGTAACCCCACAGGAGCCAGGAAAGAATTGATGATCCGAGGCTGCAGCCTTAGAAGTTGTCTATTATCTCCCACCGCCCCCACTGCTGCCACACACACACACACACACACACATACACACACACACACACACAAACACACACACACACACACAAACACACACACGCACACACACACATTACCACTTCTCATCTGCCTTTCCTCTAATCCCTGCGATCCAACTTCTAGGAACTAAGTAGCTTGTTTTCCTCAATTCAGCTTTCTACTTAACACTTGGCCTTTGTTTTACGAGCCTTCCCCTCCCCGCTCCCCCGCCCCCCTCCATTAACCAGGGAAATGGGTTAACATCCCTAGGCCAAGGCCATGCTTTAACTCTGCACCTGTCTCAGGGGACTAGGGCTGGTGTCCTTCAGTATACCACATGGGTTTGTACCCATGGCACAGAAGGGACAGCTGGAGCCGGCCACCCTGAGCCCCTATGTCAAGGTGAGCCCCAACTGACAGCTCATGGAGAGTCACCAGGTTCTTAGAGAGAATGTATGGAGGTTTTGGCAATAAAGGGACCTTGATGGGCTGAGAAAGAGCAGTATTTTTTTTTCTTTTGCCAAGAATATAAAAACATTTAAATATGCTGGCAACCACTAGAGCTGTTTCAGCACTTATGGGCAGGACATCAGCCAATACGGAAGTGTCTTGGTCCCTCTATATGCCAGCTTATTCTCTTTATGGTTCAGCCTTTTTGGCTGACATTCACGATTCTTCATTAGCATCGCTCTTACATTTTCTTAATTGGCAAAATCTCAATTCCTTTCATAACTAGAAGTTGTGAGTCAAATATTTCCTTCTTACATATATATATATGTGTATATATATGTGTATACATATGTGTATATATATGTGTATACATATATATGTATATATGTGTATACATATGCATACATATGTATGCATATGTACATATGTGTATATATATGTGTATACATATACATGTACATGTATGCATATATACGTATATGTATACACATATATATATTAGATTTGGCTTTAATTTAATTGGGAGTTCTTCTCATGAGATACAGTTTCCTGACTAATGTACCTTCCTGGCACCCAGGACTTTGATCTAGCAATTATGTAGTTTTTGTTTTATATTTCTGTTTTTTCCCTCTATGTTTATTTTCCCTTCTGCCTAAACACAAAATCAACTGTACCCCATCCTAAAGTTTTCCTTTACCCTGGCCAAGACACAGAGAGGTGTCGAGCACATTTGGAGTGGTCACCACAGTGTGAAGAACCCATAGGGTTATCGTAAGGATGTGAAATTGAAGGCAGATAGAGGAGTAATAGTGAAACTACAACAACGGTTCATGTGACAAGTAATAAAAGCTGGCCACTGCATTTACTGAGACAGTTTTTGTCGAAACCAGATATCAGCAAACTACGTCCCATGGGCAAAATTTGGCTCTCTGACTGTTTTTATAAATATAATTTTATTGGAACACAGCCATGCCTACTAATTTATGTCATATTTCACTGTTATTATGCGGCAAAGGCCGAGTTGAGTAGTTGTGACAGAGACCATATGGTCTTCAAATCTAGAAGATTTATTACCTGGCTTTTTACAGGAAGTTTGCCAACCCCTTGTCTGAACTCTCTCTCTATGACTTTAGCACTGACTATATCTACCAATCTCGCTTGTCCAGCCACGCACTCTGCTATGAGGTACTGAATTTGATATAAAACTGCTTATATTATAGAGACACAGAAAGTGGACTAGTGTTTGCTAAGTATTATATATCTCATATGATCACTTTTCAGTCTTCTTTTGCCCTTGCTAGACTGTGAGCCCCAGGGAATAAAAGAACTACGCACCCATCCTATGCTAACAGGTGATACTTAACAAATACATGTTGAATGTATATTTAATATTGCTCAGAAATATGCCATCTGTTTAAAATATGCATTATGGAGTGAAGATTCGTATACCTCCAAAATTAATATGTTGAAGACTCAACACCCAACGTGATGGTATTTGGTGGTAAAACCTTTGGGAGGTAGTTAGGGTTAGATGAGGTCACGAGGATGGTTATCCTCACAATAGGATTAGGGCCCTTTTAAGAAACAGAGATAAAGATCTCTCTCTTTCACTATGTGAACAAAAGTTATCAACAAGTTAGGAAAGGACCTTCGCCAGAACCCAACTATGCTGGCAACCCAATCTGGGACTTCCCAGTCCCCCAAAGTGTAAGAGAAAAACTGCCTGTTGTTTGAGCCATCCAGTCTATTTTCTTTTCTTTTCCTTTCTTTTTTTTTTTTTTTTTTTTTTTTTTTTTGTTAGAGCAACCTAAGGACATGAAGACAACATGTACTCTAGTAACTGGTTATTTTTTTTTTTCACTACTGGTTTTGAAAGAATTCTACTTCTATCAAATAAAGAACATTATTAACTGAAACAGATGATCATTTAAGTTTATTGTATAATATACCCTTGGGAAGTCAAAGCATTAGTGACATGAAAACACAGGGTTGTTTTTTGTGTTAGGTTGGTAAATTACCCGTATTGAAGCAAGTTATCTAGGAAGAAATTCTACCACTCCTGAGATGACACCCATACCACTTTAGGCACCTATGCGTTCTTGTAAAAAAATATGACAGCATTAGAGCCTGATTGCATTCATGTTTTTCCCCTTGGCTTCTGAAAATTAGAGTACCTATAGTGAAATGTGTGAGACACACTTTGAAGGGTCTTAAAAAAATGAGATCTGTTAAAAAATTTTTAAGGGCCTAAAATTTCCATTTTATATATTAAGATGACAATAATTTATTCACACTAACTACACTCTAAGACATCCTTGTGGATAAAATAACCATTTGTGTATCTAACTCAGATTATTCATTTATCTTTCCATCTATATCCAAGAAGAATATTTGTTAAAATGATATTTGGATTGCTCACCTATGTTCCATCAAAGGACACAAATGAGAAAAAAAGAGAAAACACAGATATTTTAGCATTTACTTTCCTTCTGGTTCTACTAAATTTTTCTTTTCATAATTAACAAAAGCATTTATTTTTCTTCTGGTTCAATTAGCAACTTTCCTTTCCTGTTAACTAATTATTATTACAACTAATAATGCCAATTGTTTCTTAAAAAAGAAAATAGAATTGAAAAGGTGGGGAAATCTTTGAAATCATACCACAATTTGACAAGGATGTAGATAAAATCAACTTTCAAAGACAGCCATCATCAAAGCTAAGAAAATAAATGTTCTTTTCTATATATTATGCTTTTACTTGAGTATTCAAATTCTCTTTCTTTGCTCTGAGGTTTCTTTTTTCCTCAGATTGCCACAAAGAGATTTGTGTTCAGTATGAGTTAAAACATTTGCAATTATTCACTTGGGCTAAATCTCTCAGCGTATTAAACATCATAAATCTTAAGATGACTATTGATAATGAACACATAAGGCAGAAAGGAATAAACATTTACTAGAGAGTCAATTACGCTCAACAGTAATTGTCATCAAAATTGTCTTAGAGATTTCTGTGTCTATAGTACTGACATGAGGATTTCATGCCAAAGACCCTACTTTCCAGCCAGTTCATTATATACTGTCAGCCATACTACTTGTAAGGACTCTTTTATAACTGGATAGAAACAAGAATTAAGTCAAAGGTAAGCAATCTGTTATCGGTAGAAAACATGGGCTGAAAATATCCAAATTCTTCCCTCTATGGCTTAGTAATTTTCGCCTCTGCCAATCCATGTTACAACTGTTAAATTAACATTTTATGAAAGAATGTTTTATATTATTGTTTGTTACTTATTCAGGATAAGTAATGCTCTCTCCTCAAATGTTTATGAGCTTACTGAAGAAAGAGCTTGGTCAGGTAATTTTGTGCATTTTTATCCAATTTCTATTGCCTATCCCTAAACATATTTCTAGGATGCAAGCTAAACAATCATATTTGCACATGCTTCAGATAAACATTAATTAAAGTTCATCATCAGAAATTTGGCCACACAGTTAAGAAAGGAAATATGGTGAAGGATGTGATTACAAGATAAACAGACATGTGTCTCTGAGAGTCTGTCATTGCTTAATAGATGCACATCCATACATAATACATTTGCACATCATAACAGATGTACATCCCTACATCTCTGCATATTGTGGCAGGATAAAGTACATCAAGAATAGATTATATTTCCGTGGATTTTTTGCTCAGTAATTTGTAAACCCTTGTTCCCAAATCACAGTTTCATGTCAAAGTTCACAGCATTCCACGAACACACCTGCTGTGCAAAGTGAAGATGTATTATTATAATGATAACCCAGATTTCTACAATAAGTGGCCTGCCAATGTTTACAAAAGAGTAGTATATTTGATACCCAAGATTTTGTGCAGATGAAATAACACAAGGTTAATCGTTAATATCTGTGCATGAAAAAAATTATTCTTGTACAGGTCATTTAACAAAACAGAACTATCTTTCTCAAATATATTTGGAATAAACATAATAGAAATGATTCCAAATATGTAGAGAATTGTACCAAAGAAAAAAAAAAAGGAAGGATCATAAGCAAAATAATTCTTTTGCTGAAAATATCTTCACTTACCAGCGAATAATTTAATGCATGGTCATCTGAAAGGACTTTGATTGGATTATTCCTTCCAAAACCTTGAACACTTTGATAAAATACATACATCAGATGGAATCAGTTTGATGAAGAAAAAGAAAACCATATCTGGTATTTAGAAACATTGGCAGCCAATGCACTTTAATTTACATCAGTAAACATCTAAATCATTAGGAATCTACTATGTGCCAGGCATTTTACCTCACATGGATCACAAAATGCCTGTCACAAAATCACAAAAACAAAAGTAAAACCACATATCCCATGCATAGAACTAACAGTAGAGGCAGAAAAACAGAAATAAACAACATAACATCTGAAGCAATGATCTATGTGTGTGATAGCAAAAGAGTATTACCTTCTTTGCAAATTTAAAACTCCTGGTTTTCAGAAGTGTAAATAAATCACAGATATACTTTCCTCAGTGAAAAATCTGTTAGTGACTCATTAGTATGACCTATCTTTATTCAAAGCAAAGATGACAGATAAGAAAATGTACCTTTCTCTAGAGAATTCTTAATTCACGTGTTATCACTTCCCAACATCTTTCACCTTATTCTAGCATTGTTTCTATTTAATTACACGAAGTCTTTGCCAATACCCTGTAATCGAGGTATCAATCTTTGTCCAAAGCCAAATGGGTAGGTAAGCTTGATATCCTACTTACATCCCACCCTACTTTCATAAATTGTCAGAAAGAAGAGATCGTACATACTTAAATTTAAGACATTATATTTGATGTTGTAGGACATTGCATTTTTCATCAAGTCCAGAGCCAAAGAGAAAAGCAGCAATTCTATAAAACCAAATTAAAGGATGTCCTTCTGTGATGTTCTTGAGCTTTAAGGATCTGAGTTATCACACAGATTGAATTATAGTATTCAGAATGTACTGAGGAGACTCCCAGGGAAGATGGCGAGTAGGAGGACCCAAAACTCATGTTGTCTCATGGATACAGCTAGATAAGACTCACATGAGTGTAAATAACCCAGAAAATGACCCAAAGACTGATAGAGAAGACTTTCCACAGCTGAATGTAGCGAGGAGGGTCCTCTGAAGAGGTAGGAAGGGCAGGAATGCAGTCAGTGCTAAACTTTCCGTGTGACTGTTTATAAGAAGGAAGGATTCATTAGGCTTGAAGAAGGGAAAGGAACACACCCTCACACCGAGCACCCCAGGCAGGGGACCCACACAGGGAAGGCAAATCCCCGTAACATTTGCTTGGAAAACTAGAGAAGCCAAGTTCTGAGAGTTCTTACAGTCAGTGAGGCTAAATATTTGGAATTTTAACCACCAGCAGGCTTGGCTCTGGGAGAGCTGGGACGGCAGAGGAAACTGAGTCCCTGCCCTTAAAGAGACAGCATACTAAACAGCCTGGAGACACAGCATGGAAACAGCAGTCTGAGAAACACTTGGGTGTGCAGGGGGGACCTGTGTTCAGTGACCTCAGAGAGTCTGCCAGAGGGCCAGGGATCTTGGGAAGAGTCCTCCGGGAACAAAGGAAGTGACAGGTGCCATTTCTGTCCCGTGACCCCAGCCTAGACACGTGGACACCCGTAAGAGCCCACGCAGCACTAACACTCACCACCTAAAATGCGAACACTATGACTCCACCCACCCTTTCCCCTGTTCACCTGACCCTTCTGCTCTGCCCTTGTGGGGAACCCCCCCCCCCCCAAGTGGTGGCACAAGCCCGGCAGTGTGCAAGCAGCCCTGACAGGGGCCGGTACCTCTGCAAGTGATTCCTGCCCTGGGGAGAGGGGAACATAACCACACACATCTGTCTGACTGTGACCCCAGTGTTCTGGGGACAGGTATCTGGTCTGACTAGAGCCCCACCCACCAAAAAAGGTTTCTCAGGGGAACATACAGGTAGAGCACCGTGCAGTCTGATGCTACTGCATCTCTGGCGAACTTAGTCTGACTCAACTTAAGCCCAGGCGGCCACAGTCTGGTCCACTAACAACAAGGGCAAGACACTGCCCAGAACAGGCAAAGAGAGACACTGCGGATGACCGCACTGAAGGCGAAAGCGGCTCAGTTGCAACAGTAAAGCATGTGCAACACACACAGCAGACACCCCTATGGCACCAAGCTCTGGGAACAGGGGGCGTTGCACCGCGGGGCACTGCAGGACCTCTTCTTCATTAGGCCACGACTTTCGAGAGCAGGAGACGTAGCTGACTCTCCAAACACACAGAAACAGACGTGAGGAGTGAGACAAAATGAGGAGATGGATGAATATGTTCCAAATGGAAAAGAAAAAGAGGACAAAACCACAGCAAGAGACCTAACCAAAATGGACATAAGTAATACGTCTGATAGAGAAGTTTAAGTAATGGTCATACAGGGGTGCGTGGGTGGCTCAGGTCTTGAGCATCCAACTTCAGCTCAGGTCATGAACTTGTGGTTCATGAGTTCAATCCCTGCATCAGGCTCTGTGCTGACAGCTCAGAGCCTGGAGCCTGCTTCAGATTTTGTGTCTCCCTCTCTCTCTGCCCCTCCCCTGAGCACGCTCGCTCTCTCTCTCTCTCTCTCTCTCTCAAAAATCAGTAAACATTAAAAAAAAAAAGAATCAAGCATGAGAATCACTCCATTTGGGGTCACATGTAATGTCCAATCTCATCATTACTCACCCCCTCCTCTAGATGGTATTGAACCGAAAGCTTCGAACTAAGTTTACATTTGTTTGTATCAACTATTAATTATGGTCTATGCTCCTAATTTATCATGTTTCCACATTTACAAAATTCCAAATTTATGTGCTTTATTTCTTGTAACCTCCCAATATTCACACTACTAATGATTATAAGACTACCAATCAACTGTTGCTCAAGCATGAGCAGGGGAGCCTGGGTGGTTGAGTTGGTTAAGCATCCGACTTTGACTCAGGTCACAGTCTCATGGTTTTTGAGTTCTAGCCCCACATCGGGCACTGTGCTGACAGCAAGAAAATAAAAGAAAGATAAAGATTTAAAAAATTAAAGTAATGGTCATACTCACTGGATTTGAGTAAAGAGTGCAGAACTTCAGTGATACCCTTAACAAATAGATAGAAAACAGAAAAAAGAATCATTCAGAGATGAAATACTTAATAACTCATAGTAAAAATAAATTAGGAGAAGGAATAAATATCAGGCTAGAGGAAAAAGAAGAATTAATCAGTGCCCCAGAGGACACCATAATGGAAAATAATCAAACTGAAAAGAATAGAGGCAAAAACATAATGAAATATGAAAATAGAGAACTCAGCAACAACATCAAGCATAATAACATTTGCATTATAGGCATCCCAGAAGGAGAAGAGAGAAAAGGGGATAGGAAATTTATTTGAAGATATAACAGCTGAAAACTTCATGTATCTGGGGAAAGAAACAGAAATCTAGATCCAGGAGACACAGAGAGCCCCCCAAAAAAGTCAACCCAAGGATGTCAACATCAAGATACATAGCAATTAAAATGGCAAAAAGTAATGAAAAAGAGGGAATTTTAAAAGCAGCAAGAGAAAAGAAAACAGTTACATACAAGAGAAACCCCATAAGGTCATCACTTAATTTTCAGCAGAAACTTTGAAGGTCAGAAGAAAAGGGCATGATATAGTCAAAATGTTGAAAGAAAAAAAAGTCTGAGCCAAGAATACTCTATCCAGAAAGGCTATCAATCAAAACAGAAGGAGAGGTAAAGAATTTCTCAGACAAACAAAAGTTAAAGGAATTCATCACCACTAAACCAGCCCTACAAGAAATGTTAAGGGGGATTCTTTGGAAAGGAAAGGACATAAATAGAAGTAAGAAAAGTAGGAAACACATGAGCAGTAAAATTAAGTGTATTAAAAAAAATCATTCAATGGAATCACAAAATAAAAAGGATGTAAAGTTTGAAACCATATACTTAAAACATGTTGGGAGAGGAGTAAGAATGGGTCTAAGCTGAAGTGACCATCAACTTAATATAGACGGCTAAATGCATAAGATGTTATATACAAATCTAATGGTAACCACAAATCAAAGACCAATAATAGACAAGCAAGTAAAGAGAAAAGAATCCAAATATATCATCAAAGAAAGCCAACTAATTTGTGAGAGAAGAGAGCAAGAGAAGAAAGGAACACAGAATAACTACAGAAACAACCACAAAACGAGTAACAAAATGGCAATAAGTACGTACCTATCAATAATTACTTAGAATATAAATGGACTAAATGTTGTAATCAAAAGACACAGGGTGACAGAATAGATAAAAAAGCAAGACCCATTTATATGCTGCCTATAAGAGACTCATCTTAGACTCAAAGACACCTGCAGATTGAAAGTGAAGGGACAGGGGCACCTGGGTGGCTCAGGTGGTTGAGTATCCGACTTTGGCTCAGGTCATGATCTTGCAGTCTGTGAGTTCGAGCCCCACGTCAGGCTCTGTGCTGACAGCTCAGAGCTGGGAGCCTGTTTCAGATTCTGTGTCTCCCTCTCCCTGTGCTCCTCCCCCACTCATGGTCGCTCTCTCTCGCTCTCTCTCTCTCTCTCTCTGAAAAATAAATAAACATTAAAAAATCTTAAAAAAAAAAAGAAAGTGAAGGGATGGAAAAGCATTTATCATGCAAATGTAAGTGTAAAGAAAGCTGGGGTAGCAATATGTATATTGGAAAAATAGACTTTAAAACAAATACTGTAACAAGAAACAAAGAAGGACACTATATGATCATAAAGGAAACAATCCAAGAATATGTAACAATTGTAAACATTTATGCATGCAACATGGAAGGACCCAACTACATAAAGCAGCTAATATCAAACATAAAAGAAATAATCAAAAATTACATGGAGAGGAGCACTTGGGTGGCTCAGTCTGTTAAGCATCTGACTCTTGCTTTCAGCTCAGATCATGATCTCACAGTGTGTGCGATCGAGCCCCATGCCATGAATAGCCAAAGCAATCTTAAAAGAGAAGAACAAAACTGGAGGTATCACAATATCAGATTTCATGTTATACTACAAAGCTGTAGTAACCAAAACAATATGGTACTGGCACAAAAAGAGACACATATATTCATATACAGAGAGTCCAGAAATAAACCCATGATTCACATGATCAATTAATCTTCACCAGAGGAGGCAGGAATATGCAATGGCAAAAAGACAGTCTCTTCAACAAATGATACTGGGAAACTTGGACAGCAGCATGCAAAAGAATAAAACTTTCTTACCCCATTCACAAAAAGAAACTCAAAATGGATTAAGGACCTAAATGTAGACCTGAAACCATAAAAACCCTGGAAGAGAGCAGAAGCAGTAATCTCTCTGACACCAGCCATAGCAGCATTTTTCTACATCTGTCTCCTGAGGCAAGGGCAACAAAAGCAAAAGTAAACTACTGGGACTTCATTAAAATAAAAAAGCTGCACGGCAAAGTAAGTAATCAACAAAACTAAAAAACAACCTACTGAATAGGAAAAGATATTTGCAAATATATGATATATGAGAAATATTCAGTATCCAAAATATGTGAAGAACTTACACAACTTAACACTAAAAAACCACAAATTAGTGGTTAGAATGGGCAGAAGTGTTGGTGAGGATATGGTGAGAAAAAGGAACCTTCATGCACCATTGGTGGGACTGCAAACTGGTGCAGCCATTCTGGAAAAACAGTGTGGAGGTTCCTCAAAAAATTAAAGTTAGAGCAACGACACGGTCCAGTAATTCCATGACTGGGTATTTCCCAATAATATGAAAATGCGACTTAGATACATGCAATCCTATGTTTATTGCAGCATTATCTACAATAGCTAAATTCGAGAAGCAACCCAAGTGTCCACTGATAGATGAATGAATAAAGAGGAGGTGGTATGTATACACAATGAAATATTATTCAGCCATAAAAAAGAATGAGATCTTGCCATTCGCAACAACATGGATGGATCTGCTAAGTGAAATAAGTCAGCTAGACAAAGACAAACACTGTATGCTTTCACTCATGTGGGGAATTTAAAAATTAAAACAAGTGAATTAAAAAGGAGACAAGCAAACAAACAAGATCTTAGATACAGAGAACAAACTGGTCGTTACCAGAGGGAAGGTAGGTGGGTGGATGGGGAAAATAGATGGAGGGGATTAATAGAATATTTATCTTGAGCACTGAGCAATGTATCGAACTGTCGAGTCACTACACGGTACTCCTGAGATGAATGTAACAGGATACTGGAATTAACGTTTTTAAAAATGTTTAAAAGGAGGGCACTTGAAGGAAAAAAACGGTCAAAGTAGGTCAACAGTGGTGAACTCTATTCAGGACCATAGTTCTCACACGTCACACTGAAGCAACACAAGGGGAAGTAAGTCTTGCTGGCTTTGGAATGAATACACTACGGGAAAGACATCAGGCAGTCATTGAAGTTGGACTTTTGCAAAATCCAGGCAACAGATAGAGCAGCACTTTGTCTTCACGCAACGTAAGAAATGGAAAGATCCTCGAGTAACGTGATCTAACTGCCTCGAGGAGTGGTGGCTATTGTCCCAGGCAGATGATGGTTTCCAAGGCTGTTTCTGTTCACGAAATGGGCCACCATTCAAGTAACTGCTCCTGGATCCAAGAAGTCGTTGTCAGCAATTTCAGATGGGAACCTCAAATGTGATACATTCTTTCACCTTAACTTTTCCATCAAAAAGTAACTCAGTTTTCCTTAAGAATTCAAAGCTGTTTTGGCACAAAAACAGACACGTAGACCAATGGAATAGAATAGAAACCCCAGAACGAGACCCACAAACGTATGGCCAACTCATCTTTGACAAAGCAGGAAAGAACATCCAATGGAAAAAGGACAGTCTCTTTAACAAATGGTGCTGGGAGAACTGGACAGCAACATGCAAAAGGTTGAAACTAGACCACTTTCTCACACCATTCACAAAAATAAACTCAAAATGGATAAAGGACCTGAATGTGAGACAGGAAACCATCAAAACCTTAGAGTTTCAGAAAGCAGGAAAAGACCTCTCTGACCTCAGCCGTAGCAATCTCTTACTCAACACATCCCCAAAGGCAAGGGAATTAAAAGCAAAAGTGAATTACTGGGACCTTATGAAGATAAAAAGCTTCTGCACAGCAAAGGAAACAACCAACAAAACTAAAAGGCAACCAACGGAATGGGAAAAGATATTTGCAAATGACATATCGGACAAAGGGCTAGTATCCAAAATCTATAAAGAGCTCACCAAAGTCCACACCCGAAAAACAAATAACCCGGTGAAGAAATGGGCAGAAAACATGAATAGACACTTCTCTAAAGAAGACATCCGGATGGCCAACAGGCACATGAAAAGATGTTCAACGTCGCTCCTTATCAGGGAAATACAAATCAAAATCACGCTCAGATATCACCTCACGCCAGTCAGAGTGGCCAAAATGAACACATCAGGAGACTACAGATGCTGGAGAGGATGTGGAGAAACGGGAACCCTCTTGCACTGTTGGTGGGAATGCAAACTGGTGCAGCCGCTCTGGAAAGCAGTGTGGAGGTTCCTCAGAAAATTAAAAATAGACCTACCCTATGACCCAGCAATAGCACTGCTAGGAATTTACCCAAGGGATACAGGAGTACTGATGCATAGGGGCACTTGTACCCCAATGTTTATAGCAGCACTCTCAACAATAGCCAAATTATGGAAAGAGCCTAAATGTCCATCAACTGATGAATGGATAAAGAAATTGTGGTTTATATACACGATGGAATACTACATGGCAATGAGAAAGAACGAAATATGGCCTTTTGTAGCAACGTGGATGGAACTGGAGAGTGTGATGCTAAGTGAAATAAGCCATACAGAGAAAGACAGATACCATATGGTTTCACTCTTATGTGGATCCTGAGAAACGTAACAGAGGCCCATGGGGGAGGGGAAGGAAAAAAAAAAAAAGAGGTTAGAGTGGGAGAGAGCCAAAGCATAAGAGACTGTTAAAAACTGAGAACAAACTGAGGGTTGATGGGGGGTGGGAGGAAGGGGAGGGTGGGTGATGGGTATTGAGGAGGGCACCTTTTGGGATGAGCACTGGGTGTTGTATGGAAACCAATTTGACAATAAATTTCATATATTAAAAAAATAATAATAATAAAAAATAAAATAAAATAAAAATAAATAAAAACCATTGATGGCTAAGCTTTAAATCCCCAAAAAATAAAATAAATAAATAAATAAATAAATAAATAAATAAATAAATAAATAAGAATTCAAAGCTGTTTTAATAAGTGGTGAATTTCAGTTCAGTTCAGTTCATTTCAGGGAGTTTGTAACTAGGCTGCACGTTGAGCCCAGGCTGAGCAGTTTGCAATAGCTCTTTGTTCCTAAACAGGAGTAATCTTGCACATGCATGCACCCCCACCCCCTCCCCGGGCTACAGGACAGGAGTGAGATCATACAGGTTTCCTCTTTGGCTGACTCAATCTTCAGATCTGTCTGTTAAGTTTCTGATTGAACTGCAGAACTGTTTGTGTGCCTTTGCTACTATCACAGAGAAGTTGGCTTTCCCAGGCTGCTCACCACTGGGATCCCCACTGTTTTCAACAACACCCTCATACTTGTAGGCTTCCTGCCTCTCCTCCATAAGGTCAGCTCCCTCCTCAAGATGACAGACCACCAATGTTTGTGGTGGGTCACGTCCACGCCGGGCAGAACTCTACGATAGGGCACTGGAGCCAGGGGGAGCTTGGAGGCTGACGTGAGAACACTGGGTGCCTGGTGTAGAACTTTTGCAACATAGATGCATGGAAGCACGTGGTTTAAAATCATGGACTCCCATTGTCCTCATCAATTCTGAATAGATATCTGTAAATAACTTCTTCTCTATTTAATACATGCCCTTTGTGATAAATTTTCAGAAACCTTAAATGGTTGTTTTTTTTACATTTTTTACATTTTTATTGATGCTTTGGTGAAAAGACTTGCCAAGCTCCTTGAATAGCCATTTTGGAAGTCCCACACTAAGGCCACTCATATATAGGGATGTGTACAGAAAGTAGGAATAGACAGAGAATAAATCCATGTGCCCTGCAGAAATAAATATCACTTAGTACTATATGAAAATATTAAAATTCAAATATATAGAGATAACATAAATAGTAGTAAAAAAAGTCCAACATTTTGTTAAACAAAAAGAGACAAAAGTGTTTTTCGTTTTACTTTTTTTTTTTTTTTTTTTTAATTTTTTTTTTCCAACTTTTTAAATTTATTTTTGGGACAGAGAGAGACAGAGCATGAACGGGGGAGGGGCAGAGAGAGAGGGAGACACAGAATCGGAAACAGGCTCCAGGCTCCGAGCCATCAGCCCAGAGCCTGGCGCGGGGCTCGAACTCACGGACCGTGAGATCGTGACCTGGCTGAAGTCGGACGCTTAACCGACTGCGCCACCCAGGCGCCCCTCGTTTTACTTTTTAAAAAGCACCTGGGTTTTCTTTTTCTTGATAAACACAAAACTTCCTAATTTGTCAAAGTAGCAAGATAATTGAAACTTCCTCATTCTTATTGAGTATAAGTACTTTTAATACTATTCCAATCCAGGTAAACGTTTGTTATTTACAAAATTCCTCTTGAAAACAAAGGACAGCTTGAGTGTTAAGAGTTCACAAGTGAATTTCTAGCAGCATTAAAATATCCTAAAAAAGTGAAAGTAACAAATTTTTAATATTAAGATTGTTCACTTTATCAAAAATAATCAAATAGTATTTAATATGGATGTCTGTCTGCCTTTTTTTTTAAATTTTTTTAATGTTTATTTTTGACAGGAGAGACAGAGAGAGAGAGAGAGACAGAGCATGAGTGGGGGAGGGGCAGAGAGCGAGGGAGACACAGAATCCGAAGCAAGCTCCAGGCTCTGAGCTGTCAGCACAGAGCCCGACGAGGGGTTCGAACTCACGGACCGCGAGATCGTGACCTGAGCCGAAATTGGACGCTTAACTGACTGAGCCACCCAGGCGCCCCTGTCTGTCTGCCTTTCTATTGACAGACCATATACTTTATAGTGAAATTCTTATCTTGGAAATGCTAATTATGATGCAACCAAAGACACGCAGAGGTTTTATGTGTTCATTCAAAAAGAGACTTATAATAGTGAAAAAAGGAAAAATGAGAATTTATACTTTTATAAATTCTAATAATTTAGGGAAATTTTTCATGAGATATATTTTGGATAATTTTTAAATTCTCCTTCATTGTATGTTTGTATTTTGTGTGTGTGTGTGTGTGCTTGTGTGTGTGAACACACAACAGTTGCACACAATTTATTGATATTTGTTTTATTTGTATGTGATTTACTTGTATTTGATGTGTAAAAATTTATTAGTAATCTTTGGGACATAATATTTTTTTCTTGAAAAGGTATTGGTAGGAGCAAGGGTATCACAGTTTCAGTTAAGCATATATTTAGAAACAAAATTAGTGATACTCACTATATGTCCCAAAATCACAAAACATAAATTTGTTTTCATTTAATTAGAAAACAACTATGTCTTTACACTCATGATACAATACTAAAAAATAAACAAAGACAATAGATTCTCATACTGATATAAAGTGATCGTTTCATTAGTGAATTGCAGAATTGGTGAACATAAGAAGGAAGCAAAATGTTTGTATTAATGAAAAATGAGCACGGTTTTAGCTACAAAAATAGATTTTAAGTAGCCCTTTCAAACGATCTATTTTTCTTTCTGCCTCCCAAACTACTGGAGTTTTTCCCTCAAATTTCTCAAAATCTATATTAAATAGATTTGTATTTTGCCTCCAAATAAAAGCAGAATCTCAGTCCCAGGGTAACATTTTTCAAACTGTGATCCAGACAGCACACCACATGCATCAGAATAACACCGGGAGATACATAGTAAACTTGTCGTTTCCCAGCTCCCACTTCAAACCTGCTGAGTCAGACTCTCTGGAGTCAGGACACCACGATGTATATGTGCAGAGTTTTCACAGGCGATTGTCATACTTGAGAAAGTGCCACAAACAGAAGAGGACCCAGTGGTTACTAGGTATGCAAATGCCAAATACTGTTTATCTCTGATCTCTCATGTTTAAAATGCACATATTAGTATCACCATCTTTGATATTAAAAATAAGCTTTGATGGAATATTTTCTCCTATTGCATGACATTTAATAAGATGGAAGGATTTTAAAATCACGTTTGCATCGCTACAGAGATTATTTAACAACACAAGGTACAGCCATAAAAAGTTTCAAACGGGAAAAACAGATATTTGAATGAATGATCAGATTAGCTTTGCTCCACAGATTAGAATCCCACATTCCTGAAGCATACTGAGTACACCCAAATTATTTTTAATTTTGTATTGTTTTATTTTACTTTTGGTGGGGGGAGGGGCAGAGAGAGAGGGAGACACAGAATCGGAAGCAGGCTCCAGGCTCTGAGCTGTCAGCAAAGAGCCCCACGCGGCGCTCAAACTCACAAACCGTGCGATCATGACCTGAAGTTGGACGTTTAACTGACTGCACCGTGCGAGTACCCCTATCCAATTTTTTAAAAATAATTATATTCATGATTGCTTTCTTGTTATTAAATCACATGTGAATATAACTACCTAGACAAATGAGGAAAATAAATAATGTGGTAACACTTAAATCCTGAAGATAATTTTTCTTTGTTGCGCAAAAACTTCTCATTTGATAGTGTCCCAATAGTTTGTTTTTGCTCTTGCTTCCCTGTCTCAGAAGACATGTCTAGAAAAATGTTGCTACAGCTGATGTCAGAGACCTTACTGCCTGTGCACTCTTCCAGGATTTTTATGTTCTCAGATCTCACCTTTAAGCCCTTACTCTGTTTTGAGTTTACGTTTGTGTATGCTGTAAGAACGTGGTTCCGTTTCATTCTTTTGCATGTTGCTGTCCAGTTTTTCCAGCACCGTTTACTGAAAAAACTGTCTTCTCACCATTGTATATTCTTGCCTCCTTTGTTGGAGGTTAGTTGACTGTATGTGTGTGGGTTTGTTTCTGGGCTCTCTGTTCTGTTCCATTTGACTATGTGTCCATTTTTGTGTCGGTACCGTACTGTTTTAATTACTGTAGGTTTGGAGTAACTCTTGAAATCGGGGATTATGATACTTCCATCTTTGTTCTTTCTCAAGATTGCTTCGGCCATTCAGGGTCTCTTGCGGTTCCACACAATTGCTAAGATTATTGTTTTCTAATTCTGCGAAGACTAATGTTGGTATTTTGTTAGGGATTGCACTGAATCTGTAGAGTGCTTTGGGTAGTATGGATGTTTTAACAATATTAATTATTTTAATCCATAAGCATGGAATATCTTTCCATATATTTGTGCCATCTTCAATTTCCTTCATCAGTGTTTTATAGTTTTATGAGTGTGAGTCTTTCACTTCCATGGTTAAGTTTATTCCTAGGTGTTTTATTATTAAGAGTACTATTGTAAATGAAACTTTTTAAAAATTTTTTTCATTCTACTACTTTGTTATTAGTGTATAGAAATTGTACCGATTTCTGTATATTAATTTTGTATTCTGCAACTTTACTCAATTCATTTATTCTTATAGTTTTTTTTTTTTGGTAGAGTCTTTAGGGTTTTCTATGTATACTATCATATCATCTACAAATAGTGACAGTTTTACTTCTTCCTTACCAATCTGGATGCCTTTTGTTTCCTTTTCTTGTCTTATTGCTGTGGCTAGGGTTTTTAGTACTATGTTCAATAAAAGTGATGAGAGTTCATATCCTTGTCTTCTTCCTCACCTTAGGGGAAAAGGTCTAATTTTTTCACCACTGAGTATGATGTTAATTGTAGGTTTTTCATATTTGGACTTTATTATGTTCTCTCTAAACCCACTTTGTTCATCAACAAAACAAAAATGAAACCTACTAAATGGGAGAAGAAATTTGAAAATTATATATCTAATAAAAGGTTAATATCCAAAATGTATAAAGAACTTCTACAACTCAACATCAAAAAAAAAAAACCCAAATAATTTGTTTAAAAATTGGTTGAGGACCTGAATAGACATTTTTTCCAATGAAGACATACAGGTGGCTAACAGACACATGAAAAGATGTTCAATGTCACTCATCAACAGGAAAATGCAAATAAAACCATAATGAGATACCACCTCACCCCTGTCAGGATGGCTAGAATCAAAGACAATAAACAACAAGTGTTGGCAAGGATATGTGATATATTTACCCAAAGAAAATGAAAGCAGTATATGCACTCCTATGTCTATGGTAGAACTATTTACAATAGCTAAGATATGGAAGCAACCTAAGTGTCCATCAATAGATAAATGGATAAATATATTATATGAGATCCACAAAAAAAAATGAGATCTTGCCATTTGTGACAAAATGGATGGACCTAGAGGGTATTGTGCTAAGTGAAATGCATCAGGCAGAGAAAGACTAATACCATACGATTTTACATACGTGTGGGGTCTAAAGAACAAAACAAAGGGAAAAAAGGCAAAAATAAATCTATAAATAAAGGGAGGAAACTGATGGCTGCCAATGGGGAGCATGTGGTGAAGTGGGGAAATGGGTGATGGGGAGTGCCAGACATGGGCTTCCAGCTACAGAATGAGTAAGTCACAAGGATAAAACGTGTCACAAAGGGAATACAGTCAATGTTCTTGTAATGGTGTCGTATGGTGGCAGAGTTTAGTCACATTTGAGTGGACCATTGCATAACATATAGTCTTGATGAATCATGATGTTGTACACCTAAAAGTACATTGTGTGTCAAATATACTTCAGTTGAAAAGTTTCTGCCCTATGTATCATATGACACCATAGGCAATAAATTCAGAGCTAGTAAATTCACTATGTTACACCTTATCACTGTTGTAAAATCACAACTAAACATTTCTATCTGGAGTAGGTGGGATGTATTTTCACATATCTTGTTGATATATGAGTAATTCATTTGGCTAGAAAAGAGAGAAAGACCATTGGACAAATGTGACTAAGAAACACCACCTAAATATGTCCAGCAGATCTGGTTTCTGAGTCCAATGTATCAAGATAATGGCTTCGCCATCTCATTGAACAGCGTAGAAAGTAACTTCATTCACTAGTCCTGAAGAATGTTCCTACACGTACTGGGAATATTTTATTGTTGACATAATAATGATTCAAGTTTTTGGCCAAATATCTGAAATTTAGATTTGAAAGTCCCCCCCCCCACCACACCTTTTTCTTTCTTGCTTGCTTTTTTTTTTTTTTTTGTGGCTCTATAAGATTTATTGAAGTGAAAATTAATTATTATGTAAATTGAATCACACATATGGCAAAATACTGACAAGAGATTTTTAAAAAGTGTTTCCTGGAGTCACTGCTAAGCAGAAAAGAGAGGTATCTAGACCCAAATCCACCAAATGATATGCAGATTAGTTTCACCTGATAGTCACCTCTGGTTCGGTTGTAACAGACTTCAAATCTGTGCCACATTTAACACAGCCATTTTATTTTCCAGACCTTACTATCTTTGCAAGTAATTGATTTTTTATTCTTTGGTCTTAACGAATTTAGCTCTGATATTATATCCATCACTAATTAAACACCTGTGCTGTGCAACTTTGTGCTGATCCATTGTGAACATTTCCAAGATACATTAATGGTTTATGGATTATCCACACTCTTCCTGTTAAAATTAATGGGAGTCACATGGCTAATTCCCTAAGTGCCAGAATGAAAATTGCCCCATACTGTTCAAAAGTCCTCACAAGTTCTCATTTCTTACCTGGTGTGCCAAATGCTGATAAGTAGATTGTACCACCTGCTTTCATCACATATTTATCTAAGTGGGAATGGGAAAAAAAGATACAACAGGACTTCATTTGTCATATAGGGATTCAAACCATTTTACAGGTTGGAAACACATCAGTAGTAGTTACAAAGTTATTGACTGGGGATGAATTAATATTTTAAAATTAATTTTATTACGAAAATGTTCCTAAAGAAAATCTAATTGTAAGCAACACATAGGTCATAAAACTTTTAGACCAGATGCTTCATGAATATGGGAAAGATATGAATCTTAATGTGAAAAAATGTTGGCTTCATTACCAGCAATAGCAGTCAGATATTTGCTATATTGATTATTGAGATTCATTCTTATTCTAAACCTGCTGCTTATTCTTTGACAATTTTGGAATACAAACACATTTGGACTGGAATTTGAGAAAAAGGAAAGTAAACCTTATATTTTACAATTTTACTACATGGGACCAATTTTCATAAAAATTAAGTGAAAAGATGGGGCACCTGGGTGGCTCAGTTGGTTAAGCATCTGACTCCTGGTTTCAGGTCAGGTCATGATCTCATAATTTATGAGTTTGAGCCCCATGTCAGCTTCTGTGCTGACAGCATGGGGCCTGCTTGGGATTCTCTGTCTCCCTTTCTCTTTGTCTCACTCCCACTTGCGCTCGCTCGCTCTCTCTCTCTCTCTCTCAAACTAAATAAACATTTAAAAAAATTAAGTGAAAAGAGAAAGTAAAACAATGGTATTTTTCATGTATTATTGAATTTACAATTTTCTGCAGGAGTGTGCTTGTCTTGTCCCCCAACCCCACCACATTGGGTGGACGCCACAACATCAGTAGTGCTTTAAAAATTAAGGAAAATTTTACACGGAGACAAAGAAATCTTCAATGTACAATGTTACAGTTATGGACAATGGACACTTCCCTGTACCCATATCTTTTTCAAGATAAGATATTTTTATCAAGTGAGCAAATTCTTCCTTGTCCCTTTCCGGTCAATTCATGATCTCCATGAAGTAAACAAGATTCCTATTTCTTTAAACATAGATTCCACATACACGGAATTATGCCTTGTGCATTCCTTCACGTCTGTCTTCAATGGTTCAGCATAATGTTTTTGAGATGTATTCTGATTGCCTGTGTCAGTATTGAGTACTGCTGTTGAGTGGGGTTCAAGAGTGGCTATGCTAAAACATTTATTAATTCTATTGATATTTTACTTCAAGTATTTTTTACTACTATGAATAAAGCTCCTGCAAACATTCTTTTACAAGCTCTTTCATGGACCCATGTCAACATTTCTGGGAGGCAAATCTGTAGGAGCAGCATCGCTGGGTCACAAGGGAGGTGCCTGTTTATAATAAATGTCCAACCAGTTCCCAAGTATTGTTACCACTTTACACTCTCAGCAAGAAGCCATGAGAGTGCAAATGAATTCCTATTCTCATCCCAATTTGGGGTTTTCAGGCTGTTTAATGAGAGTGATTCTAACAGGTGTGAACTAGCATCTCCCTGCATCTTTGATTTGCACCTCTCTCTCCTTGACTAATTAATTGTAGCAAGTTCATGTACTTAGAGAATATGCATGGTCTTACTGGGCTAACTTCTCTGTCCAATATTTTTAAATTTATTTTTTCTTTAAAACGTTTTTTTTAATGTTTATTTATTTTTGAGAGAGACAGACAGACAGAGAGAGACAGAGCGTGAGTGGGGGAGGGCAGAGAGAGACACACAAAATCCAAAGCAGGCTCCTGTCTCTGAGCTGTCAGCACAGAGCCCGACGCGGGGCTGGAACTCACAAACTGCGAGATCATGGCCTGAGCCAAAGTCGACGCTGAGCCACACAGGCACCATGACATTTTTTATTTTTTTTTAAGTTATATTTATTTTTGAGACCAAGAGAGACAGAGCACTAGTGTGGGAGGGGCAGAGAGAGAGAGAGAGAGAGACGCAGAATCCGAAACAGGCTCCAGGCTCTGAGCTGTCAGCACAGAGCCCTACGCGGGGCTTGAACCCACAAACCGCAAGATCATGACCTACGACGACATCTGACGCTCAACCGACTAAGCCACCCAGGCGCCTCTTGTGTTACATTTTTAAGTCTATTTTGTATTTTGTTGTTGGGTCAATTAGGTTAAGTTGTTTGACAGAGCTGTGTCACTCTTCCTGTATCTCTAATTGTTGTATCAGGTTCTGAGAGAGAAGTACTGAAACACACATGGGAGATCAGAATGGCAAAAATAGATATAACAAATGAAAAATGCCACGAGCTTTCATTGGGGATTACAAAAGATAACACCCAACAGTGAGATTCTGGGGGTGCTGGTGGTGGTGTGGTGAAAACAGTTTGCTGATGGGTGGTGTATTTAGTCATGCACCAAAGTTTAGAATTGATACATGATCCTAAAAACAAACAAACAAACAAACAAACAAACAACAACAAAAACCCCAGAAGATTTCTACATTCAAGTTGTTAAAATTTTATGTGTGATCCAATGGAACAAGATTAATAGTAAATACATTTTGGAGTGTGGCTTATAAATTGTTAAAATGACACAGTTTACCTATAGGTCAAAATTAGCATATGAGGGGCCCATGGATGGCTCTGTCCCTGAAGCATCCTACTCTCAATCTCTGTTCTGGTCTCACGATTGTGGGATCAAGCCCCACATCAGGCTCTGTGCTGACAGTGTGAAGCTTGCTTGGGATTCTCTCTCTTTCTCTCTCTCTGTCCCTCTGCTGTTTTGAGCTCTCTCTCTCTCAAAATAAATAAATAAACAATTTTAAATTAACATAGGCATGTTATTCAAAAGAAACAACCTGCCCAAAATAGAGTCACTCTTGCTAAGCCCATGTCACTGGGCCAAACCTGTTCTGACTGCCGTTTCCACCCTCCCCAGGGATATAATCTTAACTGGCCGGTTATTTAGTTGGATTTTTGTTACTTGGCAGTGTTGGTTTTGAATCACATATCAGTTGGTATCTACAAAGTTAGTTAATGCCACATTCTATTTTTTAAAGATAAACTTACCAGAGTCACACATTACTATCTAAAATTCATTTCCTCTTTATAATTGATTAGTTATTTTATTACTATACATTCTTTCTTGTTTCTTTTCTTTTAACCTTTTGCTTTTGTTTGTTTGTTTGTTTATTTATTTATTTATTTATTTATTTATTTAGAGACAAAAGAAAGAGTGTGAATGGGGGGAGGGACAGAGAGAGGAAGGAGAGAATCCCAAGCAGGCTCCATATCTCAGTGCAGAGCCCCAGGCAGGGCTCTGACTCATGAGAGATCATGACCTGAGCCAAAGTCTGTCGCTCCACTGACTGAGTCACCCAGGCGCCCCTCTTTCTTGTTTCAAGGGTGGCGATAACAAGGTTCCATGTGAGTCATGTGAGTATTTTTTAAAGCTGTGTGTTACTGTTATTTAAGAAAATGCATTATATTCAAGGGTTAGTATATTTTAGTTTCTGCAACATGACTCGGTTTTCATGAAAGTGCTGAAAGTATTTATGTTTTTGTAATCTTTTTAAACAAAAAGACACAAAGTTAGAACAAAGCAAAATACTTGATGCTGGTGTGGTATTATAATTTATGAGGTAATAGTCTGTTCATG
Source organism: Panthera tigris (assembly GCF_018350195.1). Taxonomy (NCBI): domain Eukaryota; kingdom Metazoa; phylum Chordata; class Mammalia; order Carnivora; family Felidae; genus Panthera; species Panthera tigris. The sequence continues at coordinate 3,959,854 of NC_056670.1, forward strand.
AAATTTAACTACACTGTACAAGACCCTCTGGGCTCATGCATTACAAGTACTTTTTGTGTCACCTATTAAGTTGGTTATATTGAGTTCTGGAGACGAATTTTAAAGTCCCTTTTGTACTTTATTTTAGTAACACTGAGTTCGATTACTTTCTTGCACATAGCTAAGGTCTCACTCGATGCAGCATAATGATGCTTCCCGCTGGTCTGGGAACCATACAGATAACTGCCTGCCGAGCAAATGGAATCCAGCATGCAGAACGGAGGAAAGTGAACATTGGTAAATGCAAGCCTTGAGAGAGGAGGCTTCTTTTCAAGTGAAATATTCCAAAAGATGGGTAAGATCTGCTAAAGAATAAAGGAGCCTGCGCTTCCTGGGGCCCCAAGCAGTAGGAGAAAATATCTAAAATGTTAAAAATTGTGTAATTATTTTCATCATTTTACAAGTCCCACTATTCCTGTTTCCTCAACCAAAGACAACCAGGTCTTTTTTAATAAAGCGTAATGGAAAGTTAAAGAGCGTGGCACAGGAAGACAGTATCCGGGAAATGACACCTTTCATCTCAGCCGGAAGTTATTTGTTAATAAACCACGTGACTCTAGGGTATGCAAACATAAGATGTCTGAGCGAGACAAAGTGGACTCTGGCATACTTTCTCACACAGTAACATCCCCAACTGAGAGCGGCGATGTACTCAGACAAGTGATTTAATAAAACTGGGATTTTGTGGCAGAGCGGGCTACTGAGTTCGTATAGAAAGAAGAGATCAAAACAAGAGCCAAAAGGACCAAATGCTCCAAGACTAAGGAGGTGCACCAATTAAAGCAGAAAAGATTCTGTCTTTTTGTGCCTAGCTGTTCAGTTCTTTCTACACCATTTATTCAAAAACTCGTCTTTTCCCCACCGCCTTGGAAACACGTGGTCATCATGAACTGAATTCCCAATGTGTTCTTCCCCCATTTTAGAACATTTTATTCTAATTGGTTTATCTATTCAAGCAACAAAATTGGTTTTAATTATAAAACATTTACGTTTAGTTTTATTACTGCTAGGGTTAGCCTTTTTTTTGCAGCCCTGCTTGCGTTTTTCTTCCAAATCAACGTGTTAATTCTCTTATCTAGAAAGTGGCTATCCTGTTTTGGGATTGCATTAAATGAAATTATTTTAGGAAAACAATGACATCTTTATGATGTGATCCTTCCTATGCAACATCATAATATGGGCTTCCATTGTTTAAATCGACTTTCTGTGCTTCAAAACAGTTGCCTTTTTCTTGTCTTGTTAATTTTTGTTTTTGTTTTTAATGTGTTTGTTATTTTAATGCTTTTTAATGTGTTTGTTAAGTGGTGGGGGTTGGGGCGGGGTTCTTCGTTGACATTATTCCTACTGCTTTCTTCTTCCTGAGTAGTTTTTGTTTTTACACATTGGGGGTCTGGTCTTTAAATGTTTATTTCCTAAGCTTCTGCATTGTTAAATTATCTTGTGTGCAGTAGTATTTCCATAGATTATTTTCAGCTTTCTAAATACAAAGTTACGTGATCTGCCAAAAGATATAGTTGCACTTTTTTTCCCCTTTTCATATAGCTAATTGCTTTATCTTGTATAATTGAATTCGCTAATATATCCAGCACAAAGTTAAACAGTAGTAGAGAGAGTGGTCCTTCCTGTCTCAGTCCTCATGACTTTGATTTTTTTGGGCCGAGGAAAATAAATCACATTACAAATGCAACTTATCAATTTCTGTTTCACCGAGTATGTGTGACCTGAGTGCATGTTAAATTCTCACAAATACATTTTGTCATCCAAGGAGATAATTACAAGATTTTTCTTCTTAGTTCTTCTGATCAGTGGATGATTTGAATGTATTTTTTAATACTGAACCACCTTGGCATTCATGAAATAAATGCAGCTTTTTCACAGCTTATTGTTTTTTAATGCACTGTTGGTTTGATTTTTGATTGCTAGTATCATAGTTGTTAATTTACATCAATATTCATGAGTGAAATTTGGCAGTAGTTTTTTATTTCTGTGTAATCTTTATCAATTTCAGGGAACACCACCAATCTTTCAAAATGGAAATTGTCATTTATGTTTGGAATAGTTAAGTAGCACTGGAATTATCTCATCTTTAAAAAAAAATAATCTGAGCCTAGTCCTTTCTTGGTGAAGAGTTATTTGGCTTTTAACAATTTTGTCTATTTCTTTTATCATAATTATTTTATTTCCTTATTTTCAATATTCAATTTGGGGAAGCTTCATTTTTTTTTTCTAGAAAAAGTTTCCTTTGATCTAGTATTTCATATGTACATAAAGTTGTACAAACGGGTCTCTCACAATTTAAAAATTGTTCTGTAATTATTATCACCCCTTTTCACTTTCTTTTTCTTTTATCTATTTTTTACTTATTTTTTTAATTCAAGTTAGTTAATGTATAGTGTAATAATGATTTCAGGAGTAGAATTCAGTAATTCATCACTTACATGTAACACCCAGTGCTCATCTCAACAACCACCCTCCTTAATGCCCATCACCCATTCAGCCCATCCCTCCCCCACCCTTCCAGCAATCCTGTTTGTTCTCTGTACTTAAGAGTCTTTTATGGTGTGCCTCCCTCTCTGTTTTTATCTTATTTTATTTTTCCTTGCATTCCCCTATGTTCATCTGTTGTGTTTCTTAAATTCCAAATATGAGTGCAATCATGTGATATTTGTCTTTGACTGACTTATTTCTCTCAGCATAATACTGTCCAGTTCTATCCACATTGTTGCAAAAGGCAAGATTTCATTCTTTTTTGATCACTGAGTAGTATTCCATTGTATATATGTATATATACGTATATATACATGTATATACAATGTATATATATATATATACACAATGTGTATATATATATATATACATACAATGTATGTATATACATACATTGTATGTATACATGTATATATATATATATACATGTATATACATGTATATATATATGTATATACATGTATATATATTATGTATATATATACATACAATGATATATACATACATTGTATGTATATATATACACACAATGTATGTATATACACACACACACACACACACGCCACATCTTCTGTATCCATTCATCCATCCATTCATCCATCGACGGACATTTGGGCTCTTTCCATACTTTGGCTATTGTTGATAGTGCTGCTATAAACATGGGGGTGAATGTGTCCCTTCGAAACAGCACACCTGTATCCTTTGGATAAATGCCTAGTAGCGCAATTGCTGGGTTGTAGGGTAGTTCTATTTTTAGTTTTTTGAGGACCCTCCATACTGGTTTCCAGAGTGGCTGCACCAGCTTGCATTCCCACCAACAATGCAAAAGAGATCCTCTCTCTGCATCCTAGCTAACATCTGTCATTGCCTGAGTTGTTAATGTTAGCCATTCTGACAGGTGTGAGGTGTTATCTCATTGTGGTTTTGATTCGTATTTCCCTGATGATGAGTCATGTGGAGCATCTTTTACTTTCTAATTTATGTATTTGAGAAAGCTAACTATACTTGCACTGTTATATTGTTTTATTTCTAAAAACTAACTTCTGGATTTATATAATATATCTACTATTTTTTTCTTTTATGTAGCATCAATGTCTGCTTTTATCTTTATTAATTTCTGACTTCTGCTTTCTTTTGTTTTATTCTGCCTTTTGTCTTTATGCTTCTTTTTCTTAGTTGTGTAGGTCTTAACAAGTTAATAAAATGAAACTTACTCATATGATTACCACTCGTGTTTGTGATCGTTTTGGGTCCGACGAATCCCTGTGTCCCCAGGCCCTGCCACCTGAGTGCTAAGGACATCTCTCCTCAGCCACTGCTTTAGGCGTCACTGCCGGTGAGATCAGTCCTTTTGGAGGGAGCATCTGAGCCCAGATTTGCTCCTAAGCCTGAACATGCACAGCAATTTTAGCCTTTTCTTGCTGACACTGAAAATACCCAAAAAAAGAGGGGAAAGTTGAAGGAAGGTGGAAAGAGCGGCTCCCATAAGACTTCTGCAAAGCCCTCTCTTGCCCCTTGAGTAGCATACGAATCAGCAATATTTCTCGATAATGCACCGGAGGATAAATTTAACAAAATCTAAAAATCTACATTTGAATGACAGTGTGAGTAACTGACATTACTCAAAGAATAGTCAAATATCAACATGTCTCCATATTAATATTTCTTAAGGAAGAAGACAAAGCAGGAGGATGAGTGGGAACAGGAAGGAAGAAAGAAGAGTTCTATGGCTCCAATGAGACAAAACTATTATTCTTCATTTTGAATGATGAAAAGAAATTCCATTTATATGTGTCATTTAAATGGAAAAATAACATAACTTTTATACTTTGGGATTTTTTTTTCATTTTTTATAAATCATATACATAGAATGAGTACGTGTTCCAAGGAAAGAATTTAAAAAATACCAAAATATATAATGAATAAAATTAAAATCACCACTAACTCAACAACAACAACAACAAAATCAATTTTAAAAATTTGTTTTTTGTTTTTTGTTTTTTTTTTTATAGGGGCACCTGGGTGGCTCAGTCAGTTGAGCTTCCGACTTCGGCTTGGGTCATGATCTCATGGCCTGTGAGTTCGAGCCCCATGTCGGGCTCTGTGCCGACAGCTCAGAGCCTGGAGCCTGCTTCAGATTCTGTGTCTCCCTCTCTCTATGACCCTCCCCTGCTCATGCTCTGTCTTTCTCTGTCTCAAAAATAAATAAACATTAAAAAAAATTGGATTTTTTTTCCTTCTAGATTTCTATCTAATATACTTGTTAATACAAAACCTTCATTTCATATACCATGTTACATATTTGCTTACATACTGAGTTTATATCCTTTTTCATTTATCATATAAAGAAAAATTTCATATATCACTAATATTTATCAAATATTTTAATGACTACATTCTATTTAATTATTTTTCGACCTGTTCTCTAAGGTATATGAAACAGCACTTTCTGCAGATGATGTGACTTCACCTCCTCAATTTTGAAAAATTGTAACTCTTTAATACGTTTTTGGTAATTGCAATGACTAGAGTTTTTGAATCAATATTTAACAATATGCAAAATTATTGATAGGAAATTTGCTTTATTCCTGATACTGAAATGGTTCTTGGATTTCACCATTAGTATTTTTTTTTATTCCTGAATTTATGGCCGGCAACCTGTGTTGTATTTTGAAAAATTTCTTTACTATATTTATGATTGTGACATCAATTCTTATTTTACTCAAGTATTTAATTTATATCAGTAATATATCACCTAACACTGTCGCAGATTTTTGCCATTCTGGAATACATCTTAGTCAATTATGATGAGATCTTTTTTGATATAAATTCTGCTTTCAGAATTCAGGTTGGCTTCTAGCAAGGTGTTCAAAAGTGTATCATTTCAAAGATACCTAATTACATGAAATGCTATGTAAAAATCATCTTCTTTTTCCAAATGGCTTTGAAAATGCTACATAAATTTAATAATTTATGTATACGTGTACTGTACTGCAAAATTGAATCCATTCAATTTTATAAATAACACTCAGGTTATTGCAAATTTGTTTGACTACAAGGTCTTTTTTTTCCCCCTGAAATAATATATTAAAATGCTGCTGATAGTGTTTTAATGAGCATTCTGCAAAAATTGGCTGTATTCGTTTCCTAAGGCTGTGGTATAAAATTACCAGAAATCTGGTGCCTGAAAACAGCAAAAATGTATTCTCTAATAGCCCTGGAAGCCAGAAGCCTGAGACCAAGGTGTGGGTGGGTGATGCTCTCTCTGAGGGCTCCAGGGAAGAGTGCCTCCTTCTTGCCTCTTCCTAGTTCCTGCTGGTGGCCTCATCCCTGGCAGCAAGTTCTCCCACTTGTGACAACATAAGTACAGTCTCAGCCTCCTTCATCCTTGTGTGTCTGGGTCTCTGTGTGTCAATATCCTTCATCTTTCTGATATGAAGACACTGGTCACTGGATCAGGGTTCACCCTCAGGCAGCATGACTCCATTCTAACCCGATGACATCTTCAATGACCCAGTTCCAAATAAGGTCACATACACAGCTAGCAGGGGGTGGGGGGAATTCAACGTATCTTCCTAGGGGACACAACACTGGCCTAAACCTACCGAATTATATTATCATATCATAAGAATAACTATCACTGATTGGTGGCCTTTCTTTGTCAACATCCCCCCCCCCCAAAAAAAAACCTTGCCTTTAGTTTATAATGATGCTTTCTACTTTCACCTTATGGAGACTGGCATAGTAGGAAATTTGTCAGACATGAAGTTTATGTTGTCAGTCAAACGACATGTCTCAAGTCAGAATAAACTTCAATAACGAATAGAACCTAACACAAATAATACAAATCAGAGAGCTTAAAAAAAGGTCTCAACTTAGGCAAGCTATTACTATGGTTAGGAGTATATTACATTGGAGGATTTAAATTACACCCATTCCATTGTGATGTTGTGTATAAACGGCTTTCTCAAATGGCTCACATTTCATCCCCAAGTAATTTTAAGGTACTTATACTATCCTTATTTTACAGGTAAGGAAATCGATAGTCTCAGGGAAACTGTTGAATTGTCCAAAGTGAAAGTTGGTTTTGAAAGACAAGGCAGGTGCTTTCATCTTTCTCCAACCTGCTTTTACTAGACCATGGTGCCTGGGGCTGCTGCTGTTCAGCAAAGCCAAACGTCAAGACGAGAAGCTGAATAAGGACCGTCACTCCTGCAGCCATCTATCGTTGCATCTGACCGCGAAGGCCCGCTGTGCATAAAGACTGCACTTCTTTCTTTCTTGCCAAGTCTCAAATCTAGCGCAGGTTCCTGTTTTCAGTCAGCCAGAAACATACAAGAAAAAGATTCTAGAAAACAATTCCCAGTTTAACCAAGCTGATAATCCAACAGTATAATACAGGTTCAACTTTAGAATTGGATATTATCTTTCAGTTGATTAATTTGAGAGTTGAGGTGTCTGAAATTGCTAAAATCTTAATGACAAGCCACAGGTAAAGAACATGCAAAAAATCACTTTTAAGCTACTATATACTCTGCTCTCGGATTCAGAATATCCTTTACACTAAGGCATCTGTGTAATAATAAGTGTGACTATATCGTTGGGAACCATTTAGTTAATTTAATTAGGCTTAACCTAACACTGCAAAACTGAGATCCAAAAGTTAAATCTTTTCCAAGGAAATATTCTAAAGAATTACTTGTATGGATAAAATAGGATCAAAAAGAAGTCAGATAGCAAATTTCATTAAAGCTGTATTCCAGAGATGTGATTCTCTCAATTTAAGGCTACATAGGTATTTTTTACAGTCATTGTCATAATTTAGTTTGGGAAATAAATGCCTCTTTGCTGACTTGAAATGCTGCACTATTTATTTCAAATGTCTTCATGTGGGGAAATTTGTCACTCAATTTAAAAGAAGAATGCAGCACTACAGATAGCAATACTTGGAAATATTACATTCAAACAGAAGTTTAATAATGTATTACTTTTTTGAAATGTTAACTTAAAAATAAGCTCAGAACACTTTCAAATGGAGGAACCAATTTTATATGGTTCCTACTGAGAGAAAACGGTAGTGCTTTGCACATAAATGGATTAGTGGATTATCTAATGAATCTTTTATACGTAGTAAAAGTAGATATTTTCAAGTAAATCTCCCTGAAATGCATAGATAAAAATGGACTCATCTGAGCTTTACAAACTTAACTTTAGTTATTCATGTCTATTAGAAAGAACCCCCTCCTCCCCACAAACACATGCACACAAATATACACAAATATGTACACACACACACACACACACACACACAAACATGACTCAGACATAAGAACGAAATGCTGTGCAACAAAGAAAACAGCCAAAATACTGCATATAAGCTAAAAAAGAGTGCACATTTAGAAAACGTACTGACAGTAGAAAACTATTAACCTTTTGCATTAAGCTTCATGCCCATAGCTAGGAATTCAGAAGACGGAAAAGGCCAGAGAAAGAAGAAGTTTAAAGTGAAGAAAAAATACAAAGCCAAATGCACCTATATTTATGCACAACTTGTTTCTTAGCGTATTTTGAGTGTTTAAAGATGGTGCTATGGACTGAACTGTGTTTTTCCAAAATGCATATCTTGAATCCCTATCCCCCAAAGTGATGATATCGGGAAGCCGGGTCTTTGGGAGGTGGTTAGGTCAGGAGGGTGGGCCCCTCATGATTAGATTACTGCTTCTGAAGAGCCACAGGACAGTCCAGGCTTCTCTCTCTTCATCGTCTGGTGAAGACTCAGGGAATAGGAAGCCATCGTCTCCGGGCCGGAAGGAAAGCCCTGGACAGTGACTGAGTCAGCCGGTACCTTGACCTCAGACGTCCCAGACTTCGGAACGACGGAAAATAATGTCTCTTGTTCACCCACCCAGTGTCTATTATTCTATTATGGGAGCTCACGCACACGAAGATGGCTCAGAAGAACCAACTCCTATGTTTAAATTCAGACTGCGCCTAGATCAGATGTCCTGTGAGTGGATTTCATTTCATCTTAGATTTTGATCTCTTCCAGCCACTGAGGCGGCCCCAGATCCAGTCCCAACCAGTTGCCTTTGGTGACAAGTAGCTGGTTAAGAAATCTGTTGTGCATCCCAGCTGAGCGATGTGATTAAATTCGACATGGTCCTTGCAGTACGTGTCGTTGCTTCCGGTGCGGTGAAGACGGCGAAGGGTGTGCTAGGCCAGCCGCACATCTTCTGCACACAGGTGTGGAGGGAGCAGGTTGCTCCTCGGAGGCAGAAACTCAGAGGGACTGCTGACCACCTTGTTCTCAACATCCAAAGGGACAGCCCCAAGGTAAAGGGTGGAGACTGGCCACATTTGAAAACTGAAGGGGAAGGAATTGGGAGGAGGGGGCAGAGGCCATGTGAAATTCCTGGCAAGAGCATTCTAGGCAGTGGCCTTGATCTCTCTGGCACAGACCCAGTAACTCTGCGGCTGAAATGTGCTCTCCATTAGTACTGTGCTGACGGAGGAAGGTGGGCTTTAATAACATGTGTGCATTCTGGAAGGAGAGCATCATTGGTAGTTTGAAGTAACTGATACAAAAATGTTCAGTCAGATTCAAGTTCCAGTTGAATTGTCTCAGAGTTCTAAAATGCCATTTGCTAAGTAAAGGAAAAAAAAAGATGCACTGCACCTTTTATGCCTATGATCCTGACAAGTTCCTGGAAGCATTCACTTCTGTGAAGGTTGGATTCTTGGAGCTTGAACTGACTGGGCATTTCAGCCAAACTGTTTCAATACTTGGTACTGTTCAGTACAGTCACTAGGTAGGCAAAGCCACTAAATTACTTGGACTACACATTTTGGGAAGAGATTTGTGAAATAGGGAATAAATTACAAATAAGAAAAAAACAGGTTTTAGTTATAAGTGGAAAAAATTAATATCCTTTTTCCACCTACATTCTCTATAATGATGTGCTCTCCTACCTTCCCATATACTAATTATGTTGATTTTTGTCCTCTATTTGAATGACTGCATGTCTCTGAGAATTGATTATTTTATCTCGCACTACACGTCTATTCTTACTCTACTAACAACTAAATAATACTGAATTTTGCTACTGATTAATAAAAATAAATACTTTTCCAGGACAAATGCAGTTTTCTGAAAGAAACCGTAACCAAGAAAGATTTAATTTGAGCCTTTGGGAAGTATACTCTATCAAAATCTATGAAATATATTTGTAAGAGTAAGTTTTACAAAGCTGTTTATCACAGAGAATAAAAAAACTCACGGAGAGAGAAAATTCAACTTAGAATTTTAGCATTTAGGAAAATCATTGTTGGAAAATGACTTATTCAAACAAAAATATTTAAGTAACGGTGTTGGGTAGTAACTTGTTCTGCTAATGATGGGACTCAATATATGTACTGATAACATTTATGAAAACATCGTGATTTGTCTGAGAATTTCGAAAACTATTAGGCTCCATTGTCAAAACCTCTAATTTGCTAATTGGAAATGATGAGAATTGCAACATCCATGTCATAGTGACTAAACAACTAAAGTTCCTAATCTTGTCAAGTTTCACTGACTCTTCTTTTACTGCTGCAAATTATGGACAAATGACAAAAAGTGATGAGACTGAAATAATCTTATCAAGCTTTCCATAAGCAGTTATTTCCTTATATTAATCAATCATCAATCTCTCTCTCTATAGTCTAGTTGGTGTGAGTTTATTATGTTCAGGGAACAAATAAATAGACTTAAAATTTTCTATGTTCATCAGGCATTCTAGTATACCATTAAACATGTCAGCCCAAGGCAAGAAGATGATTTTCTTTTAGTAGATTAGTATATCGTGGATTGTCATGTTTAGAGGCTGTGTACCAGCCTAAAAATAGTATGAAAGTTAGTTATTCTTGTTGAATTATCTGTTGAAAATTTTCCTGTACAAATAGCTACTCAATTCCACCATTACTAATTCCTTTAGTCCTGAAAAATTAGATAGTTTAGCTAGCTCTATTAAAGGGCAATAAGAGAGTACTTTATGCCTTGGCCATATAACACTAAATTTATAAAGCTAATTTGGTAAGAATATGATTTTATTTTATTTTTACAGGTGTCAAGTTGGCTGCCTTCGGGCATAATTTTACGGTCAGAAACATTTTATGAGCCCAGAACAGTATCTTGTAAAAAAATTAGGTCAGCATTTAAAAACCAGATTTTACACAAAAACACTAATTTTCAGTGTCTCTTGATCAAGTATCATATATGGCAATACATTACCTACAATCCAATAAGGAAGTAACTGGGGAATGTCTTCTTCATTCAAATTTAAATGGCAAAGGCATTGATATTTTCTGAAAAATTTTACCATATTCCCTTTACCCCTAAAGCACATAAACAAACATGTATAGGGGTGCCTGGGTGGCTCAGTCAGTTAACCATCTGACTTCAGCTCAGGTCATGATCTCATAGCTCGTAGGTTTGAGCCCCGCATCAGGCTCTGTGCTGAAAGCTCAGAGCCTGGAGTCTGGTTCAGATTCTGTGTCTCCCTCTCTCTCTGTTCCTTCCCTGCTCATGCTCTGTCTCTCTATGTCTGTCTCTCTCTTTCTCTCTAAAAATAAATAAACATTAAAAATTTTTTTAAAAAACAAACATGTATATATTCTAGCCATTTCTCTCATTATTATGAGAGTGCTTGGACTTCATAGGCATTTAGTTGTGACTCCTACAATATGAATAGATGCACAGACCACACACCCTGTAATTGCTGGAATCACAAAGGTAAGTATTATTATCACACACACACACACACGCACACACATTTCTGATAGTTTACAGGGATGCAAAAAAAGACAAAGCCTTTGAAAGGAGAAGGGTGAGGACTCAGGGAAAAAACAGAATTTTTGTTTCCAATTTTCTGAGCCCTTCTCTTCATTTGCAGGAAATATCAGTATTAGGCTTGCCATTTGCAGAGAGCTGATACAGTTTCTCTTCAATGGGTTTAGAGACAGTCTGTCAACAGTCGGCTGGAATATCCTTTTCTGTTTGATCTAAAGTTGACATTTCCTTTAGGCTCTGTCCCTTCAATTTACCCAAATGTGCCAGCGCAAGACAAATGTAGGGGCTTTTCATAGCATTTTTTTAGCAAATTAAAGAAATGGTCATTCACAATCAATATATTAAGCCAGTGTGTCAACTAAGTTATGGCCTTTTACATTTGTATTTGCATGAAAATACATGGCCAGAAAATGGTAGCCATCTTTTACTAACATAAAGGTACCAATAGAAAAAAAAAAAAAAGGTATACATGTGACAGATATCCCTTAACAATCTTTCCACATCCTTTTTTTTTAAAGATGTTTATTTATTTATTTTGAGAGAGAGAGAGAGAGAGGGAGAATCCCAAGCAGGCTCTGTGCTGTCAGCACAGAGCCCATGCAGGGCTCAATCCCAAGAACTGTGAGCTCCTGACCTGAGCCGAAATCAAAAGTCTGACGCTCAACTGACTGAGCCACCCAGGCGCTCCTTTTCACATTTTTAATACTGAAAATTAGCATCATATGTAAAGAAATAGATGGCATTTATTTTATAGTGGAATGAGGAGGGACCTCAGAGTCTAAAATGTATCAGCTCTACTAACTGCAATGTAATGATCAGGTCACTAAAGTTCAAACTATTCCCATGGAAAATTGATCTAATTTTACACGGCAGTGGGTTTCCAAAGGAAAATTCTTTTCATTTGAAAATCAAAACACTGAATCTGACACCTGTTTTTACAATTTATAATTTATATAATACTTCCGCTCAAAACCCTCGTGTGATTCAATCTTCATAGTTTTCAGCTATATTCATCAGCCTAAATTAGGAAAACAGTAAAATTTCAAGTAGAGCATAACTGAGTTGCCCATAAGCCTTTTCCTTCCCTTAGATGATGCCAACGGCAGGCATTCTTGAACATTCAGAACACTGACTGCTGAATTATGGTGATCCTCTATGGTTTCTGAAAAGCGACAAGGCTGCATTTCAGCTTCCTCAGTGACAAAACGAAAAATATGAATTAAGTAGTGTGCATGTTTCTTCCACTCTAAAATCCTATGCTTTAATTATTCTAAGGTAGCTATTTGACTGGACCAAGGAGTCTATTTGCATCACAGAAAGTAAGAGAGTCGGGATGTTCAGTACATCGGTGTTTCTTCTTGTAGCCTCCATAACCATATCATCCTTAGAGCTAGAGTTTAATCACAGAAACTCACAAATATGGCAGATGTTAAGTTTCTTCTGGTTTTGTAACAAATGAAGACAAATTTAGGTGGCTTAATCCAACACAAGTGTATGATTGCATAGTTCAGGATATTGGACATTCGAGTTAGACCTTCTAGGCTGAAGTTGAGGTGCCCGCTGCACTGGTTCCCTTTGGGGGGCTGAGGGGACAATCCATTTTGTTGCTTTCAACTTTAGGGGCCACCTGCATTCACGGTTCACAGCAACTTTCTCCTATGACTCCAGCCTCTTGCCATTTCTTCTACTATTCGAGTTCTGACCTTCCTATCTCCTGATAATAGGATCCTTATCATTACATTGATCCCACCTGGGTAATCCAGGCCTTTCTCCCTACTTCAAGATCCTTAATTTAAGCACATCTGTGAAGTTCCTTTTCCTATGTAATGGGACATAGTCACAGACTCCAGAGGTTGGGACATGGACAAGATTGGGGAGCCATTACTGAGCCCACCACACCCAGGACTGAAACAGTTCCGTTGTTCAAAATTATAGAATTCTCTTAAGAAGCCAATTATCTCAACAGTCTTCTAGGTCCTTTTACACATTGTCACTGTGCCACTGGGATTTCCATATACTTAAAACAGGACTCTGAGATGGACTCAAACCACTGTCCCTATTTCTATCACCAGCTTCCGAAGTAAATAGAGTGTGCGTTTTGATGTAAGAAATTTAACAGATGCTTTTTTTTCAGGTAATCCTCCTCACTCTCAAGAACTGGCACCATTTTGATGATTTTCAACATAAATTAATTTTGCCCATTTTAGAACTTTATGCAAACTGTATGTTATTTACACAGCTTATTCATCTGGCATACTATTTTTGAGATGAATTCACATTGCTGAGGTTTTTTTTTTCATTTTTATTGACTAGTATTCCATTAAATAAAAACACTACAGTTCATGTAACCATTCTACTGAAGGGTATCTGGGCTGTTTTATTTTATTTATTTATTTATTTATTTATTTATTTATTTATTTATTTATTGTTTTATGGATAAGTGCTTTACAAACATTCTTGTAAATTTCTTTTAAATGGTTATAAAACAAATAAGTGGATATAAATAGAGGTTTATGGTTAGATTTATGAGAAATTACTGTTTTTTTTTCCCAAAAGGTTTAACATTTTACCCTTCTGACAACAATGGGTTAGAGGGAGTTGTTCCACATCCTTTGCAACATTTGGTATTGTTAAAATTTAACTCTCTGAGTGGCTGTGTACTGGTACCTCATAGTGATTTTAATTGCATTTTCCTTACAACCAGGGAAGCATCACTGTTTAATGTGTTTTTTGACCATTTAGACATCTTCATTTGTGAGGTGTATTGCTATATTTTGGTTATCTTTCTGGAGCATTTGTCTTGTTACCACTAAGTGGTTTTAGAAACTCTCATTTAACATAAGGAAATATACAGATTAAAAGAAAAAGACCTAGCATGCAAATACTAATCAAAAGATGGGATAGCTATGTTAATATTAGTCAAGTCTAGTTCAGAGTAAGAAATATTAATAGAGGATATAGAAACATTACATAGTGATAAGAGTGTCCATTCACCTGAAAGACAAAGATGAAAAGGCAAGTAAATGCACACAGAAAGAATCTTTGTGACCTTGGACTGGGCAAGATTGATTGGACACAACATCAAGACAGTGATTTATTTTTAAAAAATATATAATCTTGAAATATTGATTATAGCAGGGTCACAGGATTAGTTAACATAGCAATTAACATATAAATATCAATTGTTCTCTTACAGAAAAATGAACAATTGCAATTTGAAATTAAAAACACAATACTAAATACACAAGCACCGACAACAGTAAAAAATAAATACTGAGATGTAAATATGCAATAGGAGGAAAATTACAATACTATGATAAAAAGAAATAAATAGCTGAATTACTGGAGAAATATTCCAAATTTAGGGATTAAAAGATTCAATACTGTCAAGATGTGAATTCTTCCCAACTTGATCTATAGATTCAATGCAATACCAATCAAAATTCCCGTATATTATATCATGGATATCAACAAACTGATTTAAAAGTTCTATGGAGACACAAAGGCCCAGAGTAGTCAGCAGGATGTGGAAGGAGAAGTACAAAGTTAGCAAACAGACACTATTCAACTTCAAGATTTGTTGTACAAAGTAATCAAACCATCATGGCATTGATGAACGAATAGACAAATAGATCAAAGGAACACAAGAAGGCAAAAATAGACCCAAATAATTATAGTCAACTGATCTTAAACAAGAAAGTAGAGGCAATTCAATAGATAAAGACTCGTCTTTTCAACAAACGGTGCCGTAAATATTGGCCATCTATATGTAAAAAAGAGAAGAATCTAAACACAGATCTCATACATTTAACAAAAACCAACACAAACTAGATTATAGATCTAAATGCAAAATGCAAAACTATAAAACTCTTAAAAGAAAACACAACAGAAAATCTAGGTGGTCTTGGGTTTGGGGATGGCTTTTTAGACACAACACCACAAGCAAGATCTGGGGGAAACAAGTCGATGAGATGGATTGCATTAAAATTAAAAACTCTCTGGGGGCACCTGGGTGGCTCAGTCGGTTGGGCATCCGACTTTGGTTCAGGTTGTGATCTCACGGGTTCATGAGTTTGAGCCCTGCGTTGGGCTCTGTGCTGACAGCTCAGAGCCCTGAAATCTGCTTTGAATTCTTTGTCTCCCTCTCTCTCTGCCCCTCCCCCACTCACACTCTGTGTGTTTCTCTCTTTCAAAATTACATAAACATTAAAAAAATTAAAAACTCACTGGAAGACAGGATGAAAAGATGAGCTAAAGTGTAGGAGAAAATATTTGCAATGCACATATGATAAAGGATAATACCTAAAATATGCAAAGAACTCTTAAAATAAAAGAAACAAGAAATAAACAATTAAAAAACAAGCCAAGGATCTAAATATTGACCTCACCAGGTGGCAAAGGAGCATATGAAAAGATGCTCAAAGTTACCATTAGGGAACTGTAAATGTAAACAACAACGAGATACCACTAAACACCAACTAGTAAAAGTAACATGTAAAACATGTAAAACACATGTAAGACACTTGCACACCAAATGCCAGTGAGGGTGTGGAAAATGAAAACTCTCAGTAGAACATTCAGTTTTGCATAAGGCACCAAGAACTGATACAACATTCACTGTTCTGCCCATGGCGGGGTTACCAAATCAGCCACAAAAGTTGCAAGAAAATATCAGTAGTATCTTCTCTCTCTACCAATGAAAGGAAAGGAAACCTCTGTCACTTTAAATTGCTTTTGTTTCCATTATTATGCATATTGGCAGACACACATACAGGATGCATCTACAAACACAAAGACATTGGAACCCAAACACTCCAAATACCAATAGATTAATATATACTAATCTGTATTAAAAACTTCCTATTCCAATTAATTCCAAATTGGTAAATATTAATGTACATTTCAATACTGGTAGTCAAATTTCATTCGGAATTCAAGTTGAACTTAGAAGCTGGATTGGTAAATATGAAATCAGATTTAGGCAGTTTGAAATGGTCCTAATGATTCATCTCAGCAAAATCTGGACATCCATTGTACATACTCCATTGTTCAGATATATATTTATATATATATATAAAATTTACACAAAATTTATAATTGTGGATTTTAGAATCTCCTCCCATAGAAAGAGCTAAAGATGAAATTCCCTGCTCTGAAGGTATTCTCTTCTTTGCAGCTGTGAGCCAGAGTTATGTTGACCTTTTCCGTCACTTTCCACAGTGTGCAAGACCCTGGTCTGGTGAAAGGGTCACTTTCAGCAGGCAAACTCCCATCCTTTGTCTATTCTACTGCTCATGTGGCATGAAGAAGCCTTCGAGAGGTGATCTACACGCTTTTACAAGTGAGTGTCCCTGAAGGTCTTATGTCCCGGGATCAACTAACTTCTTACTTGGGGATAAAGGTGGGGGAAGGGCTCATTCTTTCTAAAAGAAAACATTAATATATATCTGAATGGAATAAAACTTTCTGAATTTCAAAGAGACATGAGACTTAGTCTTTTTCTTTTGCTTTTCTTTGGATTTCTGTATAGTACTTGAAAGCAAAATAATTCAAAATTGTACTGTAGAATATATTACCTCTTTCCTTCATAAATCATTAACAATGCCATTCTAACTTTTTAAAAGGAAAATTTGTTTTAAGTTGCAAAGAATGAAGTCTCTCATGAGAAAAACATACATTTGGAGAGTTTAAATCATAACAAAAATCTGACTAGAATCTTTAAGAACAATTTAGGTATAGGACAAGGCTGTGTTTTATAAAATGAACTAAATATGCCACAAGATCCATAGTAACTTTTGTGTGGTGATAGGTAGAGTAGAAAGGAGCAATGTGTATATGCAGATAGTGTTTTTATTATCCTCTAGGATAAGCAGAATACCATACTTAATATATATTTTCTGCTTTAAACTATTTTTACATTAACAGAATACTCCATGATTGAAAATTTCCCTTTAATCCTATACTAAATGTCACAAAATTTAAAGTTAGCCATAATCTCTATGTCCATTTCAGTAGAGTATATTTTTTTGAATTTTACTTTTCAATCAGATTTAGTGAACAGAGGGTCCTGATGGACAAAGCACTTCCTTCCCATTCATATCTCTGACAACATCAAGGTCAGGAAGCATTCGGTCTAGATGGTGATATCGCAGTAACAAAATTCATTTTGACATTGCATTGCCAGAGCATTCTGTTTCCACTCTGCATGAGAACCATTTAAAATAATTTCTTTCTGTTGGCTGAGCATTATTTTTCTTTCCTTTTCTTTTTGTCTATTTACTTGCTTTTTTTTAAGGTTTGGGAAGAAAAGAAGGTAATCAGACAACTTCAATGGATATAATTCAACAATTATACAAAACACCACTGCCAGACATAGAGGTTGACCAAGTGGCTAATTATGATAACATATGTTTTCACGTATTTGTTTGGAAGCTTAATATAGTGTTCATTTCAGAGCAGTCCTGCTTTGCAATGACATGGTCTTAATTAACCAGACCATTTACGCCAATTTTAATAATAAGAGAAAATAAGATAATTCCTTCCAGCATTGGGATTTCGGTGGAAAAGACATCAATTTTCTCACATCAGTGTAATTTCTTAGCATTTCCATAAATGGTTACCTTGGATTCCAAATAAACCCCTGAGAAGATACTTTGTCACCCATACAGTGAAGTAACGAAAAGCAGCTGACTTTCTTTGCTTTGGTATCTACTTTAGAGAGAAGAAAATATATATCAATAACTTGATGTAGGGCTGCTGAATGCCTTTTTTTTTTTTAATAAAAATTACATTCTGAGTCCGCAGTTATCCTTCCTGCTGTGGATTACTCAGAAGAAGATGCAACCAGGGGAAAAGCATGCAAGGAGCACAGGCGAAGTCCGAAGGAAGGCCAACTCGGTGTCTCAGGTGAACGCAGTATCAGCTCCCATTTCCTCTGTGCCTTTTGAGAACATTAGGCTCAATAGGCCAGCACGAAGCATTGCTCTTTCAAATAATACAGTACTATACCATAGAGTGTCTAGTAGACAATCTAAACTCGAAAATGTTCCTGGAGCTCCCGGGTGGCTCAGTCAGTCAAGCATCTGACTTCGGCTCAGGATATGATCTCACGGTTCGTGGGTTCGAGCCCCACGTCAGGCTCCGTGCTGATGGTGTGGAGTCTGCTTGGGATTCTCTCCTTCCCTCTCTCTGCCCCTCTCCTGCTCATGCACATGCCCTCTCTCTCAAAATAAATAAACTTAAAAAATAAAATAAAATAAAATAAAATAAAATAAAATATAAAATGTTCCTTAGTTACTAAAAATACAAAGAAGCAGCACACTGAAAGGAAATGAGGGAAAACAAAAGAGGTTCAAGGATGAAGTTTGTATTTATTACAAAAATAGTTGTATCTGAAATGATAAAACTGAAAGTAGTTGAATCTTCAGAGCATTAGAGGCCGATGTGTTACCCAACAATACAAAAGAATAGTCCCGCATTCGATCTTTTTAGGTAAACTTTCCAGCAGGTAAAAATCTATCCTTGACTGCTTAAACATGAAGCCATTGCTACAATTTCAGATAATTTTGCATATTTTATTTGGTTTTATATTTTTATGAATTTCAAGTTTACTGGGACTCTAGACAAAAAAAATATTTCATTTGTTATTATAATCTCTTTGATCTGCATACCTGAGATCTACACTCAAAACATACCATGAATTCACTCTCTTCTCTTCATCTCAACTGTTACCACTCAAGGCATCATGACTCCTCCAACGGAGAATTATCACGGCCCCCTGAGTACATATATTATCCATCAATACATAATATATATCATATATATATATATATATATATATATATATATACACGTAATATATGTTATATATATGTGTATCTTTGTATATATATATACATAATTGTATGTATTATATATTATACTATTATATATTATATATTTATACCTATATTATAGATAATATATATCATATATTTATATGTAATATATTATAGATAATGTATATATTATATATGTGTATGTATATATATGTATATATATGTGTATGTGTGTATATATATATACATGTGTGTATACATATATGTATATAATTATATATATGTGTAATTCTTTTCAGACTTTCATGTATAAATCCATTCTCCCACAACCATAGAATAATCTTCAAAAAATATAATTTGGGGGGTGCCTGGGTGGCTCTGTCGTTAAGCATCCAACTTCAGATCAGGTCATGATCCCACAGTTATGAGTTCTAGCCCTGCGTCAGGCTCTGCGCTGACAGCTCAGAGCCTGGAGCCTCTTTCGGATTCTGTGTCTCCCTCTCTCTCGGCCCCTTCCCCCACTCACACTCTGTCTCTGTCTCTCTCAAAAATAAATAAACATACAACATTTTTAAAATATAATTTGGGTCATGTCATGTACAAGCACAAGTAGTTTGAAAGGCTTGTAGCTATACTAGTAATAATAATAATAATAATAATAATAATAATAATAATACACTGAGCTAACAGAGTACTTACTGTGTGATCTCACTCTGGTTTAATCTCCATCCTAATTTTGGTCAACCCCCCTGTTCATCCATTGGTAAAGTACCAGCTACTTTATCTTTTGTGAGTTCTTCTCAAATATCAAGGGGAGCCCTGCTTAAAGACCTTCTTATATTCACAGTCCCTAACCAGGATTGTTCTTCCTGGACTGTCCACACTGAGGCATCCCTCTCCTGTAGGTCACAGAAAAGGTACCACCTTTTTCCAAGAAGGTTTTTCTGACTGGGTCCCCCTGGTTAATAACCAAGGCAGAAATGTATCAGTTTATTTCATAGAATTTACCATCATTTGTAATTATATATACACATATTTTCCTTGGCATTTTTATTTTATGACCCTTACCAACAAGCACTCAACTGGGTCTGCTCTTTCCTGAGTCCAATTCTTGAGGTTGTATTTGTTTGTTATTTTACCCTTTAATAACTACCGATAAATTATTTCAGGTGCACACTTTCCTTTCCTGATATAATACAGACTTGTTATGATCAGGCATTTCTCTAACGTCAAGGCAGTTTCCATAAAACACGAGAAATCTACGAAGGCAAAATTCACTGTCAAATACCTCGCTCCCAGGTGCTGATGAGTAAATACAAATGAACTAAATTTAAGGCAATGAAAAGGGTTATGGTGTCGATTCTAGCATCAGAGTCTATATTATAGAAAAATTCCTTTTTTCATATGTTACTATTATTTTGTTCCTACTCATACAAGAAAATTTTTTTATGTTTACTATTTGTTTTTGAGAAAGAGAGAGAGACAGACAGACAGAGCATGGGTGGAGGAGGGTTAGAGAGAGACAGAGTCACAGAATCTGAAGCAGGCCCCAGGATCTGACTTGTCAGCACAGAGCCCCATGTGGGGCTCAAACCCACCAACTGTGAGATCATGACCTGAGCTGAAGTCGGATGCTTAACAGACTGAGCCACCCAGGAGCCCCAGTTTCTAGTAATTTTTTGATCCATGTGCCCTTTGTTATGTCATAATTTTCAGTTCACTACTATGAATGATTTGCTTGATTTTAAAAGTGTTAAAAAATTTAAAAGGTTTTGGCAAAAGAAGTATTGTGGGGTCAGGTACGTGATTATCTTGTCTTCAAAGATAAAAATAAAAATGTATGTTTACAAACATACCTTATAAAAAATAAAATAATTTAAAAAAATAAAAATAAAAAAATAAATTTAAAGGAACACTTTGCACATTCTGTTGATAAGCTCATGGTAAGCTTCCAATTCCTTTTCGAGTTCATTATAGATATCAAGGAACCAAAAATCTTGAGAAGATGTTTTAAAAGTCACTTAAATTTGGGGCACCTGGGTGGCTCAGTCAGTTGAGCATCTGACTCTCGATTTCAGTTCAGGTCATGATCTCGTGGCTCATGGGTCCAAGCCCCCAAGCGGGCTCAGTGCTGACAACAGAGCCTGCTTGGAATTCTCTCTCTGCCTCTCTGCTGCTCTCTGCTCTTGTGCATGCACGTTCTCTCTCGCTCGCTCTCAAAAATAAATAAAATAAACTTTAAAAAAGTCATTGTAATTATTAGCACTTCTTTACACACTCTCTCAGTCATCCATAATTATTTTTCATCCATACCTGAGATGAAATTCTATGGAAATGTACCTAGAACGTGAGAAACTCGCTGCTGAGAGTTGATGAGTTCTAGTACCGCACTGTCTGTACCAGGGAGACCATAGGGTTTAGTAAGAAACTATATTACTGAAGTTAAAGAGACTTGAGGTTTTGTCTCGATTAAAAATGAGACTATAGAGAATCATTTTTTTACTTCTCTGGGTTTTAATGATGACGCTACTCTTGTTTTGATGATCATTACAAATACTCTGCAGCTGTGAACAGCACCAGCGTGGATTGAACAAGAATCCCTCTGGTATTGGATGCTGTGCACAGGAGGCTGGGAGGAAAGCTCTCTGTACCAGGAGTGGCGCCTTTCAACCCCCAACTACCAGCCCTGGACAGCCCAGGACGGAAGGACCTCCTGCCCCTTCAGGTGGCTCCAGTGGAGACAGCAAGGGCTCACTGGCCGGGGGGGCCTGGCTTCTCTCCCCTCACTCTCACCTGAGGGTGCCAGGCCCGGGAAGTTTATTCTGCTGCTGCAGGTGGAGCCAGGGGGGAACATGTGGGATCCCTAGTCGCAGCCAGAGCAGAAGAGAGACAACAGTAGCTCTGCAAGGTCCTGAAAACTGAATTTTCGCTGGACCCGTAGCCCCCAAATCAGGGCAGGGCCTGCGTGCCGATCCAGTCAGAATGACTACCTCCTGAAACGGGGAGATAGTAGGATCCAGGGTATCCTAACCTAATATCAAAAATACCCAGGATACAACCAAAAATCATTTGTCACACTGAAAATAGGAAAACAATAACATGAATTAGAAAAATCAACCAACAGGAAATCACACTGACATGAATCACATGGGGGAATTATCTTGAAGGATCTTAAAACACAGCCATAGGAAAAAAAAGTATCACTGATCAATGACAACTGTCCTTGAAAGAAATCAACAAACTGATAACCTCATCAAAGAGATAGAAGATATATAGGAGAACCAAATGGAAATTAGGAAACTGAAAACAAAATAACACAACTAAAAATCTCCCTGAATGAGGCTGATGACAGAATAAATACGATGGGAATGAACTGGTGAACAGGAACCTAGAACAAGGAACATTGTCCAGTCTGAAAAACAGACAGGAGCCAACACGAGAGAAGAAATGAACAGAGGGTCAAGGATCTTCGGGGCCATAACCAAACATCCGACACTGTATCACATCCAACACTGTATCATCAGCATCCCAGAAGGAAAGGGGAGGGAGGGGTCTGCAAAAGGGTTCCAAGATATATGGATTGAGCTTTTTCAAAATTTGCCAAAAGACAAAAACATACACATTAAATGACAGAACCCAAACAATGTAAACCTAAGAAAGTCACAATAAGAAATATAGGAGCTGGGGCGCTTGGGTGGCTCATTCACTAAAGCATCTAACTCCTGATTTTGGCTCAAGTCAGAAGCTCACAGTTCATGGGATCGAGCCCTGCATTGGGCTCTGTACTGACAGCATGGAGCCTGCTTGGGATTCTCTCTTTCTCTTCTGCTCCCCTACTCACTCTCTCTCTCTACATAAATAAATAAACTTAAAAAAATGTAATAGCTAAAACTTGTGAAAACTAATGGCAAAATAAAAATCTTGAAAGGAGCCAGAGAAAAGCAATATATTACTTATAGGGAAATACAAATTTTAGTATCAATAGATTGCTAATCTAAAAGCAGGGATCCAGAAGAGACAACATTTTTCAAGTACTGGAAAAAAAAATCCCAGAATGTTTCCTGAATATTCTTCATCTAATGTAAATATTCTTAAGGAATGAATAGGGAAATAAAGACATCCTTGGATAATAGAAAGCTAAGATGATTATCAACTAGCAGACACGTCGCTAAAGAAAAGCTAAAGGAAATTCTCAAAATGGAGAAGAAATGGTAACTGAAGAAGGATTGGAATTTCCAATAGGAATGAAAAACAATGGAATGTGTAAAATTACATATAATACTCTCAGTTCAAACATAATGGTATATAGGTAGGTTGGAAGCAGAAGAATAGAAAAAGATATACCATGTTAAAATTAACATGAAAAATAAGTAAGAGTGGTTCTTTGAATATCAATATAGTAGACTTCAAAATAAAAATATGAGGGACAAAGAGCAACATAATATAATAAAAAAGGATCGACCCACCAAGAAGAAATAGTGGTATATCAAAGGATACAAAAGTACAGATTTGAATGGTTACATGCACCATGAAGTTCATAGCAGCATTATCAATAATAGCCAAACTGTGGAGAGAGCCTTATTGTCCATCAGCTGATGAATGGTTAAAGAAGATGTGATATATATACATACCACACACCCACATACAATGGGATATTACTCAGCTGTCAAAAAGAATAAAATCTTGCCATTTTCAATCACGTGGATGGACCTAGAATGTATTATGCTAAGTGAAATAAGTCTGTCAGAGAAAGACAAATACTATATGATTTCACTCATATGTGGAATTTAAGAAAGAAAACAGATGAACATATGGAGGTGGGGTGGGGAAAGAGGAGAGAGGGAAACAAATCACAAGAGACTCTTAACAATAGAGACCAAACTGAGGGCTGATGGAGGGAGGTGGCTGGGTGATGGGTACTAAGGAGGGCAGTTGTCGGTATGAGCACTCGGTGTTATATGTAAGTGATGAATCACTGGGTTCTGCTCCTGAAACCAATATTGCACTGTATGTTAACTAAGTAGAATTTACATCAAAAAAAGAAGAAATAGTGATATAGCAATCTATCAACACAACTTCAAAGATTTGAAACCAAAAAAAAATTTAAAGCAGGAATAGACAAATCTACAATGACAGTTGGAAACTTCAATGCCCACTTTCACTGAAGAACAGAACCACCAGACAGAATGACAGCAAGGTCATAGAAGAATTCAAAACAGCAGCAACAAACAAGATGTCAGTGGCATATAGAACTCTCCACCTAACAAAAGTAGAAAACACATTTTTTCAAGCATCCATGGAAAATTCACCAAAATAGACATTATCCTCGGGCATAAGACACACTGCCACAAATTTTACACATTTGAAATTATACAGAGCATATTCTGTGACCACAATAGAATACAACCAGAAATCGAAACTGGAAAGAGAACAAGAAAATGTGCAAACATTTGGAGACTAAACAACACATGCCTAAATAATCCTTGAGGAAAACACAAAGCCTTGTAGGACATTAAAAATACACAGACTGATGATAACTAGAAATGCAATACATCAGAATTTATGGGTTGCAGTTAAGGTGACACTAAGCAAAAATTTTATAGCATCAACTGTTTACTTTAGAAAAGAGGAAAGGTCTCAAATCAATAATTTAAGTTCGTACCCAAAGAAAACAGAAAATGAAGAGCAAAATACACATATAACAAGCAGAGCAGAAATGTATTAACATTGAAAAAAATAGAGAAAATCAATCAAAAGATTGGTTCTTCAAAAAATTATTACTTGATAAAACTCTAGCAAATTGACAAATAGGAAAAGAGAGAAAAAAATAAATCACCAATAGAAGGACTCAGACAGAAGATATTTCCACAGATGTCAGTCATTAAAAGAATAAATGTATAATGATACGAATAAGCTTATGCTCATAAATTTGACAATAAAAAATTCCCAACGTTAAGCTATTTATTTAACCACAATAATCAGTAGAGTGTGGTACAGAGGCAGTTCAGGCACACGTGTCAATGGCATGGAACAAAGAACCCAGAAGGAGACTCATACAAGTCTGCCCAACTGATTTTTCATTAGTGTGAGGCAGGTATTCAGTAGAGGAAAGAGTCTTTTCAATAAACAGTAAGGAAGCAATTGGACATCTATAGGGAAGAAAGAAAGGAAGAAAAGAAGAAAAAAAAAGGAAAGAAAGGAGAGGAGAGGAGAGGGGAGGGGAGGGGAGGGAGAGGGGAGGGGAGGGGAGGGAGAGGGGAGGAGAGGAGAGAAAAGAAAGAAACTCTGCCTAATCCCCACATTATAGAAAAATTAACTCAGTTGATCTCAGATTTATATTTAAGATGTAAAACTAAAAAAAAAAAAAAAGAAAATTGAGTAAAAAACAGGGGAAATTCTTCAAATTTAGGGCCAGGTGAATTGTTTGTAGACATTATTATTGTTATTACTATTAGTTGGTCTGTGTGAAAAACATTAAGAAGATGAAATGACGGGGCACCTGGGTGGCTCAGTCGGTTAAGCATCCGACTCTTGGTTTCAGTTCAGGTTACTATCTCTTGGTTTTGTGGGTTCAAGCCCCGCATCAGGTTCTGTGCTGGAAGCATGGAGCCTGCTTGGGATTCTCTCTCTCCCTCTCTTTCTGCCCCTCCCCCACTCATGCTGTCTCTGTCTCTCTGAAAATAAATAAATAAAGAAACTTAAAAAAAAGAAAATAAGATGAAATGACAAGGTACAGACTGGGAGATAGTATTTCCAAACCACTTATTTGATATAGGACTCGTGTCCAGAATATATACAGATTTCCCACAATGTAACAGGAGAAAAATCTAATTAGAAAATATATAACAGACATGAACAGATATTTTATCCAGTGGCAGACAAGCATAGAAAACGGACCAATCCCACTAAGGAGATGGGAATTAAGACTGAGACTAGAAACAGCCACACTCCTATCGGAACGGCTAAACGAAAAGCCTACCACTTGCTGGTGAGGATGTGGGGAAATGGGAACAGAACATGCTGCTAGTGGGAAGGGAAGATTTTGTCACTTTCTTAGAAAATCTGAACATGCGACCACCTGTATGACTTGGCAATTGTGCCACTGAAATGTTTA
The DNA here is from genome assembly GCF_018350195.1 of Panthera tigris. NCBI lineage: Eukaryota > Metazoa > Chordata > Mammalia > Carnivora > Felidae > Panthera > Panthera tigris. The sequence continues at coordinate 3,986,141 of NC_056670.1, forward strand.
TCTCAGAGAAACGGAAATTCCTCTCACATAATATGTACAGGAATGTTAACATCAGCTTCCTTTGTCTGGAAACAACTCAGGTGTCCTTCAGTGAGTGATTAGTTCAACCAGGATACATCCTAACCGTGAAATACTACTCAGTAATAAAAAGGAACAGAATATAGATATGTGAAATGACTTGGATGCACTGCAAGGCTATTATGCTTAATTAAAAAAAAAATTTAACATTTATTCATTATTGAGAGACAGAGAGAGACAGGACACGAGCATGGGAGGGACAGAGAGAGGGGGAGACACAGAATCCAAAGCAGGCTCCAGGCTCTGAGCTGTCAGCACTGAGCCCGATGTGGGGCTTGAACCCACGAGCAGCAAAATCATGACCTAAGCCGAAGTTGGACACCCAACCGACTAAGCCACCCAGGTGTCCCATGCTTAATTTTTTTTTTAAAGCAAATATTAAAAGGTTACATACTGTGGACTTCTCCTTAAACAAAATTCTTGAAATAACAAATTACAGAGTTGGAGGACAGATTAGAGATTGCCAGGCTTAGGGAAGGAATTGGGTGGTGGAGGGCAATAAAGGCATAGTGTAGGGAGCTGTGAGGTGCTGGGTCTATTCTGTATTTTGATGCTAGTGAGAGAGAATTACATGACTGTACACATGCAGCCACATGTCATGTGAGCACACATACCATGCACATGTGAATGTCCATAAGGTTGGCGAAATATGAATAAACTTGATGTCTGTCTCCTGTGTTTAATATTATACTACAGTAATGGAAGATTTTACTGGTGGGGAAACTGAAGGCAGGGTATAAGGAACCTACCTATACAAAACAGTCACAGCTTCTTATCAATTTATAATGTTTCAAATTAAAAGATAATACATTTAGTAAATAAAAATATACATGATAACGTGTAAAAATAATATGAAATGGATCAAATTTTGAAAAGGTATGAGGTAGTTATGTATTATGACATGTAAAACTAAAGAGATCAAATAGTGAATGTCAAACCTGTAACTTCTACAGGGACACCTGGAAAATAATATTTGTAACCTTGGTTCAAACAAAAAGCATGAACCACCAAAAAAATCATATATTTTGATGAACTGATATTCATTTAAATTGTTAAAATTTGCTCTTCAAAAGATACAGTTAAGGACAGAAAAACATGAAAACTGAGATAGAATATATTCAAAATACCTACCTGGTAAAGGATTTAACATGTATACAACACATGTGCTAACATGATATATAGTCACACACATACATGCACAAATACACACACACACACACATATATACATATATAGTTATATGAAAATTACGTGATGAGACACTTTACCAAAAAGAAACAAATAACAGACAACGATATGAAAATATATTGAAAATAATTAATGATGAAGGAAATGCAAACTGAAATCACTATTAGATACCAATCATACTTATTGGAAGGGCCAAACTAAATAAATCAATAAAACCAAAGCAAACCAAAACAAAACAACAAACAACAAAACCCTAGCTCATAATACTGAGAACTGGAGCACATACAGAGCACCTGACACCTGCACATTGCTAGCGATAATGCAAAATGCTAAAGCCATTTTGGAAAACAGCTGGACAACTTTTTTTTTTTAATTAAGATACTTACCATACAACACAAATCCTACTGTCCCCTACTTACTCAAGAAAAGTGACGGCATATGCCTACACAAAGACTTGCATTGGAAGAAAAAACAAAACATTCACCAACTTGTGGATGGGTAAACAAATGCGGTATATTCCTAAACAGAATACCACTTGATAAATAAATAAGCAAATAAACAAATAAATAAATACAACTCATCTAATCGACAAAATGGGTATATCTTCAAAGCGTTATGCTGGGTTAAAGAAGCCAAAGACAGAGGATTTGTATGATGTGGTTCCATTTATGTGATGTTCTGAGGAAAGAGGCAACACTCGGGAGATGGAACAAGAAGTGGTCAGAGGGGGAGGGTCCGAAAGGGCATTAAGCAACTCTCTGGTCTATCGGAAATGCTGTGTTTGATTGTGGTGGTGGTTACAGCTGTAAATGTTTGTCAACACTCAGAACCGTATACCTCAAAAAGGCAATTTTCCTTGGATGTTAACTAGACCTCCAATCCCAGGAGGGATTGTGTGCACTCGTGAGTGTTGGCCGTACATTTTTCCAAGGCGAGAGCTCACGTGTTTGCAAACACATGGTATCACGTAAGTATACATGTCTATCTGGTATCATACAAGAGGAACCCCCTAATAGACCTGGCTGGAAGCGAGGGGGTGCCATCCTAACAGATGTGTTTGGTGCCCCAGTGTGGTCTACGGTGATCCTGGACCACATCCTGAGACTGGATGTCCCGGCAGCATTTGGACACGGCCTTAGAAAGCGTTCTGTAGCCTGGTGATGGCTTAGTGGACATGTTAAAGCAGGTACATTTCTGTTGTTTAAAACATTGCAGCCTGAGCTAAGTGTGGCCCGACCAATGAGCGTTGCCGAGGAAATGCCAGAGTGGGTCACGGCTCCCGTGCATTGAAGACAACAGGGCTTGATAATAAGCCTTTTAAACGTTTTTTTTTTTTTTTTTTTTTTATTTATTTTTGGGACAGAGAGAGACAGAGCATGAACGGGGGAGGGGCAGAGAGAGAGGGAGACACAGAATCGGAAACAGGCTCCAGGCTCCGAGCCATCAGCCCAGAGCCTGACGCGGGGCTCGAACTCACGGACTGCGAGATCGTGACCTGGCTGAAGTCGGACGCTTAACCGACTGCGCCACCCAGGCGCCCCGATAATAAGCCTTTTAAAGCTAGCCAACACTGGATAATACCTGATTCATTCATTCATTCTTTCTCTTTCTTTCTTTCTTTCTTTCTTTCTTTCTTTCTTTCTTTCCTTTTCTTTCTTTCTCTTTCTTTCTTTCTTTCTTTCTCTTTCTTTCTTCTTTCTTTCTTTCTTTCCCTTTCTTTCTTTCTTTCTCTCCTTCCTTCTTTCCTTTCCTTCCTTCCTTCCTTCCTTCCTTCCTTCCTTCCTTCCTTCCTCTCTTTCTTTTTTAATCCATCAAGAATTCAGCCCAGAAACTCTTGCCTATAATTTCTGTCTGATGAAAACCCTACAATAAATGGTTTCTTTTAACCTGCCTTCATGAGGGCACTCGATATACCACAATATGATTAGTTATACATCATCCTCTGCAATGATGTTTGTTTATTCTTGTTAATATACTTACCTTTTTTGGTTTTATTGCCCACGGGACAGTAATTGACAGCTACTTTTCATATTTGCTATGCTTCAAATTTCACATTTTATTTATTTCCAATCTACGATTCCAATCTACTACTCTGACAGTAAAAAATTAAGATTGATTGCAGGAGCAAAGCATAAAAGGGAGCAAGTCTCAGCATTTTTGACCCGACTGAGAGAAAAACTGTTACACGAACCACACCAAGGACCTTGTTAAAGATTTGCTGCTTATATTTTTCTTATTCCCAGAAGATCTAAACCGGGTTTGAATTATAGTCTCACGATCACTGGACTGTAACAATAAAGTCAGTTTTTCCAATTTACAGTAGCTTCTCTGCAAAGGGATACTCTTTGAAGGTGGGAAGAGGCAGGTGTCTAAAGGAATTGCTGAGTCAATTATTTGAACACATTCCGCACACGGCACAACAGGAAAGCACTCCAGAGCAAGCCTTCTTGGGACCGAACAGTAGTACTTCCTTAATCATGTAGCAAAAGCACACAGTTGTCTCTCAGAGACAGGAAAGAAAAGCTAATTGGACAGGTGACCCTGATTCCTAGCCCACAGCTTGATTTACATGCAGATAAAGTAAATCACCATTTCTCTTATATTCTTTGAGGAAAATTGAGTAGATTTTCTTGGCCCCAGGAAGCCCTTCGCATCCATCTCGAAGGCCGACTAGCCCACTGACTTCCTGTGTTTTGGGCCTCGAGCATCGTGCTGTCTGAGCTGCCCTCGAGTACATGTTGCCCTTTCTAGACCACCGCAAGCCTCAGTAGATTGAACTTCATGGTGATGAGGCTTCTGTTGCTTTTTAGCTTCCAGCAAGGACAGAAGACATCGAGTCTCACAGTATCTGCAAGTGCTGATGCTCAGGGAGACCCCCGAAAGTGTGGGGCATAGAATGCCTGAGGCAAGTTCACTAGACTTAGACCCTTAGATGACACGTCAGTGTTACTGGAGGGGCCATAATGTTCTTCCTGGGGCAGCATTTGAAGACTGCAAATTACTTACTATTAAATCCGGCCTATGCTCTGTTCCTTGGACGATACTCCAACCACCCTGAGCCAGCATTTGAAACATTTAAAGTTTGAAGACAGTCTCTGTGGATGCACCCAGTATATTTAATTGACTCTCATTCCATAATTTACTGATTTAACAAATGCTTCCTGGATGTTTCCTGGGTATTAGACTTTGTAGCAAAGCTACATAAAGACACGCAATATATCTTGGAAGAAGTGCTGTAAAAACCAGCCCTTCAGGCGGCATTCATCACTGCATTCCTCCTCACATTCAGACATGGGTTCCCAAGGCCACAGAGACCACGCTGCTCCTATCAGCCTTCGGGGACTACGTGTCCAGCAGGCACTGTCCGTCCAAGAAAATCACTTCAGTTCATAGAAAGCTACAGACAGCCCACCCCGAACACACATGAAATCTGCCCAGACGTTTCTGGGTCTTAGGGGCAAATATTTATGTTCCACCTGTATCTGTCCCTCTGCCTGTCTGTGCACGTCTACATTTCTCTTGTATAAGCAAAACTTGTATCAGAAACTGTCCTCAGGTAGACTTTCCTTGACATTAAAAAAAAAGAATAAAAATATCCAATTTTTAAAAGATAATACAACGCCGCTGACTCTGAAAAGAAGCTAGCAAGAAAACATTTTCTGATTCCAAAACTTATCTTGCAGGAACAAATTTCCCTCCCAGGCGCAGATTTTTTAAGGGAATTGGGGAAAAAAAGCAATTTACCTAGAAAAATTATTATATGTTGTACTATCATCCAAGCTATTAATGTTAATATAAACATTTCATTTTGATTGTTAGTAATAGAGCAATAAAATTCCACAAAAAGAAAACCAAAGGATGTAAATAGATTTCATTTGCATGCAATGGCAAATAGACAATTTCCCAGAAAGTATGAACAATATTTCACTGATTACAATATTTTACAACAAGCATCCCCTCAAAATCCTGTAGTTTATATCACACTGGAGATACTGGTCATACGAAGAAAAAAAAAGAAAGAAAATATCACCTTCAATATTATCCTTATGATAACCTGTTGTGAATTATGACTTCTAATTAATGAAGATGGAATTTGCCGAGTTACAATCCATGGGAAGGAAGCATTAGAAGGAAAGACCAGATCGACACATTGAGCTACAATAACCTATCCAACAGGATGGAAGAAATATAAATAGAGGAAAGAGAAAATATTAAGAGGATCTAAATTAAAGTAGATGCTAACTGTTTGTTCTCAGGGAGCATCATACCTTTGTGGCCATTAAAATATTTTATACACATTGAATTGTATGGAGAAAATAAAGTGACTTATGCCCTCTTTTCTGTATCACACATTCAGAGCTGACCTATTGTATTTAAGAGCACTCTTTGTTTCAAATGAACACAGCCGCCGGGGTTCAGTTCATGCCCCAATCGCGGTTAAAAGGAGGACACCTCTCCTAATTAAAATGAGCCAAGCTGCCTGTCAGATGGGTCAGCTGCTTGTATTAAGATGTTTATTTTCATTAGAAGTATGCTTGTTTTTGAACAAAGGCATGTTTGCTAATAACACCAAATACTTCACTCATTTTCATGTTTTTGTTTTTGTTCTTGCCATGGCAACCCCCCTTCCGGTTATCTTGTGTATTGAAGGCTAGGGTTACCGGGGAAATGCACAAATGCAAGCGTTTTTGGTAGAGAAATTTTTGGTAGGTAAGTGGGGGCTTTGATCAGGTAGTGGTGGTGTATCCCTTTTGCCCTGCAGGCTCTTTTCTGTCACGCCCTCTGTCCGGCCTCGGAGCTGGGCCCCGTCTACAGGCCTGAGACTGGTCAGTAAAACACGGGAGCATCTCCTCCAGTGGCACACCTGCGGGATCCCTTCTGTCATCGGTGCAGGCTCTACGTCAACGTTTCGGCCCTTCTGCTGCTCTATGTCGCCGACCTGAAAGGCTTTAAAGGTAAGAGTCTGTAGTCCACCAGGAGAGAGAGAACCAGAGTGGTGGGGGGGCGGACTTGTACCTCACGCGTGACGAGACAAAAGCCAGCGGTCGGTCCTCGCGGATGGGCGTGTATCCTGGCTCCTCCCTCTCCATCACCTGACGGTGACGGGTCGTGGCATCTCACCGGGCCAATCCAACTATCCCCGACCATCCTCTGACCCATACTTCTGAAATACAACCTAAGCCTTCAAAACGAGTTCCCAGCTCGCATATAAGTAGGGCCAAGGGAACGTTTTCTCTCCTGATGCAGAAAAGCTCAGTGCTTCATTGCACGTCCTGTACATCAAGAGGTCTGGATTGACTTCTACTCAATGTACATAATTTCCATCTTTTTAACATTCTCATTTTCCCCTGCTTCCTGTGTGCCATGATTTTGAGAGTCTTATCAACTAGATTAGCCCTCTTCTGAAGTCATTCCCGCTTGATCCAACCTCCTCTCAATAAAGCAGGATTGTGACTGCCCCTGTACTTAGCATTTAAGTACTTTAAATGCAGGCTCACTTTGCATAAGAGTTATTGATCTGATAAAGAGTCACAACGTCAGATTTTTTTCTTCTTGGAATGGCGGCTTTATGCCAGGAGCTGCATTTATAATAAATGATCTCTTCTGGTGAAATTTCTATTGTTTTAATTTTTTTTCAGTTTATTTATTTTGAGAGAGAGAGAGAGAGAGAGAGAGACTGACAGAGAGAGCAAGTGGGGAAGGGGCAGACAGAGGAAGAGAGAGAGAGAATCCCAAGCAGGCAACGCACTGTCAGCGTAGAGCCCAACGTGGGATTCGAACTCATGAACTCTGAGATCATGACCTGAGCCGAAATCAAGAGTCTGACGCTTAAATGACTGAGCCACCCAGGCTCCCCTCTATAGGATTAACTATCGTGCAAATAAGGAAATATGATTTCAGAAAGATGGTGTATAGCAGGTCAGGCCTCCTGGTCTGAAGGAATCTTTGCTGACTCGGGGGTTTGTACTCTTACGGTGCTGATGCACCTTGAGTGTTATATCCTATAAAACCTCTCAGTTTTCACACAAGCGCCTGCAAAGCCTCACCACAATATTTTGTGGTTTGGTGGTTACTTACCTAGATGCAAATGAAGATGTTTCCACTCACTTTGGTTATATGATTCTATATTCAACCTTGGTATACTCTGCCCATAAATCAACCCTGTTAAGATATTTGGCTACCTGATTTATTAACCACTCTTCTATCTAATCCTGCAGTTCTCGGCCATCGGTTCGCCACGTAAATCATCAATAAGAGGAGAGAACGTCATCCCAGGTGCAGGCCCCAGAGTGGGCCCTGGGAGAGTGTTCCCCATCTGCTCGTGCCCGTGACTGGTGACAAGACGGCCTAAACCCGCCCCCTCCCGAAGGGATAAGCAGGCAATTAAAAGTGGAAAATGCAGAGGAGAATGCAGAGTTCATGCACAGCACAGAGCCTTCTCCAAGCCTTGACATTGCTTCCACACTTAAGGGCAAGAAATGGTCTCAGACACAAGGTTTCAAATCTTGAACCATAATGTTCCCTGAAATACCTCTTGTTTCAGGATCTTCAACAAAGTCTTGAAATCTAGATTGAAAGGCAAAACATGGGGCGCCTGGGTGGCGGCTCAGTCGCTTACACATCCAGCTTCGGCTCAGGTCATGATCTCGCAGTCCGTGAGTTCGAGACCCACGTTGGGCTCTGTGCTGACAGCTCAGAGCCTGGAGCCTGCTTCCGATTCTGTGTCTCCCTCTCTCTCTGGCCCTCCCCAGCTAGATCGCTCGCTTGCGCTCTCTCTCTCTCTCTCTCTCTCTCTCTCAAAAACAAATATATATATATGTATGTGTATATATATATATACACATACATATATATATATTTTTTTTTTTTAAATAAAAAAAAAGGCAAACTATTTCTGGACTTCTTCCTGAAGAAGTAACAATACCACTGTCCCCTGGAAACAATACCAACTCTTTGAAACTCCTTGTAATGGGGTATCTTGTAGTGATTAAGCGTTCGGGCTCCGGAGTCAGACAGCTTTGCTTTCACCTTCTTGTTCTGACACTCCCTGTAGTGAGAACTCATGAAATCCACTTAATCTCTCTCTGCCAATGTGTTTGATGAGCAGGTACTGTAGATACCAGTAGTGCTGGTGACAGTAGAGGGAGAGCAGCAGTGTTGTTATTACCACCAATCAGAACATCCCCACGGATGCCGGCTTCACCTTGGGACCTCGCCGCTCGTCTCTGACTGGGCCCTATGCCCGTTGCTTCTGACACGAGAATCCTGGGTTCTGTTTTTCTCACCATAAGGTCCTTCCCCACTTTGAAGAGATGAATGCGAAAGAAGATGGGAAAGAGAAGGGGGGAGAGAAAGAGGAGGAGGAGGAGGAGAAGGAGGAGGGGGAGTTAGAGGAGGAAAAGCTGACCATTTACATTTGACTTGCACATCCATTGAATAAGAGCTGCTGGGAGGAGCGGCTACTCTCTTCCTGCCCAGTTGCCCTTTCTATTTGCTTCTTAATACACTGAATTAGTGGCCGTTATAATGTACGTAAAGGCAATCACTTCTGTTTGTGATGCTCGACACCGATTTCACAACTCCACACGTCTGTGTGTTTCTTTCTAGTTACCTGAATGCCATATGTGTATTTGTCTCTGAGCTCACTTCAGAGCTCTCTAAGTAGACTTCTCGCTTTCTGGATCTGTTCTAGAACTGCACCAAGGACAACGAGGACACTTTTGAAATTCTTAATGAATACTTAAGTGAGAAAATTCCCCCCATCTTATTTACTAAACATATGAATTCATCTTTGCCATCCATCTGTCCTTTCTAAGAGGTCAACCGAATAATAGTTCCCAAAATTTTGACCCCCTTTCTAGACTATGATAGACATTCAAATTAATTCCCCCTTTCAGAGTGTTAATGGCTTGTGAAATTGGACTCAGTGAAATAGTCTGGCCAGCAATATAAAAATTTCCCTCCCATCCTGACGGTGTGAATGATAGACAGGCTTTCCTCTGTTTAAAAGATGCGTAATATGTACCCATAAGGATCTTATAATGGCAGGAAGACAAAAGCCAAGTAGGACCTTTATTATTCAACTAGGAGAGCTTAGAATATCCAGCCAAATGAAGAAAAAAATCAAAATACAGATCTAAATGACAATAACCTTCAAGAATGCACAATCACTGTAAAACAGAAAATCTACAACAACAGAATGCAGCCTTTGCAGTATGTCTTTCCCTTGTGAAGAAGAAAAAAAACATTGAGACATGTCTTAGTTATTCATTCAATACCAGTATGAAATGGCAAGTTGTATGTAAAAGCATTTCCATTTTATAGAAAAAAAAAATGAGGTACAAGAAAATGTTCTCAAAGGAGAAAATGGCATATTGGTGTGCGACCTTCACAAGAAATTGCCCTGTGTTGGAAGGAGATTTCTTAATTCACACGACATCACGCAAATCAAACGAATACAGAGCAAAGGAAGCTGAGATTTTCAAATTTTTGTACTAATAGCCGGAAGACTGAGAAGCGGAAATACAATTTCATCACAATTAATAGTTTATATAAAAACCAAATTACGTTTTTATAAGGTATCTCACAAGCTACAAGTCAAAGAAGACCTTTCTCTGCGTGGGCAGTCCTCTCAGGCTGAGAATTGTTCTTAGTTATAAATAATACAGGTGGATGTCTCACACTTAAGAGCGCAAGACTCAGCCAAATGTGATTCTTCTGAGAAAAGCATTTCCCCAAGAAGGCAGGCTGTCACTGTGGCTCTTTCCACGGGGTTCTTTTGACACAACGCAGGTGGAAACCAGTGCAAGTAAAATATTTATGTCATCTTAATTACTGTTAGCCTTGTGGTGGCTCTGTCTAGCCCTGGATCTATTTCATATCGGGTAAATGTGAATGAATGGAAAATAAGTAAGCAACAATATGAAAATAACTCCGCCATAGGAGAATATGGGCTCCTTCTCAGGACCCTCTCTCCTCTCCAGCCTTCGATCCTGCCCGAACACTCAACAGGAGACACAGAGTCCTGCATGGAACCCCTCTGAGCCTAAGCAGCACGCGAAGAGCTCATCTCCGCCTGCATCGCGTGCAGTCCACCACCAGCGATGACCATGGCACGAGCCCCAGCAGGAAATTAGTAACAGCGCTGCCTGAGAGGTGCACACATCTGGGTATCAAGTGGCAGGGGTACCTTGTATGACGAGACTCAACCGGGAGTCAGCTGGCTGGGTGATGTGAACACCTTCGTGTTCCTGCTGCTGTTTGTCCCAGACCGTTCAAATTGTAAGAGAATTACAGAAATTACCTGCCTCCTCAAATTCCCACTGGCCTACGTAGTGATTGAGGACACTGATGGGGTGCCGGCAGGGACAGAAAGGGGAGGGATGGGAAGTGGCCATGGAGACACCTGTCACGAATAGAGATCTTACTTCCTCTAGTGAAGTGGTTGCAACCCGAGGCCCTTATTTCTTTTAACACCTTTGCTCCAACTGAGACACTTAGTCCTCCTGGGCAGTTACACGTGCACGTGCGTTTAAGCGTGCGGGTGTGCACACACATGTAATTCTTCATTCAGAAAACATTTGGTGAACACCTTACATATTTCAGGCGCATTCCTAGGTTCTATTGCTGGGAAATCAGTGAGCAGAGGAAGACAATTGTTTTTTGAATGTCACGGTTATGTTACCTATTACTTTATTCCACAGGTTACTTAACTAAAATGATCAGCATTTGTTGATCTTGGAGATACATTTTATGGTACAATTTCCCTCTATGGGCTTACTTTACATGTATTGAGATTCCTTCCAACCCCACTTAAATTTTGTTTTTAATGTTTATTTATTTTTGAGAGAGAGAGAGACAGAGTGTGAGTGGGGGAGGGGCAGAGAGAGAGAGAGAGAGAGAGAGAGAATCCGAAGCAGGCTCCAGGCTCTGAGCTGTCAGCACAGAGCCCGACGCGGGGCTCGAACTCAAACCGTGAGATCATGACCTGAGGCGAAGTCAGACGCCCAACCGACTAAGCCACCCAGGCGCCCCTTCCTTCCAATCCCATTTAAACCACACATTCTATAATATATTCTGCCCATGAATTTCGC